>NC_133327.1:425691823-426291823 GCF_042186555.1 Aquarana catesbeiana | reverse complement strand
GTTGACCTTCAATGTACCGGTATGCATAGCCTAGCAGCGTTTATCAAGTGCATTGCTATTGACTTAAAATATTTTTGGGGGGAAATTTTGGAGAGGTGTAGGAGATACTTTGCTGGTGTAAACTCCAGTGGGAGCAAGGAAATAGCCATTGTCACTTCATGTATTTTACGCCAGTATGGCTTGATTAAAGGGCATGTCCACCAAATGTGGAGAAAGGTGCCCACTTCTCATTCACAACGCCAGCAGTGCTCTGGTACCATCGGAAAGATCCTGTGGAGTAACTGTGGGGTCTTATACCATCTCGTTTTGAGTTTATACCCATTCTCTTGTGTCTTAACATTGAGAGAGCCCTTGTGTATGAGTAAATGAATACGATCCCAATTGGCATCCCCTATTTCCCTGTCCAGGGCTGATTCCCAGAATGCATGATCCGCACTCAGAGAAGAGTACGGTTCCCTGAACATGGAGGCATATAGGGACGAAATCACATGAGACTGGGGTGCTGAGCTTGAACATAGGGATTCAAACACTGTGGGGTTTCTCGTGTATTTGACTACTTTCGCTGGGATGTCCAGAAAGTGTTTTATTTGCCTGCAAGGCCAGGAGGGGAAGGATTTAGTGGTAAACCATGCCTCAAGATCTTGTATCCTCAAAAAAGTGCCCCTGTGAAAAAAGTGCTTCGCCTGCATTTGTGCGTATGTCCATTCCAATAAGAGATAGGACTTCCATAGACCCGGGGGAAATCTGTATTATTTCTAATGGGGGTAATTGGGCAGTCAATATCTGAAAGTGCATTAGTTTTACATACCCTGTCAAAAGCCTGGAGGGTCGCCCCTGCTAGAGGATGGGCGTGGAATTTAGGCGGCACATGCTGTTTAGAGACCCAGGATATCTAGCCAAGCTCAGTTCCCACAATCAGTCTCTCAAGATTCACCCAGCTTTTACATCAAATATGCACATTCCAGTCCACCACTCTCGTCATTTGAACCGCCCAATAATACCGCTGCAAGTCCGGGAGCCCTATTCCACCTTTTTCTTTAGGCAGTACTAGTTTCGCCCAGCCAATACTGGCTGATTTTGTCCCCCATAGGAAGGTTCTACACATTTTCCTGTAGGCTATAAAAAAGGAGGGCAGTAGGTGAATCGGGAAAGTCTGCATCTTGTACAGCAGACAGGGTAAGACCGTCATCTTTAGGATAGACACCCTTCCAAACCATGAGAGCATGGGTACATCCCATTTCAGAAGATCCTGTTGTAAGAGTTTCAGTTCGGATAGGAAGTTTTTATCATACAGTGTCATCAATTTACTCAGGAGCTGGATACCTAGGTAGGTGATAGCCTCTTTTTCCCATTTAAATGGGAAGTTTGCTTGGCACTGCCGTACCAGGTCATTTGGTAACGAGATGTTTAGCGCAAACAATTTTGACAGATTGATTTTTAAGTTTGAAATACGTTGGAAAAGGTCTAAGACAGGCATGAGGTTGGGCAGGGATGTCAGCGGGGAGGAGAGAAAGAGCAGGATGTCATCTGCAAATGCAGCGCTCTTGAATTCCCTCTGGTGGACTTCTATGCCTTTTATATTCAGATTAGCCCGGATGCATCGTAATAGCGGTTCTAGGGTAAGAATATAAAGTAGAGGCGAAAGCGGACACCCTTGCCTAGTGCCATTGTGGATGGAGAAGGTGTCCGATAAGTGGCCATTGACACAGACTCTAGCTCGTGGATTCACACAGTGCGCCTATAAAGGCTCGCATACAGCTCCCTAGACCCAGAGCTGTCAACACCGCTTCCATGTAATCCCAGGCCACTCGATCGAACGCCTTCTCCGCATCCATTGCCAGGAAGAAACCCTCCTGTTTGGAGGAGGTAAGCCAATAGTGGAGATTTAGGGCTTTTGTGGTGTTGTCCCTGGCTTCCCTGCCAGGGACAAAACCAACCTCGTCCAAGCCTATCCAGGTGGGCACATGGTATGCCAAGCGGGTAGCCAGAATTTTAGAGAAAAGTTTCACATCTACATTCAAAAGTGAGATTGGTCTATAGTTAGCTACATAAGTTGGATCCTTTTTGTCTTTGGGGATCACAGAGATGTAAGCTTCTCGTAGGGTGTCAATGGGCAGTGGCCAGACTATTAAAGGCTTTAAGGAAACGTGAGGCCAAGTGGTCTGCAAAGCATTTATAGTATTGCACTGAAAAGACATCTGGTCCTGGACATTTGCCCGGTTTTGTAGCTTACAGGGCTTCCGTCCATTCCTCGGAGGACAATGGAGCTTCTAATGCAGTCCGATCGGGTTCCGACAGAGCCCCCGGACTGTAAGTGTTAAGAAAGTCCTGTATCAATCGGGAACAGGTCTCAACCATCACTGAACCCTGGCTCTGGGTCTCCCCTTTAAGATTGTAGAGTTCACTATAAAAGCGACAAAATTGTTGCACAATATCTTTATTTTTAGAGTAGATCGTCTCTGCCGAGTCAGTCACATGGTGAACCATGTATGCTAGAGTACGTTTTTGTGTAAATATGGCTAGTAGCTTGCCTGGTTTGTTGCCCTGTTCATAGAACACTTTGTAAGACAATATGTGTCCCCTTCATGCCCTCCTATAGAGTTCCTCCAACAACAAGGCTCGCGTATCCGCTAATTCCATAGCTAACTGGATAGCCTGAGAGTATTTATGCTGGGCTGCCAGCTGAGATATTTTCTTAGAAAGTGATAGCAATAACGCTTGGTGCTCTTTCATTTTCCTAGCTGCAATGGCAAGTAGGTGTCCCCGTATAACGCACTTATGGGCCTCCCACTGTGTCATAGGAGATACCTCGGGTGTGTCATTGTGGTAGGAATAGTCAATGAGGGCCTGTCTGATACTCTCTAGATCTGTAGGGTCAGCAAGGGTAGAAGCATCTAATCTCCAGGTCTTAATGGAATCCATCTTCTGTGGAAATTGCAAGGTTAAGGTGATCGGGTGATGATCAGAGAGGACCATATTTTCAATGGTAAAATCTGCTAGATAAGTAAAATCTGATTGACGGATGAACAAATAGTCCAGCCTCGAATAGCAATTGTGAGGTGACGAAAAGAATGTGTAATCCCTCTCGCGAGGGTTGAGGGTGAGCCATGTGTCATGTAGTGTGAGCGGAGCTAGTTGAAGCTTCACCTGTCTCAGTGCTGAAAAGGGGAAAAAGGAGGTGCCAGTAGATGTATCTAACAGCGGGTCCAGCTCCATGTTAAAGTCCCCTCCCAGGATCAACAGACCCGTGTGAAAGGAAGTGAGTTTCAGAAGGACCTCTCTTAGAAAGGACACCCTCTTGGAATTGAGACAGTATACACTCGCTAGAGTTACCGGTTTGTCTCTCCAAGTACCCTTTAGAAAGAGAAACCTGCCCTCAGGGTCTAGCATTTGGTCTGTCAGGTGAAACATGAGTGACTTGGCCATCAGAATGGAGACCCCCTTTGTTATGGAGTCAGCACAAGTCACGTGATAGGCATCAGGGAAGCGTTTATTAGCAAATCGGGGGATGGACCCCGTTTTAAAATGGGTCTCCTGGAGAAAGACAACTTGTGCTCTGCAATGATAAGCTTCTGCTAGGACACTGCTACGCTTTTCTGGTACATTAAGGCCCTTAGCATTCAACGAATACACTTTAAGCGACAGAGGAGCTGACATGTGCACTGTAGAGGACATGTGGGAGTGATACTAGTGTGCGTGGATCGCACTCGTTAAATGTAGACAGAGGGGATTCACAGGGAAGGGAGAGAGAAAGAAATAAAAGATTCAGAAAAGGTCAGGAAAGAAAGAGAGGTAGGGTTAACGCCTATGTATGCCCTGCAGGTGTTTCCAAAAATGGATGGAAATCTTTACCTGTGTACAATGTATACCACCAATTCAGGTGTAGTGTGAAATATACCGGGGTTGGGTGTAATCCAGCCACCCCACCTAATTGGAAAGAATCAAGAGGTATAGGGATAGGGAACAAAATATACCGGTGACTTTCAAAGGGGAACCTGCCTCCTTGAGGTGGGGAAAAGGTCTAACACTAGGGAAGAAACTCGTACATCTACTACCCAGAAACTCCTGGAGTGAAGTGTTGCAACTATGGGACAATCCCGAGCTGAGGACCCGGTGCAATCCTAGTCAGGCCCACCTAAACTGGGTGACCCCCTTCCTATCTAGAGACCCCCCTTTTCCCTGTTGCATATCCAGCGTCTAAGCAGGGGAAGAAGTAATCCCTCACAATTAACTTTCTACAACCCAGAGGAGGAATATCTCTGTAAAGTTTGATCTAAAACAAGAGGCATCTGAATTCACTTAAAATATTTTATAAGAACAACAACAACAAAACCCAGACCCAGACCGCCCTCCCCCCGAGGTATCCAGAACTCAGATTGCAGCAAAAGCCGCAAACCTGAGATGGCGGAATCTCCGAAATACAGGGTCTCATCCTGACCAAGGAGTACATCCAATTCTCTATCAGGAGAGTAAAACGCCCTCCTATTACACCCGTCTATTTTAAGAAACAATCCGAACAATAAAGTAAATATTGAAATTCAAAAATATAACAATACAAAAGTACAAGTACCCTTGTGTGGGTAATGGAGATACTGGACTGGGGCCATACATGTTACATGCATTCTGTCTTTTACCCTTGCTCACCCCCACCCTCCCCTAACTCCCCCCCCTCCCTTCGAGGAGGGGGGAGGGGAGACCCTCCGATACAAAAGCCCCTCTTTTATGTCATGACCGCGGGGGAGAGCCCACCCCAAACGACATTAAAGTCTCACAAGCCCACAAGGGACAGCACAGCAATGTCCATCTTGAGCTATGGCACCGTCATTACCTGAGAGAGAGAAGGGACAAAAGAAAAGCAAGAAAAAAAAATGATATGGGAAGGGTGGCCGGTGAATCAGCTACAGTTACCAGCTCAGCGTGGTAGACCACAAGAGACGGTGCTGGAGAGGAAGGCACATAGTCAGTGTTCAGTGGCCAACCGGAGTCTCATAGGTTCTGTTGTGGGAGCACATGCAACTCCCAAGGGAATAACTGAACATGCGGCCCACATGTGTCAGGTCACCTTGAGGCTAGGTGACAGATGCACTCTGTAGGAATCAGAAGTGCACCGCTAGGTAGTGGACCCTAGTACTAACTGCTGCGGATTGAACCATGGGAGGTTCAGGAAGCAGGTCTACTGGATCACTGACACAGATCCCACTGGGAGCTAGAGCATAGATTTCCCAGGTGTTCACCAGAGTCTCTAGTGGTGAGGATGGACTGCGCCGCAGTCTGGCTCCAGGTCACGGCCCCCGGGGTCTCACAGCTCGCGCTCACGGTAGACTACAGGAGAAGAGGAAGGAGGCAACAGGCTGGAACAACAAGGAAAGTAAGGGACAAGCCAAGGTCGGGGGCACAAGCAGACAAGGACAACAGAGTTCACGCCAAGGTTCAGGGTCACAGGCAAACAGGGATGGTTGGGGACACGCCAAAGGTCAGGGTCACGAGCAGACAGGAATAGTTAAGAACAGGCCAAAGTCGGTAACTGGAATCAGATGTAGGAAACACAGCAAGTACACACAAAATCTAACACACAATGGTTGATCAGCACTGCTGGCTTGCAGTGCACAGGTTAGTATAGGGTTCCCTGATAGGAGCTGGGGTGGAGCCATGCTAGAGGAGACTTTACAAAAGCAGTCAGGTGAGGGTCAGCTGGTCTCTAGAGATGAACACATGGAGACAGGTAAGCTGACAGACAACTCTATTGCATAACCATGACAACATGTTTCCCCTTGGAGCCTCAGCAGCAGAGTACCTATGGTCTGCATATTTAGGAGGGGTCAGCCTCCCCTCCTATCAGTCAACCATTCTTCGAGCTAGCAATCAGTCCTCTTAATGGGATTTCAGGAACCAGCAGGAGGGCTGCTTGGGGAAGAACAATAAAAACTGCTTCCCTGTCCCAGGAGATTACCCCTGAGACTTAGCTGTAGGGGACATGGGTTATTCAATCATGTGGGGTACCTCATGCTTATGGTGTTCATAGTCCGGCACAAGATAGCTGAGGGCTACCCTTTTGAGTATGGCCAGCTGCCTGTACAGCAATATAGAGAATAATTATAAGGCCCCAGTGTCATAGTCAGACAAACAAAGGTGTTGTTACCAGCTCACCCAACCATCTGTTCCACAGCTAGTGGTCCATTCTGCGCCGAACGGACGATGGCGAGGCTCGTGGGCTTGCTTCTGTTTCCAAGTCCCCACGATTCCTCGATGGGGAGTCGGCTGACATTCTGCGACGCCTCTGTTCGTGTCTTTGCAATTTCGGAGTGTCATCAGGATGTGCTGGGATCCAGGGGTCTGGTTACATGAATGCGCTATACAGTACCAATCCGGGACTTCTGTCAGCGGGATGCCCAGGGCGTCACAGAAAGGACGTAGGTTAGCTGGGGTTCTCAGCCGCGCCGTGCGATTTCCAGCGGTTGCCTGTAAGCAAAAGGGGAATTTCCATCTATAAGCGATGTGCCTGTCAAGCAGAACATGCAGGAGGGGAAGCAGATCTCTCCTATGCTGCAGGGTGATTGCAGATAAATCTTGGAATAGCTGTATACATGCCCCCTCATGTTCCAGTCACTCGTGGTGGCGAGCCAGGCGCAATATTTCCTTTTTTTGTGTGAAACAAACCAGACAGCACACCACATCTCTGGGGGGGTCAGTGTCTCTTCCTCTAGGTCCACGTGCTCTGTGGCACCTCACCATCTCCACAGGAGTGTCAGGAGGCCATCTGAGGAGGGTGTTAAAGATGTCCCAGACCACCGATTGTATCTGGGGCCCATCCACTGCTTCTGGTATGCCTCTCACCCGTAAGTTGCGCCTGCGACCCCTATTATCTAAGTCTTCCAAATGCCTGTGCATATCAATTAAGTGCTGGGCATGTACACTGACCACCTTTTGAACTTGCTGGATGGCTGTTCCATGTGTCATGGCGTCCGCCTCCACGTGTTCCAGCCGTGATGCTACAGCTCTGATCTCAGTCTTAAGTTCAGTAACCGCTGCAAACAGAGAGTTCTTAATATCCTGTGCCACTAGCTGGAGGCCTGACATGCACAGCGGGGGTGCAGTGTGCTGGGTGGACTTACTTGCAGTAGGGGTTAATGTGCCCAGGGAGTCCGCAGTGTCGGCGATAGCAGCATAGCTCATCTCAGGCCGGTCCGAGGATTGAGATGCGGCCTGTGTGTCCCCGCGCTGTGTCCGAAACATCGCCGGTATGCTTCGGCTGAGCTGCGTTGCCGGGTCTTGCTGTGACCGGGTGATCGACGTGCTCCTCCTGGTGATCTCTGCAGGCAGATGGAGGGGATTGTCCCGCTAATGGAAGGCAAAAGGAGCTCTAGGCGGTGGAGCTCTCAAATCAGGCTACCATCTTCCTCTGGTGCTAGGCCACGCCCTATAACTAAAACACTAAATTCCCAACACCAACTCTAAAACACCATAACCCAAATTGGACCAGGGCTCTCTAAAACCATGCCATAACTTTGACTACCCTGTCAAAGACGATGTAAGAGAAAATTCCAGAGAGAAGATTTCCCTGATGAAAACTGATACCTGGGGACAGAAGGCAGTCAAGCAGAAGAATCAGGTGACACATTTTGAAAATCTGTCCACCACTACCCAGAAGGAAGTATAGCCAGCAGGTGGAGGGTTGATCAGTGATAAAATCCATGGAAATGCAGTTCCAAAGCTCATCTGTAATTAGAGGATGAAGGCATAAGCTAGCTAGGGTGAAAACGAATGAATTGGATTCCACAAACATGGCACACACTAAAACATTAAATATTTTTGACATCCTTACAACGTGATGGCAACCAGTATTAGAGCTGAAGGGAATCATAAGTATGTTGTATGCCAAAATGTCCCGAAAGTTTAGAATTACCTGCTGATCCAACCAGTAAGATAGTAATATGTAACATGGTGTCAAGTATCCCTCACCCACAAAACAGAGCCGTTCTCACAGCAAGGAGGTGGTCTTCTCCCCTGCAGCAACTGTCAGATCTGAAAACAGTGCAGCTGTGCTCCACATTCTGCGAATGAATAAACTACCGTGGCAGACAGACTTGTAGTTCTCAATGGAACATAAGTGAAGTGAATACTACACTGGTAGTCCATTGACAATTCCTCCTGATCTCTAACTGAACATTTGTACCTCACTATGGACAAAGAGCTGCAATGTGGTTTCAATGTTTTGCAGACTCATTTGCAAAAAAAAATAATAAATGCACATTTTTTCTGCAAATATACTGTATGTGCAGTTATTATTTTCTTGCAGAAGGTAGCCTTTAAATAGTTTAAAGTATTCCCCTGTCAATCTATTCAAACCTGGTGATTTGTTATGGGGGATTGAGTTTATCAATTTATCTGTTTCAGTAGGTGAGAATGCCAAATTTAGTGTGGATAATTGATCTGAAGTAAGACTTGGGGAAATTTGGTGACTGTAACAGATCAGAAGTCAGAAGCAGGTTGTTGTGTGCATCGTTTCATAGATTGTATAGTTTCTTATAGTAATTTCTAAATGCATCTGCGATGTGTTAAGAGTTAAGAAAGTTTGCCAGTGCGCATGCATGAGGCATCGGGAGCGGACATGTTCTGACCGAGCTCCGCTTGCTGCCGGACTTTCCAAGCTAACATCAGCGATCCGGAAGCAGTAAGCCCCTGCTTGGACTTAGGGCCACATCATGCAGCGGAGGACAATCGGAACAGCAAAAAAAAAAAAAAAACTAGCCACGCTCCTATAATACCGCCCGTTTGGAGCGTCCATCACCAGCAGCACAGCATCCTCTCAAGATGGTGTACATTCAGAAAGGAGCAGGACATGGGACCCGGTCTTCACACGGCCCAGCCTCTCCTCACACTACAGCAGCTGCTTCACAGGCTCCTTGGAATGCTGCAGCCACTTCACACCCTAGCCAGCAGCTGGATCCATTCTCTTCCCAGTCACAGGATGAGATGACGCCGCCACACAGAGGTGAGCACCCTCAGTTTTCCCCTGCCTCTGCTTATCAAAGGGAATGCACAGATTATGCAGGGTCCCCTGCCTCATCCAAGGACAGACACATGGCAGATCTGGCAAAAATCACTTTGAGCCAGTCCAGTTCAGTGCAGGATCAATCCCAACCCCCACCACCTGCTCCTTATTCCAGAGATGCAGCACTATTGGCTTGCTTCTCTGCAGTGCTCCAGCATAGAGGAGAGACTAGACACAATTGAATCAAATATGGATGGTACGGGGGGCGTGTCCTGATGTGAACGGTGGCGGACATGTTTCTGGAGTGCTCCGGGTATCCTGCCTGCCATCCTCTGCCATCCGTGTCTGGAGTTACCTGTGTCTACCGGTCTGGTGAGCATTGACATCGCCACCAGACTGTTCCTCTTCATCCTTGCAGCCGTTGCCGCCATCTTGCCCAACCAAAGTCCCGCAGTGGTGCCCTGGGCCCTATCCATCCACGATTCCGGAACGCCGCTCAGCCATCCTGAGCCACCATCTCACTCCCCATACCCTGGCTGTGGGCTAGAGCAGTGGTCATCAACCCTGTCCTCAGAGCTCACTAACAGGCCAGGTTTTATGTATTACCTTGAGGAGATGCAGACTGGATACTGCAATCACTGAGCAGTGAATGATATCACCTGTGATGTATTTCAGTTATCTTGCAAACCTGGCCTGTTAGTGGGCCCTGAGGACAGGGTTGATGACCACTGGCCTAGAGGATCGCTGGGCTGGAACTGCTTGTGGAGGCCGGTCGCAGTGGCCATTTTGCTGGCCTGGGACTCGCGGCTGTGCACCCCCCATCCCAGGCTCCGGAGCACACTCCTGACAGCCCCATCCAACCTGTCATCTCCTTATCCCCCTGTTGGGGCTTGGGTGTCCGCTGAGCCATCATTGTCCGCAGGAGCCTGCTGGGGCCTGGTGACGTCCGCCATCTTCTCGGCCCCCATCCTGCCACACTGCTTGGGACTGCACACAATCGGGGCCCAGCTGCGCAGTCTCCACATCTCCAGCCTCCTGTTTGTTCTCCTACCAGGTGAGGGAAAGCTGCTGAGCCGAGCCTGCACACCTATCCTGACAAAGGTACATAGGGCCTGGTCAAGACCTCCATCTGGGTGTCCCCTGCCCTCCCCATAGGTGCTGCCTGTGTTCTCTCCAGTGCAAATGCCCTCAAAAAAGAGTTACCCCAAGTCTGCCAAGTCTACTCCACAGCAGAAACCACCGCCATCTCCTTCACCGCGGCCGGACGCCATCTTGGTCGGGAGGCTCCAGGCCCTATTAGCCAAACTAGAAATGGATCCTGGAGATGCTCCAGTGGTGGCGACATCAGCCCCTTTACCCCAGGATAGTACAGTCACGATTCTAGCAGCTATTGAACAGAGCAGGACCTCACTGCTAACTGCTCACTGTGCATAGACCACCTTGCTGAAGAATGTAACCTGATAAGGAACGACCTGGATAAGATCAGGGGCAAATGACAGAGTCTGAGTCCAGGATCTCTGTGACTGAGGATCTTACCGCCAGCCATAGCACATCCATCGCCGAGTTACAGCACACGGTACAGGCCCTGGTCGCAAAATCTGGCAATGCTGAAAACTGACTCTGGCAGAACAACATTAGTGTCCTTGGCCTGCCTGAGGGAGAGGAGGGGGACCATCCAGCGGAATTTGAAGAGGAGTTCTTCAAGGGCCCACTGGGTCTTACAGCTGTTACCTCTACGTATGTGGTTGAGAGAGCCTATTGGGTACCCACAGGGCGAGCAATCCCTGGGAATTTCCCCAGACCCTCCCTAGTTCGCTTTCTTAGTTACAGGGACAGACAGGATCTTAGCTGAAGCTCGCAAGCATCCCACACTACCAACACCTCCATCCTCCTCTTCCCTGATTTCTCGGCCGAGCTACAGAGGAAGAGGAAAACCTTTAATGATGTCCGCAAAAGGCTTAGAGCAAAAAACATTAAATACGGCATGCTTTACCCCAGCCGACTCGTGTCCAACATGACGGCAATGTCTGTTTTTTTTACACCCCATCTGAGACAGACGACTGCCTGGCCACTTTAAGATAAAGGTTTCCTGTCACTTAAGATTATATGATGCATGGATCTTCCACATCCTGAACTCTCTTATCCTACTGTTCTCCTTTTCACTAGTACCTGAGCCATGGCCAGTGCACCTTTTTACGTTGGATATGCACTTACCCCCCACGGTTTGATTTTGTAAGAGCACAAAAGTTCCCAGAACTGTTACACCCTGCTTTGTTGAAGGAACTTTGCAAAAGTTGAGCTTGAAAATTCAGCTCCGTGCTACCTAAGACTGCACTGTGACCTGACTATCAGGTTCACAGGCATTGTTTTTTTTGTTTTTGGGTATAGACTGCTTCCTGCCCTCCCCCATGATGTTCTGGGGGCACTGGGAAATGGTAGGATAAGCACCTGGTGCTTGGGAAGTTTTAATTTGGTTGAAGTGTTTTTCTATATGTTGATTTTATGTTTCATATACAATGGCTCATGCTCCACTGCTGCCCACCGGGTGTCACCTGCTCGACGATTATTAATCTCCTCTAATTATTTTGGCCATTTTAAATTTGGCGTCACATGACCAGGATACTTTTTCTGTGCTATCCTGGCCTCAATTCTAAATTTAAGAGGGTGCTTCTTTTTCAATATGTCAAACAATATAGTCCAGCTTTTCTAGTTCTGCAGGAGACACACCTGGTGGGTATTAAGCTAAAGGCTTTGAATAGGCCCTGGGTACAGAAGGCCTTTCATGCCTCCTATTCGATATATGTGAGGGGAGTTTCCATCTTGGTGCATAAGTCTTTCCTGTGTGTCATAGAAGCGGTCTACACAGATCCACTGGGTAAATATGTGATACTGGTACTCAAGCTATGGCAGCAGAAATATGTCTTTGCTGGCATATATATGCCGCCACCCTTTAAATCCAAAATTCTCTATACTATACTGGAGAGGATTACCCCCTATTGTCCTACAAAAACTTTACTATTGGACAATTTTAATGCCATCCTTTCCCCAGATTTGGATAGACTCTTACCACCTAAGTCCTTCAATGGGGAGTTGTCAAACTGGGCATTATCTGCAGGAGTCACAGAAATCTGGAGGTGTAAATTCCCATCCACCAAATCCTTTTCATGTTTCTCTACCTCTTATAAAACCGGCCTCCAGAATTGACTATGCGTTTGCTAACCCCTCTATGCTGACAGACGTTCTGGGAGCTGCTTATTTACCCAGCAGCCTGTCTGATCACAGCCCCCTAGAGATCACCCTGTGCACTTCCGCCTCTCGTAATGACTCTAGTTGGCGTCTTGGTGTGCAATGGATTTCCCACCCCGATATAGCCGATCAAATCCCCCTGGCCCTACGCAATTACTGGGACTCTAATGAGGGTTCAGCCTCTCCAGAAAGAGGGATGCCTTCAAGGCATTTACAAAGGCCATTACATCTCAATCATCCATGCAGTCAGGCTGCAACAAACTGCTACCACATCAGCATTGGAGAGCGAGGTGGGGTTGGCTTCTGACGATACGGCTTGGATTCCTCCACCTCAAACTTTGATGCATTGCAGGCATCTAAACACAGTTTCATCTTCACTTAACAGAGGTCACACTTCCGGTTCTGGTGCCGCATGGGGTAGCTGCTCCTCTCCTCAGCTCCCGCACTACGGACCAAAACTGCCTATAAACCCTGCCTAGAGCCTCCTTATCCACCCTCAGCTACCTCCGGGTGACATCCGCCAGCCTATGGACCGGTTTGTGGAGAAAACCGGCTCCCGCACTCAAACGGCCCAGATGGCCCAGCGGCAAATCGAGGCCCTGGCCTCGGCCTACACGGAGCCTCACACAGGCGCCCAGATGGCGGAGCTGAGGTAAGCGGCAGCACAGCCACTCATACCTCCCTACGTGCCTCCTCTGCTCAGCCACAACCTCCTCATGTCTCCTCTCCACAAGCCTCCCTCTCTCAGGCCTTCTCCCCACAAGCCTCCGCTCCACAGTATAATGGGGATCACAGCACAGGGCGCATAGCGCAGGCTGTAGCAGCCCTCCTGTCCCCTATGATCTCTGCCTCAGTGGAAAAGGCAGTAAACGCGGGGATGAAACAAATAAAGGCCCAGCTAGGAGAACACACCACTAGACTGAACGAGCTAGAACACCGCCTATCCAGCATGGAAGAAGAGATGTACCAAGCACAGGACAAGACAAATCAATATATTATCCAAAAACTCAATGATTTGGAAAACAGATCCAGAAGGAGCAACCTGCGATTCGTGGGTATACCTGAATCCCTACAAGCACCTGCTCTATCTGAATTTTGCTCCCAAAGCATCCCGGAAGCGCTAGGCGTCCCAGGCTCTTGCACAGTGGAACATGCCCACCGTATGGGGTCCTACAACACAGAACGCAGGAACCCTCAGCCTATAATCGCTAAATACCTAAATTACTCTGACAAGGCCCTTATCCTCCAAAAGTACAGACAAACCCGCTCACTCCAAATTGATGGCATTAGGGTTCTGATATTTGCCGACTACTTCATTGAGGTCTCTAAGAAGCGAAAAGCCTTCCAGCAGGTCTGCACAGAACTCTTTAAACAACAAATTAAATTCACACTGGCCTTCCCGGCCACCCTCAGTCTCAAGACACCAAGCGGCGATCAGCTATCCTTCCAAGACCCCTCTGAAGCGGAAGCCTATTTGCGGTCTCTACATCCGAACCCTCACCTGCACACCCCATCCAAAGCTGCTCCTATCAATCACTCCCTGGACCAAAGGAGCCCATGCAAAGACTCCCCCAAACCTTTCAGATCATCGATCCCGGATCATCATCGCTTCCCCACTCACTGAAAAAGGACTTGCAGTCTTCGTTCTTGGATAACCATTCTATTAAGGTAGCTAATACTGCAACATTTCAGGACTTGTCTCTGTCTGTGCTCATCCTCTCACACGATTATCGATCTTTCGTTACTTCTTTTATTTTTTATTTTTCTCCCTCCTCTCACCTCGCCACCTATACCTGCTAAATATCACTATTTATTTCGGTGGGTACACCAACATGCCCTGTGTTACTATGTTACATTGTTAAGTTATCAAATATCTTCTTTTACAAATGTCTTTTAATATGTTCTACAATCCTTACTGGCCTCACTGTGTACGGCTTAACTCATCCTTCCCCAATACACGGCCCGAAGGAGCCCACACAAGAACCCTCTACCCAGCCTTGGGCTTTCTAAGGTCGTATCATTAGGGTCCTGTCCTGGGAGTTGACCTACACAGTAACTCCATGCGGAAAACAGAGAAGTTCACATGTTTGAATGTTTTGGGTTTTTTTCAGGTTTCCCCCCCCTGACATATCCCCCCTCCCCTCTCCCTTTCCTCTGGGGCTCATGCAAACCTCCACACCTCTCTCCTCCACATTCCCATCAGGACAACAATATCTTACTTCCTGATACAGCTGTGACACCACTCACACAGTGACAAATCTAGTATATCGGCCCATATCCCTCGCACGACCCCCCCAATATGAAAGTAGTCTCCTGGAATGTAAAAGGTCTCAGATCCCCCCACAAGAGGATGAAAATTCTCTTACATCTCAAACGAATCAAAACTGACATAGCCTTACTTCAGGAATCTCACTTACTAACCCCAGACTTTTATCGCATGAAGAAGCTTTGTGTAGGCACTGTCTTAGGCTCGGGTGCAGTTGGACGCAAAGCGGGTGTTCTCCTGCCAATACATAAAAACCTCCCCTGCATAGTCTTGTCTGTGAAATCACATAACCAGGGACGTTTTATCACGGCACATATACAAATAGGCTCCAAAGAGATAGTGATATCAAATGTCTACGCTCCCAATAGCCCACACAGACAGTTCTTCACTGAACTGTCCACTTGGCTACTTAGCAACACCCACCTCCCCCATCTGGTTGGAGGAGATTTCAATGACGTCCTCCATCAGATGGATGACAGATCGTCCCCCAAGCGCCCTAAACCTAAGTCCGCCCCCTCCGCCCCCTCATACTTTGCAACCACTATGGATGCCATCCACCTCCAGGATCTATGGCACCTCTCTCACCCAGCTGACAGGGAATTTACTTTTTAATCCAAACCACACAATGTCTTCACAAGGATAGACTATTTCTTTGGCTCAGACAACCTCCTCCCCATGCTCCACAGGGCTGACATTCACGACATAACCATTTCCGACCATGCCATCCCATAGAGGTAACACTCGACAATCTTGACTTACCCCCACACCCAAAAATTTGGCGATTTCCTTCCTACTTACATAACAATACTGACTTCCAGCAGTTCATGTCCAAATCATGGTCTGAATACTCTTTGACCAACGCCCCCCACATAGATGATCCGAACCTCTTCTGGGATGCCGGCAAAGCATACCTCAGGGGTCAAATCATTTCCTATGCCACCTCCTTTAAAAGAAACACTTTAACAAAATACAAAGCAGCCAGCGCACGCCTACACCAGGCACAATGCTCTATGTACACCAAAGACTCCCCAGACACCAGAAATTAATGGCAGGCAGCGAAGAGAGACTTTGATACCTGGGCAAACACCCTTGAATTAACCAAAAAGGCCCACCTAGACGCCACCCTCCACAAGTTCGGAAATAAAGCAGGCAAACTCTTAGCCAGGCTAAGGTCCATTCCGCCCGACCCATATCACATCTCTTCGAGACACCAAGGGAAACGTCCACTCCACACCACAGCAAATCAACAAGGTCATGCTTAAATTTTACTCAACACTTTACGCCCCAGACCCCATAGATAAACAAACAGCACACTCTTTCATCAAGAAAATAAACATGCCCAAAATTTCTCCATCACAACTAGAAGCCCTTAATGCTCCCATTTCCCTACCCGAAATATCAACCACCATCCGTAACTTAACCCTCTCCAAGGCCCCGGGTCCTGACAGATTCACTAGTGAATTTTACAAAACCCTACAAACTCTCTTAGAACCCACTCTCTACCAAGTATACAATGGTATTTGGTCAGGTGGTACATACTTACAGTCGGGAAACCAGGCCATTATAAAATTATTATCCAAGAAGGGCAAAGACCCCAAGGACCCGGGCTCATATAGACCCATCTCACTTCTTAATTTAGATGTTAAAATTCTATCCAAGATTGTAGCTACTAGGTTAGCAGACATCATCCCCTCACTGATCCACCCCGCCCAATCTGGCTTTGTGAAAGGCAGAACCACCACCCAAAACATACGCAAGGTCATGCTGGCCTTAGAGCATGCTAAACAGAACCCAGGCACAGACCATGCCATTATCATGTTAGATGCGGAGAAAGCCTTCGATAATGTCAGTTTTGAATGGCTCTCCATGACCATGTCAGCGATGGGATTCAATGGTCCCTTCCACCATCTCATTATTACCATGTACACTGCTCCGGCAGCTAGATTGGTGGCTCGAAGGCCTTCTCTTAGATGAATTCCGCCTCCATAAGGGTACACGCCAAGGATGCCCCCTGTTCCCGCTCCTCTTCAACATCGTCCTAGAACCCCTATCCAGGTACCTAACCTTAAAAGCTCCCTTACATGGCAAAAAAAGTTGGTAAACACGACTTACGCAACTCCCTCTTTGTGGATGACGTTCTTATATTCTCAGCCAACCCCCCATCAGATATGTTCACCATAAACAAGGTATTTGACGAATTTCGTTCCTGCTCAGGCCTACGCATTAACTATGGCAAAAGCGAAATCCTCCCCTTAGGCACTCTCTCTCTAACCCATCTTGGGCCCAGCACTCCATCTTTCCAGTCGCCAATTCACATATTACTTATTTGGGAATCAAAATAGGGAAACTTCCTTCTTCCTTATACCACCTCAACTACCCTCCTTTGATTTCCAAAATAACTCAAGAATTAACTACCTGAATGGATCTGCCCCTCTCGCTCTTGGGAAGATGCCACCTGATAAAAATGGTCAGTTTTGCTAGATTATTATACCCATTGCAAACTATTCCGCCACTTCTTCATCACAAGGATGTGAAATTTCTCAATTCAGCCATATCTAAATTTCTATGGCAAAACAAAAGACCACGTATAGCCTTAAAAAAACTATATCTTCCCATGCGCGAAGGGGTCATCAGTCTCCCCCATATTAGAATCTATAATTTAGCATGTTTACTCAGAACTAGTCTGGACTGGATAACACAATCCTCCCGCTACTCCAACTTTTCTTTGGAATCTGACATGCCATCCGTATTCATTAGTAGCCCTTCTCCACTGCAAATGGAAGTCAGTCCCCCCTCTTTATCAACACAACCTCCTGCTAAGAGATACAGCAATAGCATGGAGAGAATCCAGGAAACAGCTTAAGTTATCTCCTTTTATGTCAAGCCACCTTCCAATTCAGGGAAACCCTGTCTTCCCCCTGGGCTTGGAACACAAACCCTTCACCGTCTAGGTACAAAAAGGCCTAACAAAATTCTCCTCCTTATGTAATACAGCGACGGGGCGGCCTTTACCCTTTGCCAACATAGCGGAAACCTTCCCATTACGCATGCCTTCCACTATAGCCAATGCATCAGCTTTTTAAAGGACGCATGTAAAGAAGATAGCAAAAGGTTTCAGCGGAACAACATGGACCAAATGATCCTGGATGGCTCCTACAAAATCTCGGACCTCTTCCTCTCACATCCTCCTCTGTCGACAACTGGCGCAAAGAATTCCCTGACCCGAACCTAGTGGAAAAAATTCTACAAGGCCTTAACGCTGTGCAAAAATTAACACCCAATGAAATTTGGAGAGAAACGCAGCTGAAAATAGTTCACCGAGCATACATACCCTTCTTATCCTCAAAATCAGATCAGAGCAAAGCCTTTTGCCCCCTCTGTAACCTACCGAAGCCATCTCTGACCCATAGCTTCTGGAACTGCTCCTATATCTCTACCTTCTGGGACCAATTACTATCCTACATCTTCAAAGTAACCTTACTAAAACTACCAAAAGACCCGCTACTCCTCATCTTTGGTCACTGGGACCCCAAATTGCTGCCTTGGTCCCAAACTACAACTACGAGACTCGCAGGAATCTCAAAGGATAACCCTTCCCACAAAGACTGCACTCTGATTTGTCTTCTAATTGCAAGAAGAACCATCTTGAAACATTGGACTTCCTCTCACAGCCCCAATATCACCCAAATCAAACGAGAGCTTCTTCATCTCCTAATTAAGGACTGTCTAAACACGGATTTCAAACAGGAAAAATCTAAAGCCTGCTTTTACTCCAAATGGCATTCATTCATGCTCTCAACTCTCTCTCAGGAGGAACTAGCCAATTTCAGCCAATTCTCGTTTTCATACTATGAGTCTTCCCCTCCAATCCCAAAAGAGGCATCTACAGGGCATCTCACATCTAATGGACTTTAGCTCAGATCATCAGTTTTGCCCTCATTCATCACTAGCTATTCAATATTGTAAAGCTTACCTCTACAACTGTCTATGCCTCAGCCATGCAGCCCCCCCCTCACTATGCCTTACTCTATTGCCCCCCCTTCTTGTTTCATTTTCCATTGTTTTTGTTTTTATCTAGCAAATCCTAGGGATTTCCTATAAACAGATTCAAACAAACATAAGTATGTACTTACATTTTTTTTTTTTCCTCTGTAAAATGTCTTACAAAAGGTTGTGTAATATGTTTTACGCTTTGTAAATCTAAATAAAATCTTTTTGAAAAAAAAAAGAGGTCACTAGACTGGAAATGTATAATACGAAACAAAAGTTCTTTGAACAGGAGGACAGGAATGGCAGACTGTTGGCGATGATGTCTCACCATGACATCCCCAGTACCGTGATTCCTGAACTTACCTCTCCCACAGATGAGGCTGTCTCCTCCCCAGAGGCTATCCTGCTAGCTTTCCACGATTTTTATCAATCCCTATATACCACCACACTACCCTCAGGTTTTGACGCAAAGAGGTTGGCATCTCTTCTGGATCCGATAGCCCTTGGCTGGCTCTCTGATTCCGAAAGATCTCAATTAGTTGCTCCAATTACCACGGAAGAGGTTCTTGCTGTAATTAACTCCCTATCCACAGGCAAGGCTCCTGGTCCGGATGGTCTTCTGATTGATTTCTATGTAGCACATGGCCACATGCTGGCCCCCCGGCTGGCCACCCTATTTACACATTGCCTGGAGTGGGGCTCTGTCTTGCCCTCCATGGTGAACGCACATGTTATTCTCATCCCCAAGAATGATAAAGATCCCAAACTATGTGCTTCTTATAGACCTATAGCACTCCTAAATAATGAACTCAAAATCCTTACTAAACCCCTCACCGCTAGACTTAACCCTTTACTCCCCTCTCTTATAGACTCGGATCAGACCGGGTTCATGACCCACAAGTCTACAGATATCACTCTTAGTTAATTGTTCACTAACCTCCATGCAAGACATGATAATCAGGGAACCAGAGTGGTTGCCTCTCTTGATATTGAGAAGGCTTTCAACTCCATTGAGTGGCCTCAGGGGTCGTCTGTCTCCTGTTTTTAAACTCTCTAGGGGTACATGGCAGGGCTGCCCTCTCTCTCCGGCCCTTTTTGCCATTGCCACGGAACCAGTGGCTGATGCATTATGTGTCTCGCCGCTCATTAAAGGATTACGGCTGGCCTGGCTGGAGGAGAGGGTGGCCTTGTACACAGACGACCTCCTCCTTTTCCTAAATGATGCTAACTCCTCTCTGCAAGGGGCATTTTCAGTCCTAAAAGACTTGTCAGAGGTGACAGGGCTTAAGGTTAATTGTTCAAAGTCGCAACTGCTTGCTATTGATGCTGATGCTAAAAAAGAGGCTTCGGCTTCTCTTCAGCTACAATGGGTGGACAAATTTACCTACCTGGGGGTGTGTATTTGGAGTAAAATGACTGACTTCATTCTGCTAAACTTGTCCCCAGTAGTCAACTCAGTCAAAGCCAAGCTGAAAGCATGGGAGAATTTTCCTCTGTCCCTACTGGGTCGTATTAACCTCATCAAAATGAAAATCCTCCCCAAGCTTACATATCCATTTCATAATTCCCCTCAATGGATCCCCAAATTCTTCTCCCAAATAAACAAAATTTTCTCCTTCTTTCTTTGGGGCCCACGTCCCCCCCGCTTCAAGTTAACCACCCTTATGTGTCCTTGTTCACAGGGGAGCGTTGCATTCCCGGACTGCCACAAATATTTCATGGCAGCTCAATTAGTCACTGCATTTTGGTGGCTTGTTCCAGATAGATCCAACTCAGCTTGGGCTACTGAGGCTGCGGTGATGCGATCTGTGTAGGCATTGCTGAATCTCCTTTTGCGGGGTCCAAAAGCTCCATCGACCTAACCCCCTCCATGCGTACTACCCTTAGGGCCTGGAGGGAAGGCCTGGCTTGTGAAAAGTACCCTCTGACTGCCGTATCCCAGAACGCCCCCCTCTGGAACAATCCTAACCTACAGCACTTTCTCGAGATTCCTGACCCTGTGATGTGGGCCAAGTACCATATTAAGGTTCTCTCAGACATCACCTCAGACCTATCGATATTCTCTTTTGATCATCTAATGTCTCACCACAATGCCCCGCTCTCATACAAATTCAGATATTTACAGTTGTCCCATGCTTTCAAGGCTCAGTTCCCATCTGGCGAAAAGCAGTTGGTGCAGTCCGACCTGGAGCGGATCTTGCGCTTTGATTGTACAGAAAAGCCCACCTCCGTGCTGTACGCACATCTCCTCCGGGTCTCGTATTCTGTACTATCCAGGCTCCAACAGCAATGGGGCCTGGACGTTCCGGAGATGGACTCCGAGGACTGGAGTGATGTGTGGGACTTTCCATTTAAAATACCTGTTTCCTTGAGAGACCGACTCATTCAGTACATGATTGTCCATAGGGCACATCTTACTCCCACTTGAGTGCACAGGATGAGGTCCTCTCTCTCCCCAGAGTGCTGGCGTTGTGACCATGCCCCTGGGGATGGTCACATTCACGTCTTTTGGTCCTGCCCGGTAATTACTGTTTTTTGGTCACAAATCTGTAAGAAGGTGAATGAACTATTAAGTATTTCTATTGCTCCATCCCCAAGAATATGCCTGCTGGGGTTGGTGGAGGATTTGGTGCCCAGGGTGGCTGAGAGAACCTTATTGGGTCTCCTGCTGTTCTATGCCAGGAAATCCATCTACACTGGAAGCAAAAGACTCCTCCCTCTATATGTCTATGGAAAACACTTGTAAACAATGTAATACCTCTATACAGGGACACCTATACAAATAGAGGCTGTCCAAAAAAATAAGACAGTTTGGAGAAAGTGGTAAGCAGAACCCTCTACTGCTGCGACAGACTAAGAAACCTTCCTGATTATCATGGCCTCCCTTGAAACCCTAATAGACCAATTCCTGCTGGCAAGATAATTTAGGTGAGCTAGCTCATTATCAGCCCACCTCTGGAGCATGAGCCAGGCCAGCCCATTGATATTGTTATACTAAGCTAGTCGTTAATACTTTCATGCTTCTGGGTAATGTAAGGATACCTTGTGACCCCTGCGCGGGTCCCTTCCCTGTTAATAGCCAGATGTTGGCTGTTTGTATTGTCTATGTGTTTGTTAAGAAAATAAAAAAAGTTTTTCACAAAGATGGATGGTATAGTGGGAGGGGTAAATCAGAACACCACCCTGATTTCTTAAATTACAAGAACAACTAGACCAAGCCAATACAAAAATAGAAGATCTAGAAAATAGATCTGGACGATACAAATTTCGGATACGCGGACTGCCGGAGTTGGTCAATGAGCTGGAAGACGCAGTGCATTTCCTGCTGCAGGACTTGATCCCTGAAATTTCTCCACTCCCATCTGGAGATTGACAGTGTATATCATGCCTTAACGGCCCCAAGACCTGACAAGATCTCTCAACTGACCATCCAGAAGAGACGTTTACTAAAGCCACTGCTAGTACACCTAACCAATCGGCACATAAAATACCGCTGGTCCTTCCCCTTTCGCCTATCGTTTACCCACAAGGGCAAGACGCATTCTTTCGCCAACTTCCATGAACTTCGATGAAGGAGAAATTCTTCTAGAACTTGGATTGATCTCCCGAGACTCATCCTCTATATCCTCTCAACGAGAAAGGGATCTGCCGATCTCACCCATATAGTCCCAACAAGGACGCTCATCCTCCAAATGGCCCTCTCCAACTGTGGGAACATACGGATGACTCAGAATCAATGTTTTTTTTTTTTGTATTTTTATTTTTGTCAGCATTTTGTCTGACAAAACCCGGATTGGAAAAAAGTCTGTGGACCCTCACCACCATTGTTTTTTGTTTTTTTCTCTCATGTTTTTGCAAAATCACACAATGTTTGTGCTCTGGTTTACTTACAATAAGAACATCTTTGCGCCACTTATGGGCAGGGAAGCACCTGCTATATAATTGATCTTAGTATAGAGGGTTCGGGTCCCTTTGACCAGGATGCAGCTGCCCAATTTATCCTTTCCAATAGTATGGACAAATTTCTGTTTAATGTTGTATTTCAGATGCTCCCACTGCCCTCACAGCTATATGAATGAAAAGATACCGGGGCGCAAACGCATGCCACTTCTTGGTGAGCTTGTCCCCCTATGCAAGAGTGAGACAAGTTCACGTTACGCTATGGGAACGTTGATTTCCCAGAGGTCATGGTTCTCTGTTATGTTATGCACAATTAAGATGTTATCTCACCTTCAGCCCACAACGCATGACCACTCGGTGTATTGGATTACAACTCTAATCTCCTTCTTTCTCCCTCTTTATTCCTACCTCTTCACTCAAGTTCACTCTTTCTCTCCAATCCAGAGGTTTCCCCATGGAGTGATGACATCTTGGAGGTAACGATGGAAAACTATACCAGGCGAGTACAGTCTGTCGAACCATTATGTTGAACTCCCAGTCAAACAAATTTGTAGTCTTAACCCACAATGTACAGGGCATTAACTCCCCAACCAAAAGGGCAATGGCATTCCAACAATACCATAAATGGGGAGCGAATATTGTGATTTTACAGGAAATGCATTTCTCTCACGTCTCGGCACCTAAATACCTGAACCCCCACTTTACCACATGCTACTTATCTAATGGCCAAGAGAAAAAAGGGGGAGTCACAATTTGCATTAACAAAAATGTCCCCTTTACCCCAGACATAGTAATTAAAGATAAAGACTGCAGATATATTATGGTGGTCGGGAAAATTCATGGACAAGTTATCACCCTAGTTTCATACTATGCCCCTAATGCGGGACAGATTACATTTTTTTGAGACAATGTTATCGACATTGATGCCACAAGCTACGGGCCAGATTATTAGAGGAGAAGACAGCAATATGCCCTTGGATCAAGCTATAGACAGGTCTAATCCACTCAAACCAGTTTTAAAACATGTTCCAGAGCAGGGATGTAAACTGGCTCGGTTGTTACACTCCTACGACCTTATAGATACCTGGAGAGATCTCCACCCAACAACTAGGGATTACACACATTATTCCCAAGTACATAAAACGTATGCCCTGTACACACAATAGGATTTTCCGACAACAAAACTGGATTTTTTTCCGAAGGATGTTGGCTCAAACTTGTCTTGCATCCACGTGGTCACACAAATGTTGTCGGAAATTCCGAAAGTCAAGAACGCGGTAACGTACCACACGTACAACGAGCTGAGAAAAATGAAGTTCAATAGCCAGTGCAGCTATTCTGCTTGATTCCGAGCATGCGTAGACTTTTGTGCATTGGACTTATGAACACGCGATCGAAATTTCCGACAACAAGTTTTGTTGTCGGAAAATTTGAGAACCTGCTCTCAAACATTTGTTCGCGGAAATTCTGACAACAAATGTTCTATGGAGCATACACACGGTCGGACTTTCCGACAACAAGCTCACATCCAACATTTGTTGTCGGAAAATCTATTTGTGTGTACAGGGCATTACTCTTGAATTGATCATGTATTTACTCCATCGCAAATACTCCCCTCAATCAAATCAGCTAAAATACTGAATGCATCATGGTCAGACCATTTACTGGTACAAATCTCCCTATCAGATCTGGGGACTAAACCAAAACCCATTGTGTGGTGCCTCAATGCTGCCTTGTTTAATGACCCCATTGTCTTTAACGAAATAGAAATGGCCATACGCCAATATTTTACTAAAAATCGAGCCACAGATACCTCCCCCAGTATTAACTGGGCAGCACACAAAGCCACAATTTGCGGCAAGTTGATTCAACTAGCATCTAGGACTAAATGTATACACACGCAAACAATTCAACAGCAAGAATATGATCTACAGGCAATTTCATGTGAACAAAAGAAAAATCCCCAGTTAGCCCTGAGGCACAAAATCGACGCAGCATGCATGGCGCTAAATCTTAGCCTTACCACTAAAGCAGAGAGGTACCTTGGCTGGTCCAGGCATAGATTTTACATGCTGGGAGATCAACCAACCACCCTACTAGCTAGGAAACTTCCCCTCATCCTTACAATCCTGCCCTCCCAAAGCTGCACTTAAGGGATGGCAAAGTGACTCAGAATCTGCACTCGGTGGTTCAAAAATGTTGTGAATTTTACTCTAAATCGTATGCTTCAGTGACTGCCTTCCCCGCAGCTTTAGCTGATACATTTTTTTAGAGACATCACTCTACCCAGGGTGGCAAAAGAGCATGTAGAGCTTATGAAGGGAGATTTCATGGAGGGGGAAATCAAAGCAGCCATCAAGAGCCTGCATCCATTGAAGGCACCTGGTCCCGATGGATTCTCAGGTCACTATTATAGAAAGAATTCCTGTAGAAAGTAGAATTGCTGACACCTCATCTCTGTTCATTCTTTAATGATTTGAAGAAAGGCTCTTTGGCCATTCATGAAAATTCAGCATTTATCCATGTCATCCCTAAACCTGGGAAAGATCATGGGGACTGTGCTAACTATCACCCGATCTCACTTATTACCATGGGTCTCAAACTGATGACTAAAGTTTTAGCAAATCGAATGAATACTTTCCTGACTAGGTATGTCCATTCGGACCAGGTTGGGTTTGTGCCCAATCGTCAGGCTTCAGATCAGACCCGAAGATTAATAGATCTTACATCTCCAATGCAGTCCAACTGGGACAACTGTGGACCCAGGAAGGGCATGATGCTGTCCCTAGACCTATGTAAGGCTTTTGATTCCTTATCATGGGACTATTTGTTCTATGTACTTAAGGGTTATGGATTTGCCCCACAGTTTCTGATGGTTTTTTTGGACCCTTTACAGTGAGCCCACTACTAGGATACTGGTGAAGGGCTACAGCTCACATCAAATAGATATTCACAGGGGAACCCAACAAGGGTGCCCCCTATCTTCCATCTTATTTATACTGGCCTTGGAACCCCTGGCTATCAAACTTAGGTGCCACCCCGACATCAAAGGGATACATTGCGGAGACCTTGAGCAGAAGTAACGGACTGCGCACAGTATCCTGCCTCCACGGAGGCACCCAGCCAATGATGCAGCGCTAGCTTGACAGCTCTTATGTAGCTGTCACGTGACCCCGCCCCCTCTGACAAGGGGAAATGCTGGGGTTTCCCAGTGACATGTACGGGTGACCCTGCCCCCCCTCTGATGCAATGGGAATCCTGCGTTGCATGTTCAAACAAATGTTTTGCCTGTTCGCATGTCCTGGATACAAACTGAACAGGGGGGTGTTCGGCCCATCCCTAATTCTAAGTAGGTGTTACATAATCACTTTCATGTTACTGTGTATTACCCCTGTTTGTATACAGAGGCATTACACTTTTTAGCGCTACACTATTTATATTCACTCAAGAAATACTTTGCACCTCTCTGTGTGATAACAGAGGAAAACTTCACTTTATTATTGGACTTTTTATTTTATTCAGTTTTGCACAGTATCATCTTCGATATTATTATTGGACATTTATTTTCAGCTATATATGTTTTGCACAGTATCACTATTTACTGTAAATTTGGTGCAGTTCTGTCGCATTTATATCTTATTACTGTTATTCTATGTGGGAGCACCCAATATAGATACGCTATATCAGGCAAACTATCCCCCATTATATAGAAAGATGATAGCAGATCAATGGGATGGGAAAAAAATCCCCCGTCGTGGTTCGGCAGACTGTACACAATCAAGATGAATCTTTTGCCTAGGTTGTTATACTTATTCAGAACATTTCCTATCTCAATTTGCATGGCAGATTTAGACTAGTTCCAAAATAAGGTTCCAAAATTTATATGGGGGAATAAGAGACCTCGAGTGAACAAACGCACCCTATATACACCCAAGCTAAGGGGTGGCCGGGGAGTCCCAGACTTAGCTAAATTCTTCCATGCAACACAACTGTCACAACTAATCCAGTTCCATTCTTCATCACCTCTAATCCTCATCACCTCTAATCCTCCTTGCATCCAACAAAACCAATTAGCCATTTAATGTGGTTGCAACCAAAAGATAGGGGGGTTATGATGTGTCCAACATTATCACTTTCATTACATCTGTGGGATAGATTAACAAAGTCTAATGCCCTGTACACACGGTTGGATTTTCCGATGGAAAATGTGTGATAGGACCTTGTTGTCGGAAATTCCGACCGTGTGTGGGCTCCATCACACATTTTCCATCTGAATTTCCGACACACAAAGTTTGAGAGCTTGCTATAAAATTTTCCGACAACAAAATCCGTTGTCGGAAATTCCGATCGTGTGTACACAAATCCGATGCACAAAGTGCCACGCATGCTCAGAATAAATTAAGAGACGAAAGCTATTGGCTACTGCCCCGTTTATAGTCCCGACGTACGTGTTTTACGTCACCGCGTTCAGAGCGATCGGATTTTTCAACAACTTTGTGCGACCATGTGTATGCAAGACAAGTTTGAGCCAACATCTGTCGGAAAAAATCCATGGATTTTGTTGTCAGAATGTCCGAACAATGTCCGACCGTGTGTACAGGGCATTACGGTTTTAAGTCCCCGCACAGTCCCATGGCCCCCTTGGTCCACAACCCAGCATTCACTCCAGGTCTCTATCCCCACATCTTTGCCTGGTGGAAAACAAGGATTTGCTGCGCATTGCCGATCTTTGTGGTCACAGAGGTATTCTGCCTAAAGACAACCTACGCGACAAATATCAACTCTCAAACTCTTTTCATTATGTTCAAATTGTACATTTCTTGAAATCCTTACAGCGTACATCCAATATTACCACTTCTACTTCAATGGAGTATTTGTGTAGGTAATTTGATAAGCACGCTGGCCACATCTCTAAAATATATACGTTTGAAATGGATGAATGATCCAAAATTTCACAGTGTGCATCAAAATCATACATAAATACCTTATTGATCGAAGCAAACTATAAGGTATTGATGTGAGGGTACATGGTTCCAATGAGAATAGCCACATATGTTCCAGGGGCCTCTTCCTCTTGCTTTCAAGGATGCGGGATGGAAGGCACAGTATTACATATATGGTGGTTATGTCCCAAAGTGAAAGGCTTTTGGATCCGTATCTACAACTTCATTTACTCACTTACACAGGTGAATTTACTCAAATCACCACAGCAAGCCCTTTTGGGATGACCATTTGATGGAACACCAAGACAGGCAGGGAAACTCATAGCCCTTATCTTCACGTCAGCTAGGATAGCAATAGCTAGGTCATGGAGGACACCCACAATCCCATTCAACTTAGTGAAAAACAAAATGTGATAAAGACTCTCAGCAGCATCAAGGTGTGTTCAGTGTGTAAATCATTCCAACCACTCCGCTATAAGACAATCCAACAAATAGCTGCATTGCTCAAGGTAGGTCCATGATACCCAATGTAACAATCCCGATACTAGATGCAAGTTATGATTAAGCGTACAGTAGCATGGAACGTGTTAACATCTTGCTCCTAAGCTCCTGTCACTGTGTTGCATGGTGTGGATTTTACTTCAATGAGATTTGGAATTTTTTGGACTTTCCTACTCTGGTGTGCAGCCATCCTATTCGATTGACACTCCGCTATAAGCCTCGCCTCACTGCTCCACCAACCAAAGGATGCAGGCTTCAGGAAAGGTCAGTGATCCACCAACATCAACAGAAAACACACAAGGATGGAGCTGCTCAACTATAAAAAGTTCAGAATATACTGTATGTATAAATGTAATCCAATACAGGAAAAGCCCACCTGCTCCCCTTACGCATTTCATTCAAGCGGGCGCTTAGTCATAGAAATGTAAAACATATAAAGACCTAAAGATGTGTTCACCACTGTGTGCATTCCCTGACTGGTTTATGGAAAATATTGGGAAGCACTGGGGATGGATAGAGCAGAAGTACTTAGGATGGATTTAAGGTGTAGTTGGGGGGTACACCTTACCTGAAACCACTGTAAAAATGATATAGAATATTTCATATGAACTAATATATGCACATCTAAGTTCACAAAGATATTCCTTAAGCAAATCAGTTAAATTCTAACTGGTAAATACATTTGCCTAATACTTCTGCTTGAAGTTTAAACATTTTCCATTAAGCTTCATCTCATGTTATTAGTTCACATGCCACAAAGCTGAAAATAACAGGAAATGTGAATTATTTTTATAACAGACAATTTCTTTGACAAGACAGGGGTCAAGTGAGGCATATACCTTTTTCAAAATAAGGGTGGTGCATTTTCAGTGAGGGTAGGATGAAAGTCATGCATAACAGATGGTTTTACTTTGTTATAAATCATTATTGACATAGGGCAAATGCTCATTTTATGTATGCTTTAAACTGGTATTTCAATTATGTTTTTCCTTCCAATACAATTTTGACATTTTTAGCTATCCTTTAAATGTTGAAAACAATTTATAAATTTAGCTTTCTCTAATTTCAAAGGTTTTTGTCACCATATGTTGACTCACAGGTTTAATCTTAGTCCTGTATTATATATTGTTTAGGAAATGCACAGAGAGGAGCACAGAGAGGAACACAAAACAGCTTGTTAGCACCTTAACATTTTCTAATACAGAAAATTTCAAAAGTAGAATGTAATAAAGTTTTTGTTATTATTATTATTATTATTATTATTATTAATATTATTATGATTGTTATTGTTCCAAACACTAACCTTATATTTTTAAATGTTTTCAATGTTAAATAATAATGCCCAATGTATACACACTACATATAAAATATTGATACTGACTCAGCAGCTTAAATAGATTGCCTGATATGCCCTCCACATTTCAGGCTGCTGCTACAATATTTGTTAGAGCCTATGGACATTTGTGTCAGTGACCTACTTTTTATTTTGCTACTTTCTAAATAGAGCCCACAGTCAGCTCATAAATTCATATCAATGATTTTTTTTTTGGGTTGTTTATGTTGGTTTTGAACCTGAGCACAATTGCAAATAGCCAATTGAAAATATTGTGTAAGAGACTAAAGCTTATATTTTTCTTTGAGCAAATGTGTAACTTACAAAAAGAACATTTCAGTTAAGATCAGACTTCATTGGGTGTGAGAGAGAAGTTGAAGGTCAAGCAAGCCTTTTCATTCCCATCTTGTGAGCTGTAGGATAAATTAGTCTATCTGAAGAATGTGCTTTTAGTCAAAGGAATTCATTTTCCCCAGTGAGTATATTTTAGGAAAGATGGAAGAGCATATAGCTATTTGTGCACATTCCATAAAATTTAAGAACCTATAATTTTTGTCAGTTTTAAAATTAATCTTTTACCAAATATACTGAAAAAAGAAGAGAAAGAGAGTAAGTTATATATTATTATGTGCTAGTTATTTTTAAAACTGAGCCCCGTGATCCTGCCCACTTTTTATTCCTAGATGACGCTCCGATTGCTGAATTTTAAAAAAAAAATACCTTTTTTTAAATATAACTTCTTATCATATTTCTTGTGATACCATCAGCTATGTCAGATACATGTGATGTCCCTGGCCCTCAAGGAAGTTCAGTGCTGTACCTGCATGCCACATGCAATGGGGGAACTCAGCACTACATTTCCCATATTCAAAGCATTATGGGTGTGTATACAGCTGGAGCTCAGGGATATTCCAGGTTTAAAGGAATAGGAAGCAGTAAAGCTACGAATTACTAGGTGTGGGAGGGCTGTGACTGAGTGTTGTGGGGATAGTACCCACCCGGTGTTTTCATGAATCTCCTGCAGTAAACTATTGATAAGGAGGAAACTTGGCTGAAAGCCAAACTACTTATTTCTCCATAAAGATAAAAGTTGGGCCGAACACCCCCAGTGCATGCTGGGTTGGTGAAGTCACAAGGGGAGGTGCCATCAGGTGATGTCGCTAGGTGGCCCCAACCCTTACCTATACAAGAACTGTCAAATGGCGGAGCTTGCAGTCGGTGGATACACACAGGTGGAGCTTTTTTTTTTTTTTTTCGGCTTCGGTGGTGACAGCGGGTGGCATGATTGATGATGGATCTGCATCCGAGAGACATTATTTTTTTCTTTAATAAAGAAATTGTCCAAAACTGTGTCTGTGTTTTTATTTCTTTTTGACACTTTTTTTGGTGAATAGGTACCCCATGCTTATTCACATGGGGGGGGCTGGGATCTGGGGGCCCCTTTTTTAAAGGTGGCTTCCAGATTCCGATAAGCCCCCTGCCTGCAGACTTCCACAACCACAGCCCAGGGTTGTGGGGAAGAGGCCCTTGTCCCTATCAACATGAGGACAAGGTGCTTTTGGTGAGGGGCAGAGCCCCCCAGTCTGTATGCTTGGATAATGGTCTGGTGTAGATTTTGGGGGGACCCCGCGCTGTTTTTTTTTTAAATGGCGTGGGGTTCCCCTCAAAATCTATACCAGATCTAAGAGTCTGGTATGAATTGTGAGGGGGACCCCACACCATTTTTTTTATTTTGGCGTGGAGTTCCCTTAAAATCGATACCAGACCCAAAGGGCCCAAGGTTGTGGGGAAGAGGCCCTTGTCCCCATCATGAGGACAAGGTGTTTTGGATGGGGGGGTCAGAGCCCCCCTGCCCCAAAGCACCCCCCATGTTGAGGGCATGTGGCCTAGTATGGTTCAGGAGGTGGGTGCTCGCTCCTCCCCCCCTTTCCTGGTCTGCCAGGCTGCATGCTCGAATAAGGATCTTGTATGGATTTTGAGGGGTCCCCCACATCATTTAAAAAAAAATTGCATGGGTGTTCCCCTTAAAATCCATACCAGACCTAAGGGTCTGATATGGATTTGGAGGGGGGCCCATGACATTTTTTTTTTTAATTTTAGCTGTTTTTTTTACCTTTTTCATTCAGCTGACAGCAGGGAAAATAGCAAGAAACAGAGTTCCTTCCACATCAAAAACTTAAGCAGACAGGGTATATACATGGTTAAACCACCTGTCAAGACAATCTGCCTACTCATCCCTTGGTACACCAGGCTTTTGCACTGCAGCAAACCGTAGACACCGGTATGCAGATAATGGACAATATATGTTACCATGAGGCTAGTCAACTACCTCCTACCAAGTACACTGTTCCACAGCTGCAACCCAACAAGGCAATCAATTCTGAGTCAGCGACAGGTATGAACACCTTTGCACCACCATACCTCCCAAAGTCGCTCAATCTCAACACTCTAATTTTTTTCTTGATGCAAAAAATGGTGCCACCCAGCTATTACAATTGTCCTGATAGAACTCTTTACTCAAAGTGACTGCCAGCTTACTGTCTTTAGTTGTTAAATTGAACACTGTGGTGCCGACATTTATCATCCCAGAAATGAAGGGCCTTGTTATCGCCTCATGTGAGAAACTTTTTGCATGGTGCACTGTTCGAAACAGATAAAGCAACCATTTTGACAGGACATGTGTCTTGAAAGAAGAAACATTACTCAGACAGATGTTGCCTATGATGACCCAGCCTAGGCCCAGGTGTTGGGCATATAGTGTGCTATGTGGAAACTTAATTTGCTGGCAAGCCTTGTGTACCCTAAAGTCTGGTACACACTATTCATTTTTTTCAGCCAACCCAGCGGGTTGAACGAAAAACAAAACTGACAGATAGCTGTATTAACACTAGCGATGTTAGTACATTGATCTCCCCTGCTGTGCTATTGTGTTCTGACAGGGAGACCGCCCCCCCCACTAGAACATGTCAATGATGTCAGCGATGAAGTCATAAACTACCAAATGAACATGCATTTTTTTGTAATAGCCCTTCTCCTGCCGTAGCAATTTTTGGGCTGAGAAGGACAGCTCAAAGAGGTGAAAAGAATTCAGATCAGATACATGTGAATTTGAGGAAAATAATATTTAATTTCTACGTAGACAACAAGCTAAAATCTCTGCCTACAGAAGAAGAAGCAATTGATTTTCTCAAATGAACTCAGGATATACTTGAAACTGCCAACCTCAGGCTTCACAAAATTATCTCTAACAGTAGCAAGGTAATGAAGGCTTTTCCCTCTGATGATTATACTGTTATGCCGCGTACACACAACCAAACTTTCCGGTAGAAAAGGTCCGACGGAATCATTTCATAGGATATTCCGATCATGTGTGGGCTACATCAGACTTTTTCTTTCGAAAATTCTGACGGACCTAGAAATAGAACATGTTTTAAATCTTTCCAACGGAATCAATTCCTATCAGTAAAACTGTTACGCCCCGTACACACGGTCGGATTTTCCAATGGAAAATGTCCGATCGGAGCGTGTTGTCGGACATTCCGACTGTGTGTGGGCTCCATCGGACATTTTCCATCAGATTTTCCGACACACAAAGTTTGAGAGCAGACTATAAAATTTTCCAACAACAAAATCCGATTGCGTCAATTCCGACCGTGTGTGGCCTGTTCCGACACACAAAGTGCCACGCATGCTCAGAAGAAATTCCGAGACGGAACAGCTCGGTCGGGTAAAATTAGTGTTCGGAATGGATACAGCACTTTCGTCACGCTGCAATGTTAAAAATGGTTTAATACAGCGCACTCTCTTCTTCTTTATAATGTGAGAAGAATGAAGTAGTTTTGCTGCTCATATTCACACAGACTTCTCACAAACTTATTTCTTTACTATTTATCGGGATTCCCTCAATATATTTTGATTTGTCACATCTGACAACATTATTTTTGTGTTGTTTTTTTTTTTTTGGTTTTAAGGCAGATTTTTTTTTTTTTTTGGTTTGTCTTTTTTTCAAGGCTGATCTTTGTTTTATTGTATTTTAAATTTTACTCCAGAATATTTTTGTGTGTGTTTTGTGTGTCAAGTTACCACAACACCATTGATATGTTGTTATATTTAATCTGTAGGAGATTGTTTGGTGTTGTTGTCTCTTGTTAATTTCACATTGTATTTTCGAAATGTACCTGAATCCTCACCAGCAAACTGTCCTTTTTGGATGAAAACACACATAGGAGAGTATAATTTTCCCAAAAAATTCATTTATTAAGGGCTCACAACTAAACAAAGAGGGAGGCAACGCTGGAGAAACAGCAGAAATGGGTGAAGCCTTGGACCCCCAGGGCACACATCAACTATTTTCAAGCAAAATTGGTGGCCTGAGGAGTCCATATGTAAGGGAGTGCAGTCTGGTCCAGAAGTCCCAGAGATCCAGAAAGCAGCAGATGACATCTGTGTCCCCAGGCTGTGGTCATACAAGAGACTACAGCTTTTGTCAGACCAGACTGAACCCAGGGCCATCACTCTCTGGTCTTCCTTCCACGTTTCCTTCCACGCTGTGGCTCTGGTGGTGGAGTTGTGGCAGCAGGAGGAGGAGGAGGAGGAGGATGGTCCAACTCAATCACGTCGGTCTTGGGTGTGATTTTGCCACTCACCCCCTTAGTTAGGACTTTATAAATAAGTTGCTCACACATGAGGCATTGACCCTCCTGCATGCCCTGCAGTTTTGTGGCAGCCATGCAGGCAAAGGCCTCTTCAGGAGTGGGTAAGGCTCTGAGGGACGCAGAAGCCTCCTGAATAAGCCTGAGCGCAGAATCCTGAACGTGACTCCCCTTCCTGGGTCTTTTGTATGGAAGGCGGAGGGGAGGAACCTGCAATTCTGTCAGGCTGCGACTGGTCCCAGGCTTCTCCTGGCTGACACTTAGCCCCGCCTCCTCCTGGCTGCCACATTCCACAGCCTCCTCCTGGCTGAGGTCTTACTGTGTATGAAAAAGGGACATTGTTTTAGTTTTTTAGTCATCAATCACACACAATTTTCACCTCCTGACTGTTGCAAATTGAATGTGAACAAATATAACAGACTATCATTCTGAGCCCAGCATTTTTCATTCTTGTCCCAATTTTGGGTGCCCACTACTGTCTATTGATATGTCAAACACTTTTTTCAATCAGCAATTAGTGATCAATAATAACATCTAGTAAAGATAATTTCTTTATTGACAAGAAATCTGTAGAAGAATACTATACCTGACTCCAGCTGGGCTCCTCCACTTCTTCCTGGCTGGAAGGCCCAGGTTGGACATCGGAAGCCTCAGCTGGGGTGGAAGGAAGAGTGGAAGGAAGAGTGGAGAGGGATTCCCTGACTTCAGTGTGGTCTGACAGAAATCGCAGTCTCTCATAGAACCACAGCCTGGGGACATAAACGTCATCTGCTCCAGCTCCGGACCTCTGGGAATCCATGACCTTCTTGCGCTCCCTAAGATAAGTGCTCCTCAGGCCACCAATTTTGGTTTTTAAATAAGGAATGGTTGCTGTGGGGACCACCGGCGTCACCAACTCCAGCAGTTTCTCCAGCGCTGCCTGCCTCTTTTGTTTATTATTATAATGGGGATGTCTCCCCTGCCACAGACAGGGCAGCTCCCTGTACTTGTCTATGAACAGGGGGAGGAAGTTGTGGTCATTGAAGCCATCCATTTTCTCTGCAAGACACAAGAAAAACCCTAAGGTCAGGCCAAACTCTCCTAATCTTGTTACAATATAGGATTAGATGCTTAAAGTATCAGCACATAGTGGTCATGCGGATACATAGTATATTACGTGTGCCACATCCTGTAATAGTTGTATGCAAAGAGAGAAAATAGATTGGGCTTTGGACTTTTTAGGCACAATAATCACTATAGTTGGTGTAAATTAAAATCTAATTTATTAAAGATTTTTTTTTAAAAATGTAAAGATAAAAAGGACAGATACAAAATTCATCTCATAATCACACATTTACAAGTTATACACTCCATACATAGCTTAGGGGTGTAGGGATTAGTTAAGTACTGATTGGAAGTGCCAATCCTGTTTACATACAATTGTACTATATTTGACAGAAAGCTATGCGGTGGTAACAGCCAGTATCTGAGATTTGCTCGACATGTTGCACGCCACGGGCGCTTTTTCAAGTGCACAGAACTGAATACTGTAATAAACAGAGCATTCAATAAATAGTATAAGTGTATTGCACACAGTTATAACTAAGTAATGTCATTAGTGATGTCATAGATTCCACAATATTGCCAACAGTGTCCATCAGAAAGTGCTATTCCCACAAGGTCCGGGCATTATTCATATACTATGGGGAAGTATGCAACATGATATTCATAAGAGTGGACATCAGATTATATAATTGATAAATTTGTTTTTCTCCGAAAAGGTATGACTGCTCCTAACATGGTAAGAAAAGAAGGGGAGAGGGGAAAGAATTAAATGATAAATAGGTGCCTGTTGTGGATATCATATAGGGATAGTAGGTCTAAATGTAGTAGTGATTAAATAAGCTATTTGCTATCAGTATATATCACAAACCCATTGGCGGTGTATTGCCGATAATTTAAACAGTGTGTGCACCCATCTATAGTGCCACAAAGGAGGGGATAAATTGCATAGGTATTGTATGCATATTAACTGAAAATACATGACTAGTTTAAGTGGGCGGTTGGTCCAGCCCCTAGGGGTAACTAAAATAAATTAATATAAAATGGGGAAATATCTGTAGGTATTGTCTTGGAAATTCCCCCCTATTGTTGCATATCTAAAATAATTATTTGATTGAAAGTGCACTTCACTTACTGTAATATTATTTGTAGTTGTGTGTATAAGCAGTAAGGGTAAAAACAACAGCCTCTTTATTCAGTGTTTAAAGCATTCAGCGGTTTGCTAGGATAGTCCCATATTGATTGTATAGCTGAGGAGAATCTGGTCTCGGTCAAAAGTTGACAAAGAGTTGTAATAAGGCTAGATAAGTCTTGCCTGTGTGAGATGTTATTGATGGTATTCCAGATATAGATCGTCCGGCTGCAGTGCCAGAAGGGTAGACCCGGAAAAAGGGAGACAAGTGGCAATAAACAAGGGAGTGAGTATTTGTATATAAGATTGGTTTGTAATTGTTAGGATTGTATAGTAGCTTACCTTTTAATGAGACTGAGCTGATAAGGACTGAAAGTCAGCGGCGTAGATCCACACAGCCACTCAGATCAGAGCGACTGGTAGTGTGGATTGTATGGGGAGAGACGCTGAGAGCGTCTCTTGTACACACGCCCCGCTTGTGGTCACCAATCAGAGAAGCCAATGTGATGTCATTCAAGCCGGCCGCTGGTGCATACTGCGCATGTCCCGATCCTCCGCGTCGGCATGGCAACCGCAACCGTACAATCCACACTACCAGGTGCTCTGATCTGAGCGGCTGTGTGGATCTACGCCGCTGACTTTCAGTCCTTATCAGCTCGGTCTCATTAAAAGGTAAGCTACTATACAATCCTAATAATTACAAACCAATCTTATATACAAATACTCACTCCCTTGTTTATTGCCACTTGTCTCCCTTTTTCCGGGTCTACCCTTCTGGCACTGCAGCCGGACGATCTATATCTGGAATACCATCAATAACATCTCACACAGGCAAGACTTTTCTAGCCTTATTGCAACTCTTTATCAACTTTTGACCGAGACCAGATTCTCCTCAGCTATACAATCAATATGGGACTATCCTAGCAAACCGCTGAATGCTTTAAACACTGAATAAAGAGGCTGTTGTTTTTACCCCTACTGCCTATACACACAACTACAAATAATATTACGGTAAGTGAAGTGCACTTTCAATCAAATAATTATTTTAGATATGCAACAATAGGGGGGAATTTCCAAGACAATACCTACAGATATTTCCCCATTTTATATTAATTTATTTTAGTTGCCCCTAAGGACTGGACCAACCGCCCACTTAAATAAGTCATGTATTTTCAATTAATATGCATACAATACCTATGCAATTTATCCCCTCCTTTGTGGCACTATAGATGGGTGCACACACTGTTTAAATTATCGGCAATACACCGCCAATGGGTTTGTGATATATACTGATAGCAAATAGCTTATTTAATCACTACTACATTAAGACCTACTATCCCTATATGATATCCACAACAGGCACCCATTTATCATTTAATTCTTTCCCCTCTTCCCTTCTTTTCTTACCATGTTAGGAGCAGTCATACCTCTTCGGAGAAAAACAAATTTATCAATTATATAATCTGATGTCCACTCTTATGAATATCATGTTGCATACGTCCACATAATATATGAATAATGCCCGGACCTTGTGGGAATAGCACTTTCTGATGGACACTGTTGGCAATATTGTGGAATCTATGACATCACTAATGACATTACTTAGTTATAACTGTGTGCAATACACTTATACTATTTATTGAATGTTCTGTTTATTACAGTATTCAGTTCTGTGCTCTTGAAGAAGCGCCCGTGGCGTGCAACATGTCGAGCAAATCTCAGATACTGGCTGTTACCACCGCATAGCTTTCTGTCAAATATAGTACAATTGTATGTAAACAGGATTGGCACTTCCAATCAGTACTTAACTAATCCCTACACCACTAAGCTATGTATGGAGTGTATAACTTGTAAATGTGTGATTATGAGCTGAATTTTGTATCTGTCCTTTTTATCTTTACAATTTTTTTAAAAAATCTTTAATAAATTAGATTTTAATTTACACCAACTATAGTGATTATTGTGCCTAAAAAGTCCAAAGCCCAATCTATTTTCTCTCTTTGCATTGTTACAATATAGGCTTCAATTTCGAAGCAGTATAGGCCCAAGTTTAGATCTTACCTTCGTTATCACAATCGGCGCCTCCAATGCTCCTTCCTCCGCTCACAAATCGTACGTAATACGCATGCTTGTTACGCTTTATACACACTGCGCATGCGTGTAACTCCGCCCGCCCCTGACATTCTTTCTAGTCTATTCCCCACCCCTTTTCGTTCTGCGCAGTGGGGGAAGAGCACATGGCGGATACACAGCAGGTGCGTGCTAATTACAGCAACGAGGAGGAGGAGGAGGAAAGCCCGGATCCGGAAACGTCCCGATCCAGAAGGAGACGATTTAAGGCCTCAAATATGTCCTTTGGGGAGATGTTGGAGATGGTGGACATCCTGAAGAAGGCCGACTATGATGGAAAGTATGGGCCTTACCCCAACCCCAATGTCCGAAAGGCCAAGATCATGGCGAAAGTGGTCAGGAGTCTGCACCGGAAATTTGGGGTACGACGATCGAAAGATCCGCACAGGAAGCGGTGGTCGGACCTGAAATTACGAGAACACGAGCAGTACAGAAAGATCCGGAGAGTGCTGCAAAAAAGTAAGTAGTTGTCCTGTGTTCCTATTCTTTTTGTGTTTATTACGGTCGTGCTGCTCCATGTGCTTTTCTTAAAAGTGTACATTTTAAAATGGCAACTTTCATGTTCATGGGCACATTATTCGTTCGTATCAAACATTTTTCTTTCGGCCTATAAAACACCATTGTTTTTGGCCATATGCATTTGGCCACATTTTTTACGCCCTACTTGTATGAAACTAATTTGGTTGTGTAGATGTGTTTGTTACTAGAATGAAATGCAAACTAGATTCTGTGTAAGGAGAGGACACTGAGCAGCTGTTTTCACATCTGGACACTGGAGCACTAGTGTGGGACCCCAGAACACCATTCTTATTAGGGGGGCCACACAGGTGCTCCAGTGTATACTATAGAGTGACTCCATCTGTGAAGCTTGTACAAAACAGGTAAAAAGTATTGCAGCTTGACAAAGGACACTGAAAATGCTACATTTTGGAACTTGGCCAAAATAGACAATTGTACCCCACTTCCAAGCAATGTTCCCTATTTATAGTTCTGCTATCAAATATCTGTGTGCTAAGTATACCATTTTTGTTTTACATAGGGGAGAAAAGACTCGGAGGACACCCCTCATCCAAAGAGACCACAGACCCCCCACCTCGGGAAGAAGGGGAAATACCCCAACCCAAGCAGAGCAGGAGGAGGAATGAAGATGTGGTGGAAATTGTCACCACAACAGGTGAGTGTCTGCGACCACAGACTCAGGTAAGAGATGGATGCCGGCATATTTTTGATACCTGTTTTTGTTTGGTTTCTCTCTTTTTAGGTGATCGTGATGTTGTGGATCCAGATCCTTTCACATTAGAAAGTGCACAGATCCTAATCGGGGAGATCATGGGGTGTAATTTAGAATTGGAAAACCTTAAGAAAAACATCAATGATGTTATTCAAAAAAATAATAACATCATTGGTGTTTTGGGGCGAGTTTAGAACCCCTCCAAATCCCTATGTTTTTTTGTGTGCTACAATGTTAAAAATTTTTTAGCGATTTTTAGAAAAGCCAAATTTGGAGGATGCACACAGTGTGTCAACTTGTGCTATCTGCCATCACGGGAGATCAATGGACGCGTTTTGGGGGTGCAACCCCTTCCTCAACAATAAAGTAGCTGAGAGGAAGGGGTTTCTCCCCCAAAACACGTCCCTTGATCCCCCGTGATGGCAGCTAGCACATGTTGACATTGGCAAAATTGTGTGCATCTTCCAAATTGGGCTTTTCCTGGGGTGACTTCACCCCATCTGAATGCAATTTCAAATACAGTTCCTAAATACTCATGTCTGATATTGCCTTCAAGTTCTACCAAATGTGAACTTTCTAAGTTCAAGATTTGTGTCTTTCTTGTTGGTTTTATACATGCCTGTTTTATCTTAAATGGACATTTCTACTTTTTCTAATGTGACCCCAAAAATTGTTATACAACAAACATGTTGGTTTGTTTTAAAAACATTTTCTAAATGCACATGTGATTGTGCAGGTATTAAAAAGACTGTTAATCAAGAATGTGTGGATTATTGTCTCAACGCTACAACACTTTTGTGGTGATGTTATTTCCTAAGGGCAAATCCTCTTTCACTACAAGTGCAGTTTCAGTGCAGTTTCAAGTGCACTTGTAGTGCAAAGTGTCTTTGCCTTTAGTAAATAACACCCAACAGTGCTTTGTATAAGGTTACACAATCACGCCATTTTCAGGACTCCCCACATTTCTGTCAGGGTCAGCTAAAACAAACACAAGCAGTAAATGTCACCAAAGATTTGGGTTTTTTTTTGTTTTTATTGGATAAAGGCTTCACAAATTGTCTGGCATATTGATGGCCCCCCTACCGGCAAAGAACTCAAGGTATCTTAACTGGACATCACGGGAACTCAGGGAGGGCAAGCCAGGACGGCCACTTTCAAGCGCCGTCAGGGTTGTTTCATTTAGAATTGCACATAAACATGGAAAGCAGATTAGACACAAACGTTCTTGCCCAACATCCAGATAATAACATTTATTAAGGGGAATTTTACAACACCAAAGTATAAGGTACACCTATCATACCCCCCCTCATGGGCCATCTCTAACATTATAGGGGGGGAAATCTTGGACAGGTAACCCTCTTCACTTCATTGAGAGATGAATGCCTAAATACAGGGTATTACTTGGAACAGCCCCTCCTTAGTTACACTATTGGCAGCCCACTGGACAGGTAAGAAGTGTCAGAATACAAAGATATAAATACACACTGTACACATTTGAGCACATTTGGACATTCTGCTATTACCTATCAAGATAATAATAGGATACAAAAACTTTAAACAGTACCATTTGAAAGTATACAGGCAGGCCCTTGCACTACATGCTTTGGGGAATTCATCCATAAATCTGACCACAAAAGAGGTGGGTATAGTGTGTATGGTCTTGGCAAAGTCAGCAGATAGATGGTTGAGGATAGAGAATTGTTATCAGCTGACTTAGCAGTTGGGGGGAGGGAGGGTTAATAAAAATGATTTGGGGACACTACAAAAAAAAGCCTCTGGCACTCTGCCTGAATTTAAAGCACAAATCACATTTAAAAACATTTTAGGGGGTGTTTGGGGTAAAGCACTACTATGGAGCTGATAAAATACATTGTTAAGTGACTACATGAGGTGAATATAGGGCCAGGAGAGCATGCTGGGGAGGTTTGTGAAGGCAAGTATGTATGAAGGACTAAAAAAAATAATTACATAAAAATCCAGCATGCATGAGGACAAAGGGGACATTCACAGCATATTCCAATCATGGTAATGAGGGAATGAGGAAATAAATACTATATATTATCAAACATTAAATACAATAAAATGTGATATTAAAGGATACAAATCTTACCTTCATATACTCCTTCTGCAGGACCTGTATGATGGCAGAACAGGTCTCTGGGATAATGATCCCCAGAGCCTGGGGGGAGATGCCTGTCGAGAACTTCAAGTCCTGCAGGTTTCTCCCCGTCGCCAAGTACCGCAGGGTAGTGATGAGCCTCTGCTCCGGAGTGATGGCTTGCCTCATGCAGGTATCCTGCCTGCTGATATAGGGGGTCAGCGAAGCCAACAAACGGTGAAATACGGGGTTCGTCATCCGGAGAAAGTTCCTGAAATCATCAGGATTATTCTCACGGATCTCATGGAGCAAAGGCATATGAGAGAACTGGTCACGCTGAAGCAACCAATTCTTGGTCCATGAACTCCTCCCCACCCTGTTCATGGACTGGACTTGTGTCAAGGTCAGGACCCCAACACCAAGCCCCCGCACAGCACGAACTCTACGAGGAGTACGTATACGCAACATGGCTAGAAATCGGTCGGCTGCTCAGAACGAAGTAACAGAATACACTGAAGAACAGCAAGGCCTGTGAAGAGCGACCTGAAAAACAGTAACGAACGAACAAGAACACAATGACAAGTCACGCGTAGCTTGCTTGCACGCACTGAAGAGCAGATACAAACCCACAAGCACAAACTAAACGGCAGAAAACGATCTTAAAGCCACGAGTCTGAAAAAGCGCGAATCGTCTCTCACCAAACTTTTACTAACACGAGATTAGCAAAAGGAGCCCAAAGGGTGCCGCGCTTGGTTCTGAACTGGCCTTTTCTAGTCTCGTCGTACATGGTTGACGTCACCGCGTTGTTGGCGATCGGAAATTCCGACAACTTTGTGCGACCGTGTATATGCAAAACAAGTTTGAGCCAACATCCGTCGGAAAAAATCCTAGGATTTTGTTGTTGGAATGTCCGATCAATGTCCAACCGTGTGTACGGGGCATTAGTCTGTATGCTATTCCAACGGAAAAAAAACGTCGCAAGGGCAGCTATTGGCTACTGGCTATTTACCTTCCTTTTTCTAGTCCCGTCATACATGTTGTACGTCACCGCGTTCTAAACGATCGGACTTTGGTGTGATCGTGTGTACGCAAGTCCGTTTCAGTGGAACTCCGTCAGAAAAATCGTCAGAGTTTATACTGACGGAAAAAACGGTCCTTTGTACACGGCATTAGTGTAAGGGGATTTAAGCTAGAAATGGATCTTTCCCTTACGCAATTCAGTCTCGGTTTGCTTTGGGATGTTAAGCAAGACATTTTCACATTCCAAGTATCAACTTGTGACAAGCCCTTTTCGACAAGAGGAGTTTGGTCTGCTATGAACAGCATCTATGATAGTCTGGATTTCATAGCACCCTTTACCGTTCAGGGATACTTCTTAAGAATAACTTTTTTCTGAAAACATAGATTGAGTTACCCCCTCATCCAGAGAGAAACAACAAAGATTGGAATCATGGAAGGAGTCCCTGAAAGCACTAGAACAACATAAGATAATACGCTTTTATATTTCTGCATCCTTAAACAATGTCACAAGAAGAGAGATCCATGTTTTCTCTGATGCTTCCATTGAAACAATAGCTGTGGTAGCCTACCTCAAAGTGATCCAAGCCACAAAGTTAGTATGGGTTTTGTCCTTGGTAAGGCCAAGCTGACCACAAAACCAGCATATACAGCTCCAAAGCTTGAAGTTACTGTGCAGCCATGTTAGCAGTTGAAATTGCTGAGCTTATAAAACATGAAATAATCTATGAAATAGACTCTTTTCACTTTTACACAGACAGCAAGATAGTGTTGGTATACATATACAACCAAACAAAACAGTTCTATATGTATTTTAGTAACAGAGCAGAATGCAGCAGATGGTCCTCAATCCTGATCAATGGCACTTTGTGCTTATGAACCTTGATCCACCTGATCGCGGCACTCATGCAGTACTAGCCGCTGCATTTCTGGACATTTCATGGTCATCCCCACATGACTTCTTAAATGACGACCCCATCACAGTTCAAACTGATTCTACATTTAAACTGGTTGATTCTGAATCAGAGCTAATACTGTTACACTTAGCACCTACAGTGTATGAAGTTAAAAAAAATCTCACTCTTTTGAATACTTTTTAAAGTTGTCTTTTGTTATATGAGCTATCACAAAACTTATTCATGTTGCTGCTTTCCCCTCTGAAGAACTTGATTCAGAGGGCGGTAAGAAGGACTATTGAACATTGCCCCCCGCCCCGAAGAACTTAATTCAAAACAAGGTAGGAAGGACTGGTGCATGTTGCTGACTTCCCCTCTGAAAATAGACTCATGGACTGTCTTCTGTGCCATCTTACAGACACTATAAGTTACTTTACATGTTTTGCAGTACATTAATGTTTGCATTATTGAGGGCAGCACAGTGTCTAAGTGGTTAGCACTTCTGCCTGGTAGCATTACGGTAATCGATTCAAATCCCAACCATAGCACTATATGCCTAGAGTTTGCCTGTTCTCCCTGTGCCCGTGTGGGTTTCCTCCCACACTCCAAAGACATGCTGGTAGGTTAATTGACTCCTATCTAAATTGGCCCTAGTATCTGTATATATGAATGTGAGTTAGGGACCTTAGATTTTTAGCTCCTTGAAGGCAGGGACTGCGTAAATTGTCAATGCTATATAAGTACCTGCAATAAATAAAATATTTTTGTTCTCCCCTTTGTTCTCTTTCAGGTGTTCTTGGAATAGAGTTTTCACTTGTGATGTTTGGACTTGACTATCAAGTTTAGTATTTGAAATCATAGATTGTGATGGGGAGCATTGTCTATTTGATTGCCTTTAATAATTTTGTGCCTACCTCACTCCATATCTAGAGGATGCTGTATTCACACCCTTCTTCTTCATGCTTTAGCCTTCATTCTCCACATGTACTGTATTCTGCTAGATGATAGACACACTATGATTTTTTGACCTATCTGATGTTCATTTGTTATTATGTGCACAAGTTTTGGTTTAAAGCTTTCTATGATCTGTAAGATGTCATTTGGATTGAGTCACTATCTGCCAAGCTACTGAGACTGTAAGTTAAAGTGATTGTAAAACTTTAAATTTTTTTCAGTATGAAACTGGTTACATATTTACCTGCTCTGTGCAATGGTTTTGCATAGAGCAACTCAATTCCCCTCTTCTGGGGTCCCCTGCTGACACTCTCGGTTTCGTATCTTCAGCGGGTGCCCCCATACGAAGGAGCTTCCTATGGAGCACTTGTGTGGGCTAGCTCCCAAGCCTATGTCTATAGACAGACAGTGTGTGGCTCAGCCCTGCCCTCCACTCCCTTGTCACAGGATTTAATTGCCAATCAATGGATCCTGCTGCTATCAATCTACTAGGTGAGGAGAGCAGAGAGAGATGCTGGTCTCAGGCACAGTGGTTAGATTGCAGAAGCCGAACATGCAGCATAGGGAATCGTTTGGGGAGAAGAAATAGTTGAAAAACTGACTGCATAAAGTAACAGAAAACATTTTGGCACATGGCAAGTTAGTGCCTTCCTAACAAGATTATATTCCTCCTGGCTGGAGTTTAAAGACATTTCACAGATCATTATTAGTGTCTTTAATGCAGACAATTTTCTGTGCATCCAAATCCTACTAATACAAAATCCTGGGTTCACTGAATACAAATGGGATTGCCTCTAGGGTAGTCACCTAATATTTTGGTGCATTACAGCCCCTTTCAGATTTGTAATGCTGCTAACTCATGATCTGCACACTGATTTGAAGAGGGTTTTTGCACCAAAATCCCTCTATAAGCCACAACCATGTCCATTAAACTTACTTGCAGCACAGTTGTGGTGCAGCCCCATTCACTTTTAAGGGGCACTTTAGCAGGTTGTGTCACCTGCTGAACGTGACATGCCCTATTCTTTTTATCTCAACTAGAAGCACTGCAGCCGCAACAATATATATATGGGGTTATCTGGTGGCCATTGCTGGCTTTGGACAAAGTGGCTTAGGTGCATAAAAATCACTCCCCAAATAATCTGTCACACTGACAATGCCCATGTGAAAGAGAGATGCAAAGCAAACCTTAAAGCGAACCTGTGCATGGACAGTAAAATATTTACACAAGCAGTAAGGTTTTATAACATGCCTTCCCCTACCTCTCTAGCTGCATGTACTGTGAAGGAAAACATTGTCAAAGATCAAAGCAGAGACTCTGAATTTGCTGATTACAGTATTTAGATTACAAGGCTGGTGACGGCAATGTTTTTGCTCTCCTTAGAAAATAAGGGGAGAGTAGGTGTGATTTTAGTGCTTCTTTTGTAAAATTTGAAGATTCATTTATTTATGATGCCTACAGCTACAAAAGCCAGTGTTGGCTTGTTTTGATATGCACCTACTGCTTGTTCAGAATATATAAATACTTGTGTATATGCTGGACACTTTAAGGCTGAAATCTAGGGTAAAAACATGACAACATTTTGAATAGTAATTGCTTCATCTTATATATGTTTGAACTATCTCAAAGTATTTTGCCTGGTAAAAGAATTGAGTTGCTTCATGTGAAGTTACTTGTAAAGCTGAATAGGAACCACAGTAGTTTACATGACTGTTTGGCTTGTTCTCAAATATTTTTTAGGCACCAGTCACATACCCACACCAGTGCTGCTTGCTGTTGTGGGAAGACCCTGCCATGCACTGGCTTCACTTTCTGGCTATTGCTGACTTTGATTTACATGCAGCACCAACCCCCTTTCAGCAAGACTGAGACTGGGTGTAAGGTACCATGTGGAGGCTGTGTTGATGAAAGGGCTTCCCTTATGCCGCGTACACATGACTGGACTTTACGGCATACTTGGTTCGGCAGACAATTTGATCGTGTGTGGGCTCCAGCTGACTTTTTTCCCCAAAAGTTCGATGGACCTAGAAATGAAACATATTTCAAATCTTTTCGACGGACTCGAGTCTGGTCGAAAGGTCCGCTCGTCTGTATGCCAGTCTGACGGACAAAAACCAATGCTAGGGCAGCTATTGGCTATGAACTTTCTTGTTTTAGTCTGGTCGTACGTCATCACGTACGAATCCATCGGACTTTGGTTGATTGTGTGTAGGCAAGTCCGTTCACTCGGAAAGTCCGTCGTAAAGTCAATCGAAAAGTCCACCGGGCAAAGTATGCCGTAAAGTCCGGTCGTGTGTACGCGGCATTACACTTTTTGTCCTATCTTCCCTGGAGTTCATGAAAGGGTATAACAGGAGTGGCATGGGTTGCTATAGGAGATTCAGGCCAGGATATCTTGTAGTAAGGAAAAAACAGGGAGGGGGAGGGGGAGGCGCCGACCTGAGTGTAGTATTAAAATGATGGCCTTAATAGGATAAGATTAAAAACACTTACAAGATGATAGAAGATGCATGCTCATCAAAGTAAAGTGCAGTCCTGGCATTCCACATGGCTCTGTGGGTCCCACCGCTGTTCCGGATAGCTGGAAAAGATTGAGCAGCTGGCTGGAATGGATCACAGTGTTTCTCCAGGAGCAAAGGAACCAAGCAGTTCCACATAGACCAACATGGACCATGGAACAGGAAGTGATGTCACCGGCGTCTGATTGGACCTAGGTAGGGCTGGAATCTTGTCAATCGGGGGTTCAGTGATGAAAGGCTACGCGCTCAGAGCTGACTGCTCCTTCTATTGGCCTTTACTGCACTTTACTTTGATGAGCATGCATCTTCTATTATCTTGTAAGTGTTTTTAATCTTATCCTAATAAAGTCATCATTTTTATACTACACTCAGGTCGGCGCCTCCCCCTCCCCTCCCTGTTTTTTCCTTACATGTCTTGCAGAGTTCTGGACACACTCTGAAGGATGGCTGCCTTCCTTTTTAAACCTTAATACCACTTTCTATGGATACATCACCATCCAGCTATTACAGCCACAGACTATACCCCTAAGGATTACTCCATCTGGAGTGCCAGATAAACACTGACTATAAGGATATCTTGTAGTAGATGTGGAACTGAAGCTGGCAGGTAGCAGATGCAACAACAACTGAGCAGTAGAGTACAGAATCGGGAACCAGGAGAAGAGTCAGAGCCAGGTCAAGGTCAGTATTAGGTGAGCAGCGAAGGTACTGGAACAGCAGGCAGTAGGCAACATCGGGTCACAAGCTGGAGTCAGCAATAGAGTTTCAGGAGCAAGAACAAACAAGAACACAGACATAAACACAGGATCACGTCACAGGCAGAATTTGCTGACAACCACTCAGATCCTGAATTTTCCAGTGCTTTAAATATGCCAGTGTGTACCAAAGTCAAGTCAAAGATACATGCTCTGGTGTAGATGCATGCACAGCCCTGATTCTGTGCACAGTTCTAAGGATTGTGAGGCAGAGAACAAGCACATTGTGACTGGAAATAAAAAATAATTGCATTTATTTTAGGAGACTGAAGATGGAAAAATGTAACAGATTTGTACCACAAATATTAAGTCTCTATGCACAGGACCCAATTTTAGAGTATTTAAGTGGGCATACTGCATTTGGAAATAAAATAATAGTGACTTGATTCAAAGACTGAAGAGGGAAACATTTTTACAGTTTAACACATATGGTACTGGTGTTATTATATTCATGTGGCAAATGCTTTTTTCCCAATGAATTTTGCCAGACCAAACTGTAATTTTGGGTATGGCAGTCCACTTTTATTAACAAAATGGAAAGTTCACACCATCAAAAGTTCTAAACATCAATTGCCCATACAGAGGTTCTTTCACATGAACATGAATAGTCAACTGAAAATGCTGAGCCACCTAGCTCCCTTGTTAGAATTACCACTGTTCTTTTTACCAGTCCTTCTGACTGTGTTGCCCAGCTCTCCTAATCATTTGACTCATTTAGCCTTTAGTCACAGCGCCCTGCTGCATGCCCCACTCCTGGAATCTGATTAGGGGTTCTCCTGACACCTCAATAGGAGCCAACCTGACTCCTGGGACGAGAGATCCTGTCTCCTGTGTTACTGGCCAGGGCGCCTCTGACTCCTGGTTGAGACCTCCTGTCTCTTGACTCATTGCTGGGACTCCTCTGACTCCTGGGTGAGACCTCCTGAATATGGGAGCTGTCTCCAAACTGAGAGCCCTGAGCTATCCTCAGGCTTGAGTATATAATGACCCCTCACACCGGTCAACCAAACAACAAGCAGATTCTTATAAGACAGAAGCATATAAAGAATTGCAGCACAGCTTTTATACCTTTTTGGACAAGCTTAATCTATTTAATATATTTTAATTGAAATTTAAACCAGAAAAATGTAAGTGATTTCAAGTATACATTTTAGGCCTTGTATGTCTCTCCCTATTTCTGAGGGAGAGAGCAGGCAGATTTCAGCAATATTTTTTTTAATTAGATGGAATCTGTGTGAGAACATAATATAAATATTGTACAGATTTGCTGCAGAGAATCTCCTTGTTATTAGTGGCAGAATACTGTCAGACAGAAACAGTTTCTGAAACTGCATTATTTCAGACATGGGTTTTTAAGATTGCACAAATTTGTGGAACAGAATCTTTTCCGTTTTAAAAGGATGCACATTTGGGGGCAGTTGGTTTCTTTTAGCCAGAAATATAAATAACTAAGGTATTTTCTAGAAAGAAGCGTTATAAAAATCATATAGATTAGTTAAAAAGAAATGCATCCATTTTAATGAGAGGTAATCCTGGATTCTAAAAGTTGGCCTATTTCAGCAGTAAAAAAAAGAGAAAGTATATTTTTTAAAGACACCACAACTAATTTGTACAGATTCACCAAACGGAATCAATCTTTCCATGGAAGGCAATTTAGGAGGTAGGGAGTTGGCATAAGCATGGTTTTAGCAAACAATTGTAGATTAAAATGTACTGTTCGCAAATGCATTTTATAAATGAAATTGAATTATTTACTGAACTGAATCACATTCTTTAGAATATGGGGGGGGGGGGGGGGGGGTAGGCAGAGAGTAGGCATATCCAATACACAGATATTAGGTAAAACTTCATTATTCCAGAGACACTGTATACACATTTTACACATTGGAGGCATAGAATCTCTTCCTTTTTAATAAAGTGTAATTTTGGAGACAGGGAGTAGGCAATACTTAGTCAGAAATATAAAATACATATAATAAACAAATGAAAACATTTAATGCACAGAATACATCTGTTTTAATCAAGGAAATTTCAGATTTAGGGAGAAGTAATATAGAAATAGGAATGTTAAGCATAACAAGACTGTAATTTTTAAAACTATACTATAATGGTATTGGTGTGCTGCACTGAATATCTTCTTTTCTAATAGTAGAGAGCATTCCTTATACAGCTGTAACAAAATTACACAGTAATATATTTTTAGAGATGTAAAAAATTGTAAAGATGTCATGCACAGGATATTATCTTTTTAAATAGAATAATATTTTGGAAATAATTGCAGTAATTTGAAAATAATATTCTCTCATATTGTCATCTAAGGAGCAACTTTAAAAGCGTTAAAAATATCATAAACATGTATAAGAAAAATCTTAGTTTATTTAACACAATCACGTAACAAAAGAACACATAACAGTATCCCACTATGATTTGCAACATTCAGCTAAAGTATACAACTATAGCATTATCATTACCCTTAACTCTACCTCTACCCAGCTATTGTATTCTGGTGAGAGCAATACTTCTTCCTTCCAGAATATGCTAATCGTCAAAAGATAATAGGACAATTGTACTTTTCTTAAAAGATAATATGGTGATGATTTTCTTTCTTTTACTTTTTTTGATCATCAGAATATCCTGGAAGGAAGATGCATGACTCTCCTCAGAACACAATAGCTGGGTTTTTTTAGCCAAAAATGTAGGGAGTTAGGAAATGAGAATGAGTGAGTAATTTCTATTTTAGGAATCACTGTTAGGAAACACTACTTTAAAGAACGTGCTTCCAAAATAATTCTGAATGGTGGCAATGTACTCATCATATAGTGTCAAAAGACTTATACAAACAGAATAATAGCATGAAAGTTAAAAAAAGTCTAAGCTAAAAAGAACAATTCGGAAACTTGTTGCCCCTTTTTAATGATAATGCACTGTAATTAAATGCAAACAATAAAAACAGTAATGGCCAATGCAGTAGTTACCCAGCCAAAAAAAAATGTAAAAAATATCTTTGGAAGGTGACCGAGCTCCAGCATAGATGCTTTCTAGAGAGCTCCGCTCTGCTGCCGGAGGGAACCTCTATATATCACAGCCTCCACTCCCCCCTAACCAGCCACAGACACCCACTCCAGTCCGAGGATCACCGCCGCTATGCCAAGGCGTCGGAAGGAGCCGACACAGCCGCGCAAGCTGTCCAGCTTCTTTTCCACCTTACCATCTAGGCCACAACAAAATGACGGCAGTGCCTGCTCCATGTGGCCAGATGATAAAGCCGTGGCCTCCCACAGTGCCAACCACCCCCCGCAGCGGGGCCATCCATCAGCTCCTGGACACAGCAGGTCCTCATCTGGAGCATCCAGCCCTTCCATCAGGAGTCCGTGAAGACCAAGCCACGCAGGGACTTCCCAGGCTGGCAACAAGCTGAACACAGTATGAAGGTGAGTGAGGCACAGTCTGCTACAGCTGCTTTCCAACCTCCCTCCAATGTCCCCATGGCCTCCTTCCCCACTCTGGGACAACCTATATCAGATATAGTGCTCGAAAGACATGCTACTTTTCCTACGGGCGTCATTTCATGCTGATATTCAGGGGTGACACAGTGCCAAGCAGATGTCTGAGCCATGGGAGAAGGGATAAATCATATTGAAACTATAATGAGTGTATACTCCACATCCTTTATTACGCTTGTTAATGCCCACTCAGACCACAGGGAAGAAATTGCCTGGCTAAAAGACATAATAGCTGATCTGGAGGAAAGGTCGAGACGGAATAACATTAAAATTAGGGGTATTCCAGAAGCTGTTGCCGCACCTCAACTGCAGCAATATAGGCATACTCTATTCTCTTCTCTTATTCTGTCACTATCGCCCATAGAGCTCACGGTAGACAGAATTCACAGGGTACTGAAACCCTCCTTTCATTCTGATGACACACCAAGGGATGTCCTGCTAAAGGTGCACTATTACCACGTGAAGAAGCGTTAAGTTAGCCTTTTCAGTTAGCCTTGTATTGGCCTTTTGGAATTAAAGATAGAAGCATTCTCTCTACTAACACATTTACTAAGTCTGGCCGTTTCATATCAGCATCATTATCCACCATCCAATCTGTATGCTTCTGAATAGCCTCTTTAAATCAATTCCAATAATCTAACACATCCTCCCCTTTCTTCTGCATGACATCCATTAACACTGTCATGACCTTTCCCTTATCAAAGGTAGTACTTATCCAATCCTTCAATATTTAATTTAACCGGTCAAGTTTCGATTCATATACATCATCATGCCCTGCTTCCCTTTTTAACACTCCTTGCTCATAAGCACCCTTATTCTTTGCAAACACATTCCATACATCTTCATACTTTTCAGGGAGTGCACAATCAATCAAAGTCCACATATCCCCATACGTAGCCTGTTGCGTCTTCTGTACCCATGCCATTCTTTTATACCACTTTTTTGGACATTTCTCCAGGTTTGGTAAATCTGCTACCAGTGCTCTAATCTCACGAGGCTTCCAGGGAATATAAACTTTGCCTATATTTGCTGTGTATTTTCCATCACCATCTGTCTCTCCTAGAAGAGCAACCTCTCTCAGAGGCATTTGTCCCGGGGTGTATCCCACAACTGGGAGGCAAAATAATTCCTATCTCTCCTCCATGATTCAGGAGTTACACCAACTCCTGCCTCTCGCAGAGCTTTTTTCTTTACTTTTGCCTGGTTCCTGGTACGGACTGGTGAGGGACCTTGGGCCAATGGACTTGTAGTATTTTCTACTCTTCTGAACTTGGCTAAAGCATCCCTACTCGGAGAGGTATATTGCCATGTATCCCCATTTCTATCAAAGAACAGCTTACCTTCTCTATCTAGCAATAGTCCTATACTATGTCTACGTTCAGGCACAGTCCTAATTCTATCTGTGCTTCGAGGTGTTCTCTGCTGCTCATCCTCCTGATGCATGTAAAAGATCTTAGGCTCCTTTTCCACTAACCCAACTGTACTAATCTCGGAGCAGAGGCTTCTGCTGAAACAGCAGCTAATTCCCTTCTTAATGTTCACTGTATGGGGAAGCCCACGCATTTGGCAATTCTTCCTCTTCTTCAAACTGTAAGGAAGCTTTTTCAGAACACATTTTGTAAGGAGGGGGCTTCTTATTCCTCCTAGATACTTCTTCCCAGGCAGCCAGACATTCAATACCTCAACAATCAGACATTTTAAAAAGTAAACTGAATAAGACATCTATTATCGGGGCTTCCAGAGAGCCCTCAGGTGGTCACCACTTAGCCAGATCTGCCTTATATTCTTTACAGGTGATTTTACACCATTTAACATGATGTTCAAGAGCTTCTGGCTCTCCGTTTACCATTATTTTAACTATCGGGGCACTTGGTTGTAATTTAACAATACTTAACCCTGTGGCTTTTGCTATTTTTAAAAGGCGTTTAGCATTTTCCCTAGTTAACCCATAGCTTGCCATTACGGGTAAGACATTTTTATTAAACAAATTTCCCATTTCTATTTAGGTATACCTTATATGAAGTGAAGAATTTGTAATTTATTATTATCCTTTTTTAGAAATTTTTCGTTACCTCTTTATAAATAACAACATTGAGAACTTTGGGACCATAAAGTTCTCCTTTTTTACAACTCAATTACTGTGTACCAGCAGTCAAATATATATATATATCTCAAGATTTCTTTCTTGTTCTACTTCTCAGAGGGACGTCTCCCTGTCTGAGTGGTCATAGGCTGGCTAATCCCTGACTAGGCTTCCTATACCAAAGAACACACAGCAGGTTATTAATTTACTGTGGCTATCCGCTAAGGGCACCTCATCTCTGCCCTAGGACCACAGGTGTACAAAAAATCATAAAATCATTAAAAAAATTCAACATTCATCAACTTCTATTCACTGTAAGAAATTGTGGTACCTGCTTTAGTACACATCCCTTATTTAAAGTATATGTTATATTGTCATTTCAAAGGGCAAGGAAAAATTAGCACTCTTATTATTCTAGCACATTAACACATGCACTTAATTACTTTACAATTTAACCAACCGCATATCTGAGAAACAATTACTCTCAGTAAACATGCACAAGCAGAATGCATTTTTAAAATAAAATAACCGTGCTACCTTCTGACACCTGTCAACATCCGCCCCCGACACCTCATTCCCACACAGCAAAGACAACAATAACATGGGAGAAACATCTCATCTTAGGCGCCGTTGTTAGGTGTCCCTCCTGAAGTGGGATAAGAGCCGGAGGCGGAGGTGCAGAGTAGAAGACACAAATCGGGGTCACATCTGTTAAGTTAGCCTTTTCGGTTAGCCTTGTATTGGCTTTTTGGAATCAAAGACAGAAGCATTCACTAAGTCCGGCCGTTTCATATCAGCATCAACATCCACCATCCAATCTGTATGTTTCTGAATAGCCTCCTTAATAACTGCTGATGTGTCTACAAGGTTATAATTTCAAGGAAGCATGTTCTGCTCCACCAGGGTATTATTTCACCTGTGGTAAAAAGGCTTATACTTGGGTTCCATTAAATTCCATGAGGGTTTGTTACTTTGGTAGAGTCATACCCGCTACTTGGTAAATGGAGGATAATTTGTTTAAGGAAACACAGGTACATAAAATACCCATACACTTCCAGCATAGGAGAGATCTGCCTATTCAATCCGACACTGGCACTATAGAGGAGACCAGTGAGGGTGATGAAGTGGCAGATGCTGATGAGACAGAGGTTGTTCAGTTACCTACTAACATACCAGAGAATCCCGAGATTAACGATGATGAGAGGACTGATGTCGCATTGCATGATAGAGTAATTCAACTTCTGTTCTCTATACCATGGTTAAACAGGTGTTGCATTAAGAAAATACAGTGACAGTGTAGCGCTATTAAAAAGTATAAGTAAAAAACTAAATGTGAAATAGCGCTACACTGTCACTGTATTATCTAATTTGAACTTTGTATGTTTGAGTGTTAGCAGCTTTTTCTCACTTACCCCATTATAGCGCAGTCCTTTCCTTCACCTCCACCATTATTGTTGCATTAAGAAATCCTTCAGTTTTATCATTGATTTGGCAGAACTAGTGGATAATATTACTGCTCTATATGACAAAAACTTTGTAGTTCTTGCTACTGAACTAAAAATAATAAAAAAGGAGTTACTCCAACACCGATTGGTGTTGGACTATCTCACGGCCAGCCAAGGAGGAATGTGTGCCATAGTGGGAACAGCATGTTGCAATTTCATCGGAAATGATACAAAGGCTGAGGATGCCATCATTTCCCATATAGAATGAGTGCAACAGTTAAAACTAGGTTTTAGGAAAGAATATACTGAAACCGCTTGGGTTGAAGGAAGCTGGGAGAACTGGCTCTCGTGGCTCAATCCCCTCAACTGGTTTTCAGGACTTGGAGGATGGCTTTCTGGCATATTACACCACATATTATATATAGTGGGATTTATTGTACTTATTATCCTTATAATCAAATGTGCACCAATGAAAAGAGAAAATTGTTGGGACTTTGCATGAGACCATGACCATCCAGTACACAGGTCTCCATCCCTAAGTATATGAAAAAAAGAAGAGGGAACCAGGGGGAGACGGGGCAATTGGGACTTTATATGAAACACAACACTAGGGCAGGCTGAGTCATCAAGTATAGATAAAATACATTTATTGATACCTCATGAGAGCAAAATGCAATGGATGATACACAAATTAAATCAATAAATATGGTACAAAGTAGATAAAACATGATAATTGTATCACATTGTAGTAACATAGTAATATATTAAACATTGTAGCACATGATAAATGGTAGTAGCAACAGCATTACACTAAACATGAGTATACATAATAGGTAATTGTATTCAAATAAAATTGATGACTTAGACATTGAAATGCCCATGGTAGATGCATGATTGCTGTGACATGACATCAATTGTAAATGCTGAATTGTAAATGCTCGACGCGTTTCGTGGAAGTTTGTCCACTTATCAGGAGCAGCTAACTGGAAGTACCTAGAGTATAGTATAAAATAGTAATTAATGGTAATTAATTACACCAGGAAGAGAGGGAGCAGAATCTTTGGTCCTAACACACTTACCTATGGATATGTAATATAATGAGAGTAAAACATATATGGTGATGTTCATGATGGTAGGAGAATAAGAGGGGTGAGTATAGCATCCCCCGGGAGCTGAGGAGGTAACCAAGTGGCGGCAAGGTGGGGCAAACCAGGATCCACGTAGAAGGATAGGTAACAAGAGAATCCCTCTTCCAACATAGTAGTGTAGAATACGAACGCCCAGGGTAACTGTAATATATAAATTATATGGGTGTATAGTAAAAAACAGATTGGGGAATATGTTGGAAGACCACTAGGTGGAGGATAAAGTGTCGCGCATTTACAATTCAGCATTTACAATTGATGTCATGTCACAGCAATCATGCATCTACCATGGGCATTTCAATGTCTAAGTCATCAATTTTATTTGAATACAATTACCTATTATGTATACTCATGTTGGGTGTAATGCTGTTGCTACTACCATTTATCATGTGCTACAATGTTTAATATATTACTATGTTACTACAATGTGATACAATTATCACGTTTTATCTACTTTGTACCATATTTATTGATTTAATGTGTGTACTACAATGTGATACAATTATCATGTTTTATCTACTTTGTACCATATTTATTGATTTAATGTGTGTACTACAATGTGATACAATTATCATGTTTTATCTACTTTGTACCATATTTATTGATTTAATGTGTGTATCATCCATTGCACTTTGCTCTCATGAGGTATCAATAAATTTATTTTATCTATAAAAATAACCAGAGAAAATCAAGAGCTGAAAGGAGCGTCCGCCTGTAGCAGCGTTGAAGAGCAAAGAATAATGGCGCTTGTACCAAGTAAATCTGAAATGAATAAACTAGAAAGTGTGATAAAAGCTGAAATTTTAAACGTCCGTGCCGTCATGGGACATCTCTTGCGCAGAGTGGAGGACGCTGAAGAGGTGTCAGGAAATCACGGCAAAGAAATCTCTGTGTTAAAAGAACAAGTCAGGAAAATGCAGATCGAAAATCGCATGTTGGCTTTCAGAATAGAAGAACAAGAAAATCAGAGTCGATGCCAAAATCTACGTATTAGATCTATCCCGGAGCAACAGAATGAGGATCTGGGGGAGAAGATGAGAAAGATATTCAACCCGATTTTGGGCAGGCGTGAAGATGAGGCCCTGAGGATCGACAGGGTTCACAGAGTGAGGAAGCCCCCAAATATAAAACAAGACATCCCCAGAGATGTAATCATAAAGCTCCATTCGTACGAGGACAAAGAAAAAATATGGAAGAACCTAAAGGGGGCCCCCCAAATAAGTTTCGAAAGTAAAAACTTACATGTTTTTTCAGACCTTTCAGCAGGAACTTTGGCGCGGAGAAGACAGATGAGGCCAGTTCTAGATCAGCTCAGGAGGGCTAACCTGAAGTATAGCTGGGGGTTTTCAACATCCCTGATAGTCATGAAGGATGGCAGATCGCACAGAATGAGATTCCAGGAAGAGATGCAGGACTTCTGTGACAGTCTGGGCATTCCCATCCCTGATATGTCATAAATGGAGATACGGAGTACAGAGAGTGTTCAGCTGGGGCGTGGGTGGGGGGAGGGGGGATGTTACTTCTTTTTTTTTTTTTTCTTCCCTAGCTGAAAATCTCCTCTGGATGTACATGGAATGTGACTTTAAACTCAAACTATTACAATTTGGGGATTAGGTGGGGGAGAGTTCTACTTGTTGACATAATGCCTTTGCGGGATGGTGGAGGTCTGCTGGGGGGGCTGTCTTGCTTGGTCGGGGAGCTGGTTCTCGGCCCCTCCGGTCCACCCCCCCTTTTTTTTTAGGGAGGGGGGGCACTGGATGCTGGCGATGGTGTCCCACCCCGAGGAAGGAGGTGCACAGTATGGGATTGGGCAATTTCCCATTGTGCGGGCTCGGAGTCGGTTTTCAATCGAGGGGAGGGCGGGGGGTTGGGGTGGGGGGGGGTGAAGGGGGGAGGGGTGTCGGGATGGGGAGGTGTTCCTGCAGGTTGGGCCCTAGGGGAGCAGGTGGTAGGGGAGAAGGGTGTGATTGATTGATATGCCAGAGCTCAAATTCATATCATATAATGTGAAAGGATTAAACTCGCCTATAAAGACATAAATTATTGAGGGAGCTTCAGCACTTGGGTGCTGACATAGTTTTCCTTCAGGAGACCCATCTGACCTTGGATTCCAGAATTAGGCTCTTCTCTCCAAGGTTGCCCATGTGGTTCTACGGGGATACGCCCATTAAAAGATCGAAGGGAGTTGCTATTGGGTTTTCGAAAGCCTCAAACTTCTCACTAGTAGATAGAATGACGGACCCTGACGGTCGCTATATTTTATTGAAAGGTAAAATGGGGAATAGGATGTTTACCTTGGCGAATGTGTATTGCCCCAATAGAGATCTGACGTTTTTTTTGGGACAGGTGCTGACGAAGCTCATGGAGTTCAGGGAGGGTGAGGACGTGTTGGCGGGGGACCTCAACTTTTGCTTAGATCCAGATCTGGATAGCACGTCCCGTGCCCAGGGGATAAAGAAGGCTTCAATCTGCACAATCGGGCGGAGGTTATTTCGCTGTCAGTTGATGGATGCATGGAGACTGCAGCACACTAAAGAAAGAGATTTTACCATCTTCTCCCCTGTGCACGGGACTTACTCCAGACTGGATTATATTTTTGTGGACCATAGCCTGTTGGAGTGGGTGGAGGAAACCAGAATAGAAATCTTATCCCTTTCGGATCATTCTCCGGTCTCGATGAAGGTGAAGATCCCAGAATGGCAACGACAATCCTTCTCTTGTAAGATAAATGAATACATGTTTAAGGATCCAAAAGTAGTAGAAAAGGTTCAGGAGGAAGTGGACTTCTTCTTCAAATCGAACGATACTGGAGAGGTGTCCCCCTCTATTCTATGGGAAACACATAAAGCCTATATCAGAGGGATCTTCATTTCCCTGGGAGCAGGGCTAAAAAAAAGAGGAAGGAAGAAAGGGAAAGGTTGATAGAGGAAATTTTTTCTCTGGAACAGGTACATAAAAAGTCCAAGGGGCAGAATCAGGATTGCTATCGCCAATTAATTGCTAAAAGGGAGGAGTTGAGGGACTCGATGGAGCAGGATGCTAAGAGAGCTCTTAATAAGATAATGAAGGATAAATACCTCTGGGCGAATAGGTCGAGTAAGCACCTGGCCGGATTAATAAGGAAAAAAAGGGGTCGGAACTTTATTGAAAAAATTCAAAACAAAAAAGGCGAGGTAATAGTGACCAGTAGAGGCATGGCAGAAGAATTTAAAAAGTACAGCGGCTCTGTATTCTATTGGTCAACACGGAGCAGAGGACTCCACTCGTATGGGTAGAGGCGAGGAATTCCTGAAGGGGGCGGGGTTAGTCGAGTTATCTGAGGAGGAGAGAACTATTCTGGATAGACCTATCAAGGAGGAGGAAATTTTTGCCGCATTGAAGGATTCCCCAAAGGGTAAGAGCCCAGGTCCTGATGGATTCACCACTATTTATCTAGAAAAATTAAAACATATCCTGGTACCTAGGCTGTGTCACTACTGGAACGAATTAGGTACCAACTGTGAAATGGAGAGGGAAGCCCTAGCCGCGACGATTACTTTGATATTAAAAGAGGGGAAGGATGCCAGGCTCTGTTCAAGCTACAGACCCACTTTGTTGCTGAACGCAGACGTTAAACTTTATGCGAAAGTACTGGCCATTAGATTGAAGGAAAAAATGACTTCTCTGGTCCATCCAGACCAGGCAGGGTTTGTACCCGGGAGACAGAGCAGGGATAATGGGGTGCGAGTAGCGCTTCTGTTGGAAACCAGCAAACGGGTTGGGCCCCCAGTTCTATTCCTGTCAGTGGATGCCGAAAAAGCGTTCAACAGGGTAGACTGGGGGTTCATGATGAAAACTCTGGAAGCCATGGGGATCGGTCCGAGGTTTATCTCATGGGTCAAAATACTCTATAACAATCCCTCGGCCACCGTCAAGGTAAATGGGGCCCTTTCAAAGCCCTTTAATATGGTAAACGGTACTAGACAGGGCTGCCCCCTCTCCCCTCTCTTGTTCGTTCTGACCCTTGAGCCCCTACTGGCCACTATTCATAACAACCCAGATTGTAGTGGAGTGAAGATAGGAACTGAGGAGCATAAACTCGCGGCATTTGCCAATGATGTTCTGTTCTTCATCACGAATCCCAGAATTATGCTCTCAAACTTGCTTCAGGTTCTTAGAGGATATGGGGACATCTCTAATTTCAAAATAAACGTGAGGAAGTCAGAGATCTTAAATATCAGTATAGGAAAACAAGAGGAGGCCCACCTAGCTGAAGTTTTCCCTTTTCCGTGGAAAAGGGAAATTAAGTACCTAGGGATAAAACTAGCTAATACTCTTAAAAAACTGTATTTAAAAAACTATATTCCATTGCTGGATGAGATCAGGCAGGAAGCTAGAAGAATATTATCAAGGCCTCTTTCCTGGTTTGGGCGCGTAAACGCGGTTAAAATGATACTGACACCTAAAGTATTGTATAAATTTCAGATGTTACCTATCCCTCTGCCCAAGTACTACTTTAGAGCCCTACGGAGCTCGATAGTGAAATTTGTTTGGGGTGGCAAAAAACCACGTATCTCCTATGCAACTTTAAGTAGGGGAAAAAAAAAAGGTGGACTTGCTCTGCCTGATTTCAATAGGTATTATATATCAGTAGTTTTATCACGAGTTATTGATTGGTTTAAAAAGGGATCGGAGAAAAGATGGGTAAATATAGAACACTATTTAAGTAATACTAATTTAGGGCACATTTTGTGGAATCCACCTAAATTCAGAGCACTCAGCAGCAACACGGCTGTTCTGACATACAACACTTTTAAATATTGGGATTTGATACATAACAGGAATAAATGGACATACAACTCACCATTGATTTATATGAAAAATAATATATTTTTCGAACCCGGGATGAGGGAGGTGGGGGGAATTGGTTAAAAGACGACTCCATCCAACTAAAAAATTTTTTGAGTAAAGGGAGAATTCGCACGTTTGCCGAGTTAAGGAATGAACCGGGGTCATGGGGGATGGGTGGTTGGAGGTTTCTCCAGCTCTCGCACTTTATAGACAAGCTACCGAAACCATTGAGAAGTGAAGATGAGTATAGACCGCTTGAGCAGCTCTGTGTGAGGGAGCAAACAGGCGGTGTTATTGCTCAAATATATAGAATTTTGGGAACAGAGACGGAGCGGGAGGTGCCTCCTTACATCAAAAGGTGGGAGCGGGAATTAGGGTCACAATGCAGTAAGGTTTTGTTAGAAAAGATTTTGCAGTTGGTACACTACTCAGCACTAGACACAAGAAGAACAGAAATTCACTATAAATGTCTTGCAAGATGGTACGCCACTCCAGACAGGTTAAGCAAAATTGATAGTACGAAACCAGACACCTGTTGGAGGGGGTGTTCATGTTTGGGAACAATGGCTCACATGTGGTGGGAATGTCCCATCATTAAGATTTATTGGAAAAAAATTATATCATTGATTAAGGAGATCACTGAGGAAGTAATAGCAGAGGATCCATGGGTATGTCTCTTCCATGGTACGACGATGTCGGCAAAGAGATACCGGTCCTCTTTGGTCTCTATAATGCTCGATGCAGCTAAAAGACAGATTGCCATGAAATGGCTGTAACTGTCAAACCCAAATATAAGAGACTGGCTTTTGTACATAAACGAAATATATAATATTGAGTGTTTGGACGATGGGGGACTGGTACCAGACAAGGGGGAGGAACTGACGGGGAAATGGGCAGGCTGGCAAAAATTCAAAAGGTCCTGGAGTTACCTGGAGGAGATAATAAATATAGTATAATGGGCGGGAGATCAATTTGAGACTGGCAAGACTTAATTTAGAGGGTTGTCCCTTTGGTAGTCCTCTGCATGATTGGGGGGAGGGAGGGGTCGGGGCAAGGGGAATTGGGGATAATGATATTAATATGTGATTTTTGAAATATAACTGGTAATGTTATCAGCTGGGTATGGTTTTGTATTGATAAAACAATAAATAAAGAATTAAAAAAAAAAAAAGAAGAAGAGAACAACGCACAACTAAACACCATGCAAATGTTCTTTGACGCCATGGCGCTGATTTGTGATGACCCACAACGTACCACCACTGCTGAAGCCGCTCTTCATACACTCCAGCAAGGCCATAAAGCGGCAGAGGACTATGTCACTGACTTTAGACGCTGGAGTGCAGACACTAGCTGGAATGACGCAGCCCTGCATCATCAATTTCGTCTGGGTCTCTCGGAAAGCCTGAAAGATGAGCTCGCTCGGGTCGGGGTGCCAAGCTCTCTGGAAGCCCTAATCACTCTGTCCATTCAGATTGACTGCCGCCTACGAGAACGCAGGTCTGAAAGAACCACACAGCACTTCCGTCCAACCTGGATGTTACCTAAGATCCCTGCTTCTCCAAACCCGGCTCCTGGAAATTCCACTTTCCCCACTCCAGAGGTGCCTAAACCCATGCAATTGGGCCTGATTCGCTCTTCTTTGACTCCAGAAGAACGCCAACGCCGACGAATAAATAAACTCTGCCTGTACTGTGGAGAAGCCGGTCACTTCGTACATACCTGTCCTGCCAAGCTGCGTAAGTGTCTTTCCCTTTCTTCACTCAAACAGTCACCCCTGCCTGCCTTGTCTGCTAGCTCAGCTCATATCGCTCTGCCTGTTTCCTTCCAACTACTGGGAAGAACCGCATCAGTGACCGCTATTATTGATTCTGGAGCGTGTAGCTGTTTCATCGACCAGTCCTTTGCAGCTCAGCAACACATTCCTCTACAAACCAGAGGACAGGGACTCACTGTATTCCTGGCCGATGGGTCTCGTATTAAATCTGGACTGGTAACCAAGGAGACCCCACCTATGCTGACCATTCAATTTCTTCACCCTTATTTCCCATCATCCTGGGCCTACCCTGGCTACAGGCCCACAATCCACAGATAGACTGGAAATCCGGAAGTGTCAAGTTCCAGTCAGCATATTGCCAGAGACACTGTTTGGAAACTTCACCACCATCACCTGCTACCCTGCTGTGTATGGATGCAGACCCTGAATTATGTCAAGTAGTTCCGAATTCTTACCACGAATACCTGGACGTTTTCAGTAAATAAGGAGCAGACACCCTTCCTCCACACAGACCTTATGACTGCAACATCAAGCTCCTTCCGGGGGCAGAGATTCCATTCGGGTGCATCTTCCCTTTATCTGAGCGGGAATCAGGAGTTCTGAAGGACTATATTGATGAGAATCTGCAGAAAGGATTCATCCGTCCCTCTACTTCACCGGCCGGTGCCGGTATATTTTTTGTAGAAAAGAAGGATCATTCCCTGAGACCATGTGTGGACTATCGTGACCTAAATAAAATAACAGTGAAAAATCGCTACCCCCTTCCTCTAGTCCCTGAACTGTTCCAAAGACTCAAATCAGCAAGCATTTTTACTAAGCTGGATTTAAGAGGGGCCTATAACCTGGTTCGCATACTAGAAGGGGATGAATGGAAAACTGCCTTCCGTACCCGATTTGGGCACTTTGAATATCTAGTTATGCCCTTTGGCCTTTGTAATGCCCTGCCACCTTCCAGTACTTTATTAACGACATTTTCAAAGACTTTCTGGATATTTGTGTGGTTGTCTACCTTGATGACATCTTGATATTCTCTGTATCATTAGAGGTGCACCGAGGGCATGTTAAAAGCATATTGTGCCAACTCCGCAAATATGGACTTTATGCCAAAGCCGAGAAATGCGACTTTGAACAACGGAGCATCCAGTTCTTAGGTCTGATCATTTCGACCGAAGGGATCAAGATGGACTCACAGAAAGTCTCAGCGATACTAGATTGGCCAGCCCCCACAGACAAGAAGGGAATACAACGATTAGTGGGCTTTGCCAATTTTTATCGCAAGTTTATCAAGAACTTTTCTGCTATAATTCACCCTACTACACAGCTGACCAAACAAGGTATCCGTTTCTGTTGGACTTCTGAGGCTCAAGCTGCTTTTGAAATTTTGAAGAGACGGTTTACCATTGCTCCTGTCTTAAATCACCCAGACTCTACCTTGCCCTATATTGTGGAGGTGGATGCTTCAGAAAGTGCAGTTGGAGCCATTCTATCACAACGTCAAGGCCTCAAAGAAGTGACCCATCCAGTGGCATTCTTTTCACGCAAACTCACGTCAGCTGAAAGAAACTATGATGTAGGGGATCGGGAACTTTTGGCGATCAAAGCCGCATTGGAGGAATGGAGGTGCTTGTTGGAGGGAGCGGCCCATCCAATTCTGATCTACACGAATCATAAGAATCTTAAATACCTGCGATCCGCTAAATGCCTCAAACCACGCCAAGCTCGCTGGGCACTCTTTTTCTCAAGATTCTCATTCCATATTACGTACAGGCCCGGATCAAAGAACACTAAGCCTCATGCGTTGTCGCGCATGTTCGAACATCCAAGAGACATCCTAATACCAGACACCATTTTACCAGCTGGAAATTTCCTACTATTACACACTGACCTTATGTCTCAGTTACAGCAAGCTTCTGCAGAAACACCCAGTCCTCCAGGGGTCACACTACAAGCAAAGAATGGGCTATTATGGAGGGGTAAGCAGATTTTTGTACCTAAAAAGGTTCGAGCAATGATCTTGGGGGTTTGTCATGACCACCCTTTGGCAGGCCATTTTGGGGTTCATAAGACTGTCGAACTTGTACAATGCTCATTTTGGTGGCCAGGTTTGGAGAAAGACTGCAGAACCTATGTAAATGAATGCACCACCTGCACCCGGAGTAAAAGTTCCCATAACAAAGCTTGGGGATTACTCAGACCTTTGCCTATACCTGACAGACAGTGGAAGATGATTGCTATGGATTTTATAGTTGAACTTCCACCTTCTGAAAAATGTACCGCTATCTTTGTGGTAGTGGATCGCTTAACAAAGATGGCTCATTTCATTCCTCTAAAGAGTTCACCATCGGCTGCAGAAACCGTTCGGGTGTTTATAAAAGAAATTGTCAGACTCCATGGAGTCCCCGCAAATATTGTGTCTGATCGCGGTGTCCAGTTCACATCCAGATTTTGGAAGGCCTTGTGCGAGACCCTACAGATTGAACTCTCATTCTCTTCTGCTTACCACCCACAAACTAATGGGCAGACGGAGAGGACTAATCAAACCCTAGAACAATACATCCGTTGTTTTACTTCTTTTGTCCAGGATGATTGGGTATCATTATTACCACTGGCGGGATTTGCCTATAATAATGCCACCCATTCTGCCACCAAGCAATCTCCGTTCTTTGCTAATTATGGATTCCATCCCACCTTCTTACCTAATCTTGTCACAGAATCTTCCGTTCCAGCCATCCAGGATACTGTGGACTTTTTCTCTCGCAATAATATGTTGTTACAGGAAACCATCGCGAAAGCATAGGAGGACAGCAAGAAATCATTTGACAAGAAAAGAAAGGGGGAACTGATCTTGCAACCAGGAGATCAAGTATGGCTTTCAACAACAAATTTGAAGATGCTATGTCCTTAAAGGAAGCTGGCACCAAGGTTCGTAGGACCATTTCCGGTAAGGAGAAAAATTAATGATGTTTCTTTTGAATTAACCTTACCCGAGTCTTTTAAAATCCACCCAGTGTTTCATGTATCCTTGCTAAAGCCTGTTGTGCCAGATCCATTTCCGGATCATAGACCAGGTCCTCCCGTACCTATTATTATTGGTGGGGATGAGGAATTTGAGGTTGAGGCTGTTTTAGACTGCAGGAAAAGAAGGGGGCAGACACAATATTTAATCAAGTGGAAGGGTTATGGTCCAGAGGAAAATTCCTGGGAACCCGCACGAAATGTACATGCCACAGACTTGATCCGTGCCTTCTTCCGCAGGAACCCGCAAAAGGGGAACCGGTTGGGCACCCGGAGGTTGCCCGTAGGGAGGGGGCAATGTCAGGGAAGACAGGCTTTCCATGTAAGCGCCCAGCGTGCACGCATGCGTACTAGCACTTTAAGACACACACCTGTCACTAATACTGAAGTCAGGCGGGCTATTTAAACAGGGCTCCTACAGAGGTTCCTTGCTGTTTGGTCTGCAGCTCCTGTGTTGTATCCTGTTTCCTGTGTGACCTCTGATTCTGATCCAGCTTGTTGTTACCTGTGATTGCCTGCTGCCTGTTCTGATCCCGGCTTCCCATAGACTCTGATCCTGCCTGCTGATTCTGTCTGCTGATCTTCCGGTACTACTTGGCTTGTGACCTGACCTCTCTTCTGCCTACCGTCTATGCCTGATCTGCCTGATTACCGACCCGGCCTGTCTGACCCTGCATCTCGCTCATGCAGCCTACTACAGCTCCCAGCCCTGCAAGCCTGCATCTGGTACTGCTCTGTGGTTCATCCCAGCCTGCCACCAGTCAAGCATCGTGTCAGCTCATCTACTATCTGCCTGCTGATCACCGCTACTACACGGACTATTAAACTGTTTACAGGCACTCATACCCCACCGTGCTCCGGTGGCTGCTGTATCACTACCAGTGGTACAAGAGGCCTTCCTCTACACGTCAGGCTCACATCCCAGGTACGTAACAGGCTAACTTAACAGGAGCAACTGCTTGCCGCCTTCCGCAGAGTCAACACTACTCATAAGCAGTATGTTTCACTACAATTACTCCCTGAACTTTCCAAGCATACCCTAAGAAACTCCGGAATCTGGCTAATCACTAAAGCGAATCATTAAAGCGCTAAGAAACCACCAACTCCCACACAAGTGGAAATATAACCAGCCACGCTCTTCATCACATACAATGGAGTCAAAACCTCTGTCTCTTCCCCGAAAGAAGGGCTTGAGGCCCGATGTCAGTGAGGTATCATCGGAACATACACTATCCCTAACTTCTGGGGCTCAGCCAAACATGCTGCAAAATGACTGGCAAGTGGTGTCACACAAATGGTCCTCTAAGAAACATAATAACGGAGGCTCATAATAAATCGAGTCGCACAAAGTTTATCTCGCCGGTCACAGAGAAGTTCTACTCACCTTTCCGTTTTCCCCCCATCATGTTAGCAGATCACATGCTCGCGGATTTACTGTTAGATCCTCTTCTTATGGTTACTTCATGCTGTTTTTTTTTCCTATACCCCTATCTGGTACATGAAACACCTCTGCTCACCCTATATCCATAACCACTCTAACCCACATCCTGCCTTCCTCGCACTCATGTTTAAGAAGGATGATCATACTTCTGTTCCTCCAAGGGCCGACTGTCCTGGAGCACCAGAGACTTCACCATCTTGGAAGACTAGCCCCCCGTGGCCCTCTTCTCTACATTAACTGTAAGTAACCCACCAGCACTACCACCTACTCCTCCAACACACACCTCCAATGGCAATTAACTGTCTTTCACTGATAGCCAGGGGACTGAATCATCCAGCTAAAAGATTCTCCCTGTGGAAAGAGGCAACCAAAAATAGGTCTGATATTCTGAGCATCCAGGAAACTCATTTCTCAGCATCTCAAACCCCCCAGTGCTCCCACAGAGACTACCCACATGTGTTCTTGGCTTCTTCCCAAGAGAAAAAGAGGGGCGTTCTCCTAGCTATCAAGAACACTCTGGCCTTCAAACTCAAAGAATCAGTGCTCGACACAGAGGGCAAATCCTTAACAGTGACATCAATGAACATCCCTATACCTTAGTGACACTGTATGTCCCGAACTCACACCAACTCTGCTTTCTGCGTAAACTTTTCCATCGTATCAACACCATCATATACAGTAACCTCCTAATGTGCGGAAACTTTAACCTGACCACAGACCCACATATAGACTCTACAGCTGACACTTAGAAAATGGGGCCCCCCACTATTCCCATCTGGCGTTGCAACACTAGGCTCCTCCAAGACAGACACCACTCCTCCGACATCTCTCAGCATCTCCAAGAATTTTTCAGTCTCAATGCAACATCAGTCACTGATCCCTATATTCTTTGGAATGCCCACAAGGCTTACATAAGAGGCATTCTCATTCAGCAAGGGGCTAGGGCTAAGAAACAGTATACTTCCAAACTTAACTCACTTCTTTCCAAAATTCACAAATTAGAATCCTGTAATAAACAAATGCTACCCTCAATGCATCGACCAAGCTCTTACAATGCAGGGAAAAACTAAGAGTTCTACTTATACAACAATACGATAAACACCTCCGTAAGATGAAAATGCAATCTTACTGTCATGAGAGCCACATACCTGATGTGAGACCGAAGTAGTGGGGAGGCCTCCCTTGCACCTTGGGTCCTTGAAGCCTCTGGAGATGGAGACAGAGACTTGGTGGGACACCGAGGGGCATGGGTGCCATGGGTGCAGAGCAACGTGCAAACCTTAGTCCGAGCCGAAGTTAAGTCCAGTTGGGCAATGAAGTATAAAAGGGTTAATCAGAAGAACAATGGTCAAGATCGAAGCCGAGGTCGGTTCCAATCTGGCAGCTGAGTACAAAACGGGCAAAGAAGTAGAATGGTTAAGGCAAAAATCCGAGGTCAAAGGCAAGCAGCAATCAAGAGTAGTCAAATAGGTTTCCAGGTCACAACAAGTTCAGACAGATCACACACTAGCACATGAACAAGGGGGGACTGAAGATAATCCAGCAATTTGGCAGTGTCTGGGCTGGGCTTATATAGGGAAGTTTGAGGTCACTTCCTGTGCGCCTCCTGGGCATTTTCCTGCTTTTTTCCATTAGGTTGATGTCACTTCCTGTGCACCTCCTGGGCATTTTCCCGCCTTTTCCCATCTGGACTCTTACATAGCCCCCCTCGAAGGGGCAGCCTCCGGAAACCTGTCTGGGATGAATCTCGCTGAAAGAACTGCCGGAGAAGATATGGAGTGCGGATATGTGACTCGGGTTCCCAGGAATTCTTTTCAGGGCCGTAACCCCTCCACTGTACCAGAAATTGGCGTCCATGGCCCCTTCTATGGCAGTCCAGGATGGCCTCCACCTCGGACTTCTCAATCCCTTTAATCATAGAGGCAGGCAGAGGATGGGCCCCACGTTCCCCAAAGGGGTTCGGGGCCATGGGCTTCAGGAGGGAGTCATGGAAGACTGGGTGGATCCGGTAAGTTGAGGGCAATTTGAGTTTGTAGACAACAGGGTTGAATCAGGACAGGACAGGGAAGGGCCCAATGAACTTAGGGCCCAATTTCTTAGAGGGACAGGCCAACTTCAAATGCCTGGTAGACAGTCAAACCTTGTTGAAGATCCAGGTCCCCCCCGCCGCCTTCAATCATAGATGGTCTTGTAATCCAGCTGTGCCTTGGCCATGGTATCCTTTAGGAGCTCTAAGTTGTTGTGGAAAACAGTGGTGTAAGCAATAGGGTGAGCCGAAAGACACAACTTCAGTGGACCAACCAATCTGTGGCTGGTGCTGTTGAAGCCATGGTAACTCCAAAATAACAGAAAAATGGGGGAAGAAATCACATCCAGCCAAAGATGTTCCCGATGGTCTGTTTCGGTGGTGGCCAATATGAGGATGGTCTCATGGGTTATGTGACCCGAGGTTGGTGTGGAGCCATCTGCCAGATGAACGGTAAATGGTTGGGGCTTCTTGCATAGTGGGATTCCATACTTTTTGGAGAAGTGGATGTCAATAAAGCAGCTACAAGCCCCAGAGTCAATAATAGCTGCTACTCAGATTATCCTTCCCGGTATCTGCAAAGAGAGGCAGAGAGTGAGATGTGAGAATTTAACAACGTACGGTGAAACAGAGGGGGTTCAATCCACTTACTTGGCCTAATGAGACATCCCTGAAGAAAGTGACCCGCTCCACCACAATACAAGCATAGATTGTTCAGGCGATGGCATTGTCACTCTTCAGGTGTGAGGGGTGCACAAACTAAGCTGAGTTGCATTGGTTCTGCATCATGAATTGGAGTTGATGCGTGGGTCTCAGGGGTTCTCAGGTGGGGAGCCATGGTTACTTGTGGGAGCATCTATGTGGGCCGGGCCATACTGGATTGTTCCCTGCGACGTTCTCTGATGCCGTATACACACGGGCAGACTTTTCGATGGGACTGGTCCGACGGGACAAATCCATCAGACAATCTGACCATGTGTGGGCTTCATCAGACCTGCAGTGGACTTTTTTGGTTGCAATTCAGACGGACCTTAGATTTGGAACATGTTTAAAATCTTTCCGATGGACTCGAGTCCGGTCGAAAAATCTGCTCATCTGTATGCTAGTCCGATGGACGAAAACCGACGCTAGGGCAGCTATTGGCTACTGGCTATCAACTTCCTTACTTTAGTCCAGTCGTACGTCATCACGTACGAATCCATCAGACTTTCGTGTGATCTTGCGTGCGCAAGTCCGTTCGTACGAAAGTCTGTCGGTAGTCCGTTGAAAGTCCGTCGGAAAGATAGTTGGATCTTTGATGCCGAAAAGTCCGCCCGTGTATACACGGCATGAGTCTGCAATCAAGCTGGTTAGCCAACTGAATTGTAGGTTCCAATGTATCAGGGAGCCCCACTCTTGCTAATTCGTCTCTGAGGAGCTCGGACAGGCCCAAGCAAAACTGATGGCGCAAGGCAGCGTCGTTCCATGCAGTGTCTGCAGCCCACTTGTGGAATTCCTTTACATAGTCCTCAAAAGGGCGTGTCCCCTGTTATAGAGAGGTCAACATTGTTTCAGCCATGGTGGTTTGTTGTGTGTCATCATAGAGGATTGCCATGGCATCAATGAAAAAAGACAGTGAGTGCAGTATAGGACTCTCCCTTTCCAATAACTGATGAGCCCATGCTTGAGGTTCTTCTGTAAGTAAGACTACTATGAACCCGACCTTTGTTTCCTCTGCAGAGAAGGTCCTAGGCTGTAAGGTGAAGTATAGCTGACAGGCGTTCCTGAAAGCCCGGAACTTGTGGCGAACCCCTGAAAAGCGTTTTGGCATAGGAACCCGTGGTTCAGGAGCTGGAGTAGAGATGGGCTGCTCCATAGCCATAACAGGTGGTTCTGCAGGGCTCAGAACTGAGGGATTGGCCATTGCAGTCAGTCGACCTTGCAGTTGAAAGTGCCCCTCTTGTATGGACGTCGGGGCCTGAGACACAGAGGCCACTTGTTAGCACAGGGCCTCGAAGGCAGAAGCACTCCCCTTAGTCTCAGACATGGCTGGATTATTCTGTCACATTATTCTGTCTTTTTCCATCAGGTTGAAGTCACTTCCTGTGCGTGCCCTGGGCATTTTCCTGCCTTTTTCCATCAAGTGTTCTGTGCAGGTGCAGGTAAGCGCACTAAGGTGTCTTTGGCGCATGTTCAGTTGGCACGGATTTCCTCTTGCGGTAACACACCATTGGTGCATGCATAGTAAGCCCTGGACTCTTATGCCCTGTACACACGGTCGGATTTTCCGATGGAAAATGTCCGATCGGAGCGTGTTGTCGGAAATTCCGACCGTGCGTGGGCTCCATCGGACATTTTCCATCGGATTTTCCGACACACAAAGTTGGAGAGCAGGAGATAAAATTTTCCGACAACAAAATCTGTTGTCGGAAATTCCGATCGTGTGTACACAAATCCGACGGACAAAGTGCCACGCATGCTCAGAATAAATAAAGAGATGAAAGCTATTGGCCACTGCCCCGTTTATAGTCCCGGCGTACGTGTTTTACGTCACCGCGTTCAGAACGATCGGATTTTCCGTCAACTTTGTGTGTCCGTGTGTATGCAAGACAAGTTTGAGCCAACATCCGTTGGAAAAAATCCTAGGATTTTGTTGTCGGAATGTCCGAACAAAGTCCGACCGTCTGTACGCCCTATTACACTTACACCAATTCAAACAGAGCAGGAAATATCTAGCTACCCACATCAAAGCAGTGAGAACTAAATCTCAAATAGCCCACCTGATCCATTCTAATCTTTACCATAAAGTAATTAACCCCCAGAAGATAGCTGATCAATTTGCTGACTATAACAGCACACTCTACAATTTGAAAGATGATCTGCAACCTAAGGAGGAAGACATTCAAAAATTTCTACATAACCTTAGACTCCCCCACCTCACTGAGACCCAACTTCAAACATTAAATGAGCCCTTTAAGGAGCTAGAGAGCAGAGAGGTGGTGACTTCCCTTCCTAATTGGAAATCCTCAGGCCCAGATGGGATTTCCAATGATACTTCAAAATTTTCATTACTACTCTTGTACCTTATTTACAACAAGTTTTCACCAAAGCTGCCCTTACTGTCTCCTTCCCCTCAGAGATGCTGAAAGCTTATGTAAACACAATTCTTAATCCCTGGGGAAAGACCCCAACACACCAGAACATTTTAGACCAATTTTGCTCTTAAACACTGATGTTAAGATATACACCAAATTTATTGCCAAACGTCTAGCGGACATCATTCCCCCCCTAGTGCAACGTGACAAAGCCATTCACAACTCTGCCCCAAGCTACATCACTAATCTTGTCTCCAAATATCACCCAAATCGTCCTCTCCGCTCCTCTCAAGACCTCCTGCTTTCAAGCTCTCTCATCTCCTCCTCCCATGCTCGTCTCCAGGATTTCTCCAGAGCCTCTCCCATCCTCTGGAACTCGCTACCTCCATCTATCCGGCTAGCCCCTACTCTTGCTACCTTCAGGCAATCCCTGAAAACTCATCTCTTCAGGAAAGCCTATCACGTCTCCAACTAATCTCCTACCACTTCCACCAGCTCATTCCCCACAGTTACAACCTTTTGTACCACCTACCCCACCCTATTAGATTGTAAGCTCTTCTGAGCAGGGCCCTCTTAATCCTATTGTATTGTATTGTATTGTATTATATTATAACTGTATTGTCTCCCTTTTATATTGTAAAGCGCTGCGTAAACTGTTGGCGCTATATAAATCCTGAATAATAATAATTTGTTAAGGGGCAGCAAACCTCTGATGCTACTAGGTGGATTCTCAATGTTATGCATTATGCTGAGAAAGCCGGAACACCTTCTCTGCTGCTATCTATAGATGCAGAGAAGGCATTTGACAGAGTTCACTGGTTATACATGTCAAAAGTCTTGTCTAAGTTTGGATTTGAAGGACATATTCAATTCAAGCACTATATTCGTGCCTATATTGGGTGCAAATTTACACTTCAGGCCCCCTTTCCAAACAGTTCACCATTTCCAGTGGGACCCAACAGGGATGCCCCCTCTTCCCGACCATCTTTAACCTAATAATAGAACCACTTGCAGGAGCCATCCACTCTAACCCTTTCATTAGCGGCTTTAAGTTTTGTTCCCTGACACACATCATCAACCTATTCGCTGACGATGTTATACTACTCTCAACCCACTGGCTCATTTAGTGCCATTTCTTACTACAAAGTGAATTTCACTAAATCACTTATCTTGGACCTAGGTGTCCAAGATAAACCCAGACACATGCTCCAATCTACCTTACCTAACATGTGGAGCCGGAAGGGGATTCTCTACCTGGGGGTGACATTAACAGCCACTTTCTCCCCACTTGCCTCCTGCAACTTTAAACCCCTACTCCGTAAACTTGAGGCTCAGCTAAACGACATCTCAAAACATGAGCTCTCTTGGTCAGGGAGGCTAGTGGCCTATAAAATGACAATACTGACCAAAATTCTCTATATTTTCAGAACACCGAGTCCCCATCCCTGTGATGGGAGTCACTTTGGGCAAGGGGGCTGGTGGAACCCAGAATCCCTTGGAGAGGTTGGGAAACCCTTGCTTCGGCTCACCATGCACCTCCTATGTCTAAGTTACTCTGTGTCTATTAGGGGCACAGGGTAACCAAGAAAATAATGGACATTAAGAACGTGGCTTGGATTACTTAGAATAGAACAGTAATATTTATCCACAATATCTCCCAGGAAATATACAAAGACTATTTCTGGTTTGTTTGATTCTGAACTATACATGTTACTTGAAAGGGCTGGTCACCTTGGCCTCTGGAGCCGGACAGTCAGCTACTTCTGGGAACTCTTGCTATTGTGTAAAGGGGTCCTGTGTTTATAGTTATGATAATGTGTGTTGTGTCTTCTGAGCTAAAAGATGGCAAATCTACCCTGAAAGGTCAGGCCTCTGAGTCATCTAGGCTGGTTAAATGATTACTTAATTAGCTCATTTTAATTTATGTTTCTTGTTACAGTTGTATTGTTAACAATTAATATAATCAGGAGGCGGGAATATTCTTCTCAAATGTATAAATGCCTGTATTTCTTGTCCAATAAAGGATTCCATGTTGCAGTTTTGTAACTGAGCTAGTCTCGCCTGGTTCTTCCAATATATGGGCTGTAGTATCTGATATCTGAAGGTCCAGATTGGAGGAATCAGTGTACTGATGGAAGCACTCAAGTGGAGTGTGATGGGTATACGCTTTGTACTTGAAATCCCTGTCAGATCAACTACAGAAATTTCTATGGAAGGGTAAAAAAGCCAGGTGCTCTAGTTTAAACTTAACACCGCATAAGTCTGTTGGTGGGGCAATTGGTAGATATCCAGGAGTGTTACTGGACAGTCAGTATGGATCAACCTAAATTTTGGTTTCAGGGAATGGATGGACCAATCTGGCTTGATGTGAAGTCAGCCATGGCACCTACGGAAGACTTATTGTCCTTCCTCATGTGTAATCTTTGGAGGCCGTTTGACATCACTGCTCTTTCCCCTTCAATTCAAACAACCCTAAGGCATGGAGGATGCTACTTATCCAGCCTCCCACCACTAATTTGAAAATAGTATATATAACTTCACATTTTTCTCAATGGAGGCCACGATTCCCTTATTCTCTACTAAGCTATCCACTTTGGCTGGTATTACCTATATTCATGAAATCACTGATCCTCTACTACCCCAAAATGTGCCAGAATTACTGAATAAGCTTAAACTGTCAAACTCTGCATACTTTACCTGCGTACAAATTATGCACTTCCTACACCGCCACCCTATCCCAGAAACATTTGACTAGAAATTATGTCTGGAGTTTTATTGGTGCCAGCACACCATAAAGCAGTACAATTATTCTTGCAGATGTCATGATGTTATCTGTCCAAAAGTGTAAATTATTTGCAACGATGAAACTGCTGAGAAAAAATTGGGTTTAAGGTTTTTAGTAATGCAAAAACACCATAACTCTATAGAAATATTCATGCAGAGCACAAGATGTCGTGAGGTCAAAAACAGTCATAACTAACTGGTAAGCAGACTTTAAAGCTGGGTACAAACTATGAGAAAAATCGGCTAAATGAATTCTCGAATCAAGTCGGAACTGAGGAAATAATATACAGAAATTCTCATAGACATTTTTTGTTGTTTATTGTTTCTGATCATGTGCAGTCTTTCATTTCTGATTTTTCTTTTATGAAAACCGTATACATTAAACGAAAAATGTTCATTCTGTTCACGTAGGAGAACAATTTTGAAGTTTGTCCTTTTGGAAATTTTTATTTTAAAAGTCTGAATTTGATATCAAAAGTTGTGTACACAAAAATAGAACAATCATGCCTTGTAGGAAATTTTTCTTCTGATTTTCTCATAGTGTGTACTCCCCTTGAATCTGGCCATAGATTACTTTCAGCCAGTGGACTAATCCAAGAAAATGAACAGATTTCTCCATTCACACAATAGAGATGGATGGGGGAATCCTCCCAGCTGAGACATTACATAGTTACATAGTTAGTAATATTGAATAAAGACACCAGTCCATCCAGTTCAATGTATGTGCATATATGTCACTACCATATGCTATATCCCTGTATATTGTTTTTGCTAAGATGCTCATATACAAGTTTTTTGAAAATTTTGACACTCCCCACTGACACCACCAACTGTGGAAGGAAGTTCCACATTCTTCTTGCTTTAACCACTTGCCGACTGCCTAACGCAGATATACTGCGGCAGAATGGCACGGGCAGGCAAAATCACGTACCTGGTACGTGATCTGCCTCCCGCGGGCATCGCGCCCCCCCCATGCCCGGGGCAGTCAGCTTCGTTAGGGGAGCAATCCAGGCTGAGGGGGAGGTCACTCATTCGTGGCCACCCCCTCGCGATTGCTCCCAACGAATGACAATCTTCCTCTGCTGCTGTAATGTAAACAGCGGCAGAGGAAGTGATGTCATCTCTCCTCGAGCCGTTTTTTTTCGTTCCGGCGCCGAGGAGAGAAGACATTGATGTGAGTTGCACAACACTACACTAACAGTAGAACACACTAGGCACACTTTTCACGCCCCATCATCCCCCGATCACCCCCCTGTACCCCCTGTCACAGTGACACCAATAGCAGTTTTTTTTTTTGCATTCGTGTCAGTTTGTGACAGTTATAATTGGTAGGGCAGTTAGTGGTAGCCCCCTTTAGGTCTAGGATACCCCCCTAACCCCCCTAATAAAGTTTTAACCCCTTGATCACCCCCTGTCGCCAGTGTCACTAAGCGATCGTTTTTCTGACCGCTGTATTGGTGTCACAGGTTATGCTAGTTAGGGAGGTAAGTATATAGGTTCGCCGTCAGGGTTTTATAGAGACAGGGACCCCCATATACTACCTAATAAAGGTTTTAACCCCCTGATTGCTCCATAGTTAACCCTTTCACCAGTGATCACCGTATAACTGTTACAGGTGATGCTGGTTAGTTAGTTTGTTTTTTATAGTTTCAGGGCACCTGCCGTTTATTACCTAATAAAGGTTTAACCCCCTAATCGCCCGGCGGTGATATAGGTTAAGTTTTAGGGTCAGATAAGGTCTACGTCGCCCCAGGCAGCGTCAGGTTAGCACCAGTATCGCTAACACCCACGCGCACACCATACACCTCCCTTAGTGGTATAGTATCCGAACGGATCAATATCTGATCCGATCAGACCTATACTAGCGTCCCCAGCAGTTTAGGGTTCCCAAAAACGCAGTGTTAGCGGGATCAGCCCAGATACCTGCTAGCACCTGCATTTTGCCCCTCAGCCCAGCCCTGCCCAGCCCACCCAAGTGCAGTATCGATCGATCACTGTCACTTACAAAACACTAAACACACATAACTGCAGCATTCGCAGAGTAAGGCCTGATCCCTGCGATCGCTAACAGTTTTTGTTGGTAGCGTTTTGATACAGTCGCTAACAGTCAGGAGCTTTTTTACCTGTGAGTCTCACTAGTGTACCACTAAATTTAGAGCCCAAAATGGCAAATCGAAGGTACACTAGTGAAGAGGCCTACACGTTTCTGAGCATGACAGATAGTGAAGAGGAAGTCACTCATCTGTCAGATTCAGGCTCAGAATACGATCCTGTAGACGACAGCAGCTCCATGACAGATAGCTCTGACAACGGAGTTGTGGTCCCTGCGAAGGTCAGGCATACCAGACCCCGAACTTCTTCTTCTGTCCTTGATGTGCAAGAACCGCAGGTCCCTCGTATGGAGCAGAGAAATACTAGCGCCGCTATTCCTTCTGGTGAACTGTCAAGCACCAGCGGCCTAGTACACCCTGGTCGTACATCCAGCACTGCAGTAACACTTGGTGATGTGGCGAGTCCCATAAGTGCAGTTCAAGCTGGCGAAGTGGCAAGCACAAGTAGTGTCCCGCTGCCACCAAGAAGACGAACACAGGCCCGTCGTGCCCATGGTGCCCTTCCTGCTGCATTCGCCAATCCTAATTGGGAACCCACCACTTCTGCAGCACCCGTACTTCCCCCATTCACTGGCCAACCAGGAATTCAGGTGGAAACAATTGATTTTATGTCACTGGATTTTTATTCGCTGTTTTTCACCGAAGATCTCTATAGATCTATTGTGGACCAAAGCAATTTGTATGCTGGTCAACACATCGCCACTATTCCCCAGTCCTCCCTTGCCAGAGATTGGAAACCAATTACAGTTTCCGAATTTAAGATCTTTCTGGGCCTTTCCCTCCTCATGGGCATAACCAAAAAGAGTGAGTTGCGGTCATATTGGTCCACTGACCCAATTCACCATATGCCCGTGTTCTCTGCTTCCATGGCCAGGGCATGATACGAGCAGATTTTGCGGTTCATGCACTTCAACAACAATGAACTCTGTCATCCTCGTGGAGACCCTGAATACGATTGGCTCTACAAAATTCGGCCCCTCGTAAACCACTTCAACCAACGTTTTGCAGACTTTTTTACCCCCCATCAAGTTTTCTGCGTTGATGAGTCCCTGATTACGTTTTCTGACCGCTTGTCAAACAGTACGTTCCCAGCAAGCGTGCCAGATACGGGGTCAAGATGTATAAGCTCTGTGACAGGGCCACAGGCTATACATGTAGTTTTATGGTTTACGAGGGAAAAGATAGTCACGTAGAGCCGACAAACTGCCCTGACTATATAGGAAGCGCTGGCAAGATTGTGTGGGACTTGGTGTCACCCTTATTCAGAAAGGGGTACCACTTGTACGACAATTATTACACGAGCGTGCCACTTTTTAGTCACCTTTTTGATCATCAGATTGGAGCATGTGGCGCCGTGCGACCTAATCGCCGGGGCTTTCCCGACGGCATGTAGATTCCCGTCTTAGGCCGGGGAAGAGAGCCTGCTTGCAGTGTAATAATTTGCTCGCTATGAAGTGGAGTGCTAATAAGAATGTTTTCATTCTTACCTCCCTTCATGCAGACACGACAGTCCAAATTACTACGGCGACTGGTGTTGTGGAGAAACCCCTCTGTGTCCACGAATATAAACTTAACATGGGAGGGGTGGACCTCAACGACCAGTTGTTGGCGCCATACCTAGTTGCCCGTAAGGCCAGACTCTGGTACAAAAAAGTGTCTGTTTATTTATTTCAATTGGCTTTGCTGAACGCTTATGTGCTATACAGAGCTTCAGGACGGACTGGATCCTTCCTTAAATTCCAGGAAGAGATCGTCAGAGCCCTTCTGTTTCCAGACAGTGCTCCACCTCACCTTCCCCAACCAAATGCAGTAAGCCGGCTGCATGAGAGACATTTTCTTTATGTCCTCCCGAGTACCCCTACCCAACGAGCCCCCCAAAAAAGATGTCGTGTCTGCAGAAAGTGCGGATATAGGTGTGACACCAGCTATTATTGTCCCTCCTGTCCTGACAATCCTGGTCTTTGCATTGGTGAATGTTTTGAACGCTACCATACACTAGTTGAGTATTAGAGTAGGGCACAGCACTGCACAGACTAGGACACACTTTCACAGGGTCTCCCAAGATGCCATCGCATTTTGAGAGACCCGAACCTGGAGACGGTTACAGTTAAAAAAGTTAGTTACAAAAAAAAGTGTAAAAAAACACAAAAAAATATATAAAATAAAAAAACAAAAATAGTTGTTGTTTTATTGTTCTCTCTCTATTGTTCTGCTCTTTTTTACTGTATTTTATTCTGCAATGTTTTATTGTTATTATGTTTTTATCATGTTTGCTTTATAGGTATGCAATTTTTTTATACTTTACTGTTTACTGTGTTTTATTGTTAACCATTTTTTTGTTTTCAGGTACGCCATTCAGCTGCAGAGCGGATTTATTTATCTTGACAGCAACAGCGTTTGCTCCCACAATACATAAAGCCGTGACTCCAGCGCTGTTGGAGGTGATTTCACCACAACAGTTACAAACTTTAGCATATATGCCGAAGCATGGGGGCAGCAGAGGGCGGAGGAGCAATTTGCTCCTAACTTTTGCGGGAGGATGCCCCCATGCTTCGGGATATATATATTTTAGGCACAGGTTGCGTTAAATGTTTTATTTTTTACTATTTTTTCTGTATTTGCTTTGCAGGTATGGTAAGTCTTACTGTTATACTGTAATGTTACTTTGTTTTATTGTTAACCATCATTTGCTTAGCAGGTACGCCATTCAGCTGCAGCGTGGATTTATTTATCTTGACAGCAACAGCGTTTGCTCCCACGATACGTAAAGCCGTGACTCCAGCGCTGTCGGAGGTGATTTCACCGCCACAGTTACATACTTCAGCATATATGCCAAAGCATGGGGGCTGCAGAGGGCGGGGGAGCGTTTTGCTCTTACTTTTGCGGGAGGATGCCCCCATGCTTCAGCATATATATACGGTGCATGTATGCCCATTATTAGAAGTGGGTGGATGAAGGGAGGTATTCTAATGGTGGGCATACCCACCGATCAATCTCTTTTTTCCTTCAGCCCACAGGCTGCATGAAAAAAAAGTTTACAATATATGCCCAACAAGGACCAGCAATGTACTGGTATGTTGCTGGACTTTGAGTGGTTATACCAGAATGATGCCTGCAGGTTTAGGTTTCATGTAAAAGCAATCCTAGTGGCTAATTAGCCTCTAGACTGCTTTTACAAGCAGTGGGAGGGAATGCCCCCCCACCGTCTTCCATGTTTTTCTCTGGCTCTCCTGTCCCAATAGGGAACCTGAGAATGCAGCCGGTGATTCAACCAGTTGACCATAGAGCTGATCCGAGACCAGAATGGCTACAAACATCTCTATGGCCTAAGAAACTGGAAGCTACAAGCATTTCATGACTTAGATTCCGCCGTATGTAAACAGCGCCATTGGGAAATTGGGAAAGCATTTTATCACACCGATCTTGGTGTGGTCAGATGCTTTGAGGGCAGAGGAGAGTTCTAGGGTCTAATAGACCCCAATTTTTTCAAAAAAGATTACCTGTCACTACCTATTGCTATCATAGGGGATATTTACATTCCCTGAGATAATAAAAATGATTAAAAAAAAAAATTAAAGGAACACTTTAAAAATAAGATAAAAAAGCAAAAAAAAAAAAAATTAATTAAAAAAAAAAAAAAAGCACCCGTCCCCCCTGCTCTCACGCAAATGTGAAATCAAGCGTCGGTCTGGCGTCAAATGTACACAGCAATTGCACCATGCATGTGGGGTATCACCGCGAAGGTCAGATCAAGGGCAGTAATTTTAGCAGTAGACCTCCTCTGTAAATCAAAAGTGCTAACCTGTAAAGGCTTTTAAAGGCTTTTAAAAATGTATTTAGTTTGTCGCCACTGCACGTTTGTGCGCAATTTTAAAGCATGTCATGTTTGGTATCCAGGTACTCAGCCTAAGATCATCTTTTTTATTACATCAAACATTTGGGCTTTAGTGCATTAAAATGTAAAAAAGTGTGTTTTTTCCCAAAAAGATGCGTTTGAAAAATCGCTGCACAAATACTGAGTGAAAAAAAATTAAACACCCACCATTTTAATCTGTAGGGCATTAGCTTTAAAAAATATATAATGTTTGGGGGTTCAAAGTAATTTTCTTGCAAAAAAAAAAAAATTTTTCATGTAAACAAAAAGTGTCAGAAAGGGCTTTGTCTTCAAGTGGTTAGAAGAGTGGGCGATGTGTGACATAAACTTTTAAATGTTATAATATGTTATTAATGTCATAAAATGCCAGGACAGTTCAAAACCCTCCCCCCCAAATGACCCCATTTTGGAAAGTAGACACCCCACTATCTTGGCATTTTATGGCCTTCAAAACTGTGATAGGTAGTGAGGAGTGAAATCAAAAATGTACGCCCTTGGGAATCCTGAAGGCGGTGCTTGGTTTTCGGGGCCCCGTACGTGGCTAGGCTCCCAAAAAGTCCCACACATGTGGTATCCCCATACTCAGGAGAAGCAGCTAAATGTTGGGGTGTCTACTTTCCATAATGGTGTCATTTGGGGGGGGTTGTACTGCCCTGCCATTTTAGCACCTCAAGAAATTACATAGGCAGTCATAAACTAAAAGCTGTGTAAATTACAGAAAATGTACCCTAGTTTGTAGACGCTATAACTTTTGCGCAAACCAATAAATATACGCTTATTGACATTTTTTTTACCAAAGACATGTGGCCAAATTCATTTTGGCCTAAATGTATGACTAAAATTGAGTTTATTGGATTTTTTTTATAACAAAAAGTAGAAAATATCATTTTTTTTCAAAATTTTTGTTTTTTTCCATTTATGGCGCAAAAAATAAAAACCGCAGAGGTGATCAAATACCATCAAAAGAAAGCTCTATTTGTGGGAAGAAAAGGACGCAAATTTCGTTTGGGTACATCATTGCATGACTGCGCAATTAGCAGTTAAAGCAACACAGTGCCAAATTGTAAAAAGTGCTCTGGTCAGGAAGGGGGTAAATCCTTCCGGGGCTGAAGTGGTTAACATTGAAGAACTCCCTATGCTAGAATCACCATGTGGATATTTTTACTGTATATTGCTATTATATCTTCTCTTAAAGTGCCTATTCTCCAAGGAGAATACGTTTTGTAAAATTTGTAGTCATATCTCACAACTAAGGTCCTCCAGCCCCCTTATCAGCTTGTGTTGCCCTCCTCTGGACTCTATCTAGTTCTAGAACATTCTTCTTAAGAACTGGGGACCAGAACTGGATGGCATACTCAAGATGAGGCTAAACCATAGTTAGTCAGGTTGAAAAAAGACACAAATCCATCAAGTTCAACCAAAAATAAATAAAAAATACAATCCCATATACACAAACCTACAGCCACAGTTGATCCTACAGCCACAGTTGATCCAGAGGAAGGCAAAAAACCTCAGCAAAGCATGCTCCAGTTTGCTACAGCAGGGGAAAAAATTCCTTCCTGATCCCCCGAGAGGCAATCAGATTTTCCCTGGATCAACTTTACCTATAAATGTTAGTACCCAGTCATATTGTGTACATTTAGCAAATAATCCAGGCCTTTTTTAAAGAAATTGATTGAGCTTGCCAGAACAACCTCTGGAGGGAGTCTATTCCACATTTTCACAGCTCTTATTGTGAAGAAACTTGTTCTGTATTTGGAGATGAAATATTTTTTCCTCTAGACGTAAAGAGTGCCCCCTAGTTCTCTGTGATGACCTTAAAGTGAATAACTCAACACCAAGTTCACGATATGGACCACTTATGTATTTGTATATCTTGATCATATCCCCCCTTAATATCCTCTTCTCAAGAGGGAATAGATTCAGTTCCTCTAATCTTTTCTCATAGCTGAGCTCCTCCATGCCTCTTATCAGTTTGGTTGCCCTTCTCTGCACTTTCTCCAGTTCCCCATTATCCTTTTTGAGAACTGGTGCCCAAAACTGAACTGCATATTCCAAGTGAGGTCTTACTAATGATTTGTACAGAGGCAAAATGATATCCTCTCTCTGGAGTCCATACCTCTCTTAATACATAAAAGGACTTTGCTCGCTTTGGAAATCGCAGCTTGGCATTGCATGCTGTTATTGAGCTTAGGATCTACCAAAACCCCCAGATCCTTCTCCACCATTGATTCCCCCAGTCATACTCCCCCTAGTATGTATGATGCATGCATATTCTTAGCCCCAAGTGCATAACTTTACATTTATCAACATTAAACCTGATTTGCCCAATTAGACAGTGCATTGAGGTCCTGTAACGACGTTATTCCACTGCATAGCTTAGTGTCATCTGAAAAGACAAAAATGTTACTTCTAATCTCAGACCTTATATTATTTATAGGGATGAGCTAAACACCCCCCGGTTTGGAGCATACCAGAACATTAGGGATGAGCCCGATGTTTGAGTCGAACGTAAGTTCGATTTGAACATCGGGTGTTTGCCTGTTCGCTGAACAGCGAACATTATGCGGTGTTCGCTGCAAATTCGAGAGCCGCGGAACACCGTTAAAGTCTATGGGACACGAACATGAAAAACCAAAAGTGCTCATTTTAAAGACTTATATGCAAGTTATTGTCATAAAAAGTGTTTGGGGACCTGGGTCCTGCCGCAGGGGACATGTATCAATGCAAAAAAAAAGTTTTAAGAATGGCCGTTTTTTTAGGAGCAGTGATTTTAATAATGCTTAAAGTGAAACAATAAAAATGAAATATTCCTTTCAATATCATGCCTGGGGGGTGTCCTTAGTGTGCCCGTAAAGTAGCGCATCTTTCCCGTGTTTAGAATAATACCACAGCAAAATGACATTTCTAAAGGAAACAACCTCATTTACAGCTTGCGGCTGTAATGAATTGTCGGATCCAAAATATGCATTCAAGGATTGACCGAGTCAAAAAATTAGCGGACTTTGTGGGCACATAATGACAGAGAGAATCAGTAAAAAAGTATACATTTTATTACAACATAGTAGAAAAACATATAAACAACATACAAACAACACCCTGTATGGACACAGTTACCAGTTACCCAATAATGCACTTATAGAGGACTGGACCTAAGGTACAAAGATTAACTTAATACTGTATCAAGATAAAAGAAAAATTTCAGATCCAGTAATGCCTCCAAAAACTTGCCTGTCGACGCGTTTCACAAAAATATTAGCTTCCTCAGGACAGATAGATGTGTAAGTATTCAATGTAGTATATATCTATATAAGTATGAATTATGATTGTTACAACATTTCTCCAGGAGGAGTACATATACACAGAGACTAATTACATATAAAAACCTAAACAAAACAAAGTGTATGCTTGCCTGGTAAACTTGTGGCTCAAGGTGTGGGAAAACTTGACCAAACTGACAAACAACCAAAAAAACTAAATTGCATGTGTGTGTCTAGAGTGGTGGGATACACATATATCATGTGGTCTATAGTATATACCACTAAATAAAACAAAAAACAACAAATATATGCGTTATAGCTTAAGATGCTGCTATAAAAGTCCCCCAATTCAAAGGCTAATTTATATATTAGCTCTCACCTGGTATATAGTAGTCATGTATAGGTATTTGAGTACAAATCACACACAGCAGTAAGTGGTCACAAATTCTAACTATAAGTGTGTTCAATATGTAGTGGTCACATATTTGCTTAACCACTTGACCACTGGGCACTTAAACCCCCTTAATAACCAGACCAATTTTCAGCTTTTGGTGCTCTCACATTTTGAATGACAATTACTCAGTCATGCAACACTATCTATATGAAATTTTTGTCCTTTCTTTCACACAAATAGAGCTTTCTTTTGGTGGTATTTAATCACCGCTGGGTTCTTTATTTTTTACGCTATAAAAGAAAAAACAAATCTGTAAAAAAATGCATTTTTCTTCGTTTCGGTTATAAAATTTTGCAAATTAGTAATTTTTCTTCATATATTTTGGCCAAAATTTATACCGCTACATATTTTTGGTAAAAATAACCCAGATCGGTGGATATTATTTGGTCTTTGTGTAAGTTATAGAGTCCAAAAGCTATGGTGCCAATATCTGAAAATTGATCACACCTGAATTACTGATGGCCTATCTAAATTCTTGAGACCCTAACATGCCAGAAAAGTACAAATACCCCCCAAATGACCCCTTTTTGGAAAGAAGACATTCCAAGGTATTTAGAAAGATGCATGGTGAGTTTGAAGTTGTCATTTTTTCCCACAATTCTTTGCAACATCAAGTTTTTTTTTCTTTTTTTTTTCACAAAACTGTCATATTAGCGGGTTATTTCTCACATGCAGCATATGCATACCACAAATTACACCCCAAAACACCTTCTGCTATTACTCCCGAGTATGGCGATACCACATATGTGAGACTTTTACACAGCGTGGCCACATACAGAGACCCAACATGCAGGGAGCACCTTCAGGCGTTCTGGAGCACCCAGGCCAATTCTAACAAAAATCATCATTTATTTGCTAGAAAATTACATAGAACCCCAAAACATTATGTATGTTTTTTTAGCAAAGACCCTAGAGAATACAATGGCGGTCATTGCAAATTTTTATCTCACGCGGTATTTGCGCAGCAATTTTTCAAACGCTTTTTTTGGGAAAAAGAAACAGTTTTGTGCTTTAAAAAAAAACAAAACAGTAAAGTTAGCCCAATGTTTTTGCATAATGTGAAAGATGAAGTTATGCCGAGTAAATAGATACCCAACATGTCTCCTTTCAAAATTGCATACGCTTGTGGAATGGCGCCAAACTTCGCTACTTAAAAATCCCCATAGGCGAAGCTTTAAAATTTTTTACTGGTTACATGTTTTGAGTTACAGAGGAGGTCTAGGGCCAAAATTATTGCTCTCGCTCTACCGATCGCCTACCAATTGAACACCGTTTTCATATATGGGCGGGACTTACATATGCGTTTGCTTCTGCATGTGAGCACACGGGGGCGCTTTAAAACTTTTTTAAATTGTTCATTTTACTTTATTTATTTTAGTTTGATGCTTTTTTCTCCCCAAAAAAATTTTTGATCAATTTTATTCCTATTACAAGGAATGTAAACATCCCTTGTAATAGGAATATGGCATGACAGGTCCTCTTTACAGTGAGATATGGGGTCAACAAGACCCCACATCTCACCTCTAGGCTGGGAAGCCTGGAATAAAAAAAAAAAAGATCCTGGCTTCGATCGTAGCGGTGAGTCGGTAGAAGCACCGGAGGGGGCGAGGGGGGGGTGTCCCCTCTCGCCTCCCATAAGAACAATCAAGCAGTGGAACAGCCACTATGATCATTCTTATGGTGTAGGGAATCACCGGCTGAAAAAGCTGATATCTGAATGATGCCTGTAGCTGTAGGCATCATTCAGATATCCCCGCACAAAGTCAAGGACATCGTATGACGGCGGGCGGGAAGTGGTTAAAACACATTTTTTTTTTAACACAAAGTTGTCCATTTATACAATATTTCTAACACATAGCATGTACATACCAAAAATGACACCCCAAAATAGATTCTCCTACTCCTCCTGAGTACGGCGATACCACATGTGTGAGACTTCCACAGCCTGGCCACATACAGAGGCCAAGTACAGCCGAGTATGGCCGAGTATGGCTGAGTATGGCCGAGTATGGCTGAGCATGGCTGGGTATGGCTGAGCATGGCTGGGTATGGCTGGGTATGGCTGGGCATGGCTGGGTATGGCTGGGTATGGCTGAGTATGGCAGGGTATTGCAGGGTATCGCCGAGTATGACTGGGTATGGCAGAGTATGGCTGGGTATTACCAAGTATTGCAGAGTATGGCTGGGTATTGCAGAGTATAGCAGGGTATTGCCGAGTATGACTGAGCATGGCTGGGTATGGCTGGGTAAGGCAGAGTATGGCTGGGTATCACCGAGTATTGCAGAGTATGGCTGGGTATGGCAGAGTATCGCAGAGTATTGCGGGGTATGGCAGAGTATTGCGGGGTATGGCAGAGTATTACAGGGTATTGCAGAGTATTGCAGAGTATTGCAGGGTATTGCAGGGTATTGCAGGGTATTGCAGCGTATTGCAGGGTCTTGCAGAGTATTGCGGGGTATTGCAGAGTATTGCTGGGTATTGTAGAGTATTGCGGGGTATTGCAGGGTATTGCAGAGTATTGCGGGGTATTGCAGAGTATTGCGGGGTATTGTAAAGTATTGCGGGGTATTGCAGGGTATTGCAGTGTATTGCAGAGTATTGTGGTGTATTGCAGAGTATTGAAGAGTATTTCAGGGTATTGCAGAGTATTGCACAGTATTGTGGGGTATTGCAGAGTATTGCAGAGTATTGCAGGGCATTGCAGAGCATTGAGGGTTGGCTGAGCATGGATGGATGGATGGCAGTTGTCACTGAGCAGCGCTGTGGGCACTACAGATGCAGCCCACAGCACTGCTGCCATCCGATCCCTCCCCCTCTCCGCTCACAGTGTACCGATCGGTACAGAGAGGGGAGGAGAGGAACCGGCGTCATGTGATCGCTCTGTCATTTGAAATTAGCGGCCATTTACCGGGATCCGGTGACCCGGCAGTCACGGATGCTCTCGGATGCGCACCTAGGGGGCGCGCGAGAGCGGAATTCTGGGGGGAAGTGACTTTACGCCCACCCAGAGTTAAGCAACCACTCTGTAGCCTTCATTTGGCTATGGGCCGTTTGTTAAGTTGTTAATTATGTTATGTTATAGCTTAGTATTTGGCGCCATCTAGTGGCCAAAATACAAAAGGACTGATTCTTTATTTTTCATCATTTAAGAAGTTAACCTGGAAGTGTTTGTTTACATTTGGACATTAACTTGACCTACCCACAATGCCCATTAACTCCCATGAACATCAGGAGAACTGAACTGCATTGTGGGAAGATTATAAAAGGGTTGGGCGCGGCCATCTTAGGTCTCTTGGACATGCATGGCCAGCCTGGGAGGATCTGTGTGAGGTCTCCAGAGCAGCGCGTCCTACCTCCATGGGAGAGCGATCCGAGGACTGACATTGCGACATGCCAGTAAGCTGGGCTGATGATGGAGCAAGACTGGGAAGGAGCCAGAGGAGCCTGTCAGAGCCATCTGAGAGTGTCGGAGCGTCCTGTTGTGTGGAGCTGAGCAGCGCAGCAGTGCCAGCCGGCTGGAGACAGAACCCTGTATATCAGAACGGAATCTTCTGACAACACTGTCCTGGTTGGGTGAGAGGGCTGTTGCCCAAACGCTTTCTTGATGCACTTTTACACATTCATCTGTACAATACAGAGTTGCTGGGACCCATAGTCCCACAAGCAAAGTGAAGAGGATTAGACCGAGCTAATATTAGGCTTCGGGCCTGTGTCTTCTCATTGAGGATTTAGTGTTGTGTTATGGGCATCAGAGATAGATGCAGTGCTGCTGTGCAGGAACTTTGATTCAATATTCAGCCTGCTTTTATCTGGAGTCTTTAACCCCTTGGATTACAAATTCAGTTTATTCTTTGATAGCAGAAGAAAGAAGTGGCGGTACAGTGGTGTAGTGGTTAGCACTCTCACCTAGCAGTAAAAAGGGTCGCTGGTTCGAATCCCAACCATGACACTACCTGCCTGGAGTTTGCATGTTCTCCCTGTGCCTGCGTGGGAGACACTCCAAAGACATGCTGGTAGGTTAATTGGCTTCTGTCCAAAATTGACCTTGGTATATGGGTGTGAATTGGGGACCTTGGATTGTGGGCTCCTTGAGGGTAAGGCCTGATGTCAGTGTGCGATGTATGTGTGGAGCACTGTGTAGGTTGACAGTGCTATATGGGTACCTTAAGTAAATAATAATAGAGGATGGGCATCTTGGAGAGGCATAATGTACAGGGATAGGGACAATTGTGGGTGCGCGTCCACACTCACTTAGGTTGAACTGGATGGACTGGTGTTTTTATTCAACCTTACCAACTATGTAACTATGTAAGAAAAGAAGGACTATGTAATAAAACACAAGGCTTTGTGTTTCTTTACTACATTGAGGTTGCTGTGATACTAAATAATGGGAGCTCCCTAGATGTTGTATTATACTTTATCAAAAGGAAAATAAAAAAATGTAGCGCATACTGAACAAGCTGAAAAATTCTGTTAATGTTAACAAAATACAATTGTGTCCATATAAATAAGTCCTTGGAACCTAATAAGGTGTAGGTGAAAACCAACCAAACCATGTATAAACACCAATGGCAGAGTGATGAAGTGTCCAAGGGACTATATACAAGATTTTAGTAATGAGAACGGTATCATTAGCAGTAATCAGCATGGATTCATGAAGAATCGTTCTTGCCAAACCAATCTATTAACCTTCTATAAGGAGGTGAGTTGCCATCTAGATAAAGGAAGGCCCGTAGACGTGGTGTATCTGAATTTTGCAAAAGCATTTGACACAGTTCCCCATAAACGGTTACTGTACAAAATAAGGTCCATTGGCATGGACCATAGGGTGAGTACATGGATTGAAAACTGGCTACAAGGGCGGGTTCAGAGCGTGGTGATAAATGGGGAGTACTCAGAATGGTCAGGGGTGGGTAGTGGGGTTCCCCAGGGTTCTGTGCTGGGACCAATCCTATTTAATTTGTTTATAAATGACCTGGAGGATGGGATAAACAGTTCAATCTCTGTATTTGCAGACGATACTAAGCTAAGCAGGGCAATAACTTCTCCGCAGGATGTGGAAACCTTGCAAAAAGACCTGAACAAATTAATGGGGTGGGCGACTACATGGCAAATGAGGTTCAATGTAGAAAAATGTAAAATAATGCATTTGGGTGGCAAAAATATTAATGCAATCTATACACTGGGGGGAGAACCTCTGGGGAAATTTAGGATGGAAAAGGACCTGGGGGTCCTAGTAGATGATAGGCTCAGCAATGGCATGCAATGCCAAGCTGCTGCTAACAAAGCAAACAGAATATTGGCATGCATTAAAAGGGGGATCAACGCCAGAGATAAAACAATAATTCTCCCACTCTACAAGGCTCTGGTCCGGCCGCACCTGGAGTATGCTGTCCAGTTCTGGGCACCAGTCCTCAGGAAGGATGTACTGGAAATGGAGCGAGTACAAAGAAGGGCAACAAAGCTAATAAAGGGTCTGGAGGATCTTAGTTATGAGGAAAGGTTGCGAGCACTGAACTTATTCTCTCTGGAGAAGAGACGCTTGAGAGGGGATATGATTTCAATTTACAAATACTGTACTGGTGACCCCACAATAGGGATAAAACTTTTTCGCAGAAGAGAGTTTAATAAGACTCGTGGCCACTCATTACAATTAGAAGAAAAGAGGTTTAACCTTAAACTACGTAGAGGGTTCTTTACTGTAAGAGCGGCAAGGATGTGGAATTCCCTTCCACAGGCGGTGGTCTCAGCGGGGAGCATTGATAGCTTCAAGAAACTATTAGATAATCACCTGAATGACCGCAACATACAGGGATATACAATGTAATACTGACATATAATCACACACATAGGTTGGACTTGATGGACTTGTGTCTTTTTTCAACCTCACCTACTATGTAACTATGTAACTGTGAATGAATACAGGCGCGACCACTCGGAGATGGTGGGTATCCAAGGGCTGCCAAGGGTGAAGTAGGTCCGTAGGTAAGAACAACATCACAAAAGACAGCATCAATGGGTGAATGATAAATGCATACTCTTACCGGATCCGGTGGATTCCCCTGTCCGCGACATGGAGTCTTAAAGGCAATGTGCCCAGCAGGGCGGGTATAGGAATATCCAGGCAGTTGAAAACTTCTGAGGTGGACTCCGCAGGACCTCCAGGGACCATCAAGGTAGGTCGTCACCACTGGAACTCAAGATGGAAATCCTGGAGGTAAGTGTACCACGTGTGGCAAAGGCTGGACATTATCTCCCATCAAAGCAATATGTGGAGAAAAAAGAAATGCTTCCACGTAGTGCAGATAAAAAAAGGTAATTTTATTTCTAAAAAAAACAAGCGTATAAAAAACGTGATCAGAATAAAATCAAAGGCAATATGAATAAGGTGTAACAGCCCGACGCGTTTCAAACTAATGGTCTTCCACCGGAGCATTAAAGAGTGTGATGACTGTAAAGGTATGGGAAATATTTAAAGATGTGCAAATTTCATATGACTGAAGCTAGTATGAGTGATAGGTGAAAATCATGGAGAGGAAAATATCTAAGATTGATTGACAAATGAGTTGAGGTCCACGTTCAACCCAAACAGAAAGTAGGACCTCAACTCATGTATCCAATACGTTTTGAGGCGTGAAACGCCACGAAGACGCGATTTGCCCCTCCAATGGGGGACAAACCTGTCGATCACCTGAAATAGAGTACCAGAGGGGTTTTTGTTGTGGTACTGTAAATAGTGATGTGGTACAGTGTGTTTGCTTTTGCCACCTTTAATTCCAGCCGCATGCTCGTTGACTCTGATGGAAAAGGTCCTGATCGTGCGACCAACGTATTGCTTGTGGCAGGGACAGGTAAGCAAGTAAACAATATATTGGGAGGAACAAGTAGCAAACTGCTTCATATAATGAAGTAACTGTAGACTTAAACGTAACAGCCTTACGCCCCCCTCCAATATTGTGCAGACACACATTACATTTGCGACATGGGTAATAACCCTTACAGTCTTAAAAGAAAGACACCTTTTTAGGAAGGTCAATAATATTCGGGGCAACTTGACCCTGAATGGACCGTGCACCCCTAAAAATGACTGCAGCTTGTTCTGGGAGCGCAGGGCCAAGCAATCTATCATTTAAAAGCACCTTCCAGTGTCTTCTAAAGATTTCCCTAATTTGTTTGGATTGGATAGAATAAGTGGTGGTAAAAGGCCATTTAAATCTAGAGTCCAAAATATTTTTAGGACGCTCTATTAAAGTAGAACTTCTTTCAGTTAACAAAACCCTATTAATTTCAGTGTCTAAGAGATCTGAGTCATAGCCCTTTTGCAGGAATCTGCTCCTGAGTAGCTGGGACTGGGATAAATAATCAGTTCTAGTATAATTACGACGCAACCTCGGGAACTGGCTGTGGGGAATTGCCTTCAGCCATTGGTCTTGGTGGCAACTATCAACCGGAATTTCAAAAGCTGCATAATAAAGTTCCGTTGAAGGGAAGGGAGTCTAGCATCTCTCGATAGATGATTTTCGACTGCATCAAAGCCCAAATTGTGGGGTATGCATGTATAAAGTGCAGCCACGTCGGCTGTAACAAGAATCATCCCTTCCTGGAATTGAACTGACTCTAATAATTTAATGTTGTCCCTAGAACCTTTAAATAAGAAGGAGTGGAACGAACCAAAGGTTGTAGATAGAAGTCTATGTATTTCCCAATCCGGGCAGTCACTGAGTTAATCCCGCTGACTATGGGACGGCCAGGGGGATTGACGGGGTCTTTATGAATTTTAGGGCGATAGTAGATGGCGGGGATAAGCGGAAGATGGGGAACTAGAAAACTCTTCTCCTTCTTGTTAAGAATCCCCAGTGCGAACCCCTCATCCACTAATTCCAACAGGGCCTTTTTATAAAGGGTAGTGGGATCAGCAGAAATGGGACTATATGTATCAGAATCGTTCAAGATTCTACTAATTTCTTTTAGATAGTCCACTTTATCTAACACAACAATCCCGCCCCCCTTGTCGGCAGGGCGGATTATAAGATTTTTCCTGAATGGAAGGTGCTAAAGTGCCGGGAGGATTAAATAAAGAGGGATTGGATAATCCTGAATGTAAAAAGTTTTTATCAGGGGGAATGATATCCCTGGGGGTGGGAGCCATGGTAATCATAGGGGGCCTAAGCGGCTGAGCTAAAAAGTGTCTCTGTATACTGAGCTTTCGCGTAAATTTTAAAACATCAATGAATGTGGTGAATCTATTAAGAGGTTTTGGAGGGAAGAATTTAAGCCCTTTGTCCAAAACAGTTTGCTCTGCCTCTGTCAATGTGACAGAGCTCAGATTAAAAATATTGGCTCCTTTTAAGTTCTTTTTCTTTTGGCCTTGGACCCTCCACCCCCCTCTGGTCCCTCTTTTCTTTCTAAATTTCCTGGATATCCCTCTATTGGTCTCTGAAAACCCGAAGGTTGATGGGAACTAGGATAGTTGTAGTTATAATGATATGGAGATCTACTATATAGATCCTCTTCCCTGTTGTAATGAGAATAGGCATCCTGTTGAGCATCATAGGAGACATTATCTCGAAGTGGTGTAAATCGATTACTTAAACAAATCGGGGTACGATAGTTGTAATCAGGTTCGTATTGTGGCCCACGACTATTTTGTGGGTTAGCCCGATTATGGGAGGGACCGCCTCCATTATTTCTAACGTATGGATCAGCTGGATATTCCCTTTGTTGGCCTCTCCCCCCTACCTCTAAAGGTCCCACCTCCTTGTGGGAATGAAGGGGGGGGACCTGCAAAAGGTTGGGAGGGCGCTGGTTTGGAACCCTGTTTCTTGGGTACGGCGCCCTTGGGCCCTTGTGTCAGGGATGGCTCATAGACCAATTTTCTATCTGGATGAACCACTGAAGGGATAGATGTTTCCATAGGCAATAATTCGCCATTGGCAGGAGGGGGTATCATATTCCTCTTCTGCCAATTAAAGACTGAATTGGATCTGTGAAGTCCCTATTACACTTTTTTTGTTTTTTATTTCTTTGGTCCTTTTCTTCCTTTTCTAAAGTGTTTTTCAAATTGGTCGATAATAAAATATATTTAGCTGTAGTCTTGTGTGGAACCAACCTGTCTCTCAGTTCTTTGATTTCTGTATATATGAGAGACAGTTTGATTTTTTCTTGTCCACCAAGAATCCAAGAAGTTTTAACCCAGTTTCGTTAAAATATTTAAACCATAACTCCAAATTGGGTTCGTCTTGTTGGGAGTGAATATCCCACCTAAGACCCCTGGGTACCATCTATTCCTTGACGTATTGCTCAAGGAAAGCTTTATCCCACTGAAGATGAAGTTCACTAATCATCAGGTTTTTAAGCCAAACAAACCTCTCATCTCTGAGTCAGGGTTCGTGCTAACAAAAACACCATCTGTGTTAAGGGACCTAGAGGTCCTGTATTCAAACACATCCATAAGGGAAGGTTTTTGAAAAAAAAATTTAACAGTAAAAAGTGAAAAGCCGCTGTGTAGAAAGGAGTCAAATAACAGTGAAATAAATAAGCAAAACACTGCGCTAACCACCTAAGAAAAAAACGGAGGAGCAGCTACATACAGAGTGACAAACAACCTATGCAAAAGGAAAATAAAAAAATGTAGCGCATACTGAACAACCTGAAAAATTCTGTTAATGATAACAAAATACAATTGTGTCCATATAAATAAGTCCTTGGAACCTAATAAGGTTCATTAGGTCGAAACGCATCGGAATGGGCACATTGCCTTTAAGACTCCATGTCGCTGACGGGGGAGTCCACCGGATCCGGTAAGAGTATGCATTTATCATTCACCCATTGATGCTGTCTTTTGTGATGTTGTTCTTACCTACGGACCTACTTCACCCTTGGCAGCCCTTGGATACCCACCATCTCTGAGTGGTCGTGCCTGTATTCATTCACAGTTGGACACTTCATCACTCTGCCATTGGTGTTTATACATGGTTTTGTTGGTTTTCACCTTAAATACACCTTATTAGGTTCCAAGGACTTATTTATATGGACACAATTGTATTTTGTTATCATTAACAGAATTTTTCAGCTTGTTCAGTATGCGCTACATTTTTTTATTTTCCTTTTGCATGGGTTGTTTGTCACACTGTATGTAGCTGCTCCCCCCTTTTTTTCTTAGGTGGTTAGCGCAGTGTTTTGCATATTTATTTTACTATACTTTATCTAATTAGTCTCTGATTTAGTTATAGTTACAAAGCGCGCATAGGATAGGATAGTGCTCATAGTGAGATAAATTTACTCTGTCATTTATCCTATGTTCCTTTAGCACATTAATAACAAGTTATTTCAAACACTTTACATCTGTGTAATACCTTTGTAGCTAAAGTCAGTTGACTGTCAGACTACGTTGGTCTGACAGTACAACCATTGTAGTGTTTTACTTTAAAGCAATTACAGTAAACAAAGTTCTTATTTAAGTACAACTGTCTGAGTGTTGTTTTCCTTTGCATGAAGAAGAAAGCGGAGGCCAAGGTAAAGACAAACAGGTATATTACATTGTGTACTGTGAACTTGCCATTAAGGTTTTGTCTTGATTGCACACTATTACACCACAGCTGTGTCAGGGGGACTGAGATAATTTAAAGGGGAAATAAAGCAGAGTACAGGCCCAAATAAATCAGCAGCTCCTTCGGGGGTTAGTGCTACAAAAACAATATCTAAAAATAAACCAAGTCGATAATCAGATATTGACCCTTTAGATATATACTGTATAATAGAGAAAAATTACAAAAGAAGATATCCAGAGTGTATATACGAATGGTACTCACCAATAGTACCAAGAGATGGCCCATGGATACCAGACCAGGTTATTAAATGGGTAAGTATATAGTTCCCTTAAGAATAGAGGCGGATGGAATATCTAAAAGAGGGGGCATGGCAAACTATTAGGTATTTGGCATATTAAAAAAAAAGAAAAAAAACAAATGCACGGACCACCTGAATGTGTAAGAACTGCGCATATCACAAAGGGGAGAGCTTTTATTAGGGCTCAAGTTGGTATTGCCGCATACATAGGGGAAGTGTGCCCCTGTAATAGAAACAATTGAATGGAATAAATATCCACTTTAGGACATAAAATTCTAGTGGTTGCTAGAAAGGTTGAGCAAGATACAGCTTACCTTTTGGTGTTACACCCCTGTGGATGGCTTTCCTTGCTGTGTGTGGCCCAGACCCATGTGCATACAAACTTATATAGAGGGAGAGGAAGTAGAGGGGTGGGGCAGCCTGAAAATTGCACCAAAAAGCTTAGTCATGTGACGTAGAATAGCTCCACATGATCATGGGTCACATGCTCAAAGTCATGTGACCACCTGCATCCCCATCTTTGATAGGGCAAAAAGAAATCAGAGAGATATCCGGTCACATGGCATATGACATTTCCATGTAATTGTAGTCATGTGGGTGTAGTCATGTGACCACAAACCCACCTTTCAAATGCAAAAGAGAGAGGCGCCTCTGGGTGTAGACATAAAAAACAGTTTACTCTTAAATCACATGTATAAACAACTCACATTTGAACACTGGGGTGGATTAAGAACTATATGTAAGACTACAAATGATGCTAGGTCACCAATGCTGCATTATAATGCAATGATGAGTATGTGGCTCAGCAATGGATGGTGATACCATAATAAGTGTATATATACTACAAAAACACATTATTAATTTTACAAATTAAATTGGGTAGATGAATGGGAAAAAAACAAAACGAAAAAAATATTTTATATATATATATATATATATATATATATATATATATATATATATACACACACACACACACAATAAAAGGGGGGGAGGGGGGAAACGGAGGGGGGAAATGGGGATATTACAAAAAAGGACATATAGTGTAAATGGTAGAGATATAAAAATATAAGAAGGGGGTACAAAAATGTACCCCCACGTGCAAATGCGGGATATGAAGAAATAATAATTGTCAATGGTTATGCATAAGTATCTAGCATGCCTCTACCACACACAAAAAGGTTATTTAAAGTATAACAAAAAGGAAATTTGGGACTTTGAATGAGGTGGTAGACTCGGTGTAGAAAACGTGGTCAGTTTTATTGGAATAAAAATGATATAAAAAAATAATACATATGGATGATAAACATCATATGAAAAAGCATATCTTGGAGGCCTGCGTTTTTCTGGGGGTTTCTGCATGTGCCAATCCTTGGACATGGGATGTTCCATCACCTCAGCTCCCGGGACGGACCATTCCCACGGCTCCGGTCTTGCCTATTCTGCATACCGTCGCTACGCACGGGCATGTAAGTACCCAGGGCATACCACACCATCAGTTTTTTACCCGCTGTACTTACCTACATTAGAATTAATTTTTATAATTTATATAATTTTTATAGATGCCCCACCACATCCGCCCCTGAAGAAGTGTATCTCACACAGAAACGCGTCGGGCATTAAGGATGTAGTTACATGCCTACCAACTCTGTACCAAGATATGTTACATATAATTTCTCTATCATTCCTTTGGTTGCCAGCTGTCAGGCTAATTGATTATGCTATATTATGCACCAAGTGTTTTTCATGTATACATCTACCCATATGTTGTTATTGCTCTATGCATACGTATAATACGATATTACTTAGTTATTGATCTCTGTATATGAAATTTACTCTTACTCAGCAATTTGAATCGAGTATGCATATGTACACTATGAGAATACTTCATTATATGCTTTTTCATATGATGTTTATCATCCATATGTATTATTTTTTTATATAATTTTTATTCCAATAAAAATGACCACGTTTTCTACACCGAGTCTACCACCTCATTCAAAGTCCCAAATTTCCTTTTTGTTCTACTGAATCCGGGATGATAAAGTCCCAACTCCCTTTTTTTGAATGGTTATTTAAAGTATAAGTGTGCAAATTATGCCGGAAATGTAGTAAATCTATATATATATATATATATATATATATATATATATATATATATACAAAGGAGACTTCAGAATGAATGTCTGATCTCAATATTGAAAAATACCAACATTAAAAGTAATGATATATTAAAATATTAATATAGAAATTATTAAAAATACTGATATTAAAATAAAAGCTAAAAACAACATAAAAGATATTAAGGGAAGAATTCATGACCATACCTGCTAAAAGCAACCCGTCACCCCCATAAAAGGGAAGGAATCAAGAGAAAAACATCCTGCAGGTGTAGATGATGATGATTAGTAAAAGGTGGAGACAGAGAAGGGAGAAACTTTGGTTGAAGAAGCCTATGAATACTATCTTCATGGGAAACCTGAAAAAAACAGTCAACCTCTGAAGGATTGCTCTAATACATTTGTGACCACATTCCACAACCAATATAAAAATATGGAGAAGATTTTGTGTAAACATTGGGACATCTTACAGCAGGACCCCCATCTTAAAACTGTACTTCCTGCCCATCCTAAAGTCACGTACCGTAGGGCCCCAAACCTGAAAAATAAAATTGCCCCAAGCAAACTTAAACCTACTGCAACCTTACCAGCTGCACCTACACTAATACCCCTGGTAGGCATGTATCAATGCCAAAAGGCGTTATGCAAAACTTGCATTTTTGTCCAGCATGGACAAAAGTCCTTCACTATCAAGGGAAAAACCTACATGCTGAAGGAATTTTTTAACTGCTAGTCAAACTTTGTTGTCTACGGCCTCAGTTGCCCTTGTGGGCTGATTTACATAGGCCGGACCATCAGGGCCCTAAGACAGAGGTATGGCAAGCATAGAAGGTTTATTGAGGGTGGTACCGACCCTCATAGTGTTCCAAGACACTTCTCCATGGCCCATCAGAGCTCTACTGTAGGTCTCAAGGTTTGGGTAATTGAACAGATCCCTAGGTCTCTCCCTGCGGCTGAAAGGTTCAAGAAGCTTTGCGCCCTAGAGACCTTTTGGATCTATACCCTGGATGCACTTTCACCAGGAGGTATCAATGAGAGCATTGAGATTGTTACTATCCTGTAAACCTAATCAGTTCCTATTTTTTTGATTAAGGTTGTTTGTGGTACATATATTCTCCCTTCTCTGTCTCCACCTTTTACTAATTTTCAATATTGGGATCAGACATTCATTCTGAAGTCTCCTTTGTGTATATATACATATACATATACATATATAGATTTACTACATTTCCGGCATAATTTGCACACTTATGCTTTAAATAATCTTTCTGTGTGTGGTAGAAGCATGCTAGATACTTATGCATAACCATTGACAATTATTATTTCTTCATACCCCCCGCATTTGCACGTGGGGGTACATTTTTGTACCCCTTCTTATATTTTTAAATCTCTACCATTTACAATATATGTCCTTTTTTGTAATATCCCCATTTTTTCCCCTCCCTCCCCCCCGTTCCCCCCCTTTTATTGTATACATATATATATATATATATAAATATATTATATTTTTTTTGTTTCGTTTTTTTCCACTCATCTACCCAACTTAATTTGTAAAATTAATAATGTGTTTTTGTAGTATATATACACTCATCATTTCTATATAATGCAGCATTGCTGACCTAGCGTCATTTGTAGTCTTACATATAGTTCTTAATCCACCCCAGTGTTCATTGCCTTGGCCACTCCCCCACCACTTGTTTCTCATGCATCGTAATATATCATTGTTGACACAGTGCCATTTCTAAACTTGTAGATTAGTCTAGACCTATCACAGTGTCCTTCGTCCTTGGCCACGCCCCCTCTGTTAGACTCTTATGGCCCCATCTATCATCCATCCACAGCTTGATGAAGGAGTGCGGCTGTCATGTCATTGCAGCTCGTACGCTCGTGAAACGCGTCGCTTGCCAGTGACGTCATCTCCCCTTGCCCCCTGTCCATCTGCGCTCCAGGCCTTGTTCTGAGTTTTGACTTCACCACGGCCGGCTTTACCGTTTTGCGGTGCCCTCTACACGCTGCTGAGTACTTAGCAGGCAGGAAGAGCTCTTGACGTATCTGATGGTCACCCCTCTGATTGAGGTCTTATACACACATGCTTTCTCATGACTTCCTAAATGTGAGTTGTTTATACATGTGATTTCAGAATAAACAGTTTTTTACGTCTACACCCAGAGGCGCCTCTCTCTTTTGTGTTTTCTCGCAGAATCTTGGAACCTGGTTTCAGTTCCCCCTTGAAGGCAGCCCTGTATGTGGATTTTTTCCTCCCCCATTTGGACTCCTGGACTCTTAATATAATTCATTATCATGGACTTCACCTTGTGTGTGTTTTTAACAAAATTTTTAATTTACATACATATATGATTTTTCTTATATATACATATTGTCTGTACGCTACGTTTTTTTCATCTATTTTTTCCAGTCAACTGTGCCTATACTTGTATACCACCTTTCAAGTGATTGAACAGATATCAACAGGAAGTGAGCAGGGCCATGCGACCATAAAGAAATATCTGATCACATAACATACCATCAAACGTGTGATCATAGTCATGTGAGCATGGTCATGTGGCCAAACAAAACTCTTCTCAAATGGTTCAGCAAATATCAACAGAATATTTAACTTGGTCCGGTACCCATGGGCCATCTCTTGGTACTATTTGTAAGTATCATTCATATAAACTCTATGGATATCTTCTTTTGTAATTTTTCTCTATTATATCTACCCTATCTAATGGGTCTGTCATGAAGATCCTGCCAGTAATCGGCGATTTAGACGCACGGGAACACGGCCATGGGTTCCACTGCGCATGCGCGCGCGTTCACGGGTGCTGTCACGCACGGGTGCTGTCACGCACGGGCACGCGCGCGCGCACTCCCGCTAGTGCCAGGTGGGCTATTTAAACTGGCCTGTCACACTCAATCCCCGCTGTCTGCTCTACAGCGTTCCGTGTGTCTTAACCTGATCTGATCTGTGTACTCTGCTATCTGACCCAGCTTCCTGTTAGACCATCCTGTTATCCGCCTGCACCAGACCCTCTTGGCTTGCCTGACCATCCCTCTGTGTAATCCCTGGTACCTCTGCTGATCGACCAATACCGACCTCCGGCTTGTTTGACCATCCCTCTGTCTGATACCAGTATCCAGTCTGTTTACCTGCTTATTGGTTCCTGGCTCCAGTCCAGCGTTCCAGACTACTACCTGCTGCTTGTTCCTGGTTCCAGTCCAGCGTTCCAGTCTACTACCTGCTGCTTGTTCCTGGTTCCAGTCCAGCGTTCCAGTCCACTACCTGCTGCTTGTTCCTGGTTCCAGTCCAGCGTTCCAGTCTACTACCTGCTGCTTGTTCCTGGTTCCAGTTCAGCGTTCCAGTCTACTACCTGCTGCTTGTTCCTGGTTCCAGTCCAGAGTTCCAGTCTACTACCTGCTGCTTGTTCCTGGTTCCAGTCCAGCTCTTCAGTCCTGCTTACTTACCTGCTGTGGTTCCTGGTCCTCTCTGCATTCCAGTCTCCAGTCTCCCATTCAGCTTCAGGTACCAGAGGGTGCCACCACTCCTGAACTTCCGGTGACTGTTGATCCTGCCAAGCACCCATACCACTCCTCACTCCCGGGCCCTCTGTCTCCATTCCAGGGGAACAGGAGTGGAAGCTGTAAGGGAGGTCTTTCTCTGCACTTCAGGCTCAAAACCTACCAGGTACGTGACAGTAGCAGACAGCCATGTCTGTGCCTGAGCAGGGAACGTCTCCCATGGAGGAACTTTGTGCACACCTGGCAGGATTGACTGAAGCAGTCAAGAATCTGCAGCAAGGATACACCAGGCTGGAGGAAGGAGCGCTAACCTTGTCTAACCCCATTGGGGTCCAGGGAGTTTCTTTCGCTTCTGCTCCTTCAGTCGGGCCTTCCTCAATGGTGGTAATGCTCCCTCCAGAACCCAAAGTCCCGACACCTGAACGTTTCTCCGGGGATCGCCTTAAATTCAGGGCCTTCCGCAACTCCTGTGAATTATTCTTTGCTCTTCAGCCACGTACCTTTTCCCTGGAGGCTACCAAGGTGGGCTATGTAATTTCTCTGCTTTCTGGTGACCCCCAAACCTGGGCCCATCACCTCTTGGAGCAAAAGAACGTATCCCTGACCAATCTCTCCACCTTCTTTGATGCATTGGGTCAGCTGTACAATGACCCCCAGCTGTCCGTGACTGCAGAGGCGGCTCTGCACACCCTTCAACAGGGTCGCAGGGCAGCAGAGGACTATGTGGCTGAATTCAGGAAGTGGAGTGCGGACACAAATTGGAATGATGCGGCTCTCCGCTATCAGTTTCGGATGGGACTCTGACTCTTTGAAGGATGAATTGGCCAGGGTGGGTACACCACAGACTTTAAATGCCTTGATCGATCTAGCCATCCAGATCAATCAACGTCTAAGAGAATGTAGGACTGAGAGAGCTATGGGATCTTCTCGCCCAACTTGGGTTACCCCTAAAGTTCTTCATCATATGTCATCAACACCACCTACCTCCATGTTTAACCCACCTGAGCCAATGCAATTAGGGGTCCTGCAGCCTTCTCTTACCCAGGAGGAACGACAACGTCCTCGAGTGAATAATCTGTGCCTGTATTGCGGGGAACCTGGGCACTATGTCAGGAACTGTCCCCTTAAACTCCGTAAGTGCCTATCCCTGTCCACTGACTATGTTGCACCTCTGGCTAAGAATACTACTCACCTTGCTCTCTCTATCCTGTTACAGCTTCCAGGAGAGACTCTGCAAATAACCGCCATTATTGACTCTGGAGCTTGCAGTTGTTTCATGGACTCTCTCTTTGCTAACCAACACCAGATACCTTTGTTGCCCAAGGCCCATGGACTTTCCATCCATCTAGCTGATGGAACCGCCATCAAATCTGGACCTGTTACCCAAGAGACTGATCCAATACCCGTCTCCATCTCCAATTCTCATCTGGAACTGCTACGCCTGGATATCATCACCTCACCTCTGTTTCCCATAATCCTCGGCATGCCATGGTTACAGGCTCACAATCCTGACATTAATTGGATCACAGGTGAAGTTACCTTTTCTTCTTCATATTGCCAACAATCTTGCAGATTTCAGAACGTTCAGGAGAACCCTACCTTGCTTTGCCTAGATACAGATCGTAGTCTACACCTCTCCATCCCTTCTGCCTATCATGATTTCTTAGATGTATTCAGCAAGCAGGGGGCAGAGGTCTTACCCCCTCACCGGGCCTATGACTGTCCTATCGAATTACTTCCTGGTGCTGAGATTCCTTTTGGAAGAATCTTTCCTTTGACTGAAGTAGAACAAGGGGCTTTAAAGGAATATATCGATGAGTACCTAAAGAAAGGCTTCATTCGTCCGTCCACGTCTCCAGCGGGTGCAGGCATCTTCTTTGTACAGAAGAAAGATAACACCCTCAGACCATGTGTGGATTACCGCAAGCTAAATAAAATCACTGTAAAAAAACGTTACCCTCTTCCTCTGGTGCCAGAGTTGCTCCAAAGACTTGGGACAGCTACCATATTTTTGGGGTTAATCATTTCCAGTGGAGGCATTAAGATGGACCCTCAAAAGGTTGCGGCAGTTTTAGATTGGCCAGTCCCGACAGACAAGAATGGAATCCAGCGATTCGTTGGATTCGCTAATTTCTACCGTAAATTTATTACGGGGTTCTCAGCCATCATCACACCCATCACACAGCTAACTAGACAAGGTACACGCTTCCACTGTTCTGCTGAAGCCCAAAAGGCTTTTGAGACTCTCAAGGGCCTTTTTACTTCTGCCTCCATACTCAAGCATCCAGATTCCTCTCTGCCGTTCGTACTAGAGGTGGACGCATCTGAAATTGCAGTAGGGGCAGTGTTGTCCCAAAGACAGGGAACTAAGGCCCTGTTACATCCTGTGGCTTTCTTCTCTCATAAATTGTCCACGGCAGAGAGAAATTATGATGTAGGTGACAGAGAGTTGTTGGCAATCAAATGAGCGTTGGAGGAGTGGCGCTATCTGCTGGAGGGTGCCGCTCATCCAGTCTTAATTTTTACAGATCATAAGAACCTGGAGTATTAGAGATCTGCAAAAAGATTGAAGCCACGTCAAGCCAGGTGGGTCTCTTTTTCTCCAGGTTCTCCTTTCATGTCACTTACCGCCCTGGCTCCAAAAATACCAAACCTGATGCCCTATCCAGGATGTTTCACAAGTCCCAAAAGGTTTCCCCCCCAGACACCATTCTATCCCCAGGGAATTTTCTTTTGCTTCAGGGAGACCTGCTTTCCCAGATTAAGCAGGCTTCCGCGGAATTAGGATCTTCCTTTAGGTCAGAACTCCAAGTTAAGGATGGGTTACTGTGGCACAAGAATAGGATCTTTATACCTGAGACACTACGAGTTTCAGTACTAGAACTCTGTCATGATCATGCATTGGCTGGGCATTTTGGCGTGGCTAAGACCACTTATCTGGTACAGCATACCTTCTGGTGGCCTCAGTTACACGAAGATTGTAGGAAATTTTTTGAGTCCTGTACCACCTGTATCAGGAACAAGGGGCACAGAACCAAGGCATGGGGGTTGCTAAAACCATTGCCTGTCCCAGATAGGCCTTGAAAAATGCTTTCTATAGACTTTATTGTGGAATTACCTCTGGCTGGGGGCTTCACCTCAATTTGTGTCATAGTAGACCGGTTGTCGAAAATGGCCCACTTTTTCCCAATGAAGGGCACTCCCTCAGCTACAGAAACGGCACAAGCATTCATTAAAGAAGTCATCAGGCTCCATGGGGTAGCGGTTAATATCGTTTCTGATCGGGGGGGTACAGTTTACCTCCCGATTCTGGAGGTCTCTGTGTAAGACACTGAACATTGAACTTTCATTTTCATCTGCTTATCACCCCCAGACTAATGGGCAAACAGAGAGAACAAACCAGACTCTTGAACAATATTTACGCTGTTTTTCTTCTTTTGCCCAAGATGATTGGATTACTGTTCTTCCATTGGCTGAATTCGCCTACAATAATTCTATTCATTCCGCTATGAAACAAACTCCGTTTTTTGAAAATTATGGTTTCCACCCTTCATTTTTGCCTAATTCTCTTCCAGAGTGCACAGTACCCGCAGTTCAGGAGAGGTTGGACTTCTTTACTTCCAACAACCAAGTTTTACAGGAGACCATGACCAGGACCCAGGAATATAATAAAGCAATCTTCGATAAGAAGAGGTGAGGTGAGGTGAGCTGTTACTTACACCCGGGGACCAGGTATGGTGGTTATCTACAGTAAATCTCAGGATGGCTTGCCCTTCAAAGAAATTGGGTCCCAAGTTTCTTGGACCATTTCCTGTCAAGCGGAGAATTAATGAGGTGGCATACGAACTTGAATTAAAAGTGCATCCAGTATTTCATGTGTCCCTGCTCAAACCCTCTATTTCTAATCCATTTCCAGGTCGAAGTACGGATCCTCCTGATCCAATTTTGGTAGATGGGGAGGAGGAATTCGAGGTGGAGGCTATCATGGACCATAGGAAAAGAGGTAACCAAAATCAATTTTTGATAAAATGGAGGGGGTTTGGCCCAGAACAAAATTCTTGGGAACCTGAGGACAATATTCATGCTGAAGATCTGTTGCAATCTTTTAAAAGATCCCATCCAGAGAAATTTCTTCAAAGGAGCAATGTCATGAAGATCCTGCCAGTAATTAGTGATTCAGACGCACGGGAACACGGCCACCGGTTCCACTGCGCATGCGCGCGCGTTCATGGGTGCTGTCACGCACGGGCAAGCGCTCACGCACTCCCACTAGTGCCAGGCGGGCTATTTAAACTGGCCTGTCACACTCAATCCCCGCTGTCTGCTCTACAGCGTTCCGTGTGCCTTAACCTGATCTAACCTGTGTACTCTGCTATCTGACCCGGCTTCCTGTTAGACCATCCTGCTATCCGCCTGCACCAGACCCTCTTGGTTTGCCTGACCATCCCTCTGCGTAATCCCTAGTACCTCTGCTGATCGACCGATACTGACCTCCGGCTTGTTTGACCATCCCTCTGTCTGATACCAGTATCCAGTCTGTTTACCTGCTGCTTGGTTCCTGGCTCCAGTCCAGCATTCCAGGCTACTACCTGCTGCTTGTTCCTGGTTCCAGTTCAGCATTCCAGGCTGCTACCTGCTGCTTGTTCCTGGTTCCAGTCCAGCGTTCCAGGCTGCTACCTGCTGCTTGTTCCTGGTTCCAGTCCTGCGTTCCAGTCTACTGCCTGCTGCTTGTTCCTGGTTCCAGTCCAGCGTTCCAGTCTACTGCCTGCTGCTTGTTCCTGGTTCCAGTCCAGCGTTCCAGTCTACTACCTGCTGCTTGTTCCTGGTTCCAGTTCAGCGTTCCAGTCTACTACCTGCTGCTTGTTCCTGGTTCCAGTCCAGCTCTTCAGTCCTGCTTACTTACCTGCTGTGGTTCCTGGTCCTCTCTGCATTCCAGTCTCCAGTCTCCCATTCAGCTTCAGGTACCAGAGGGTGCCACCACTCCTGAACTTCCGGTAACTGTTGATCCTGCCAAGCACCCATACCACTCCTCACTCCCAGGCCCTCCAGGGGAATGGGAGTGGGAGCTGTAAGGGAGGTCTTTCTCTGCACTTCAGGCTCAAAACTTACCAGGTACGTGACAGGGTCAATATCTGATTATTGACTTGGTTTATTTTTAGATATTGTATTGAACACGCTTATAGTGGGAATTTGTGACCACTTACCGCTGTGTGTGATTTATACTCAAATACAGTACATGACTACTATATACCAGGTCAGAGCTAGGTCTAATATAAATCGGTCTTTGAATTGGGGGACTTTTTATAGCAGCACCTTAATCTATAACACATATGTTTGTTGTTTTTTTGTTTTATTTAGTGGTACAGTACAGAGAATGTGTTTCCAGCATGATCCTATCCCAAATCCCTATGCCGAAAAAACGGCGTGGGGGTCCCCCAAAATCCATACCAGACCCTTATCCGAGCACGCAGCCCAGCCAGAAAGGGGGTGGGGACGAGCGAGCGCCCCCTCCCCCCTCCTGAACCGTACCAGGCTGCATGCCCTCAACATGGGGAGTGGGCGCTTTGGAGCAGGGGGGTGCCCTGCGGCCCCCCCACCCCAAAGCACCTAGCCCCCATGTTGATGAGGACAAGGGCCTCTTCCCGACAACCCTGGCCGTTGGTTGTTGGGGTCTGCGGACGGAGGGCTTATCGGAATACAGGAGCCCCCTTTAATAAGGGGGCCCCCAGATCCTGGCCCCCCACCCTATGTGAATGAGTATGGAGTACATCAAACCCCTACCCATTCACCTGGGGGAAAAAGTGTCAATAAAAAAACACACTACACAGGTTTTTAAAGTAATTTATTAGGCAGCTCCGGGGGTCTTCTTCTGACTTCGGGGGTCTTCTTCCGACTTCTCTGCTCTCTCTGGCCTCTTCTCCCGGTGTCCGGTTCTTCTACCGCTCTGCGGCCTCTTCTCCCGGTGTCCGGTTCTTCTCCCGCTCTCCGGATCTTCTGCCGGGCTCCTCCGCTATCTTCTGTTCTTTTGACGCTCTTTTGCTAGCAGTGGCCCGGTCTTCTCCGTCTTCTTGTTCCCTCTTCTCTTCTTCCGATGTTGACACAACGTTTCCTCCCACTGTAATGCTGAGCAGTGCGCGGGAGAAGAGACCGGAGAGAGAGGAGAAGTTTGAAGAAGACCCCCAAAGTTGGAAGAAGACCCCTGAAGTCGGAAGAAGACCCCTGGAGCTGCCTAATAAATTACTTTAAAAACCAGTGTAGTGTGTTTTTTTATTGACACTTTTTCCCCCAGGTGAATGGGTCGGGGTACGATGTACCCCATACTCATTCACATAGGGTGGGGGGCTGGGATCTGGGAACCCCCTTATTAAAGGGGCTCCCGGATTCCGATAAGCCCTCCGCAGACCCCGACAACCAACTGCCAGGGTTGTTGGGAAGAGGCCCTTGTCCTCATCAACATGGGGACAAGGTGCTTTGGGGTGGGGGGCCGCAGGGGGGGACCCCTGCGCTGTTTTTTCGACGTAGCGGGTTCCCCTTGAAATCCATACCAGACCTAAGGGCCTGGTATGCCCCTGGGGGGGAACTCATGCCAGTTTTTTATTTAAAATTTGGCTCTGCGTTCCCCCTCATGATTCATACCAGACAGCTGTCAGTAATGCTTATCGCTCATCACGAAAGGAAAAAACACAGTTTTCCTTACCCAATGAGCTCGGTGCTGGCTCCCGCAATGCGGCTCACAGGTGTCAAATCTCGCCGATTGACACAATATTGCGGTCACCTACTGTATCTACTAAAGACCACATGATATATGTGTATCCCACCACTCTAGACACACATATGCAATTTTGTTTTTTCGGTTGTTCGTCAGTTTGGTGAAGTTCTCTCACACCTTCAGCCAAAAGTTTACCAGGCAAGCATACACTTTGTTTTGTTTATGTTTTTATATGTAATTAGTCTCTGTGTATATGTACTCCTCCTGGAAAAATGTTGTAACACATGTACTCTCTTGTTTTTAAATATACCAGCACCTACCCAGTATCTGTCCTGAGGAAGCTAATATTTTAGTGAAACGCGTCGACAAGCAAGTTCTTGGAGGCATTACTGGATCAGAAGTTTTTCTTTTACCTTGATACAGTATTAAATTAATCTTTGTACCATAGGTCCAGACCTCTATAACTACATTATTGGGTAACTGGCAACTGTGTCCATACAGTGTGTTGTTTACATGTTGTTTATATGTTTTTTAACTATGTTGTAATTAAATTTATACTTTTTTACTGATTCTCTCTCTAATTATGTGCCCACAAAGTCTGCAAATTTTTTGACTTGGTCAATCCTTGAATATAACCACAATATAGATAAAAATCATTGAAAAAAAACAGCACAGGGACCTGGGTCCTGCCCCAGGGGACATGAATCAATGCAAAAATAAGTTTTAAAAACAGTTGTTTTTTCAGGAGCAGTGATTTTAATAATGCTTCAAGTGAAACAAAAAAATGAAATATTCCTTTAAATATTGTGCCTGGGGTGTCCTTAGTTTGCCTGTAAAGTAGCGCATTTTTCCCGTGTTTAGAACAATACCACACCAAAATGACATTTGTAAAGGAAAAAAGTAATTTAAAACTGCTTGCGGCTGTAATGAATTGTCGGATCCCGACAATATAGATAAAAATCATTGAGAAAAACGGCATGGGTCCCCCCAGTCCATTACCAGGCCCTTTGGATCTGGTATGAATATTAAGGGGAACCCTACACCAATTGTATTTTTTAAATGGCGTAGTGGTGTAATGGATGTGACTATGAGTGTTATGGTAAAATGCCTATTTCCAATATAACTATATAGATATAAGTGCTTACTTCAGCCTCTGCTATCAGCCTTAACCATATTCAATTAGATGTCTGCCAGCTTACCCTTCCCTTTCATGTGGAACAGAACTGTAATGCCCCGTACACACGGTCGGACTTTGTTCGGACATTCCGACAACAAAATCCTAGGATTTTTTCCGACGGATGTTGGCTCAAACTTGTCTTGCATACACACGGTCACACAAAGTTGTCGGAAAATCCGATCGTTCTAAACGTGGTGACGTAAAACATGTACGTCGGGACTATAAACGGGGCAGTGGCCAATAGCTTTCATCTCTTTATTTATTCTGAGCATGCGTGGCACTTTGTCCGTCGGATTTGTGTACACACGATCGGAATTTCCGACAACGGATTTTGTTGTCGGAAAATTTTATCTCCTGCTCTCCAACTTTGTGTGTCGGAAAATCCGATGGAAAATGTCCGATGGAGCCCACACACGGTCGGAATTTCTGACAACACGCTCCGATCGGACATTTTCCATCGGAAAATCCGACCGTGTGTACGGGGCATAAGAGTTAAGAACAAGTTAAAGAAGATTGCGCCTGTTTTCAAGAACTGGAAACAAGACACCCTATTTAGCTATGATAGTTTGCTATACCCTTATATAGATATAACCCAGCTAAAAGCTTATACTTTGTCGCAATAATGAATATGTTTATCTTGCGGTCTGCATATACTTGTCTTATTTGATATTTGATTTGATAACAAAATATCCGGCTCACGGTATATTAGCCGGAGCCCAGGAAGTAATAAAGCAGAAGTATTAATCTACTGAACTCGTGTCTGTCTCAGTAATTTACTTCAAGCGTGCACACTTTTACATTGAAGGTTAATTTGGCCAGGGTGACAGAAACAAAGTGCTGGACAGTTCTGGTTCAGTCCAAAACAGTGGTCCCCATGTTGATGGGGAAAAGGGCCTCGTCTCAATAACTCTTGCCCGATGGTTGTGGGGGTCTGCGGGCAGGGGGCTTATCGGAATCCACCCTATGTGAATGGGTATTGAGTACATTGTACCCCTACACATTCACCAAAAACAGTTTTAAAATGGTAAAAATGACAGTAGACAATTTAAGTCCTTTATTAAAAAAAAAATGTCCGTGAAGTTCATTCATCTTCGCTCACAGTGTCCGACGACCCGAGAAAAAAAAAGGAGAATCGCCACCTCCATGGGAGGCTCCAACTGACTAAAGCCTCGTCGTGATGACAGCTTTTACATAGCCGAGTGCAGGACCAACCGGTGATGTAAACGGATGACCCCGCCCCCTCTGACGCCACGTGATGTCAGAGGAAGGCGGGGGTCATCCATTTATGTCACAGGGTGGCCCTGCCTTCCTCTGATATCATGTGGCATCATAGGGGGTGGGGTCACCCATTTAGGTCACTGGGTGGCCCCACCCTCAGCTTTATAACAGCTGTCATCACAAAGAGGCTTCAGTCAGCGGGAGCCTCCCATGGAGGCGACGTTTTTTCTGTTTTTCTTTTCTCAGGTTGTCGGACGCTGTGATCAAAGATGACTGGACATCACGGAACCATTATTTTTTTTATTTTTAATAAAGGACTAAAGGTCCGAAATTGTTTACTGTAATTTTTACCATTTTGACACTTTTTTTGTGAATGTGTAGGGGTACAATGTTCCCGATACCCATTCACATGGGGGGGCTGGGATCTGGGGGTCCCCTTGTTAAAGGGGGCTTCCAGATTCCGATAAGCCCCCTGCCTGTAGATCCCCACAACCATCGGGCAAGGGTTTGGGGATAAGGCCCTTCTCTACATCAACATGGGGACAAGGTGCTTTGGGGGGCTACCCCAAAGCACCCTCCCAATGTTGAGGGCATGTGGCCTGGTATGGTTTAGGAGGGGGGCGCTCTCTCGTCCCCCCCTTTTCCTGTGGCCTGCCAAGTAGCCTGCTCGGATAACGGTCTGGTATGGATTTTGGGGGGCCCCTATGCCATTTTTTAAATTTTGGTGCAGGGTTCCCCTTAAAATTCATACCAGACCTAAAGGGCCTGGTATGTATTTTGGGGGTACCGATATGCCATTTTTTTAAAACAAATTGGTGCAGGGTTTCCCTTAATATCCATACCAGACCTGAAGGGCCTGGTATGGATTTTAGGGGGGACCCCCACGCATTTTTTAAAAAATTTTGGTGTGGGATTCCTCTTAATATTCATACCAGACCCAAAGGGCCTTGTAATGAACTGGGGGGAACCCATGCTGTTTTTTTAATGATTTTTATCAATATTGCAAGGATCTGATAATTCATTACAGCCGCGAGCAGTTTTAAATGAGATTTTTTCCTTTGGAAATGTAATTTTGCTGTGGTATTGTTCTAATCACATGAAAGATGCACTACTTTACAGGCATACTAGGGACACCCCCAGGCAAAAATATTTAAAGGAATATCACTTTAAGCATTACTAAAATCACCGCTCCTGAAAAAAACGGCAATTTTTAAAACTTTTTTTTGCATTGATACATGTCCCCTGGGGCAGGACCCGGGTCCCCATAGACTTTTTATTGCAATAACTTGCATATAAGCCTTTAAAATTAGCACTTTTGATTTTTCATGTTAGTTTCCCATAGACTTTAACGGCGTTTGCTTGTTCGTACAAATTTTTTGTCTGTGAACCGAACCAGGGGGTGTTCGGCTCATCCCTACAGAACATGCGAACAGGCAAAAAATGAGTAGAAACAAGCGAACACCATTAAAGTCTATGGGACACGAACATGAAAAATCAAAAGTGATAATTTGAAAGGCTTATGCGCAAGTTAATGCCATAAAAAGTGTACGGGAACCCAGGTCCTGCCCCAGGGGAAATGTATCAATGCAAAAAAAGTTTGAAAAACTGACATTTTTTCATGAGCAGTGATTTTAATCATACTTAAAGTGAAACAAAAAAAATGAAATATTCCTTTAAATATCGTGCCTGGGGGGTGTCCTTAGTATGCCTGTAAAGTAGCACATCTTTCCCATGTTTAGAACAATACCACAGCAAAATGGCATTTCTTTTGTTTAAGTTTCATAGAAAAGACATCAGACTTACATTACTCAATGTGAGAACATCAGCAGTGGTACAATTAGGTACAGGAAATATACACGGTTGCTTGGAATCAAGTGCTGAACATGTAATGGCTAATGTGTGATAGGGAATTCTGTAGGAAATAGGGAGGAAAGGGAAACCGTAAGATCAAACATGTGTGTTCTTAAGGGATGTCAAAAGAGGTCTCACTCTACCTGTCCACCCCTAATGGGAACATGCTGTGAACAGGAGGGGTCTCTTCTGATCCGTCCCAGGAAAGTACAGTTCAATGCAGGAGTTTGACCTCCGGGATAGGGATATATAGGGTACAAGAGGTCCCATACTACATGTACTGTCTACAAAAGTTCGTAACATACATAAAATGTAAGCAGTGAGCAGTCATGAATGAAAGTTCACCCTAATTCCAAGCTTAACATAGGCGATCAGGGGGCCCATCGTATGATGTCTCATTGAGGTCAACATTAGCCTTGCGGGAGGCACTGGTGTGCTCATAGAGTAGAAAAAAAGGGTTCCGTGGCACGGCAGGATGGCTCCCAGCCAGGGGATCCACTAATTCGGTAGAAAAAAAAAGTGGATAATCCAAGAGAAGCAGGAAACAAGGCCTGCATTAGTAGGTGAACTGTACTACCAAGGCATAAGTAAAGACTCATCAAAGTCAGGGGGCAGATGGTGTTTTACCCAAGGGATCCATAGTTTCTTAAATTTCTTGACTTTATCAGTTTCGATAGTTGTCATCTTTGCAAAGACAAGGGCCTTATTCATTCTGTGTTTTGCTTCAGCCACAACCAATGTTGTGTGGGTGGGCTCTGCATTCAGGGCTGCGCCGCCTTTGCACGGATGCAATTGTAAGTTCATGGTCTTTGTGGAAGAATGTGGAATTTTATGTTTTACATTTGCCCACTTGTCCTTTAAATTACTCTAAATATTGCTAATTTCCCCTATCTATAGGTGATTAATACGGTTATGCTCCTCATGAGTGGCTATAAGGTCCCGAAACGGCGTAGAGCTTACAACTACCGTTATTTATACACCATTATTAGCTATGTATGGACATTCTAATGTTATTGCATTTTGTCTTTGCCATTTTTTTCTAGTGACACTGCGTGCCACATATTTATCGTTATGTATTTTTTATTCATATCCTCATATGTTTACATAGAAGTCCTTGTTGGAATGTATTTTATGATTGAATACAAATTATATTCATTGAGCTATGTGCCTATAAATGTAAACTTATGAATTTATATATTAATTTATATTAAAAAATTGAAACTTTATTCTAGTTTGACTTCTGCTCCCGTGTGCCTCACTCGAGGTCCCACATCTGCTCTCTTTTTTAGTTTTTAACATTGAACCGGGATGGAGGAGGGGTATGAACGGCCCCACTATCCTCATTTAAAGTCCCAATACTGCTGATTTCTCTCCTTTTAATCAAATAATTAGGGATGGAGGCACACGGTCGCACTTTCAAGCATTATATCATTTAATTTTCAGATTTTTTATTTAATTTAATTTAATTTTGATATCTATCCAGAATTTCCCTATTTCACACCTTGATTTTCCCTATATGGAGTCAATCACTAGGAAGTCATCTCAGGTGTTTTGCCCCTTGATAAATTCAATGTTTGCAGTTGTGTCCGTGCACTGTTGGTTTTGGCTGCTGTCTGTCTTGGCCTGCCCTTTCTGCCACACTCCAGAGCTGCGACACGTACTGGGGATCCCCCCTCCGCCTTGTTCTGACGTGGGGCGGTGCGGATCCTCCTCCACTGCGCATCAACGTCATGCCTTCCGCGATGGCTGTTCAGCGTCTTTATGACGCCCCATAGCGGCAGCGTGTTTTCCATCTCCAGCACTTGGTGGGGTCGGTTTGGCGCTCGTGGTCGGCCAGCTCGGTTGCCTGGCTGGCGGGTTTGCGGCACCTCCCGGTCCCCTTTGGTTTGCTGGTTGCATGACGTTGGGGGTGTGCTCTGTGGCGGCACTCCCCGCTTTGGCTTCTCCCAGTGAGGTGTCTCCCTATTCAGGCTTTATCCGTACACCATCAAGCAGCCACACACTTTTGGCAACCATGCCCCTACTCCCTCCTTCACAAGTATGCTCTTTTTTCACCCCCTTTTCTTTCACTCACTTTCCTTCTTTCGTTCTACCATCCCCCTTTCCTGGTCTCTTTCTGGACTATCTTGGTCGTTTTTCCCAATCCTATTCTTTTCTTTGTAAACTTTTTACTTCTTCATTTTTCTCCTTCTCTTTCTTTCACCCTTTTCACTCCAACCCATTCTCACTGCTTTATACTCTTTTTTTCCATTTTTTTTACACTATTCTCACCTATTCACTTCGTGTTTTTGTTTTTCAGGTCTTTTTCCTCACAGCTATGGTCTTTCTTCACCCCCTTTTCTTTCACTCAGTTTTCCTCTTTTGTTCTACCATCCCCCTTCCCTGGTCTTTTTCTATACTATCTTGGTCATTTCTCTCATATTCTATTCTCTTTTTCTCAAAACTTTATTTCTTTTATTTTCTCAATTTTTTCCTTCTTCTCTTTTTTTCACTTGTTTTCATTCCAACCCATTTTCACTGCTTCATATTCTCCTTTCATTCTTTCACACTATTCTTACCTATTCACTTCGTGTTTTTTGCTTTTCAGGTCTTTCTTTTCCTCCTTCCACTGAGGTCACCCCGTCACACTCTGACCCAATCTGGGGGTTTCTCGTTGCCGGGTCTGCTGCCTGGACACGCTCCCTCAGCTTCGGACCCTGGCATTGTGGGTGGGCTCTGCATTCAGGGCTGCGCCACCTTTCCACGGATGCAATTGTAAGTTCATGGTCTTTGTGGAAGAATGTGGAATTTTATGTTTTACATTTGCCCACTTGTCCTTGAAATTACTCTAAATATTGCTAATTTCCCCTATCTATAGGTGATTAATACGGTTATGCTCCTGATGAGTGGCTATAAGGTCCCGAAACGGCGTAGAGCTTACAACTACCGTTATTTATACACCATTATTAGCTATGTATGGACGTTCCAATGTTATTGCATTTTGTCTTTGCCATTTTTTTCTAGTGACACTGCGTGCCACATATTTATCGTTATGTATTTTTTATTCATATCCTCATATGTTTACATAGAAGTCCTTGTTGGAATGTATTTTATGATTGAATACAAATTATATTTATTGAGCTATGTGCCTATAAATGTAAACTTATGAATTTATATATTAATTTATATTAAAAAATTGAAACTTTATTCTAGTTTGACTTCTGCTCCCGTGTGCCTCACTCAAAGTCCCACATCTGCTCTCTTTTTTAGTTTTTAACATTGAACCGGGATGGAGGAGGGGTATGAACAGCCCCACTATCCTCATTTAAAGTCCCAATACTGCTGATTTCTCTCCTTTTAGTCTAAGTAAATTTGCTGTGGACCATGCTGTGAATGCAGTCGAGGTTTCCCACGCTGGATAGAAAGCTGGGTTTCTGAGAAAGGACAAGAGAGGATTATGAGGGACTGGTGTTTGTAAGTGTTCTTAAATGTGTCCCATATGGATAGGGAGTGCTTAGTGACAGGATTGGTAATGTTTGTTCTATCGTTAGGTTGAAGCCAAAGCATGTTCGCTACCGAAACGGGGTCACTTTCCACTGATTCAATAACAACCCATAGCGGAGTTTCAGTGGTTGTGTGGAACTTGGGGAGTTGGGCTAGCTGCGCTGCGTTATAATATGTGGAGAAATTGGGTATGCCTAAGCCCCCACTCAGTTTGTGGAGAAATAGTGTAGCTTTCGGAATGCGAGGCTTTGTGGACCCCCAGATGTAAGACATTACTCTACGCTGTGTTAGTCACAGAAAGTAGGCCGGTAGTGGGATGGGGAGGACTCTAAATAAATAAAGAAATTTTAATAAAATGGTAATTTTCATGGCATTGATCCTTCCTAACCAGGATAATGGTAAGGCAGACCATTGTGACAGCGTGACTCAGTAAGGGCAAATAATTTGCAGGGAAGAGGTCAGTTATTGACGCCGTAAGTTGTATCCCTAAGTAGGGAAGTTGGTGGGGTACCCAAGTAAATGGTAAGGAGGCTTTAGCTTGGTGGATATTCAATTGCGATAAGGAGATGTTGAGTGCATTTGATTTCTGAGGATTCACTTGTAGGCCGGAGATTTGGGCAAACTTGTCCAATATTGCTAAAAGATTGTGGGCAGAGGTGTGGGGATGCGTCATGCAAAATTATATTTCTAAAGGAAAAAATCTCATTTAAAACTGCTCACGGCTGTAATGAATTGTCGGATCATGGCAATAAAGATAAAAATCATTGAAAAAAATGGCATGGGGACCTGGGTTCTGCCCCAGGGGACATGTATCAATGCAAAAAAAAAGTTTGAAAAACTGACATTTTTTCAGGAGTAGTGATTTTAATAATGCTTAAAGTAAAACAATAAAAATGAAATATTCCTTTAAATATTGTGCCTGGGGGGTGTCCTTAGTATGCCTGTAAAGTAGTGCATTTTCCCATCTTTAAAACAATACCACAGCAAAATGACATTTGTAAAGGAAAAAAAGTAATTTAAAACTGCTCACGGCTGTAATGAATTGTCGGATCCTGGCAATATAGATAAAAATCATTGAAAAAAATGACATGGGTTCCTCCCAATCCATTACCAGGCCCTTTGGGTCTGGTATGAATATTAAGGGGAATCCTGCACCAAATTTTTAAAAAATGGCGTAGGGGTCCCCCCCAAAATCCATACAAGATCCTTATCCGAGCACGCAATCTGGCAGGTCACAGGAAAAGGGGGGGATGAGAGCGCCCCCCCCTTCCTGAACCATACCAGGCCATATGCCCTCAACATGGGGAGGATGCTTTGGGGTCCCCCAAAGCACCTTGTCCCCATGTTGATGGAGATAAGGGCCTCCTCCCCACAACCCTTGCCCGGTGGTTGTGGGGGTCTGTGAGCGGGGGACGTATCGGAATCTTGAAGCCCTCTTTAACAAGGGGACCCCCAGATCCTGCCCCTCCTATGTGAATGGGTATCGGGTACATTGTACCCCTACACATTCACCAAAAGAAGTGTCAAAATGGTAAAAATGACAGTAGACAATTAAAAAAAATCTGTTCCGTGGTGTCCATTCATCTTCGATCACAGCGTCTGACGACCCAAGAAAAAAAAAATGCAACAACTCCGCCTCCGTGGGAGGCTCCCGCTGACTAAAGCCTCTTTGTGATGACAGCTGTTATATAGCTGAGGGCGGGGCCACCTGGTGATGTAAACGGGTGACCCTGCCCACTCTAAAACCACGTGACGTCAGAAGAAGGTGGGGCCAACGGATGACCTTGCCTTCCTCTTTTTTTCTTGAGTCGGCGGACGCTGTGATCAAAGATGAATGGATATCGTGAGACAGTTTTTTTTTTAACCACTTCCCACCCGGCCTAAAGCAGATTGAAGATTGACGGCCGGGAAGTGGTTCAGTTATCCTGATGTCACATGACATCCAGCAGGATAACATGCCAGCACATGCCCGTGGGGGTGCGCAGCATGGTGATCAGTGGTGCAATGAGCCTCTGACGGAGTGTACCAGGAAGTGCCAGCATTCCTCGGTTCGTGCTGACAGGGAGAGCCGATCGGCGGCTCTCCCTGTCAGAGGGGGGTCTGTGCTGAGAATCAGCACATTGATTATCAGCACAGCCCCATCAGATGTGCCACCACAGCTGTCAAAAAGTGCCCATAAGCTGGCAGTCAGTGCCCCATAAAAAAAAACGTATGACAGTGCCCAGATCAGTGCCAATCAGTGCCCATATCAGTGCCAATTAGTGCCCACCACAGTGCCAGTGGGTGCCCATCACAGTGCCAATCAGTGCCCAGCAGTAAAACCTGTCAGTACCTCATCATCAGTGCTGCCTGTCAGTGCCACCTGTCAGTGCCAATCAGTACTGCCTATCAGTGCTGCCTGTCAGTGCCCATAACAACCACCTGTCAGTGCCCATCACAGCCACCAGCCAGTGCCCATCACAGCCGCCTGTCAGTGTCACCTATTGGTGCCCATCAATGCCACCTATCTGTGCCCATCAGTGCCGCCTACCAGTGCCCATCAGTGTTGCAGCGTTGCATATCAGTGCCGCCTATTGGTGCCCATCAGTGCAGCATATCAGTGCTGCCTATCAGTGCCCATCAATTCTACATATCAGTGCCTCCTCATCAGTGCCCATCAGTGCCACCTTATCGGTGCCAACCCATCAGTGCCGTCTCATCAATGCCCATCAGTGCCCATCAGTGAAGGAGAAAACAAAATTTTATAACGGAAACAAAGAAAAACTTTTTTTTCAAACATTTCGGTCTTTTTTAGTTTGTTTAGCAAAAAATAAAAACCACAGAGGTGATCAAATACCACAAAAGAAAGCTCTTTTTGTGGGAACAAAATGATAAAAATTTTGTTTGGGTACAGTGTAGCATGACTGCGCAATTGTTATTCAAAGTGCGACAGCGTTGAAAGCTGAAAATTGTCCTGGGCGGGAAGGGGCGAATGTGCCTGGTATTGAAGTGGTTAATAAAAGACTTGTCCCAAATTGTCTACTGTCATTTTTACCATATTGATTCTTTTTTTGGTGAATGTGTAGGGGTATAATGTACCCGATACCCATTCACATGGGGGGGCGGGATCTTGGGGTCCCCTTGTTAAAGGGGTCTTCAAGATTCTGATAAGCCCCCTGCTCACAGACCCCCACAACCACCAGGCAAGGTTTGTGGGGATGAGGCCCTTGTCCTCATCAACATGGGGACAAGGTGCTTTGGGGGGACACCAAAGCATCCTCCCCATGTTGAAGGCATGTGGCTGGGTATGGTTCAGGAGGTGGGGGCGCTCTCTCGCCCCCCTTTTCCCGCAGGCTGTCAGGTTGCATGCTCGGATAAGGGTCTGGTATGGATTTTGGGGGGACCCTATGCCATTTTTTTATTTGGCGCAGGGCTCCCCTTATATATCCATACCAGACCTGAAGGGTCTAGTATGGATTTTGGGGGACCCCCACGCATTTTTTTTATTTTGGTGTGGGGTTCCCCTTAATATTATACCAGACTCAAATGACTTTTTTTCCTTTAGAAATTTAATTTTGCTGTGGTACGGTTCTAAACACGGGAAAAATGCACTACTTTACAGGCATACTAAGGAGACCCCCCAGGCACGATATTTAAAGGAATATTTCATTTTTATTGTTTCACTTTAAGCATTATTAACCACTTGTTGACCATTGCACGCCGATATACATCAGCACAATGGCAGTGGTGGGCAAATGGGCGTACCTGTACATCCCCTTTAATTGGCGGAGCTAGCGGGCGTGCCCGCCGTGTATAGCGTGACCGTGCCCACAGCCCGCGATCGTGTCACATAGCCTCAGAACGGGGAGATGCCTATGTAAACAAGGCATTTCCCCGTTCTGCCTAGTGACATGACAGGGATCTACTGCTCCCTGTCATCGGAAGCAGTGATCGCTGTCATGTCAGTGGTAGCCCACTCCCCCAGTTAGAATCACTCCCTAGGACACACTTAACCCCTTGATCACCACCTAGTGTGTAACCCCTTCCCTACCAGTGTCATTTACACAGTAATCAGTGCATTGCAATGCACTGATCGCTGTATAAATGATAATGGTCTCAAAATAGTGTCAAAAGTGTCTGATGTGTCCGCCATAATGTTGCAGTCACGATAAAAATCGCAGATCGCTGCCATTACTAATAAGACAAAAATAATAATAAAAATGCCATAAAACTACCCCCTATTTTGTAGACGCTGTAACTTTTGCGTAAACCAATCAATATCTGTTTATTGCGATTTTTTTTACCAAAATGTGTAAAAGAATACATATCGGCCTAAACTGAGGAAAAAAAATGTTTTTTATATATTTTTGGGGGATTATTTATTATAGCAAAAAGTAAAAAAATATTTTTTTTTTCAAAATCTTTTTTTGTTTATAGCGCAAAAAATAAAAACCGCATAGGTGATCAAATACCACCAAAAGAAAGCTTTATTTGTGGGAAAAAAAAGGACGTCAATTATGTTTTGGTGTAACGTCGCACGGCTCCACGCAGTGCTGAATCGCAAAAAGTGTTTTGGTCAGGAAGGGGCTCCTGAAAAAACGGCCGTTTTAAAAACTTTTTTTTTTGCATTGATACATGTCCACTGGGTCAGGACCCAGGTCCCCATGCCATTTTTTTTTCAATAATTTTTATCTATATTACTGGGATCCGACAATTCATTATAGCCGCAAGCAGTTTTAAATGAGATTTTTTCCTTTAGGAATGTAATTTTGCTGTGGTATTGTTCTAAACACAGGAAAGATGCGCTACTTTACAGGCATACCAAGGACACTCCCCAGGCACAATATTTAAAGGAATATTTCATTTTTATTGTTTCACTTTAAGCATTATTAAAATCACTGCTCCTGAAAAAACTGGCATTTTTAAAACTTTTTTTGCATTGATACATGTCCCCTGGTGCAGGACCCGGGTCCTCATACACTTTTTATGACATTAACTTGCATATAAGCCTTTAAAATTAGCACTTTGGGTTTTTCATGTTAGTGAGAGTCCCAGCACTGAACCTTGGGGTACACCACTGATAACTTTAGACCATTCTGAGTACAAACCATTAACCACTACTCTCTGAATTCTGTCTTTTAGCCAGTTTTCTATCCATTTGCAAATTGATCTTTCTAAGCCTGTAGACTTTACCTTACACATGAACCATGTGTGGGAACTGTGTCAAACGCTTTTACAAAGTCCAGGTATACCACGTGCACAGCCACCCCTCTGTCCAAGGTTTTACTTACCTCCTCATAAAATGAAATCAGGTTTGTTTGACAACTTCTGTCTTTCATGAATCCATGCTGTCTGTTGCTTAAAATATTTTTTTCCCAACGAGAACTCGTCTATGTGGTCTTGTATTAAACTCTCCAGTATCTTCCCGACTATAGAAGTTAAACTAATAGGTCTATAGACCTGAATTTTGTAAAGTGGTATGCCCCGTACACACGGTCGGACTTTGTTCGGACATTCCGACAACAAAATCCTAGGATTTTTTCCGACGGATGTTGGCTCAAACTTGTCTTGCATACACACGGTCACACAAAGTTGTCGGAAAATCCGATCGTTCTAAACGCGGTGACGTAAAACACGTACGTCGGGACTATAAACGGGGCAGTGGCCAAAAGCGTTCATCTCTTTATTTATTCTGAGCATGCGTGGCACTTTGTCCGTCGGATTTGTGTACACACGATCGGAATTTCCGACAACGGATTTTGTTGTCGGAAAATTTTATCTCCTGCTCTCCAACTTTGGAAAATGTCCGATGGAGCCCACACACGGTCGGAATTTCCGACAACACGCTCCGATCGGACATTTTCCATCGGAAAATCCGACTGTGTGTACGGGGCAGTAGAATTATAGTTATATCCCCTGAGTAGATACCATTTTATTGTGAGTTAATAGTCCACAAGCTTTGCTTACCGCAGCTTGGCATTGCATGCTATTGCTGCGATCTAGTAGGACTCCAAGTTTTTTTTTCCATCCTCGATTCAACCAAAGGTTCTCCCCCTAGCAAGTAATTTGCATTCATATTTTTAGCCTCCAAGTGCATTACTTTACGTTTGTCAATAATAAACCTCATTAGCCATGTAGTTGCCCATCCTTTATTTTAGCTAGGTCTTTCTGTAAAGTTGCTATATCCTGTTGTAAAGGCATTATACAGTATCATCAGCAAACACTGAGATTGAACTAGTTAGCCCAACCTCTATATCAGTTATAAATAAGCTAAACAGAATTGGTCCCAGGACAGAACCTTGGGGTAGCCCACTTACAATTCTAGACCATTAAGAATATATGCTTTATATCAGCACCCTTTGGACGCTCTCCAGTAACCATTTTTCTATGGGACACAAACATGAAAAATCAAAAGTGCTAATTTAACCATTAAATGCATACGCTATTTTCAATGCCAACAAAACTCAATGAGTAAATTAAGCATTTTATGGGGCACTGCATCAAATGCTTGGCAAATTCCAGGTATACTACATCCACAAGCTTTCCTCTATCCAGACTGCAGCCCATTCCCTCCTCATAGAATGTTAACAGGTTGGTCTTCCAAGAATAATAAATTAATAAATCACTATTTTAATCAGCAAATTCTTGGATATGGTCCCTTATCATCCCCTTCAATAGTTTGCATGCTATTAATGTTAGGCTGACCCTATTACAGTCTATGGGACACAAACATGAAAAATCAAAAGTGCTAATTTAACCATTTTTCTATCCAGGTGCATACGCTATTTTCAATGCCAACAAAACTCAATGAGTAAATTAAGCATTTTATGGGGCACCACATCAAATGCTTGGCAAATTCCAGGTACACTACATCCACAAGCTTTCCTCTATCCAGACTGCAGCACATTCCCTCCTCATAGAATGTTAACAGGTTGGTCTTCCAAGAATAATAAATTAATAAATCACTATTTTAATCAGCAAATTCTTGGATATGGTCCCTTATCATCCCCTTCAATAGTTTGCATGCTATTAATGTTAGGCTGACTGGTCTGTAACTTCCACATATACTTTATATAGTATTACTTTTTTAATATTGGCACCACATTAGCTTTTCACCAAACCACTATATTCTATTCCAGTCAGTAGGCTGTCCTTAAAGATTAGGAATAACAGTCTTGCTATAACATGGCTAAGGACTTGAGCGTAAGCCATCTGGTCCAGGTTATTTAGTCACATTATGTTTTTCAAGTCTTTTTTGAACACTGGCTTCTGTTAACCACAAGAGTACATTCTGTGTTGTATTACTAACAGCACAGTCTTGTTTAATATACCCATCTTTTTCCTTTGTAAATCTGAGGAGAAGAATGAATTTAATAAAGTTGCTTTCTTCTTGTCACTTGTAACCAACGTCCCTGATTATCCCTTATGGGGCCAATATGCTCTGACCTCCCCATTTTACTATTAATATATTTTAAAACATTTTGTGGATTTTTATTTACTCTCCTCTGCTATACTGTATGTCTCTCACGGTCTATTTTAGCTGTCCTGATCATGCCCTTACATTTCCTATTGCATTGTTTGTAGTTTTGGAATGCCGAGGGTGGTGACCCTATTTTTTAAAGGATAGTTTTTTCTCATTAATTTGCCTTTTAATACTAGAAATTTGCCAATCAGGTTTTATGTTTGCTGACTGCTGTAATGCAATGGTTAATTCCATTATTTACCAAATTCACAAAGCACTCCCATTTTTCTCTCAGTGCTCATTGTTTCTAGAATTTTGTCCCATTTTAAATGTGTAGTATGAAGCGCAGTTTAGTATAGTTGGCTTTTTTGAAAATTTGTGTTTTTGTCCTACCCTTATATTTCTGTTTCCTGTCATTTATGTTGATTGTAATTACTCTGTGATCATTGTTTACTAAATAATTGATTGCTTCCACATCTGCATTCAGATCTGTGTTGTTTGTAATCAGTAGCTCTAGCAGAGCATTATTTCCAGTTGGGGCAACCATCGAAAGACTCATGAAACTGTCCTGCGAGACAGTCAAGAAATAACGAGCCTTATAGGGCGTACACACGGTCGGACTTTGTTCGGACATTCCGACAACAAAATCCTAGGATTTTTTCCGACGGATGTTGGCTCAAACTTATTTTGTCTACACACGGTCGCACAAAGTTGTCGGAAAATCCGATCGTTCTGAACGCGGTGACGTAAAACACGTACGTCGGGACTATAAATGGGGCAGTGGCCAATAGCTTTCATCTCTTTATTTATTCTGAGCATGCGTGGCACTTTGTCCGTCGGATTTGTGTACACACGATCGGAATTTCCGACAACGGATTTTGTTGTCGGAAAATTTTATTTCCTGCTCTCCAACTTTGTGTGTCGGAAAATCCAATGGAAAATGTCCGATGGAGCTCACACACGGTCGGAATTTCCGACAACACGCTCCGATCAGACATTTTCCATCGGAAAATCCGACCGTGTGTACGGGGCATTACAGTGAGCAGTTCCATCTGCCCAGTCAATATTCGGATAATTGCAGTCCTCCATGATAATAATAATTTTTCTGTCTCACTGTCATTTCTAACTGTGAGAGTATATCGATCTCTTCTTCATCCTTCAGGTTAGGGGGCTTGTAGTATACACCCTCTATTAATTTTCCATTTGTTTCTTCCCTTTGAAGCTCTAGGCATAATGATTTCACCTACTTCCTTGCCATGTTAGCAATGTTATCCCTCCTCTATACAAGCAAATCCTTCTTGGCATACAGGCATACCCCTCCCCCTCTTCTACCATCCCTGTCCCTCTGATACAGGGAGTACCCCAGACAGTTGCAAGCCAGTCATGTGAGCTGTCAAACCAGGTTTCTGATACTACCACAAAGTTAAAATCCTCCTCATGTATCAGAAGTCTGAGTCCATTTTATTAACCAAACTTCCAGCATTTGTGAACATGCATTTAAAATTTACACAAGCGCATATTATTTTCTACTTGTTTGTTATGAGGCTGCAGTAGGATACTACCTGCCTACGTGCATTGGTCAACATTTCCATACTACCAGCAGCAGCATGCTCTGACCTTTACTCAATGCTTGGTAAAGCTTCCTCTGATTCCACCTAGTTGAAACGTCCTACAATATTTTGTCCATCTTCTCCTCCAACAGAGCTTCACTCTCCTCATTTGCTTGCAGTCCACCTCAGCTATAGAGCCACTAACTAGGGATGGGCCGAACACCCCCCGGTTTGGTTCGCACCAGAACATGTGAACAGGCAAAAAGTTCTAGCAAACATGCAAACCCTTATAAAGTCTATGGGACACAAACATGAAAAATCAAAAGTGCTAATTTAAAAGGCTTATATGCAAGTTATTGCCATAAAAAAAGTGTATGGGTCCTGGGTATTGCCCTAGGGGACATGTATCAATGCAAAAAAAAGTTTTTAAAACAACCGTTTTTTCAGGAGCAGTGGTTTTAATAATGCTTAACCACTTCAATACCAGGCACTTATACACCTTCCTGCCCAAGCCAATTTTCACCTTTCAGCGCTGTCGCAATTTGAATGACAATTGCGCGGTCATGCTACACTGTACCCAAACAAATTTTTTATCATTTTGTTCCCACAAATAGAGCTTTCTTTTGGTGGTATTTGATCACCTCTGCGATTTTTATTTTTTGCGAAACAAATAAAAAAATACCCGAAATTTTGAAAAAAAAAGTTTTTCTTTGTTTCTGTTAAATTTTTTGTAAATAAGTAAGTTTTCTTCTTCAATGATAGGCACTGATAAGGCGGCACTGATGGGCACCGATGAGGTGGCACCGATGAGGTGGCACTGATGGGCACTGATGATGGGCACTGATAGGCAGCACTGATAGGTGGCACTGGTATGCGGTACTGATGGGCACTCATAGGCGGTACTGATGGGCACTCGTAGGCGCCACTGATGGGTACTTATGGGTGACACTGATTAGTACTTCTAGGTGGCACTGATAGGTGGCACGGATAGGCACTGATGGGCACTTATAGGTGGGCACTGATGGGCACGGATGGGCACTGATAGGTGGCACTGACACTGATGGCTGGCACTGATGACACTGATGGGTGGCATTGCTGGGCATCACTGAATTTTTTTTGTTTTCATAATGCTGCCAGTCAGTGCCCATTTGTGGCACATGTGGATGGCCATGGGGGATGTACCTGGTCATCCACATATTATGTGCTTCCCTGGTGGTCCTGGCGGCTTCCTCTTGGTCCTGGGTGGGTATCTGAGGGGGGATGCGCTGATAAACAACCGACCAACGGCTCTTCCTATTTACATCATGATCAGCCGTGATTGGACACGGCTGATCACGTGGTAAAGAGCCTCCGCTGGAGGTTCTTTACTGTGATCAGTGTAGCGGCGTGTCAGACTGACACAACGCACCACCGATCGCCGTGATGCACACCCCCATGGGCGCGCGGCGGCTGTTATCCTGCAGGGCATCTTATGACGCCCAGTCAGGATAACTGAACCACCGCCCGGCCATCATTCTGCAATAGGTTGGGGGGAAGTGGTTAAAGTGAAACAATAAAAATGAAATATTCCTTTAAATATTGTGCCTGGAGGATCCCCTTAATCTGCCTGTAAAGTGGCGTATCTGTGCAATGTGTAGAACAGTACAGCAGCAAAATGACATTTCTAAAGGAAAAAATGTCATTTAAACTTTCTCGTGGCTGTAATGCATTGCTGGCTCCCCCCTCCAGTTCATACCAGGTCCTAAGGGTCTGGTATAGGTTTTAAGGGGAACTCCACGCCAAAATGAAAAAAAAATTGGAGTGGGTTCCCCCCAAAATCCATACCAGACCCTTATCCGTGCATGCAGCCTGGAGGCCCTCTCCTGAACGATACCAGGCCACATGCCCTCAACATGGGGAGGGTGCGTTGGGGTCCCCCCCAAAGCACCTTGTCCCCATGTTGATGAGGACAAGAGCCTCTTCCCGACAACCCTGGCCATTGGTTGTTGAGGTCTATGGGTGGGGGGCTTATCGGAAACTGGAAGCCCCCTTTAACAAGAGGGCCCCGAGATCCTGTTCCCATCTATGTGAATCGGTATTGGGTACATTGTACCCCTACCCATTCACCAAATAGAGTGTCAAAAAGTAAAAACCACAATAGACAGTTTTTGACAATTCCTTTATTAAAAAAAAAAAGTGTCCCGTGATGTACATCCATTGTCAATCACGCCACCTGACGGCCACAAAAATAGAAAAAAAACTCCCAAAAAACTCTGCCTCCTGGCGACTGCTGTCTTTTGGCTTATACAAATGTTATATTGGCAAGGCCGGGGTAAGCAGCTGATGTAACCGGATGACCCTGCCCCCATCTGACGTCACATGACATCAGAAGAGGACAGGGTCAGTCGGTTATGTCACCGGGTGGCCCTGCCCTTGCCTATATAACAGCTGTCACAGCCAAGAGACAGCAGTCGCTGGAAGGCCTCCCATCGAGGCGGAGCTTTTTAATTTTTTTCTGTTTTTCTATTTTTTCGGGTCTGTCCTGCGGTAAATTGAAGATGGATGGACATTATGGGACACTTTTGGATTTTTTTTTTCTTTTTTAATGAAGGAATTGTCAAAAACTGTCTGTTGTGGTTTTTACTTTTTGACACTTTTTTGGGTGAATGGGTAGGGGTACAATGTACCCCTACCCATTCACATGGAGGGGGGCAGGATCTGGGGGCCAGGGTTGTCAGAAAGAGGCTCTTGTCCCCATCAACATGGGGACAAGGTGCTTTGGGGGCACCCCAAAGGACCCTCCCCTTGTTGAGGGCAAGCAGCCTGGCATGGTTCATGCTTGCTCGCCCCCCCATTTCCTGGCATGTCAGGCTGCTTGCCCATACAATGGTCTGGTATGGATTTTGGGGGGGACCCCACGCTGTTTTTTTTATTTTGGCATGGAGTTCCCCTTAAAGTCTCTACCAAACCCAAAGGGCTAGTATGGATTTGGGAAGGTACTCCATGCCATTTTTTTTCTTAATTCTGTCATAGGGTTCTCCTTAACCACTTCAATACACTGTATTATATACTCTGCACTGCACTATATACTTTGCACTATCTATCTATCTATCTATCTATCTATCTATCTATCTATCTATCTATCTATCTATCTATCTATCTATCTATATATATATATATATAGCACTGACCCCCGAAGGAGCTGCTGATTTGAATCTATTTGGGTCTTTGCCGTCATCCTCTTACCTGTATTTCCACCATATACGGGACTTAGAGTCTATATAAGGCCTTACGCCCACCAATGTATGCACCAGTCACTTTGTTCTGTTTCCAATGCTTTATTGCAAAACTTTTTTAGGAAGTAGCAGTAAAGAGGTAGAAAGGGAGTTGCAGGAGAGTTCAAATGCCTTATGCAGATCACTGAGGAATTTAAGATCCTGAAGGCAAACACACTTTGTCTACAGATCTTTGCCCACCCAGATAGGTCTCTCTCACTGACCTAGCAGCCGGAATGGCGCATGGATGAAAAGTCTCTGCCACAGACTTGAGAAGAACAAAATGGTTGTACGAGCCTCTGCCACAGGATGTAGTATTAGATGAACAATCCTCTGCCACAGGATTTAATATTAGATGAACAGCAGCACAGTACCAGAACCTTTAAGCCGACCCGGCAGTACTGTGCGGTAGGTTAGTTAGGATGCATCCTCCAATTGAGTCACCAGGCTGTTCTTGAGATACCAGCCTTTTACACGGTCCTCTCCAAGATGAGTCCTCCCCTAGATCTTTCAATTTCTTGGCTTCTTCCCGCAGGACAGACAGCACAGGACCACCTCTGAACCAGTAGGCCCCAGACGACTTTTGGGCCTACTTGTAGTAACATAGCCTCAGGCCAGCATGGTCCCGAGACAGGAAAGAAGTTGTCACATACCTTAGGCCAGGAGGGCCAGGAGGTAAGAGAGACATAAAAATGGCGTCTGCCCCTTAAGTACCCTTTCCCAGAAAGCACAGCGGTGGACCACTCCCACTGGGCTGTTTCTAAGAAATAAGAGCACTCAATACACTTCAGCCTGTTGCTCTTCCAACACTGGCCTGTGGTGACAACGACACCTACAGAAAACAGTGTGGAACTACATGCAACACAGCTAATGCTGCCTGCACTGTATATTATATATTTATATATATATACACATTATATATTTATATTAATACACTAACTGCACTGTATGTATATACAGTGGGGATAACAAGTATTTGATACGCTGACGATTTTGCAAGTTTTCCTACTTACAAAGCATGTAGAGGTCTGTAATTTTTATCATAGGTACTCATCAACTGTGAGAGATGGAACTAAAAACAAAAATCCAGACAATCACATTGTATGATTTTTAAGTAGTTAATTTTCATTTTATTGCATGACTTAAGTATTTGATACATCAGAAAAGCAGAACTTAATATTTGGTACAGAAACCTTTGTTTGCAATTACAGAGATCATACGTTTCTTGTAGTTCTTGACCAGGTTTGCACACACTGCAGCAGGGATTTTGGCCCACTCCTCCATACAGACCGTCTCCAGATCCTTTAGGTTGTCCTGTCGCTGGGCAATACGGACTTTCAGCTCCCTCCAAAGATTTTCTATTGGGTTCAGGTCTGGAGACTGGCTAGGCCACTCCAGGAGCCACTCCTTAGTTGCCCTGGCTGTGTGTTTCGGGTCATTGTCATGCTGGAAGACCCAGCCACGACCCATCTTCAATGCTCTTACTGAGAGAAGGAGGTTGTTGGCCAAGATCTCACGATACATGGCCCCATCCATCCTCCCCTCAATACGGTGCAGTCATCCTGTGCCCTTTGCAGAAAAGCAGCTCCAAAGAATGATGTTTCCACCTCCATGCTTCATGGTTGGGATAGTGTTCTTGGGGTTGTACTCATCCTTCTTCCTCCAAACATGGTGAGTGGAGTTTAGACCAAAAAGCTCTATTTTTGTCTCATCAGACCACATGACCTTCTCCCATTGCTCCTCTGAATCATTCAGATGGTCATTGGCAAACTTCAGACGGGCCTGGAAATGCGCTGGCTTGAGAAGGGGACCTTCAGTGCGCTGCAGGATTTTAATCCATGGTGGCATAGTGTGTTACTAATGTTTTTCTTTGAGACTGTGGTCCCAGCCATCTTCAGGTCAGTGACCAGGTCCTGCCATGTTGTTCTGGGCTGATCTCTCAACTTCCTCATGATCATTAATCCCCACGAGGTGAGATATTGCATGGAGCCCCAGACCGAGGGAGATTGACCGTCATCTTGAACTTCCATTTTCTAATAATTGCACCAACAGTTGCTGCCTTCTCACCAAGCTGCTTGCCTATTTTCCTGTAGCCCATCCCAGCCTTGTGCAGGTCTACAATTTTATCTCTGATGTCCTTCACAGCTCTCTGGCCTTAGCCATTGTGGAGAGGTTGGAGTTTGTTTGATTGAATGTGTGGACAGGTGTCTTTTATACAGGTAACAAGTTCAAACAGGTGCAGTTAATACAGGTAATGAGTGGAGAACAGGAGGGCTTCTTAAAGAAAAAATATCAGGTCTGTGAGAGCCGGAATTCTTACTGGTTGGTAAGCAGGGGCGGATCCAGAGTCTAGTCTTGGGAGGGGCACTGCCAGAAAATATATTTTTTGGGGGTAAATCTATCGGGGAAATGGCTGGTGTTGGCGCTTCAATCATCACGGCACCATAGTTGTTATGGTGTCAGGATGATTGAAGCGCATTATTACTATTATTACATTGTTACAAAAATTAAATAGTTTAAATCACAATAATGCAGAATCAGTGGGAGCCCCATAGTGTGTCACTTGCCACGTCACCTGTCACCAGATGCAGATTGTCACTTGCCACATCCCCTGCCACCAAATGCGGATTGTCACTTCCCATGTCACTTGCCACGTTGCCTGTCACCAGATGCAGATTGTCACTTTCCACCTCGCCTGCCACCAAATGCGGATTGTCACTTGCCACGTCACCTGTCACCAGATGCAGATTGTCACTTGCCACGTCGCCTGCCACCAAATTCGGATTGTCACTTGCCACGTCACCTGTCACCAGATGCAGATTGTCACTTGCCACATCACCTGTCACCAGATGCAGATTGTCACTTGCCACATCACCTGTCACCAGATGCAGATTGTGACTTGCCACATTGTCTGCCACCAAATGCGTATTGTCACTTGCTACGTCACCTGTCACCAGATGCAGATTGTCATTTGCCACGTCAACTGTCACCAGATGCAGATTGTCACTTGCCATGTCATCTGTCCCCAGATGCAGATTGTTACTTGCCACGTCGCCTGCCACCAAATGCGGATTGTCACTTGCTACGTCACCTGTTACCAGATGCAGATTGTCACTTGCCACGTCACCTGTCACCAGATGCAGATTGTCACCTGCCACGTCACCTGCCACCAAATGCGGATTGTCACTTGCCACGTCGCCTGTCACCAGATGCAGATTGTCACGTCACCTGCCACATGTTGCGGATTGACAGTCACTTGCTCTGTCACTTTCCTGCTAAGGTGGTCTCTTGTGTCCCAGAGTCAGGCAGCAGATTACCAGTCAGGCAACAGAGAGATGATGTAATCTATCTGCTGCGGCTGCCTGCACGGTGAGGGGGGAACTGCAGGGATGCAGGGCGGGCGCCGGGTGGTGAGAGATGATGTCATCTCTCTGCTCCTCCACCTGCTGGCTCCCTGATTGGCCAGCAGCTGGCTCGAGCCGCACAGCTGCTCATCCGCGCTCTCACCTTCCCACTCACCAACTCATCCGCCGGGCCAGCCCGCTGTCTCTCTCCCGCAGAGCCGCCCACGGGCTCTCTCACCTACGGAGCCACCCGGTGGCTCTCTCATCCGCGGAGCCACCCACAAGCTCTCTCACTTAAGGAGCCGCCCGCCGGCTCTCTCACCTATGGAGCCACACACCGGCTCTCTCATCCGCGGAGCCGCCCACCGGCTCTCTCACCTACGGATCCACCCGTCGGCTTTCTCACCCACGGATCTACCCGCTGGCTCTCACTCACCCTCATTCTCGGAGGGGGCAATTGCCCTGTTGCCCCCCCCGGATCCGCCCCTGTTGGTAGGCAATCAAATACTTATGTCATGCAATAAAGTGCAAATTGTTTTTTTTTTTTAATCATACAATGTGATTTTCTGGATTTTTGTTTTAGATTCTGTCTCTCACAGTTCAAAAGTACCTATGATAAAAATTACAGACCTCCACATGCTTTGTAAGTAGGAAAACCTGCAAAATTGGCAGTGTATCAAATACTTATTCTCCCTATTGTATATATATATATATATATATATATATATATATATATATATATATATATATATATATTATATATATATATATACAGTATATATATTAAACTGCCTGCACACCACTAACTAACCTGCCTAATCTAGCTCAAATTCTCTCAATCTCCTCCACGTATCACACTACATACGGCTGCCATGTAAGCAGCCTTATATAGTGTGGGGTGTGGCCCCCTAAACCATGATTGGCTAAAGACACCCTGCCTTTGGCCAATCATGGCTCTCACAGCAGATCACGCTGTGATTGGCCAAAGCATGCAGGTCAGGTGCATGCTTTGGCAAATCAGCAGCCATCAATGCTCGCAGTGCATTATGGGGCACTCCGTGGCGCTCAAATATGCTGCGTATGCCCCATATGTTTGGTTCGTCTGTGAACAAACGAACACCCGAACTTACATTTCGAACATCGGGACCATCCCTACCAGTAACCCAGAACCCTCCTTCCTGCGCCATAACCTCGGCCACTTGTTAAGCTCCTGCTGCCTTGCTGGTGTGGCTCAAGATACAGTCTGTATTTCCAAGAATACTGCATTGGAGGTCATTTTCTTTAATATAGCACCAAAGTCAGTGATCTGTGATGTTATACCTGGCAAAGGCCAATAGGGATGTCCCTGTGCATCAGAGGGGGGCGGGGGTCACCCGGCTACGGCGCCATGTGGCCCCGTCCTCAGTTATAAAAGAACTGTCACCTGAAAGAACGGTCATTACAGTGGGAGCCTCCCATGGAGGTGGATCAGTGGCGGCATGCGGGGGGTTTTTCAGTCCGTCGGAACGAGAGAAGGAGATGAATGGACTTCGTGGGGCATTTTTATCTTTTTATTTTTTAATAAAGGACTTGTCCCCAAGCCGTGTCATGTCATTTTTACCATTTTCACACTTTTTTTGTGAAATGGTAGGGGTACATTTGTACCCCATTACCATTTCACACGGGGGGGAGGCTGGGATCTGGGGGTCCCCTTGTTAAAGGGGGCTTCCAGATTCCGATAAGCCCCCCACCTGCAGACCCCCACAACCACCGGGCAAGGGTTGTGGGGATGAGGCCCTTGACCCCATCAACATGGGGACATGGTGCTTTGGGGGACTACCTCAAAGCACCCTCCCCATGTTTAGGGCATGTGGCCTGGTACGGTTCAGGGGGGGTGCTCTCTCATCCCCCCTCTTTTCCTGCAGCCTGCCAGGTTGCATGCTTGGATAAGGGTCTGGTATGGATTTTTGGGGGAACCCCCACGCCATTTTTTTTTTTTATTTTGGCACGGGGTTCCCCTTAAAATCCATACCAGAACTGAAGGTTCTGGTATGGATTTTGAGGGGGACCACCATGCCATTTTTTTTTTAATTTTGGCATGGGGTTCCCCTTAATATCCATACCAGACCTGAAGGGCCTGGTATGGAATTTGGGGTTCCCCTTAAAATGCATACCAGACCCAAATGGCCTGGTAATGGACTGTGGAGGAATCCCATGCCATTTTTCTCAATGACTTTTATGTGTATTGCCGGAACCGACAATTCATTATAGCCGCGAGTACTTTCAAATGACTTTTTTTTCCTTTAGAAATGTCATTTTGTGCAGGGACTGTTCTAAACACGGAAAACATGTGCTACTTTACAGGCATACTATAGACTCCCCCCAGATATGAAATTTAAAGGAATATTTCACTTTTATTGTTTCATTTTAAGCATTATTAAAATCACTGCTCCCAAAAAAATGTCCGTTTTTAAAACTTTTTTTTGCACTGATACATGTCCCCAAACACTTTTTATGACAATAATTTGCATAGAAGCCTTTAAAATTAGCACTTTTGATTATTCATGTTCGTGTCCCATAGACTTTAACGGTGTTCGCGTGTTCGAACAAATTTTTTGCCTGTTCGCATGTTCTGCTGCGAACCGAACCGGGGAATGTTCGGCTCATCCCTAATTACAACCATGTAAAATGTGTAACTTTGAAATGTTATGAGTGTAAAGTGTATATAGAGCAGTTTTTTTGTGATGGATATTAACAGCCTTAAAATGCATTGATGTTGTTATGCAGATATTTTATTCAAGAAAATTAATTGTAGATTTTATATATTTTATGTCTCTGTACACGAATACTAAAAACTAGGGTTGTATCGATACTGATATTGGTGCCGACACTAAGCATATGCTCCGATACCTGAAACCGATACTTTCAGGCTCATTTCTTTGAGTTGTCAGTGGGATTCCCCCGGCATCGTGACTGACGATGAATCTACATCGGGGGACATTGTTTTTTTTTGTTTTTTTTTTTAAATAAAGGAATTGTCAAAAACTGGATCATGTCTTTATTTTTGACACTTTTTTGGTGAATGGGTTATGCCCGTACACACGGTCGGATTTTCCGATGGAAAATGTGCGATCGGAGCGTGTTGTCGGAAATTCCGACCGTGTGTGGGCGCCATCGGACATTTTCCATCGGATTTTCCGACACATAAAGTTGGACAGCAGGAGATAAAATTTTCTGACAACAAAATCCGATCGCGTCAATTCCGACCGTGTGTGGCCTGTTCCGACGCACAAAGTGCCACGCATGCTCAGAAGAAATTCCGAGACGGGACAGCTCGTTCTGGTAAACTTAGCGTTCGCAATGGATACAGCACTTTCGTCACGCTGCAATGTTAAAAATGGTTTAATACAGCGCACTCTCTTCTTCTTTATAATGTGACAAGAATTAAGTAGTTTTGCTGCTCATATTCACACACACTTCTCACAAACTTATTTCGTTACTATTTATCGGGATTCCCTCAATATATTTTGATTTCTCACATCTGACAACATATTTTTGTATATTTGTTTTTTTTTTTGGCTTTAATGTAGATTTTTTTTTTGTGTTTCTATTTTTTTTTATTTTTTTTGCGATTTTGATTTGTACTCCCGAAAATGCTTGTGTGTGTTTTTTGTGACAATTTCCCACAACACCATTGATATGTTGTTCTATTTAATCTGTAGGAGATTGTTTGGTGTTGTTGTCCCTTGTTAATTTCACATTGTACTTTAGAAATGTACCTGAATCGTCACCAACAAACTGTCCTTTTTGGATGAAAACACACACAGGAGAGTAGAATTTAACCAAAAAAATTTATTAAGGGGTCACAACTAAACAAAGAGGGAGGCAACGCTGGATAAACTGCAGAAGTGGGTGAAGCCTTGGACCCCCAGAGCACACATCAACTATTTAAAAGCAAAATTGGTGGCCTGAGGAGTCCTTATCTAAGGGAGGGCAGTCTGGTCCAGAAGTCCCAGAGATCCGGAAAGCAGCAGATGACATCTATGTCCCCAGGCTGTGGTCATACGAGAGACTGCAGCTTCTGTCAGACCAGACTGAACCCAGGGCCATCACTCTTTGGTCTTCTTTCCACGCCTCCTTCCACGCGGTGGCTGTGGTGGTGGAGTTGTGGCAGCAGGAGGAGGAGGAGGATCGTCGATCTCAATGACATCCGTCTTGGGCGTTAGTTCCCCACTCACCCCCTTACGTAGGACTTTATAAATCAGGCCCTCAGAGAGCTTGTGTTGGCCCTCCTGCATGCCCTGCAATTTGGTGGCAGCCATGCAGGCAAAGGCCTCTTCAGGACTGGGGAAGGCTCGGAGGGACGCAGAAGCCTCCTGGATCAGCCTGTACGCTGAATCCTGCACGGGACTTGGAGTGGCCTTCCTGGCTCGTTTATATGGCAGGCAGAGGGGAGGGACCTGAGACTCAGTCAGGCTGCGACTGGTCCCAGGCTTCTCCTGGCTGCCACTTAGCCCCGCCTCCTCCTGGCTGCCACTAATCCCCGCCTCCTCCTGACTGCCACATTCCACAGCCTCCTCCTGGCTGAGGTCCTCCTGTGTATGAAAAAGGGACATAGTTTTAGTATTTTTTTCCATCAATCACACACAATTTTCACCTCCTGACTGCTGCAAATTGAATGTTAACAAATATAACAGACTATCCTTCTGAGCCCAGCATTTTTCATTTTTGTCCCAATTTTGGGTGCCCACTACTGTCTATTGATATGTAAAACACTTTCAAGCAGCAAATAGTGATCAATAATAACATCTAGTAAACATCATTTCTTTATTGACTAGAAATCTGTAGAAGAATGCTATACCTGACTCCAGCTGGGCTCCTCCACTTCTTCCTGGCTGGAAGGCCCAGGTTGGACATCAGAAGCCTCAGCTGGGGTGGAAGGAAGAGTGGAGAGGGATTCCCTGACTTCAGTGTGGTCTGACAGAAATCGCAGTCTCTCATAGTACCACAGCCTGGGGACATAAACGTCATCTGCTGCAGCTCCGGACCTCTGGGAATCTGTGACCTTCTTGCGCTCCCTAAGATAAGTGCTCCTCAGGCCACCAATTTTAGCTTTTAAATAGGGGATGTTTGCTGTGGGGACCACCGGCTTCACCAACTCCAGCAGTTTCTCCAGCGCTGCCTGCCTCTTCTGTTTGTGGCTATAATGGGGGTGCCTGACCTGCCACAGACAGGGCAGCTCCCTGTACTTGTCTATGAACAGGGGCAGGAAATTGTGGTCGTTGAACCCATCCATTTTCTCTGCAAGACACAACACAAGACAAACCCTAATGTAAGGCCAAACTTCCCTAATCTTGTTACAATATAGGCTTACATTTTGAAGCAGTATAGGCGCAAGTTTAGATCTTACCTTCGTTATCACGATCGGCGTCTCCGATGCTCCTTCCTCCGCTCACAGATCGTACGTAATACGCACGTGTTTTACGCTTTATACACACTGCGCATGCGTATAACTCCGCCCGCCCCTGACGTTCTTTCTAGTCTATTCCCCGCCCCTTTTCGTTCGGTGCAGTGGGGGAAGAGCACATGGCGGATAGACAGCAGGTGTGTGCTAATTGTAGCAACGAGGAGGAGGAGGAAAGGCCGGAGCCTGAAACGTCACGATCCAGAAGGAGATTTAAGGACTCAAATATGTCCTTTGGGGAGATGTTGGAGATGGTGGACATCCTGAAGAAGGCCGACTATGATGGAAAGTATGGGCCTTACCCCAACCCCAATGTCCGAAAGGCCAAGATCATGGCGAAAGTGGTCAGGAGTCTGCACCGGAAATTCGGGGTACGACGATCAAAAGATCAGCTCAGGAAGCGGTGGTCGGACCTGAAATTACGAGAACACGAGCAGTACAGAAAGATCCGGAGAGTGCTGCAAAAAAGTAAGTAGTTGTGCTGTGTTCCTATTCTTTTTGGCTTTATTACGTTCGTGCTGCTCCATGTGCTTTTAGGAACTGTTGTACAGTTTAAAATGGCAACTTTCATGTTCATGGGCACATTATTCGTTCGGATCAAACATTTTTCGTTCCAACTATAAAATACCATTGTTTAGCCCATATGCATTTGGCCACCATTTTGACGCCCTATACTTGTCTTAAAAGAATTGGGTTGTGTAGATGGCTTTGTTACTAGAATGAAATGCAAACTAGATTCTGTGTAAGGAGAGGACACTCAGCAGCTGTTTTCACATCTGGACGCTGGAGCACTAGTGTGGGACAAAAGAACACCATTTTTATTAGGGGGGCACACAGGTGCTCCAGTGTATACTATAGGGGGGTCTCCATCTGTGAAGCTTGTACAAAACAGGTAAAGTATTGCAGCTTGACAAAGGGCATTAAAAAAATTACATCTTGGAACTCTGCTAAAATAGATCATTGTACCCCACTTCCAAGCAATGTTTCATCTTTATAGTTCTGACATTAAATATCTGTGTGCTAATTATACCATTTTTGCTTTACATGGATGAGGGGTGTCCTCCGAGTCTTTTCTCCCCTGAGGAGACCAGAGACCCCCCCCTCTGGAAGAAGGGGAAATCCCCCCAAAACAAGCTGAGCAGGAGGAAGAAGACGTGATGGAACTAGTCACCACAACAGGTGAGTGTCTGCGACCACAGGCTCAGATAAGAGATGGATGGTTGGTTTTACACAGGCCTGTTTTCTATAAAATGGACATTTTGATTTGGGATACTGCCACCACAAAAATTAGTATACAACAAACATGTTGGTTTGTGTGAAAAACCTTTGGTAAATGCACATGTGATTGTGCAGGTATTAAAAAGATTGTTAATCAAGAATGTGTGGATTATTGTCTCAACGCTACAACACTTTTGGGGTGATGTAATTGTTGTTTTATGAGAAAATGGGGGTTATTTCCTAAGGGCAAATCCACTTTGCACTACAAGTGCAGTTTCAGTGAAGTTGCAAGTGCACTTGTAGTGAAATGTGTTTTTGCATTTAGGAAATAACAGCCAACAGTGCTTTGTATAAGGTTACACAATCACGACATTTTCTGGACTCCACACATTTCTGTCAGGGTCAGCTCAAACAAACACAAGCAGTAAATGTCCACAAAGATTTTCTTTTTTTTTTTTTTTTGAAAAAACCTTCACATATTGTCTGGCATAATGGTAGCCCCCCTACCGGCAAAGAACTCCAGGTAGCGTAACCGGACATCACGGGCACTCAGGGAGGGCAAGCCAGGACGGCCACTTTCAAGCGCCGTCAGTGTGGTTTGATGTAGGATTCCGGCCTCAGGCCCAACTGATCCAGCATAGTTGGCCGAATGTTTCCGTAAAAAGTTATGGAGAACACAGCACGCAAGTATTATATGGTTCAGTTTATATTCCGCCATATGGATAGGTGTCAGAAATAGTCGGGACCGGCTGGCCAGGATTCCAAATGTGTTCTCCACCACTCTTCGGGCTCTGGCCAGCCGGTAATTAAAAACCCTCTGTTCCGGGGTGAGGGTCCTCATCGGGAATGGCCGCATCAGGTGGTCCCCCAGCGCAAATGCTTCATCAGCAACAAACACAAATGGGAGTCCTTCAACATTGTCCTCTGGAGCTGGCAAGTCCAAGCTGCCATTCTGGAGACACCTGTAGAACTCCGTCTGGGCGATGACTCCACCATCGGACATCCGGCCATTCTTCCCCACGTCCACATACAGGAAGTCGTAATTAGCCTACACCACCGCCAACATCACTATACTATTAAACCCCTTGTAATTATAATAGTATGACCCCGAGTTGGGTGGTGGGACAATGTGGACGTGTTTCCCATCAATTGCCCCTCCGCAGTTAGGAAAGTCCCACCGCTGGGCAAAGTGGGAGGCCACAGTCTGCCATTCCTGTGCCGTGGAAGGAAACTGTTGAGGAAAAAACAATAAACATTACTATTTTTACTCTGAAACATGGCAAGCAGATTCGACACAAACATTCTGGGGCATCCTCCAGATAGCATTTATTAAGGGGAATTTAACAAGGCCAAAGTATAAGGTACACCTATCATATTCCCCCTCCCCCCCTCTCATGGGCCATTTCTAACATTATAGAGGGGGTAACTCTTGGACAGGTAACCCTCTTCACTTCATTGAGAGATGAATGCCTAAATACAGGGTATTACTTGGAACAGCCCCTCCTTAGTTACACTATTGGCAGCTCACTGGACAGGTAAGAAGTGTCATAATACAAAGATATAAATACACACTGTACACATTTGAGGACATTTGGACATTCTGCTATTACCTGTCAAGATAATAATAGGATACAAAAACTTTAAACAGTACCATTGGAAAGTATACAGGCAGGCCCTTGCACCACATGCTTTGGGGAATTCATCCATAAATCTGACCAGTAAAGAGATGGGTATAGTGTGTATGGGTTTGGCAAAGTCAGCAGATAGATGATTGAGGATAGAGAATTGGGATCAGCTGACTTGGCAGTTGGGGGGAGGGAGGGTTACTAAAAATGATTTGGGGACACTACAAAAAAAGCCTCTGGCACTCTGTCTGAATTTAAATCAAAAATAACATTTCCAAACATTTTAGGGGGTGTTTGGGGTAAAGCACTACTATGGAGCTGATAAAATACATTGTTAAGTGACTACATGAGGTGAATATAGGCCAGGAGACACCATGCTGGGGAGGTTATTGAAGGGCAAATATGTATGAAGGACCTAAAATAATAATTACATAAAAATCCAGCATGCATGAGGACAAAGGGGACATTCACAGCATATTACAATCATGGTCATTAGGGAATGAGGAAAGAAATACAATATATTAGCAAACATTAAATACAATAAAATGTGAGATTAAAGGATAAAAATCTTACCTTCATATATTCCTTCTGCAGGACCTGGATGATGGCAGAACAGGTCTCTGGGATGATGATACCCAGAGCCTGGGGGGAGATGCCTGTCGAGAACTTCAAGTCCTGCAGGCTTCTCCCTGTGGCCAAATACCGCAAGGTAGCGACCAACCTCTGCTCCGGAGTGATGGCTTGCCTCATGCAGGTATCCTGCCTGCTGATATAGGGGGTAAGCGAAGCCAACAAACAGTGAAATACGGGGTTCGTCATCCTGAGAAAGTTCCTGAAATCATCAGGATTATTCTCACGGATCTCACGGAGCAAAGGCATATGAGAGAACTGGTCACGCTGAAGCAACCAATTCTTGGTCCATGAACTCCTCCCCACCCTGTTCATGGACTGGACTTGTGTCAAGGTCAGGACCCCAACACCAAGCCCCCGCACAGCACGAACTCTACGAGAAGTACGCATACGAAACATGGCTAGAAAACGATCGGCTGCTCAGAACGAAGTAACAGAACGCACTGAAGAACAGCAAGGCCTGTGAAGAGCGACCTGAAAAACAGCAACGAGCAGGCAAGATCACACAGAAAACTCTGATACGAACTGACTGCACGCACTGAAGAGCAGATACAAACCCACAAGCACAAACTGAATGGCAGAAAACGATCTGAAAGCCACGAGTCTGAAAAAGCGCGAATTGTCTCTCACCAAACTTTTACTAACATGAGATTAGCAAAAGGAGCCCAAAGGGTGCCGCGCTTGGTTCTGAACCGGCCTTTTCTAGTCTCGTCGTACGTGGTGTACGTGACCGCGTGGTTGGCGATCGGAAATTCCGACAACTTTGTGCGACCGTGTGTAGGCAAAACAAGTTTGAGCCAACATCCGTCGGAAAAAATCCTAGGATTTTGTTGTCGGAATGTCCGAACAAAGTCCGACCGTGTGTACGCCCTATAAGAGTACAAAGTACCCCATATTCATTCACATGGGGGGGCGGGATCTGGGGGCCTCTTTGTTAAAGAGGGTGCCCAGATTCTGATAAGCCCTGTGCCCGCAGACCTTCACAACCACCGGCCATGGTTGTGGGGAAGAGGCCCTTGGCCCCATCAACATGGGGACAAGGTGCTTTGGGGTGGGGGGGCAGAGCCCCTCTGCTCCATAGCACCCCCATGTTGAGGGCATGTGGCCTGGTATGGTTCAGGAGAGGGGTTGCCTGCTCGTTCACCTTTCCTGGCTTACCAGGCTGCATGCTCAGATAAGGGTCTGGGATGAATTTTAGAAGGGGCCCCACGCTGTTTTTTCTTAAAATTTTTGCATGGGGTTCCCCTTAAAATCCAAACCAGAGCCAAAGGGCCTGGTATGGATTGGGGGGGGGCCCTACGCTGTTTTTTCCCTTTTTTTGCCAGTAAATACTGTATTCTTTTTACATTAAGCTGTCATCGGCAAAGCCCGCTGACAGCTGATGACTTATTAATTGTTAAGGATGCTGCAGTCGGGCTTTCGGCCCCACTCCTTGACAACCTATTGATGCACAGAAAATTTGGCTGTTTGGTGAACACCCAAATGGTCAATGTTCAGGCTGAACTTATCTTATTACACCAAATTGCTGCGCTTTTTTTTCCTTTTGGCCTCATGCACACTGAGAACTTGCTCAGCTCCCCTGAACGCATTTTCTCTCGACAGTAGAAAAGCTGCTTAAAACCATGCCTAAAGCCGTGTTCTGCACATGCATTTAAGAGCATTTAGAAGGGTACAGACACATAAAGCATTTGAGTGTTTATAGATTCTATTGGCAATATTAATTATTTCTGGCCATTGGAATGAATAAATTAATGCTCAAGTGCTAAATGCAACTAGCGTTTATGAATGCCAATATTTTTTTCTGCCCAAAAGCTCCTCTCCTGAACATGTTGGTGATATTTTTTTACTGCCTGTAAATGCTACTCTGCTAATATGCCTGTTGTGTTGGGAGTTACTTTGGGCGGAGGCCCGTGGAATCCCTTAGAGAGGTTGGGAAACCCTTGTTTCAGCATCCCATGCACCTCTTATGTCTAAGTCACTCCGTGTCTACGGGGTGACCGAGAACCCCAGTCTGATCTGTACTAATTGGACATGCTGTACAACCACACTGGAAGCAGGGGGCTGCACATGCAGGGGGTTCTTCCAAAGAAGTGGGGTTCTTTAAATAAGTTGCACTTACGCTCTTGCACCATCCATCTGAACATTTTCTTCTCTCTTCACAGATAAATCAGCGTTTATACTTCCATCTACCTAAACTGAAAATTGACTGGCTGCTCAAATGCATATTTGGTAAATCTGCGTTTATACTTCTATCTACCTAAACTGAACATTGACTGACTGCTCAAATGCATATTTGGTAAATCTGCGTTTATACTTCCATCCACCTAAACTGAGCATTGACTGACTGCTCAAATGCATATTTGGTAAATCTGCGTTTATACTTTCATCTACCTACACTGAACATTGACTGACTGCTCAAATGCATATTTGGTAAATCTGCGTTTATACTTCCATCCACCTAAACTGAACATTGACTGACTGCTCAAATGCATATTTGGTAAATCTGCGTTTATACTTCCATCCACCTAAACTGAACATTGACTGACTACTCAAATGCATATTTGGTAAATCTGTGTTTGTCACCGCTGTTTCAACTCCATCTGTAGCCATGCTCACATTATTTCAATGTTTATTTAGCTATTAAGTCTTACCTAAATTATGGGTTCCCTTATCTTTACAATTTTGGTCTTTTAGTCCTCTTGTAGTTTGATTGTGGTGTGAAAAGTTTTTCTCTGCTAGCTGTGTGCCTAATATTACCTCCTGATTGATTAATTGCCAGATTCAATCCACACCCAACACAGTATAAAAACAAGGCCTTCTTTACAGGGGAACACAAGCAAGGGGCTGCACATGCAGCAGGTTCTTCCAAAGAAGTGGGGTTCTTTAAATAAGTGGCACTTCTGCTCTTGCACCATCCATCTGAACATCTTCTTCTCTCTTCACAGGTAAATTTGCATTTATACTTCCATCTACCTAAACTGAACATTGACTGACTGCTCGAATGCATATTTGGTAAATCTGTGTTTGTCACCGCTGTTTCAACTCCATCTGTAGCCATGCTCACATTATTTCAATGTTTATTTAGCTATTAACCGCTTGCCGACCGCCTCACGCTGATATCCAGAAGGGCTCATACAGGCAAAACCATGTACCTGTACGTTCCCCTTGCCAGCAGTCGCGCGCGGCAAGCTCCGTGAGTCGGGTCGCGGGTCAGACTCGATCGCCGCGGGGATACCCGCGATCGCCTCACGAGGAGGAAGAACGGGGAGATGCTAATGTAAACAGCATCTCCCCGTTCTGCATAGTGACAGTGTCACTGGATCTCTGCTCCCTGTCATCGGAGCAGAGATCAGTCACATGTCACACACAGCCATGCCCCTCACAGGTAAAAACACGCCCCTAGGACACACTTAACCCCTACACTGCCAACTAGTGGTTAACCCCTTCACTGCCAGTGTCATTTACACAGGAATCAGTGCATTTGTATAGCACTGATTGCTGTATAAATGACAATGGTCCCAAAAATGTGTAAAAAATGTCCGATGTGTCTGCCATAATGTCACAGTCACAATAAAAATCACTGATCACCGCCATTAAAAAAAAAAAAAAAATTATTAATAAAAATCCCGTAAAACTATTCCCTATTTTGTAAACGCTATAACTTTTGCGCAAACCGATCAATAATCACTTATTGCGATTTTTTTTTTTTAACCAAAAATATGTAGAAGAATACGTATCTGCCTAAACTGAGGAAAAAAATAGTTTTTTATATATTTTTGGGAGATATTTATTATAGCAAAAAGTAAAAAATAATGCGTTTTTTTTCAAAATTGTCGCTCTTTTTTTTGTTTATAGCACAAAAAATAAAAAATGCAGGGGTGATCAAATACCACCAAAAGAAAGTTCTATTTGTGGGAAAAAAAAGGACGTCAATTTTGTTTGGGAGCCACGTCGCACGACCCCGAAATTGTCAGTTAAAGCGGCACAGTGCCGAATCGCAAAAAGTGCTCTGGTCAGGAAGGGGGTAAATTCTTCCGGGGCTGAAGTGGTTAAGTCTTACCTAAATCAGGGGGTTCCCTTATCTTTACAATCTTGATCTTTTGATCCTCTTGCAGTTTGATTGTGGTGTGAAAAGTTTTTGCTCTGCTAGCTGTGTGCCTAATATTACCTCCTGATTGATTATTTGCCAGATTCAATCCACACCCAACACAATATAAAAACAAGGCCTTCTTTATGGGGGGACACAAGCAGGGGGCTGCACATGCACAGGTTCTTCCAAAGAAGTGGGGTTCTTTAAATAAGTGGCACTTCTGCACTTGTACTTCAGTGATTTGCACAAAGAAACCACAGCAGACTGCAGGAGACCTCATTTCCACATTATCTCACCTTCTTCTCTGAAACATGCACTCTTTCCTCTTCACAATTGCAGCCTCTCTCCTCAAACTCACTTTTCTTCACCCCTCTGCTCCACTCCACAATCTGTACATATCACCCTCACTTCTTCCCTCCCCTTATTACTGCACTCATCACCTCTTTCTAACTCTAAGCCCACTTGCTAACAAACCCCCCAGGATACTGAAACATGTCCCCTCATACAAGTCATATTCTCATATTACCTCCCTTACTCTTCTGCTATTCCTAACCACTGTAACTGTACCCAATAGGGATGAGCTTCGAGTTCATTGGCTGTTCGCAAGTTCGCCGAACAGCGAACAATTTGGGGTGTTCACGGCAAATTCGAATGCTGCGGAACACCCTTTAAAAGTCTATGGGAGAAATCAAAAGTGCTAATTTTAAAGGCTAATATGCAAGTTATTGTCATAAAAAGTGTTTGGGGACCTGGGTCCTGCCCCAGGGAACATGGATCAATGCAAAAACAAGTTTTAAAAACGGCCGTTTTTTCAGGAGCAGTGATTTTAATAATGCTTAAAGTCAAACAATAAAAGTGTAATATCCCTTTAAATTTCGTACCTGGGGGGTGTCTATAGTATGCCTGTAAAGGGGCGCATGTTTCCTGTGTTTAGAACAGTCTGACAGCAAAATGACATTTTGAAGGAAAAAACTCATTTAAAACTACCCGCGGCTATTGCATTGCCGACAATACACATAGAAGTTCATTGATAAAAACGGCATGGGAATTCCCCAAAGGGGAACCCCGAACCAAAATTAAAAAAAAAAAATGACGTGGGAGTCCCCCTAAATTCCATACCAGGCCCTTCAAGTCTGATATGGATATTAAGGAGAACCCCGGCCAAAATTAAAAAAAAAAAAATGACGTGGGGTTCCCCCTAAATTCCATACCAAAACCCTTCAGGTCTGGTATGGATTTTAAGGGGAACCCCGCGCCAAAAAAAAAAAAAAAAAACGGCGTGGGGTCCCCCAAAGAATCCATACCAGACCCTTATCTGAGCACGCAACCTGGCAGGCCGCAGGAAAAGAGGGGGGGACGAGAGTGCGGCCCCCCCCTCCTGAACCGTACCAGGCCACATGCCCTCAACATTGGGAGGGTGCTTTGGGGTAGCCCCCCAAAACACCTTGTCCCCATGTTGATGAGGACAAGGGCCTCATCCCCACAACCCTGGCCGGTGGTTGTGGGGGTCTGCGGGCGGGGGGCTTATCGGAATCTGGAAGCCCCCTTTAACAAGGGGACCCCCAGATCCCGGCCCCCCCTGTGTGAAATGGTAAGGGGGTACAAAAGTACCCCTACCATTTCACTAAAAAACTGTCAAAAATGTTAAAAATGACAAGAGACAGTTTTTAACAATTCCTTTATTTAAATACTTCTTCTTTCTTCTGTCTTCCTTCATCTTCTGGTTCTTATGGTTCTTCTGGCTCTTCTGGTTCTTCCTCCGGCGTTCTCGTCCAGCATCTCCTCCGCAGCGTCTTTTATCTTCTTCTCCTCGGGCCGCTCCGCACCCATGGCATGGGGGGAGGCTCCCGCTCTTCTCTTCTTCTTCTTCTCTTCTTCTTTTCTTCATTTTCTTCTCCGGGCCGCTCCGCACCCATGCTGGCATGGAGGGAGGCTCCCGCTGTGTGACGGCGCTCCTCGTCTGACAGTTCTTAAATAACGGGGGGCGGGGCCACCCGGTGACCCTGCCCCCCTCTGACGCACGGTGACTTGACGGGACTTCCCTGTGACGTCACGGGGAATGCCCACGGACCCCACGCCGTTTTTTTTTTTTTTTTTGGCGCGGGGTTCCCCTTAAAATCCATACCAGACCTGAAGGGTCTGGTATGGAATTTAGGGGGAACCCCACGTCATTTTTTTTTTTTTGGCCGGGGTTCCCCTTAATATCCATACCAGACCTGAAGGGCCTGGTATGGAATTTAGGGGGACTCCCACGTCATTTTTTTTTTATTTTGGTTCGGGGTTCCCCTTTGGGGAATTCCCATGCCGTTTTTATCAATGAACTTCTATGTGTATTGTCGGCAATGCAATAGCCGCGGGTAGTTTTAAATGAGTTTTTTCCTTCAAAATGACATTTTGCTGTCAGACTGTTCTAAACACAGGAAACATGCGCCCCTTTACAGGCATACTATAGACACCCCCCAGGTACGAAATTTAAAGGGATATTACACTTTTATTGTTTGACTTTAAGCATTATTAAAATCACTGCTCCTGAAAAAACGGCCGTTTTTAAAACTTGTTTTTGCATTGATCCATGTCCCCTGGGGCAGGACCCAGGTCCCCAAACACTTTTTATGACAATAACTTGCATATTAGCCTTTAAAATTAGCACTTTTGATTATTCATGTTCGTGTCCCATAGACTTTAACGGTGTTCGCATGTTCGAACGAACTTTTTTCCTGTTCGCATGTTCTGGTGCGAACCGAACAGGGGGGTGTTCGGCTCATCCCTAGTACCCAACACACCCATCACCATCACCCTACACCCTCTGGCAGTAGTCGCAATCTACACAAGCTAGTCTCCATTTCTCTTCTTCCCAATGCCAGCCTCCCCCTTTCCTGTGTCCTCTGGAACAACCGCTCTGTCTGCAACAAACTCACCACTGTTCATGACCTCTTTGTCACTAATTCCTTTAATCTACTTGCTGTCATTGAAACCTGGCAACGCTCATCTAACACCCCTTCTCCTGCTTCCCTCTCCCAGGGTGGCCTTCACAGGACTCACTCCCCTAAGCTTAATGGACGCAAGGGAGGTGGAGTGGGATTCCTCCTATCCCCCCAGAGCACCTTCCAGGTTATTCACTCTCCTCCTTCTCTTTACCTCTCTTTCCCTCTCATCATTTGAAGCTCACTGTATACGTCTATTCTTTCCAACTTCCCTAAGAATTGCTGTGATCTACCGGCCCCCTGGATCATTATGGACTTTCCTTGATGAGTTTTCTGCCTGGCTACCCTACTTTCTCTCTTCAGAAATACCCACAATCCTTCTCAGGGATTTCAACATCCCTGCTAATACAAACACTCCTGTTACTTCTAAACTTCTTAATCTAACCTCTCCATTTGACCTGAAGCAATGGGTACAGGCTTCTACTCACTCTTGACCTTGTATCCTCCTACCTATGCACTCCATGTAACTTCTCAAACAATCCTTTTCCTCTCTCCGACCAACCACCTTATTAGTTTCTGAATTAATCGATACAATAAGTAATATTATATCTGTGTATTAATTTGTCTAATCCCTGTAGTCAGTTAGTCTATTAAACGCTGAGCACATGTTATTGTTCATATCACAATAATTCCAGGTTAGCTATGAAACCAAACACACGGTGCTGCTAGTAAAACAATATCTTAGTACATTCCTATCTTCTTGGGAAATAAATAGAAATAAATAACATCACACACTACACAGCACAGTATGTATTCAGAGCATATAACAACAATGAAATATCAAAGATACTTATCACTCATGGTTTCATCTGCTGGTTCTGGATGATAAAAGGGGTCTGGGCCACATGGAATTTAGGCCCAAGCCCTCAGTTAGAGCAAAGTCCCAAGATGGCAGAGGGACAATATCATGGCAGGCTTTTCAGCAACAAAGAGAAAGAACTCTCTGTAACAACCCTTTTTACAAACTCACTCATCACTCATTCAAACTCCCCCCATTGCCAGTCCCATTTGCTTTGCCAATTAATGTTCACATGACAATCCTCCTCATATTACTGACTGTTCTGCCATACTTGGCTCTGGGGGCAGTATTGCAGTCCATGCGCCCTGGGCCGTTTTTGTACTCAATCTCTTTGAAGCCTGTAATCACACATATCACAGCAGGTGGGCTGGAGACAAGCCCTTTTGCTATGCAGATTCTGTTTGGGGCCACATTCTTCTGTACTTTTTTAAAACTGTGGGACTGCAAGTGCCAGCATGGCTGATCTTGGTTGTAAGAACAGATGTGTGGAAACTTTAGACATATAACATTAGACCATGTTGACTTCCAACAGTTTCTCTCTCTCCCTCTGTCTTCCACCACCTTTCCCTCCAATCGCCTAACCATCACCCGCAGAAACTTTTGCAACTTCAACTCTTCTCTTCTCTGTTCTGCTACTGACCACCTCTATGACAAAATCTCTCCCCTGTCCTGCCCCAACCAAGCCACTTCCATCTACAATAAATCCCTGTCTTCCATCCTGGACAAGCTCGCTCCCCTCACTACACGCAGAATCAGGCCTTGACCCCTACAACCCTGGCAAACATATGACACTAAAGTTCTCCAAAAACGTAGTCGCGCTCTTGAGCGTCTGTGGCACAAGACTAAGTCTCTCAAAGACTTCAACCAATACAAATCTGCCCTCCAAAAATACTATTCTCTCCTCCACACTGCCAAGCAGACCTATTTTACAACTCTTAACACCTTCTCATCCAGTCCCTGTAAACTCTTCTCTACCTTCAACTCTCTACTTCGTCCTGCACCCACTGACTCACTCACTGCCCAGGAGATTGCTAATCACTTCAAAAACAAGATTGATACAATCCGTGATGAAATCTCCAATCTACAGGTATCTCCCCCAGTTAAGACCCCATGTCAACAGGTACAACTGACACTCCCCTTATTCAAATCTGCTACTACAGACGAAGTTGCTAAACTCCTTTCTAACACCCACCTAACCACCTGTCCCCTAGACCCTATTCCCTCCCAAATACTACGGTCGTCCTCTGACTCTATCCTACACTCTCTAACCCACATCTTCAATCTCTCCCTCACCTCTGGCATTTTCGCCAATGCTCTAAAACATGCACTTGTCACCCCCATACTTAAAAAGCCGTCCTTGGACCCTACCAATCTTAACAACCTACGCCCTATCTCCTTGCTCCCCTTTTCCTCTAAACTCCTTGAACGTCTGGTTTACAACCAACCACCTCATTAAAAATAACTTTCTTGATCCCCTTCAATCTGGATTTCGCCCTCAACACTCCACAGAAACTGTTCTTTTAAAACTCACAAATGACCTACTAACTGCAAAAACCAACAGACACTATTCTGCACTCCTACTTCTGGACCTTTCAGCTGTCTTTGAAACGGTTGACCACCCCCTCCTCAAAAAAAAAACTTTACTCCCTCGGTCTCTGTGACTGTGCTCTTCAGTGGCTCTATCCCAATGAACCTTCAGTGTCACTTACAATTTTACTTCCTCCACTCCTCTTCCCTTCTCCATCGGGGTCCCCCAAGGTTCTGTTCTTGGACCTCTTTTATTTTCAATCTACACCTCTTCCCTGGGTCAGCTCTCATGGCTTTCAATATCATTTCTACGCTGATGACACACAAATCCATCTCTCCACCCCTCAACTCACTCCATCAGTCTCCTCAGGCATCACTAACTTACTAACAGACAAATCTGTATGGATGTCACACCACTTCCTCAAACTCAACTTGTCCAAAACTGAGCTTATAATATTTCCACCCCCACGTGCCTCTTCCCCTGACTTCTCTGTCAAGAGCAATGGCGCAACCATCCACCCATCCCCACATGTCAGCGTGCTAGGTGTTATCCTGGACTCTGAACTCTCCTTTCGGCCCCACATCCAATCACTTTCCAAAGCTTGCCACCTCAACCTCTGTAACATCTCTAAACTATGTCTCTTTCTAACCAATGAAACCACAAAACTCCTGATTCACTCCCTGCTTATCTCCCGTCTTAACTACTGCAACTCCCTCCTCATTAGGTTACCTTTAAATAGACTATCCCCCCTTCGGTCCATTATGAATGCTGCTGCCAGACTCATCCACCTTACAAACCACTCAGTGTCTGCTACCCCTCTCTGCCAATCCCTCCATTGGCTGTCACTCACCCAACAAATTTCAGAAGGTCTCCAAATTTATCCACTTTTAGGCGATCCTTGAAAACCTTCCTCTTCAGAGAAGCCTATCCTGTCTCCATCTAAAAACTGCACTATTTTCTCCATTAGCTCATCCCCCCACAGCTATTACCCTTTTGTATAACTTGACCCTCCCTCCTAGATTGTTAACTCTAACGAGCAGGGCTCTGATTCCCCCCCTGTATTGAATTGTATTGTAATTGTACTGTCTGCCCTAATGTTATAAAGTGCTGCGTAAACTGTCAGCGCTATATAAATCCTATATAATAATAATAATAATATAAATATATTGTATATTGTCTCATACTGTTGTGAACTCTTTGCTGGGTCACTTGGGGTGTGGCTGTATTTCATGCTTCTATTGTGTCCGTCTGCCTTGGGAGAAAAGTATTATGGGATGTGTATGTGTGTTTGCTGTAAGGAGGGAGGGGGGAATTTCTCCAACAGCTCTCTCTGCTGATTGGACAGTCTACTCTGCCCTGAATGCAAAGGGAGGGTGGATTGTCCCGAGTGTTAGCTCTGTGTACCTGTTTCAATAAACAGTTCATGTTCAGCAGTAAAAATGAGTATGAGTACTGCCTAGTTCTTGGTTGCAAGTGGTTGGGACATCTGATATCTATATTCAGACTGGAAGGAAGTATGTGATTGTAACGACACCCCGAGTATGAAAGGGGTTAAAGTCATTTAGGACATTCCATACCGAAACACAAAGGCAGCTACCGAACACTTCAATCAGCCGAACAAGGAACCCATACAAATAATCCACCCCAAAAATGAGACAAGATGCTCTGTCTTCAGGGTCAAGCAGGAATCAACTCCTTTATTATAACACATGGACACAACAGATAAAAAAAAACTCAGAGACACTTTCCCCCCACCCTTGGAAAAGAGGGCGGGTTAAACTGTCCAATGACAATGGACACACAGGTCAGGTGTGTTTAACGTCTCATCAGTACACAGTGTTAGCAGGGAGAGCTGTTGGAAGAATCCCCCCTCCCTCCAATGCAATACACATCCTGTGATCCAAGGCAGACAAACATAATAGAACATTGGAATACAGCCCCACCCAAAACTAGCACAGCAAACAGTACACAATACAATGAGACAGCACACATTATATATACACACATATACAGCATTGAGTCTCTGACTAGCACAGATCATAGTGGGGTTCTCATTCACCCTGTGCCCCTATTAGTGACTCCCATCACAATGGCATATCCAGGGTCCCCAGAGTCTGTGTGTCTTGGGGGACATGGACCTGAATCTAAAGTAACGCCACCTCCAGGGTCCCCAGGCATACAGCTCACAAAGAGCACCGTCCCCCCAAATGCTAGGGCCCATAATCAGTTTGCAGGAGACTAGCATTCAGTCCCCTCCAAAAGCCTCTTTTCCGGCTAGGTCTGTCACATTTCTCCCCTTTCGGCAGGAGACTAACACAGGAGGAGACCCCAGACGGGTTGACTCCGAAGTTAGTCAGTAGGTCCAGTCCCCCAATGTCGGTATCCACAAAGTACCCCAAATAAATTGTTCCAAACAGAGATTTATTCACCCAGACAACCTCTGCATCTCCCAGAGAACATGCCCGCCGCTGGGGAGAGGCCTGGACTGGCCCTTCTCCCTGGAGTCTTTTCAGCCACTGGAGAGAAGACAGGGTGACTGGGCTCACTCTGTCACGCTGTTGGGTATCTGGGCCGACCGCCCAGCATCCCTGGGGTATACAAGTGGAGACTGAAGTCCCATCCACTTTTGGTAGGTGAAAATCCCCCAGTGCTTGCAAAGCATGGCTGACATCCTCCTGTCCCAGTGCCGCACCAATTTTTGGGGTTGTGTCAGTGAAGACCAAAGTCCCTTCCACTACCACAGGAACTCCCTCTTCTGTTAGTTGAGGGCAGAGGCTTGCAGCACTCTGCTCTGTTGCCAGCTCTTCTGCTGGATTGTTGGCATCATTCTGGGGTGCCATATGTTGTTGGGAAGGGACCATCTCCTTCTCACCCTGGGCCTCCGGAACCGCCGCAGGTGTAGGGCAGAGGTCTTGGACCCTCTGTCCGGTGGCCAGCGCTTCAGCTGGGGAAGTTCCTTGTAACTCCACAGATACTGCTGTTGGTGCTGGGCAGAGCACAGTGAAGCCCGGCCTTAACACCAGCTCCCCCACCGGAGGCTCACCCGGCTGTTCCTCCCCAGCAGAAAAGTCCATCAAATCCCATATGTCTGCAACTGGTGTCTGGGGATAGAAGTTCACAATCTCATGTCCGTGGAACCCAGAAGATGCCATCAGTGCTGGGCAGAGGTTAGCAGAACTCTGCCCTGTTGTCAGCACTTCAGCTTTGGAGACGGCAATCTCCGGAGTTTCCACTGCCAATTCTCTGGCATGCTGCTGAACGCATTCTAGCAGTTTCCTGCATGCCCTTTCCAGATGCTGTTCCTTCCTTAGCAAATAGTCTAGATCAGGTTTAAGCTCTGAGACCCTTGCAAGACTGAACATAGCCTCTCTGTATTCTCGCAGGTCCTCCAGGGTAGGTTCCCCTTCATCGCCATACACAAAACAATCTGAAAGGCTCTCCCACAGCAATCCAGGGCCACCAAAGTCATATCCCTCCGGAGAGCATTCAGTTGTCTCCCCTAAATATTCCTCCTCCACGTGCCATTGCAGAGCCCGATACCGATTGTCCAGCTCTATTTCTTGCTGCACCAGCCTGTCCAATTCAGTCACCCATTGCTTCTGGGGCCGCTCTCCCAGGAATTGCATCCATAACTCCTGTTGTTCACTGGCCTGCTGCTCTGGGGTTGGAAAGCACTTGCCCTGTTGTGTTGCAGCAACCTGGAGGGCTCTAATCCAGTGTCTTACCCAGATCTTCTGCCTGAGCTCTAGGTATTCATCCACAAACACAGTCCTGGGGATTGCTGAAAGGACAATCCGCAGCAGCCCCGGGAACTTTGATGCCAGATCCATATCTCCGCTGGGGTGACTGAAGTCTAATATGCTGGGCCTTTCGGTTATGTTGGGTCTTTCAGCTCTATCCATTTCGACTAGTTCTGCGATAATGTCCCTCTTCTTTCGGTTGTTGGCCGGTCGGCCCCGGTTCTCCAGTAAGTCCTTGAGGGAAGAGAGCTTTAGCCGTCCATACTGTGCTTCCATTGTCCTGTGTCCTCTGGTAGCTGTCCTTCTGGGCTGTGGGAATGATCTCGCTGCTAGCCACCAGTGTAACACCCCGAGTATGAAAGGGGTTAAAGTCGTTTAGGACATTCCATACCCAAACACAAAGGCAGCTACTGAACACTTCAATCAGCCGAACAAGGAACCCATACAAATAATCCACCCCAAAAACGAGACAAGATGCTCTGTCTTCAGGGTCAAGCAGGAATCAACTCCTTTATTATAACACATGGACACAACAGATAAAAAAAAACTCAGAGACACTTTCCCCCCACCCTTGGAAAAGAGGGCGGGTTAAACTGTCCAATGACAATGGACACACAGGTCAGGTGTGTTTAACGTCTCATCAGTACACAGTGTTAGCAGGGAGAGCTGTTGGAAGAATCCCCCCTCCCTCCAATGCAATACACATCCTGTGATCCAAGGCAGACAAACATAATAGAACATTGGAATACAGCCCCACCCAAAACTAGCACAGCAAACAGTACACAACACAATGAGACAGCACACATTATATATACACACATATACAGCATTGAGTCTCTGACTAGCACAGATCATAGTGGGGTTCTCATTCACCCTGTGCCCCTATTAGTGACTCCCATCACAATGCCATATCCAGAGTCCCCAGAGTCTGTGTGTCTTGGGGACATGGACCTGAATCTAAAGTAACGCCACCTCCAGGGTCCCCAGGCATACAGCTCACAAAGAGCACCATCCCCCCAAATGCCAGGGCCCATAATCAGTTTGCAGGAGGCTAGCATTCAGTCCCCTCCAAAAGCCTCTTTTCCGGCTAGGTCTGTCACAGTGATGAAATCACTCAAGCAGAATGTGGGATGTTTCGTTACACCTGTAAACACCTATGTGTGACTGTATACATAGGGTAACACGCAGGTGCGTTTACAGGCAGACAAAAAAGACAAATGTTTGTAAATGTTTTAAGTCCTGTGTGCATGAGCCCTTAATTGTTTTATAATGGCATTCTGTAATCAAAATATATTGAACAAAGTATTCTTATGGAATGTAATGCCGCAATATTAACTGTAATACCTCAAACCAGTATGTGTGGTTTATTGATAAATGTACATTTTAGTATCCTGAACAGAGTACACTTCAGCCAATTTGTTCTGTGAATAATGCAGTAAGCAAGAGTTTTTGCAGTACTATTTAGAGACAAAAATATCAAGTTACTCATCTAGAATAACTTGATTCAAAGTCACCTCTAAAGGTATGTTTTTTAATTGAAATAGTGGTTATTATTATTATTATTATACAGGATTTATATAGCGCCGACAGTTTACGCAGCGCTTTACAACATTAGGGCAGACAGTACAAGTACAATACAATTCAATACAGGAGGAATCAGAGGGCCCTGCTCGTTAGAGCTTACAATCTAGGAGGGAGGGTCAAGTGATACAAAAGGGTAATAGCTGTGGGGGATGAGCTAATGGAGAAAATAGTGCACTTGTTAGATGGAGGCAGGATAGGCTTCTCTGAAGAGGAAAGTTTTCAGGGATTGCCTAAAAGTGGATAAAGTTGGAGACAGTCTGACAGATTGGGGTAGGGAATTCCAGAGGATGGGCGAGGCTCGGGAGAAGTCCTGGAGACGGATATGGGAGGAGGTGATGAGGGAGCTAGAGAGCAGGAGGTCTTGGGAGGAACGGAGATGGCGATTAGGTTGGTATTTTGAGACTAGGTTAGTGATGTAGCTGGGGGCAGAGTTGTGGATGGCTTTGTAACTTATTGTTAGTATTTTGAATTTAATTCATTGGGCGAGTGGTAGCCAATGGAGGGATTGGCAGAGAGGGGTAGCAGACACTGAGCGGTTTGTAAGGTGGATGAGTCTGGCAGCAGCATTCATGATGGACTGAAGGGGGGATAGTCTGTTTAAAGGTAAGCCAATGAGGAAGGAGTTGCAGTAGTCAAGGCGAGAGATAACCAGGGAGTGAATCAGGAGCTTTGTGGTTTCATTGGTTAGAAAGGGACGTAGTTTAGAGATGTTGCGGAGGTTGAGGCGGCAAGCTTTGGAAAGTGATTGGATGTGGGGCTGAAAGGAGAGTTCAGAATCCAGGATAACACCTAGTACCCTGACATGTGGGGACGGGTGGATGGTTTTGCCATTGCTCTTGACAGAGAAGTCGGGGGAAGAGGAACGTGGGGGAGGAATTATTATAAGCTCGGTTTTGGACAAGTTGAGTTTGAGGAAGTAGTGTGACATCCATACAGATATGTCGGTTAGTAAGTTAGTGATGCGTGAGGAGACTGATGGAGTGAGTTGAGGGGTGGAGAGATAGATTTGTGTGTCATCAGCATAGAAATGATATTGAAAGCCGTGAGAGGCTATCAGCTGACCCAGGGAAGAGGTGTAGATTGAAAATAAAAGAGGTCCAAGAACAGAACCTTGGGGGACCCCGACAGAGAAGGGAAGAGGAGTGGAGGAAGTAGAATTGTAAGTGACACTGAAGGTGCGTTGGGATAGGTAGGATGAGAGCCACTGAAGAGCACAGTCACGGAGACCGAGGGAGTAAAGTTTTTTGAGGAGGAGGGGGTGGTCAACCGTGTCAAAGGCAGCTGAAAGATCCAGAAGTAGGAGTACAGAATAGTGTCCATTGGTTTTTGCAGTTAGTAGGTCATTTGTGAGTTTTAAAAGAGCAGTTTCTGTGGAGTGTTGAGGGCGAAATCCAGATTGAAGGGGATCAAGAAGGTTGTTTTTAATGAGGTGGTCACTCAGTTGGTTGTAAACCAGGCGTTCAAGGAGTTTAGAGGAAAAGGGGAGCAAGGAGATTGGGCATAGGTTGTTAAGATTGGTAGGGTCCAAGGACGGCTTTTTGGGTATGGGGGTGACCAGTGCATGTTTTAGAGCATCGGGGAAGATGCCAGAGGTGAGGGAGAGATTGAAGATGTGGGTTAGAGAGTGTAGGATAGGGTCAGAGGGTGACTGTAGCATTTGAGAGGGAATAGGGTCCAGGGGACAGGTGGTTAGGTGGGCGATAGAAAGGAGTTTAGCAACTTCATCTGTAGTAGTAGATTTGAATAGGGGGAGTGTCAGTTGTATCTGTTGACATGGGGTCTTAGCTGGGGGAGATACCTGTAGAATAGAGATTTCATCACTGATTGTATCAATCTTGTTTTTGAAGTGATTAGCGATTTCCTGGGCAGTGAGTAAGTCAGTGGGTGGAGGCGGTGGAGGACAAAGTAGAGAGTGGAAGGTAGAGAAGAGTTTACGGGGATTGGATGAGAAAGTGTTAATAAGAGTTGTAAAATAGGTTTGCTTGGCAATGTAGAGGAAAGAATAGTATATTTGGAGGGCAGATTTGTATTGGTTGAAGTCTTTGAGAGACTTAGTCTTGTGCCACAGACGCTCAAGAGCGTGACTACGTTTTTTGAGAATTTTAGTGTCATCTGTTTGCCAGGGTTGTAGGGGTCGAGGCCTGATTCTGCGTGTAGTGAGGGGAGCGAGCTTATCCAGGGTGGAGGACAGAGATTTATTGTAGATGGACATGGCTTGGTTGGGGCAGGACATGGGAGAGATTTTGTCATAGAGATGGTCAGTAGCAGAATAGAGGAGACAGGAGTTGAAGTTGCGAAAGTTTCTACGGGTGATGGTTAGGCGATTGGAGGGAAAGGTGGTGGAAGACAGGGGGAGAGAGAAACTAATAAGGTGGTGGTCCGAGAGAGGAAAAGGATTGTTTGAGAAGTTGCATGGAGTGCATAGGTAGGAGAATACAAGGGTGTTGCCATCAGAGTGAGTAGAAGCCTGTACCCATTGCTTCAGGTCAAATGAAGAGGTTAGACTAAGAAGTTTAGAAGTAGCGGGAGTGTTTGTATTAGCAGGGATGTTGAAATCACCGAGAAGGATTGTGGGAATATCCGAAGAGAGAAAGTAGGGTAGCCAGGCAGAAAACTCATCAAGGAAAGTCAATAATGGTCCAGGGGCCGGTAGATCACAGCAATTCTTAGGGAAGTAGGAGAGAATAGACGTATACAGTGGGCTTCGAATGATGAGAGGGAAAAAGAGGGAGGAGGGTGAATAACCTGGAAGGTGCTCTGGGGGGATAGGAGGAATCCCACTCCACCTCTCTTGCATCCATTAGGCCTAGGGGAGTGAGTCCAGTGAAGGCCACCCTGGGGGAGGGAAGCAGGAGAAGGGGTGTCATATTCGTGGAGCCAGGTTTCGGTGAGAGCAAGTAGATTAAAGGAATTAGTGACAAAGAGGTCATGAACAGCAGTGAGTTTGTTGCAGACAGAGCAGGCGTTCCAGAGGGCACAGGAGAGAGGGAGGCTGGCGTTGGGAAGAAGAGGAATGGAGACTAAATTGTGTAGATTGCGACTACTGCCAGAGGGTGTAGGGTGATGGTGATGGGTGTGTTGGGCACAGTTAAATAAGGGAGGCCCAGGGTTTGGGGAAATATCTCCAGCGATTAGGAGAAGCAGAAGAGTGAGGGTGGTAATATGAGAATATGATTTGTATGAGGGGACATGCTTTAGTATCCTGGGGGGTATGTTAGCAAGTGGGCTTAGAGTTAGAAAGAGGTGATGAGTGCAGTAGTAGGGGGAGGGGAGAAGTGAGGGTGATATGTACAGATTGTGTGGTGGAGCAGAGGGATGTAGAAAAGAGAGCTTGAGGAGAGAGGCTGCAATTGTGAAGAGGAGGAGAGGTAAAGAGAGCATGTTTCAGAGAAGGTGAGATAATATGAAAATGAGATCACCTGCAATCTGCTATTGGTTAGCTTTGTGCAAATCGCTGAAGTGCAAGAGCAGAAGTGTCACTTAATTTCAGAACCCCACTTCTTTGGAAGAACCCCCTGTATGTGCAGCCCCCTGTATGTGCTCCCCCGTAAAGAAGGCCTTGTTATATACTGTGTTGGGTGTGGATGGAATCTGGCAATTAATCAATTAGGAGGGGATATTAGGAACACAGCAAGCAGGGCATAACTTTCACACCACAATCAAACTGCAAGGGGACTAAAAGGCCAAAATTGTAAAGATAAGGAAACCCATAATTTAGGTAAGACTTAATGGCTAAATAAACATTGAAATAATGTGAGCATGCCTACAGATGGAGTTGAGACAGCGGTGACAAACAGATTTACTAAAAATGTATATAAGCGGTCAGTCAATTTTCAGTTTGCAGGACATGGGAATATAAACGCAGATTACCAAAAATGTATATAAGCGGTCAGTCAATTTTCAGTTTGCAGGACATGGGAATATAAACGCAGATTACCAAAAATGTATATAAGCGGTCAGTCAATTTTCAGTTTGCAGGACATGGGAATATAAACGCAGATTACCTGTGAAGAGAGAAGAAAATGTTCAGATGAATGCTGCAAGAGCAGAAGTGTCACTTATTTTCAGAACCCCACTTCTTTGGAAGAACCCCCTGTATGTGCAGCCCCCTGTATGGGATTATCATATAATTTAACAGAGATCTGGACTAAAATAAAAACTGTACCTGCTTTCTTGCTTTTCAGTTTTCAACTAGAAACCTAAACAGTTGCAACAGGATTGTTAAGATAAGCATATTGCAGATACATGGGCCAATTATTATGGCTGCTGTAATACAATATGAGCGATATGACAATTTTTACATAGATCAAGTTAGCTTATATTGTTGCCTGGTGACTAGTTGGGGAATTTTGGATCTTACATAATATTTAGGGTGTATTTACAGTATAAAACATATTTTGCAGAACTATTCATCCAGTGAAAATACTGGTACATTTGTTTTGTTCAAATAGGGCAAAACCAAATGTTTCCATCTATTTCCACTACAGGTCAAGTGTTATTCATTCATAAAAATGAATACATATTTTACATGAGCCTCAGTTCTATCTAGTGGTCATAATGTGGTAATTTTCCCTAACCACATTATTTTTATGAATGAAAAACATTCACCCTGTAGAGGAAATAGGAGGGGAACATTCAAATTTACCCCATTTGCAAAGAACAAATGTACCAGCAATTTTTAATGGACTAATAAAAATTAATTCATTAAAGCGTAACTACACTGCACCTGATTACCACAAAGCAAAAATGTTATTTAATTTATTTTTTATATTTAAAACAAACTCACCCTTCCATCCATATCTCCATGCTTTATATTTCCGAGAAATCACAGACAGGAGGGTGTGCTTAGCTGAGAAAACCCCCTCCTGAAGACTCCTGGGATGTATGACATAGTTTTGCCTTCTGCATATCATCCCGCTGACTCTCTCCCCATTCCAGGTGCTGATCCTTTAAGTAGCATGTCCCACTTCATCATCTATAATAATACAAAGCCCCGGGCCACACTCTATGTATATCAACCACATCTCAAAGTGAAAGTATACGTTTCACCTACAGTCCCCGTCAACTGGCCATGTCCCTCCGATGTTTGGCACCTGAACTGATGAACTTGAGCCTAATCCAAGTGAAATGCATTAAAGGGGCATGAATAATGGGCGGGGACTGTAGCTGAAGCTTGTACTTTCACTTTGAAATGTGGTTGATACACATAGAGTGCGGCCTGGAGCTTTGTATTTCTGTGGATGAAAAAAATATTTATTTTTGATCTGGTGCATTATTTGTAATTGATAATTATTGTACTTTACTTGAAGACACTGTTCAACCCTATCAGGATACAAATGTTGTTGATTACCCCAGAAAATTGAAATTTGAAGGAGGATTGCAAATTCTTGGATAATGATCGCCAGGTCTATGTTTTCCACAAATTTAACTTTCATATTTTTTAAAGTGAAATGAAAATAAAACTAAATAGCCCAATTAAAGAAAAAAGTCAAGTGCGCATGCACGCGGGCACGGGAGCGGACATTTTCTGACCTGCTCCGCACGCCGCCGGCCTTTCTAAGCCGTAATAAGCAGGAGGGAAGCCGCAGAGTTCACTGCCTTTTTGGGGATCAAACTATGAATCGCAGAGGAGGGGGAACAACGAAAAAGAAACCCCCGACATCAAGCTACTCGTTCTGTTTGGGAAGCGCTGCAGCACATACCCTCCCTTCCAAGATGGCGTAGAGCCGGGGGACAGAAACAGATGCAGCGAGGCAGGTGAGTGGGACCCAGCACAAACAGGCCCCCCCTGCACAAAGAGTCTCCTCTCATAACACAGCGGCTGCTGACATGGAGGGCACACGGGACTCCTTCTCCTCTCAGTCACAAGAAGACATAATAAGATCACAGAAGGGTGAGTCCCCACGGTTTTCTCTCTCCCCCTCCCACACCTACCAGGGGGAGGGAATGGATGGTGCTGTTTCCCCAGTGTCCTCCATGGAGAGGAATATGGCTAAAATTGCTGAACTTGCCCTAAGCCAAAATAGCACAGTGAGTGAACAGCCTCCCCCACCTCCAGCACCATATTCAGGAGATTCTGTCCTCCTTGCTCGCTTCTCAGCATTACTGCAACAAGAATTGACTAAAGCCTGTCAATCAATTACAGCTGAAATGAAACATGACTTTAATGATATAGGAGAAAGACTGGATAATATTGAATCTAAAATGGATGGCACAGTGCGGAGGGTTAATCAGGACTCAAGCATGATATCCTCATTACAGGATCAATTAGATGAAGCCAACGCCAAAATTGAAGATCAAGAAAATCGATCCAGGCGCTATAACTTCCGAATTCGCGGTCTACCGGAAATAGTGACTGACTTAGAAGAAGCAGTACATACACTGATGCAGGATCTGATCCCAGATATCACGCCACAGCACATGGAAATAGATAGAGTCCATCGAGCTCTGACGGCACCAAGACAAGATGGCCCCCCAAGGGACGTCATAGTCAATCCGCACTTTTACAGAATCAAGGAACAAATAATGACCGCAGCCCGCGGTAGGAATGAAATCAACCTCATGGGTCATCCAATGCAGATCTTCGCGGACATATCGCAAATGACTATCCAAAAAAGACGGGCCCTAAAGCCACTACTGGCACAGCTCATTAACCGCCAAATCAAGTATCGATGGTCATTTCCTTTTCGTTTGTCGTTCACCTTTAAGGAAAAGACATATTCTTTTGCCAATTTTCCGGATGGAGAAGACATCCTTATGGGCCTCGGCTTAATATCCAGGGAGCCATCATCCCCAAAAGCACGATCAGAATTGGATCGCCCAGTCTCACCCCTGTGGGACCAACGCCCACGTTATTCTTCTAGAAGACGACATCCAGCAGCTGGACCAGATGGTTGATGGAGCAGAACACTCCTCTGAGAAGTATTTTTTCTACAGTGACAGATGATATCACTGCAAGCCTCTACAAGGCTTCCCTTCAGGGATTTGGAACTTACACAGTTGGCTATGGTTGAGCCAGTTTAATTTGTCTTTAAGACATCAATGTGACTTCCTTATTTCTGGAGGGACGTGACCCCCTCTCCTTATTGGGAGATTAGAATTAAAGCTCCTTTATCAATATTTGTTATTTTAAGATGACGGTTTTATAATATACTTGAAAATGACCCCCTAGTTTTGTTTAGTCTAGCCCAGCGAGACTCAAGTTAACATGGAATGTTAGTTTATTAGACTAGCTAGACACCCCTCCCTAATGGAACAATGTTTTATAAGGAAAGTGTCGGGGCGGAACCGCATGCCACTTCTTAGCGAGCTTGTCGTCATCAGTTAGGTGGTGACAACCTCGCTCAACTTGACGGAGACTTGGTCTCCTGGACCTCTATGCACACGTTGTCAATTTTATATCAGTTGTTTATGCACTTAATCTCTGGGGGGACAGATGGACAGTGGTCCAGTTCATCTTACCCCAACACTGTTTTCTCATTTCTTCTCTCTTTTTCTTTTTCTATTTCCCGGAGTGCACCCCTACAATCGAAAAATGAAGAATCTCATCGAAACATCCTCACTCAGACGGAGATGGCAAACAGCTACAACGGGCAAGTACAGTCAGTCGAACCATAATGCTAAGTTCATTAGGGCCTAATTCCCATTCTCACATATTAATGCACAATGTCCAAGGCTTAAATTCCCCTACGAAATGTGCTAAAGCATTCCAAAATTATCATAAATTAGATATAGACTTCTTACTTCTCCAGGAAACGCATTTTTCACGTACCTCAGCTCCCCGATATCTGAATGCTAGATATCCCACCTTCTATCTATCGAACGGCCCAGACAAGAAAAGAGGGGTGGCGATTTGTATCGCAAAGAGAGTCCCGTTTATCCCCACCACGGTCATTAGAGACAAGGAGGGGAGGTATATCATGGTCGTGGGGAAAATGAAAGTGCTCTCACACTTATATCATATTATGCTCCTAATACGGGTCAGGTAACATTTTTCGAAAATATGCTAAAAACTCTGATGCCACACGTACAAGGCAGAGTTATACTGGGTGGAGACAGCAACATCTCCCTAGATCAAATTCTAGATAGGTCTAATGCACACAAACCTGTTGTGAAACATATCCCCAAACAGGGCGTCAAACTAGCTCGGATATTATATTCCTATGATCTCGTAGATGTATGGAGAGACTTTCACACCACAACCAGGGATTATACTCACTATTCACAAGTCCACAAAACATATTCGCGCATAGACCACCTACTCACACAACCCTCATTATTGCCTTCGATTAAGTCGATTGAAATAGTGCCCAGCTCATGGTCAGACCATTCACCAGTACTAATGACACTATCCGACCAAAACCCTTAACTTGGCAGCTCAATGCTACACTACTCAATGACCCCATAATATACGCTGAAGTAGAGAAAGCCCTTCGACAGTACTTTACTGATAATCATGCTAGCGACACCTCCCCTGGCATTAATTGGGCAGCGCATAAAGCCACTATTCACGGCAAGCTGATCCAAATAGCCTCCAGAAATAAACGTGATAATGCTCAGAAGATACAGCAACAGGAAGAAGAGCTATATAAAATAGTTCAGGAACAAAAATTTAATCCTCAGCCATAAAATAGATATAGCATGGTCAGCATTGAATTTTAGCCTCACAACCAAGGCTGAGAAATACCTCCGCTGGTCTAGACATCGTTTCTACACCAGGGGAGATAAACCTACAACCCTTTTGGCTAGAAAACTCACCCCCCGTCCATTCAATCCTGCCATGCCGAGAATTTGGATGAGGGATGGGAAACTTATCCAAAATCCCCAAATGATAATCCAAGAATTTTCGAGGTTCTTTACTAAGTTATACAACAAACTGAACTCATTTCCTAAAGCCAGGGCAGACAAATTTTTCCATGATATTCCATTACCACAAGTTGCACAAGAACACATAGAACTAATGGAAGCAGATTTTATGGAGGGGGAAATTTTGGCAGCTATTAAATGTTTGAATCCTGCGAAGGCACCTGGCCCGGATGGTTTCACAGGTCACTATTATAGAAAATTCGCAGCCATATTGACCCCGCATCTATGTTCCTTTTTTAATGCAATACGGAAAGGAGACCCACTAGTTACGCAAGAAAATGAAGCCCTTATACAAGTAATTCCTAAACCGGGGAAGGACCATGGGGACCCTGCCAATTATCGCCTATATCGCTAATCAATGTGGATCTTAAACTGATGACTAAAGTGTTAGCGACCAGAATGAACACCTTCCTAGCTAACTATATCCATCCAGACCAAGTGGGATTTGTCCCCAATCGACAGGCCCCGGACCAAACCCGACGGGTGATAGACATCATAGCAGCGCTTAACTCTAATTGGGACAATCATGGTGTACGGAAGGGAATGCTGTTATCATTAGATCTTTGTAAGGCGTTCGACTCGGTCACATGGGAATACATATATTACGCATTAAGGAAATATGGATTTGGGTCTCATTTCCTGACAATACTACAGACATTATACAACGCACCTACGGCTAGACTCCAGATAAAGGCTATAAATCACATACAATAGACATACACAGAGGAACGAGGCAAGGGTGCCCTCTATCTCCTATTTTAATTATTTTGGCACTAGAACCCCTAGCGATTAAGATAAGACACAGCCAGGATATAAAGGGCATATATTGTGGTGATGGTGAGCAGAAATGCTCTTTGTTTGCCGACGATATTTTGATGTTCATCTCCTCCCCGGTTACGTCTCTTCCCAATCTTTTTCAGATCCTACGAAGCTTCTCAGTTTTTTCGGGCCTCACGATTAATCATTCCAAATCCGAGGCTTTAAATCTCACACTAGACCAGCAGACAGTTCAACAGCTCCAAATGTCATTCCAGTTCAAATGGCAGAAGGATAGGCTCCCATACCTAGGAATATTTCTAACCCCCACTATACAGACCCTATATCAAGCCAACTACCCTCCTCTGTATGGAAAATTAACAACAGATTTATTGAGATGGGCTGTTAGCCCTCTATCGTGGTTCGGCAGACAGTACTCCATAAAAATGAATCTTTTGCCAAGGTTGTTGTACTTGTTCAGCACTCTTCCGATTGCCATTAATAGATCCGATCTTGAGGTGTTTCAGAAAAAGATAATGAAGTTCATTTGGGGGAACACAAGACCTAGGGTGAATAAGCAAACTCTCTATACCCCAAAACTAAAGGAGACCTGTGAGTTCCTGATTTGATTAAATATTTTGAGGCAGCCCAGCTGGCCCAATGAATCCGCTCCCCATTCTGGGGCACCAGCTCCGTCCTGGATGAAAATGGAATCAGCCCCCTATCCCACAAAACCCATTAGCCATATGATGTGGCTCCATATGAAGGACAGACGACCATATTGTGCCCTACACTATCCTTTTCAATGAGTGTATGGGACAGATTACAAAAGCCCTTTGTTTTTCGCTCTACGCATACTCCTTTGGCCCCCCTAACGGGTAACCCAGATTTCACCCCGGGTCTTAATCCTTAAAGTCTATCATGGTGGACTAATAAGGGTTTGATACGTATAGCTGATATGTGTGATCATAAAGGTATATTATTGAAACAAGCACTCATAGAAAAGTACCAGCTACCTAACACAGATTTTATCGTTACCTCCAAATAGTTCACTTCCTGCATACCCTACAGCGTAAGACTGACATTATGTCTTCTACCCCAATGGAATATTTATGCAAGTCTTATGACAAACACAAAGGTCATATATCACAAATTTACAGTATCCTGACTTCCAAAACGGGGAAATTATTTTATATGCAAAAATGGGAACAGGATATGGAGGTAACGATGGAAATAGATAAATGGTTTAAGATGGCACAGTTAGCTTCAAAAGGTTACATTAATACTTCCCTGATAGAAGCGAATTATAAAGTCTTCCACCTTATATAGAGAGAGAAAATAAGGATGACAAGGTATGTTTATAGGATTCCTGCAGGCCATATTGGCTGAGATATGTTCCCCCCCCCCCCCCCCATTCTTTTTCTTTTCTACTTTTTGTATTCAAAGAATATAAGTTGTGTATTTTGTATATGCTATTCTCAATCAAAATCATTGAAAGAAAAAAGTCAAAAAGCAGTTTGCTACAACAATGATCATCAATCCATTGATGTTCTACACAAAGGTCCTTCAGTGTGGGGGAGGAGGCTTGGGTTCATATGCAACTGGAGTTCTGCTTTAGACACATCAGTTATATTTTTGCTGAATTCATTTTTTAGACTGCTTGGCTGATTAAACAGTTTTTCAATTGAAATAGGTTTAAGCTAATAGCTATACATCCTGAATCATTTACAATTTTATTTCATCAAGCTCCTGATTTCTCCAACAGGGGTGGCTCTACAGGCACAAAGGGAAAGATGCTCTTTGACTATAAACTGGACAAAGTGAAAAAACAATAGCTCTTTCAAAGGTAATGAGTGTTTATAAATGAACAAAAATCCCTGTGTACGGCTATGTACAGCTACCTCCAGTCCATCACAGAATGAGATATTGCTATTTTTCAGCTGCTTCCTGCAAGACATTTTATAATTAAATGTTCTCCTGGCCACCTTATATTGCATTTATTTTATCTATATGGTTGTCCTTTTTTGCTCTTACTGCACCCTTACTGTTTTCTACTTAACAAATTAAACCTTCATTAAACCTGAATTATAAAAAAATATTCGACAGGACATTAATAAAAGATATATTATACCATTAAGTTGTATAGACTTTATTAAATTACTTGAGGAAATTGTTTCATATTTTGATAATTTCCTGTATAATAAATTTTCAGACTCATGTTACATTGCTTTATATCTCCAGATACTTATTTTGACCCATGGGCCAAGGTTTGTTTAACTTTATATGAAAATAAAGTATCTATTCATGAAAAGAAAATGTACAGGCAACATTTGTCTGTTAGAAGATAGCTATATGAGATGTCATTTTAAAATTAGTAATCAAAACTTTTTAATTTGTTCAGGCTGTATGTTTACAGCTTTAATGAGTATCTTAAATTGATTTTAAATTGCAGTGAGTTTGAACTTAGTAGCAAATTATACTACTAATTTGTCAGAAAGGTAACATCAGATAGAGTGATGCTTATTAAAATCTTCATCTTTAAAACCTTGGTAACATCACCTTAAAATGCTGAAAATTAAAATAATTGCTCAATTGATACACATTGGATTTCTGGAATAATTCAAAGATCTCGCAAGGAACTAATGGGGGAGATTAACTAAAACTGGAGCCCACAGAATCTGGTGCAGCTGTGCATAGTAACCAATCAGCTTCTATCTTCAGCGTGTTCAATTACACTACACCAGATTCTGTGGGCTCCAGTTTTTGTAGTTGGGCAGTTGGTGGGATTCTCATGCTGCTATCTTTGCTTTTAACCACTTCAGCCCCAGAAGATTTACCCCCTTAATGACCAGGCCATTTTTGCGATACGGCACTGCGCCGCTTTAACTGACAATTGCGCAGTCGTGCAATTCTGTACCCAAACAAAATTTACGTCCTTTTTTCCCACAAATCAAGCTTTCTTTTGGTGGTATTTGATTACCTCTGCGGTTTTTATTGTTTTCACTATAAACAAAAAAGGACCGACAATTTTGAAAAAAAAAAAACAATATTTTGTTTCTTTTTGCTACAATAAATATCCAAAAATAAATAAAACATTTTTTCATCATTTTAGGCCAATATGTATTCTTCTACATATTTTTGGTAATAAAATTTGCAATAAGCTTATATTGATTGGTTTGCACAAAAGTTATAGCATCTACAAAATAGGGGATATATTTATGTCATTTTTATTATAATTTTTTTTTTACTAGTAATGGCGGTGATCTGCAATTTTTAGTTTTACTCTTGACACTTTTTTGGGACCAGTGACATTTATACAGTGATCAGTGCTATAAAAATGCACTGAATAATGTATAAATGACACTGGCAGGGAAGGGGTTAACACTAGTGGTAATCGAGGGGTTACATGTGTTCCCTGGGAGGTGTTTCTAACTGTGTGGGAGTGGATTGACTGGAGAGATCACTGTTCCTAATCACTAAGAACAGACGATCACTCTCTACTCCCCTGACAGAACGGGGATCTGTTTTTTTACATTGAGTGCCGGTTCACACTGGTGCGATGCAAGAACACTGCGTGTTCCCGCATCGCATGTCAGTTCACACTGCCATATGCGAATCGCTGGGGAGTGTCAATACATTGTTAACGACACCCCCAGTTCAGCTTGCATATCGCACTGGGAACTGACAGTTCGGACATGAATCGGATCGCATATGTGTGAACACACATGCGATCCGATTCTGGTCCGAATAGAAAAAAGGGTCCTGTGCGTGTTTGCACTGAATGCGGTGCGATATCAGCCATACTATCTCTATGGCTGATATCGCACCACACAGACATCGCATGTAATGTGAACGGCAGTGCGCTGTGAATTACATGCGATGTCTGTGCGATGTCTGGCATCGCACCAGTGTGAACCGCCACTGACAGATCCCCATTCTGGCTCTCTGTGGAGCAATCGTGGATAGCCAGCCGTCATCGCGGCCACCGGCCACGTGCATCAGCTCCCCCGCTGTGCACCTCTGCCATCCCCCGTGTGCACCTGCTATAGCTGTTAAAGGGATGGATGTACAACTACGCCGATTCATAGGATCAAGCCGACCTGCCGCTAATAACGGCGGCTGGTCGTCAAGCGGTTAAACCAGAAGCACTGCTACACTGCATGTACCCACATCATCTGCTGGCCCAAATAGTGAACTACTCCAGACCGCTCATGAGATATTTATTGGAAACATGTACAAATTAAACATTACGCTAGAGCTTCAGCAGAAGTGATCCTGCTGGTCTATGTCAGCTTTGATCCTTGTCGTCCTGTTTTTACCCTTGTTACTACAGTTTTCAATATACTATTTGTTACAGATTAACATTACCTTCAAGGATTTTTTTCTTGATTATGTTGCATCTCTTTCCACTGCTATTCACTGCTAATTGGTTTTTTACAGCTTCAACTTCATGCTATAGGAGAACTGTACTTTTCGGTCCCATGAGAAATAGAGTTGCATGTAATGTTTAACCAGTTGCCGACCGCCTAACGCAGATATACTGCGGCAGAATGGCACGGCAGGCAAAATCACGTACCTGGTACGTGATCTGCCTCCCACAGGCGGGGGGTTGGCTCGGTATTTTCCATTCCGGCGCCGAAGAGAGAAGACATCGATGTGAGTGCACAAACACTACACACACAGTAGAACATGCCAGGCACACATTACACCCCCGATCACCCCCCAATCACCCCCCCCTGTCACACTGACACCAAGCAGTTTTTTTCTGACTACTGCATTGGTGTCAGTTTGTGACAGTTAGTGTGGTAGGGCAGTTAGTATTAGCCCCCTTTAGGTCTAGGGTACCCCCCTAACCCCCCCCTAATAAAGTTTTAACCCCTTGATCACCCCCCGTCGCTAGTTTTACTAAGCGATCGTTTCTCTGATCGCTGTATTAGTGTCACTGGTGACGCTAGTTAGGGAGGTAAATATTTAGGTTCGCCGTCAGCGTTTTATAGCGTCAGGGACCCCCATATACTACCCAATAAAGGTTTTAACCCCTTGATTGCCCCCTAGTTAACCCTTTCACCAGTGATCACCTTATAACTGTTACGGGTGACGCTGGTTAGTTCGTTTATTTTTTATAGTGTCAGGGCACCAGCCGTTTTTACCGAATAAAGCTTTAGCCCCCTGATCGCCCGCCGGTGATATAACTTTTATGGTTTATAAGGTTTTATGGTCAGATAGGGTCTGCATCGCCCCAGGCAGCGTCAGGTTAACGCCAGTACCGCTAACACCCATGCACGCACCGTACACCTCCCTTAGTGGTATAGTATCTGAACGGATCTATATCTGATCAGATCTATACTAGCGTCCCCAGCAATTTAGGGTTCCCAAAAATGCAGTGTTAGTGGGATCAGCCCAGATACCTGCTAGCACCTGCGTTTTGCCCCTCCGCCTGGCCCAGTCCAGCCCACCCAAGTGCAGTATTGATCGATCACTGTCACTTACAAAACACTAAACACACATAACTGCAGCATTCGCAGAGTTAGGCCTGATCCCTGCGATCGCTAACAGTTTTTTTGGTAGCGTTTTGGTGAACTGGCAAGCACCAGTGGCCTATTACACCCCGGTCGTAGTCAAACCAGCACTGCAGTAACACTTGGTGATGGGGCGAGTCCCATAAGTGCAGTTCAAGCTGGTGAGGTGGCAAGCACAAGTAGTGTCCCGCTGCCACCAAGAAGAAGACAAACACAGGCCCGTCGTGCCCATAATGCCCTTCCTGCTGCATTCGCCAAAACTAATTGGAACCCACCACTTCTGCAGCGCCTGTACTTCCCCCATTCACATCCCCAACCAAATGCAGTCGGCTGCATCAGAGGCATTTTCTTTATGTCCTCCCGAGTACCCCTACCCAACGAACCCCCCAAAAAAGATGTCGTGTCTGTAGAAAGCGCGGATATAGGCGTGACACCCGCTATTATTTTCCCTCCTGTCCTGAGAATCCTGGTCTTTGCATTGGTGAATGTTTTGAACGCTACCATTCACTCGTTGAGTATTAGCGTAGGGTACAGCATTGCAGAGACTAGAACACACTTTCACAGGGTCTCCCAAGATGCCATCGCATTTTGAGAGACCCGAACCTGGAACTGGTTAGTTATAAAAGTTAGTTACAAAAAAAAGTGTTAAAAAAAAACAAAAAACACAAAAAAATATATAAAATAAAAAAAATAGTTGTCGTTTTATTGTTCTCTCTCTCTCTATTCTCTCTCTATTGTTCTGCTCCTTTTTACTGTATTCTATTCTGCAATGTTTTATTGTTATTATGTTTTATCATGATTGCATTTCAGGTATGCAATTTTTTATACTTTACCGTTTACTGTGTTTTATTGTTAACCATTTTTTTGTCTTCAGGTACGCCATTCACGACTTTGAGTGGTTATACCAGAATGATACCTGCAGGTTTAGGTATCATCTTGGTACCATTCTTTTCAGCCAGCGGTCGGTTTTCATGTAAAAGCAATCCTAGTGGCTAATTAGCCTCTAGACTGCTTTTACAAGCAGTGGGAGGGAATGCCCCCCCCCCACCGTCTTCCGTGTTTTTCTCTAGCTCTCCTGTCTCAACAGGGAACCTGAGAATGCAGCCGGTGATTCAGCCAGCTGACCATAGAGCTGATCAGAGACCAGAGAAATCAGAAGCTACGAGCATTTCATGACTTAGATTTCGCCGGATGTAAACAGCGCCATTGGGAAAGCATTTTATCACACCGATCTTGGTGTGGTCAGATGCTTTGAGGGCAGAGGAGAGATCTAGGGTCTAATAGAACCCAATTTTTTCAAAAAAGAGTACCTGTCACTACCTATTGCTATCATAGGGGATATTTACATTCCCTGAGATAACAATAAAAATGATTAAAAAAAATGAAAGGAACAGTTTAAAAATAAGATGAAAAAGCAAAAAAAAAATAATAAAGAAAAAAAAAAAAAAAAAGCACCCCTGTCCCCCCCTGCTCTCGCGCTAAGGGGGACGCAAGCGACGGTCTGGCGTCAAATGTAAACAGCAATTGCACCATGCATGTGAGGTATCACCACGAAGGTCAGATCGAGGGCAGTAATTTTAGCAGTAGACCTCCTCTGTAAATCTAATGTGGTAACCTGTAAAGGCTTTTAAAGGGTTTTAAAAATGTATTTAGTTTGTCGCCACTGCACGTTTGTGCGCAATTTTAAATCATGTCATGTTTGGTATCCATGTACTCGGCCTAAGATCATCTTTTTTATTTCATCAAACATTTGGGCAATATAGTGTGTTTTAGTGCATTAGAATTTAAAAGAGTGTTTTTTTTTCCCAAAAAAATGCATTTGAAAAATCGCTGCACAAATACTGTGTGAAAAAAAAAAATGAAACACCCACCATTTTAATCTGTAGGACATTTGCTTTAAAAATATATAATGTTTGGGGGTTCAAAGTAATTTTCTTGCAAAAAAATAAATAATTTTTTCATGTAAACAAAAAGTGTCAGAAAGGGCTTTGTCTTCAAGTGGTTAGAAGAGTGGGTGATGTGTGACATAAGTTTCTAAATGTTGTGAAAAAAATGCCAGGACAGTTCAAACCCCCCCAAATGACCCCATTTTGGAAAGTAGACACCCCAAGCTATTTGCTGAGAGGCATGTTGAGTCTATGGAATATTTTATATTGTGACACAAGTTGCGGGAAAAATACAATTTTTTTTTTTTTGCACAAAGTTGTCACTAAATGATATATTGCCCAAACATGCCATGGGCATATGTGAAATTACACCCCAAAATACATTCTGTTGCTTCTCCTGAGTACGGGGATACCACATGTGTGAGACTTTTTGGGAGCCTAGCCGTGTACGGGACCCCAAAAACCAAGCACCACCTTCAGGCTTTCTAAGAGCGTAAATTTTTGATTTCACTCTTCACTGCCTATCACAGTTTCGGAGGCCATGGAATGCCCAGGTGGCACAACACCCCCCCCCCCCCAAATGAACCTATTTTGGAAAGTAGACACCCCAAGCTATTTGCTGAGAGGTATAGTGAGTATTTTGCAGACCTTGCTTTTTGTCAGAAAGTTTTGAAAATTGAAAAAAGAAAAAAAAAAATTTTTTCTTGTCTTTCTTCATTTTCAAAAACAAATGAGAGCTGCAAAATACTCACCATGTCTCTCAGCAAATAGCTTGGGGTGTCTACTTTCCAAAATGGGGTCATTTGGGGGGGGGTTGTGCCACCTGGGCATTCCATGGCCTCCGAAACTGTGATAGGCAGTGAAGAGTGAAATTGGGGCCCTGTACGCGGCTAGGTTCCCAAAAAGTCCCACACATGTGGTATCCCCATACTCAGGAGAAGCAGCTAAATGTATTTTGGGGTGCAATTCCACATATGCCCATGGCCTGTGTGAGCAATATATCATTTAGTGACAACTTTGTGCAAAAAAAAAAAAATTTGTCACTTTCCCGCAACTTGTGTCAAAATATAAAATATTCCATGGACTCAACATGCCTCTCAGCAAATAGCTTGGGGTGTCTACTTTCCAAAATGGGGTCATTTGGGGGGGTTGTGCCATCTGGGTATTTTATGGCCTTCAAAACTGTGATAGGTAGTGAGGAGTACAATCAAAAATTTACGCCCTTAGAAATCCTGAAGGCAGTGATTGATTTTCGGGGCCCCGTACGCGGCTAGGCTCCCAAAAAGTCGCACACATGTGGTATCCCCGTACTCAGGAGAAGCAGCTGAATTTATTTTGGGGTGCAATTCCACATATGCCCATGGCCTGTGTTAGCAATATATCATTTAGTGACAACCTTTTGGAAATTTTTTTTTTTTTTTGTCATTATTCAATCACTTGGGACAAAAAAAAAAATAATATTCAATGGGCTCAATGTGACTCTCAGCAATTTCCTTGGGGTGTCTACTTTCCAAAATGGGGTCATTTGGGGGAGTTTTGTACTGCCCTGCCATTTTAGCACCTCAAGAAATGACATAGGCAGTCATAAACTAAAAGCTATGTAAATTCCAGAAAATGTACCCTAGTTTGTAGATGCTATAACTTTTGCGCAAACCAATAAATATACGCTTATTGACATTTTACCAAAGACATGTGGCTGAATACATTTTGGCCTAAATGTATGACTAAAATTGAGTTTGTTTGATTTTTTTTATAACAAAATGTAGAAAATGTCATTTTTTTTCAAAATTTTCGTTTTTTTCCGTTTTATAGCGCAAAAAATAAAAACCGCAGAGGTGATCAAATACCATCAAAAGAAAGCTCTATTTGTGGGAAGAAAAGGACGCAAATTTCGTTTGGGTACAGCATTGCATGACCGCGCAATTAGCAGTTAAAGCGACGCAGTGCCAAATTGCAAAAAGTGCTCTGGTCAGGAAGGGGGTAAATCCTTCCGAGGCTGAAGTGGTTAAGAGGTCTGAATTCTAATTTCTTGGTTAAAGTGGGGGGTCTACAATAGATCTCCAGAAGGTCAGCACATTGATGTTCTTGAAGCAGCAAAAGCTGATTGGAAACCAGTCATTAGGTATTAGGCTATGACAACTTTTGCTACCAATTCATTTTGCTTTCCATAAGAGCTACCAATTTTTTCAGTAATTTGTCTTCTGAACCAACCTGTGCTGCTGTCCAGAACTATCTGTATTGCAGCTAAGTCTATGCAGAGTCAGTCTGCTGTTTCTCGTCTGGGTCGCATGCAGAATTGCTGCTCATCTTCCCTTGCAGGTATGATTTTCCACTTTCCAGTAATGTATTAAGCTATTTGTTTAAATGTTCTTGCACTGTCCCTGCTGGTTATTATTTAGAAGTGCTGAAGGGCACTTCCTCTGATATCATGTCTAGTAAAGCTATTTTAAGGAGAAGTGAGGCCAAAGCTCTTTTGGCTCTACCTCTCCTATTGATCACAGGAGTTCACTTAGTTCAGAACTGCTGTGACCCATATTCAAATGACAGTGGAATGAAATTTACTCAGCCAGTCCAGACTCTGGAGGAATACCGACTTTGATGTTTGGAGTCCACCCAGATTCTTGGCAGCTGGCTCAACCTCTCAGTGTGTTATCCAGAGCCTGAGCCAGCTGCTCCTGCTCCCTGCACAGCCCAGTGCTCCGGCGAGTGCTGAAAGAGCAGAGCAGAGTGCCGGTGACTGACAGGCTCTCTGTTTGTTGAGAACTGAGCAGTCAGCAGTGTTTGATCACTCAGTTCTCAGTATTAGAGACAGCAGGGATGGATGCAGCATCAGACCAATGCTGCATCCACCTAGGTGAGTATGTACACTTTAAAACCCACACTTCTCTTTTAAACATGATCAGTGCAGTTGGAAATTGCCTTAGCAAAAAATTACTGTTCTATACCTGTAATCATGAACTCTGTTCAAGCTGCTGATACCGACTAATGACATTTACCCATTTCTTAATGATTCCTGTTATCTGCCTGTCCTGAACGCTCATCTATTTAACCAAAATTCGGTACCTTGATTATTTTCTGCCAGCTGTCACCAGTCTATGTATATTCAAGGGCTGAAACCTGGGAGCTGTATGCAGAAAAGCCCATCAGTTATTACGGGATAGGTGGTTCCTTAGACAGACTTAAACAGAATAAGTTTGAAGAGATTTTAGTAGGGATGCACCAATACCATTTTGTTTACTAGTACCTACTTTTTTTTTTTTTTAGTACTCACCAATTACCAATACCTACCGCAAGTGTTTTGATTACACTTCATCTGTCAGCAATTGTACAAACCATTGAAAAGTTATTTACAAATTAAATAAAAAATGTTTTTTTTTTTTTTATTTAGTGCTTTTTTTCAATGTAAAACATGTAATTTTGGGGGGGCGTGTCCAAGATGGCGATGTGAGCGACTGCTTTCTGATCGCGCTCCGCTGAGCTTCTGGCTATTACCCGGATCCTGAGGGTGCAATATCCTAATTATCATCCCTGCAACACCTGGATGAGACGCAGATCATCAGGCACATCTGCCCGCAAGGGAAAGAAGCCCCAAGTCCCAAGAGCTGCCGTCTCTCTCCTCTGCCCACGTGGAGACCCGTGCAAAACGCAGCTCCCACAAGGCCTCCCAAACGGCCCGTATGGAGTCGGCTGAACCCCGGCTGCCTTGGCTGGCGGAGGTAATGGCAGCCATAGCCACATGTCAGGCCCTGCTAACAGCTATATTCGAGGCTGTCCAGCTGTATGTAGGCCTCCTGCGACAGGATATGGACAAACTGTAGTGTTGAGAGACAGGGGGTCAGTACCACAGAGGATGAGGTGATGGAACACTCTGTTGCACTCCGCACCCTTCAGACCAAAGTCAAGGCCCTGGAATACAGGGCTGAAGATGTGGAGAACAGGAATAGGAGGAACAACCTCCGCATCGTGGGTCTGGCTGAGGGAGCGGAGGGGAACCATTCGACTACCTTTGTGGAAGACATGCTGCGTTCCCTACCCAAAGCACACCTGTCCCCCACTTATCGGTGGAAAGAGCACACCGCCTCCCACCTAAACCAGGGCCACCAGGAAATCTGCTGAGGACCTTCATTCTCGAGTACTGAATTTCCGGGATAGAGATGAAATCCTCCATGCCTTCCGGGCCCTTGGGGACCTCCGCTACCAGAATAACAAATTACTGATATTCCCCGACTTCAGAAGCTCCGGAAATCACAGATACACAGAAGCTCCGGGAATCTTTTCGACCAGGTAAAGACCGCGCTGAGTTGTTCCCATCGCGCCTGAGATTTAAAATGGGGAATCAATCCGGTTCTTTAACACGCTACAAGAAGCCTCTGGCTGGAGTCTCTGCCACATGTTCGCTGACCCGTGGATCCGTGAGTTCTACTTGACTGTGTTTTGTGCCACTTTGATGCCTTTTTGCTTCATGTTGCATCCAGGCTCTGGGGCCTTACTAACTCTACCACCTAATAAAATGTTCTAGTAGGGGAACTGGCGCTGTTCACAAAAAATATATATAAAAAATGTGAAATCTCAGAATAAAAATATATGCATCAGGGTGCATCAGCAAACTTAGTGAAAGATCCTATAAAAGTGCTAAAACCTTTTACAATGTATGTGTCATATAAAATGTTGGGTGTGCAAATCACCAAAACATATATGAAGAGTGAAAATAAAAATAAAAAACAGGTATAAGTGAAACTAAAACATAACACATCAATTATATCCACATTTAAAAGTTCCACTAATGTACAATGTGACACCAGAAAACGGCAGCTAGAAATCCTCTAATGTTGGCTGGAAAAATCCAAAAAAATAATAGTAAAGACAACACAATAAATGTGAAACCAACAAAAAATATTCAAAATTGATAAATTATTTCGTGAATATATGCAATCAAAAAAAGACTGTGTGATAATACTATGTGCAACAATAAAAATCGTCCAATAAAAATTGTCCTATGAGTGTGGAGAAAATCCCTGTGTACAAATGGTGTGTGCATCCAAGTGATCCCCGGCAGGTTATCTGTGACTGATGTTATCCTTCTTTTGTTAAGCCCCCACTTGTGCCCTCACTCACCGGAACGCCCAACCCCTGCAGGGGTAATGGGCATATGTGTGTAGATCCAGTAGCCGGAATCCTGAACGACTGGTATCCCTCTCTCAGGGTCCGTGGTCTCCTTCCCACTTAAATCACTATTATCCAACTAATGGTAACCTGCGACACACCGAGAATACAGAGAGGAGTGCGGACCAGGAAGCTTCCTTGTGTGTCTCAATGACCATCATTGCATCAGATGCACACACCATTTGTACACAGGGATTTTCTCCACACTCATAGGACAATTTTTATTGGACGATTTTTATTGTTGCACATAGTATTATCACACAGTCTTTTCTTGATTGCATATATTCACAAAATAATTTATCAATTTTGAATATTTTTTGTTGGTTTCAAATTTATTGTGTTGTCTTTATTATTATTTTTTTGGATTTTTCCAGCCAACATTAGAGGATTTCTAGCTGCCGTTTTCTGGTGTCACATTGTACATTAGTGGGACTTTTAAATGTGGATATAATTGATGTGTTATGTTTTAGTTTCACTTATACCTGTTTTTTATTTTTATTTTCACTCTTCATATATGTTTTGGTGATTTGCACACCCAACATTTTATATGACACATGCATTGTAAAAGGTTTTAGCACTTTTATAGGATCTTTCACTAAGTTTGCTGATGCACCCTGATGCATATATTTTTATTTTGAGATTTCACATTTTTTATATATATTTTTTGTGAACAGCGCCAATTCCCCTACTAGAACATTTTATCACTTGGACTTCACCTTGGTGTTTTCCTTTTTGGGGGGCTGCAGTTCCTGTTGGTACTGGTCCTAAGCACGGAATATTTGAATTTCATAACTCTGCCACCTGTTGAGGCCTGCGGCCCGGCTGGGGGCCTCTGCTAAGCCTACTGAGACTCATCCCTGTACACCCTGGCAGGGTCCTCAATCTGCTCCTAAACCTTTGGGCTTCCTCTTTAATCTGCTTTGTGCTTCTCACTCCTGAACATATCAATGGCACCAAGGGGAACACAGTGACAACCTGAGGGGACTCTAGGGAAGGGTGTCCGGGGGGTAATGTTGCACCTGTTGTGCTGAGTTACATATTTTGCAGCAACATAAGAATGTGCCCCTGACTTTATCAGGAGAGATTCCAGAGATTACTCCTTTCCCCTGATTGACTCGTGCTCCCCTCGGCTCACTTAATGTCCCAGCAGAAGCCACGGAGCCGAGAATTGGTCCGCTTGTCTGAACCCCCCAGATATTTTCCGGAGGGGCTAAGCTCGCTGCTTGCACAGGTCCCCCCTTTGGGGCCAGCGTGCCGATTCGGGTTATGGGTTGGAGACCTTCCTCAGTTTAAGGTGGACGGGTGGGGAGTTATGGCCCTACAGGGGTTGACCTGTTTATATGTATTATGATTGCTTTTAGTTATGCACGGTTATACTTAAACACTAAGGTATATGATGTTTCAGCATTACACAGACTTTTATTATGCTCTTCCCGGGTTCAGCGGCTCAGTCCAGGGGCCATAACATGTCATAATCCTAATCCCCAGGTTTTTCATAGATTCCATGTCTTGTCTTAATATTCTATAATGGAACACCAGGGGGCTGAATTCACCCACCAAGCTATCCTTGGTGTTCCAATTTATTAATTCTTACAACCTGCCCATACAATATGTGTACTCCAGGAAACACACCTGGTGGGCAGCAGAATTCTCGCCCTCAAAAAACCTTGGGTGGGATACCCACTCCAGTTTTGGTCAGTATACTGGTGCTCAAGACACTCCCCTTCAGGCTTCTGGACCTGGCCCTGGTAGATATGTCATAATTAATGCCAGGATACATTCCATAACCTGGACTATTGTTGGTTTATGTTTGCCACCACCGGCTTCCTTATTGCTGTTGAATCAGATAACAACTAGAATGGCAGAGTTTGCTTCTGATAGCGCCGTCATTCTAGGTGACTTTAATCTAGTTCCTGATTTGGTTATGGACAGGCTTGCGGCTGCAGGTCCATCTTGCTCAGGGCTGGCTGGGCAGACACCTACGGGCTGATGGACGTGTGGAGGTGGAGACATCCCCAGACCAGGGCTTTCACATGTCACTCCGTGTCCCATAGGACATTTTTCCGCATAGACCTGGTCTTTGCAGGAAGGCCTGTCCTGCCTAGAGTCACGGGCATTAAAATATTGCCTAGAGGCATTTTGGATCATGCGCCGCTGTTTCTGAGCCTGGATCTCTTTGTTGCCCCGACAGACGGGTTGTGGAGACTCTCCAGATTCTGGGTCTCAGACACACTGATAGACGCTCAGTTTAGGGTTGAGTTGGCTGGCTACTGGGCAGTTAACCCTGGATCGGCAGATGCTATGACTGTGTGAGATGCCTTTAAGGCCAACACAAGGGGACTATACTAGACCATTATTGCCAGGATTCGTAGGGAACGCAGGGCAGACTTAATAAGGGCTGAGAGGGAGGTGACTACCCAGGAGACGATGTATGTTAGATCTTGTGACCCCCCACCACTATGCCCCGTTGCAGCTCCTGACTAAAGAGGTTCTCTGTCTTCACACCTCTCTCACTCAGAAAAGACCACTTGCTCAATCCCAAAGGATTTTTGAGCAGGGGGAGAGGTCACGAAAATTGTTGGCCTGGCTCTCCAGAGAACAATTGGGGGGTATTAGTGTGCCTCATATCCTCGGCCCTACTGACGACCTTATCTACTCCCCTGATGAGAAAAACCAGTGCTTTGTAGTTTTTTACCAAACCCTTTATAGTTCCAGGGTGGATTACAGGGAGGAGGATCTGACAGCCTACCTTGCGCATATTGACATACCGGTTCTCACATCAACTTACCGTAATAGACTTGATGCTCCCATCATAGTGGAAGAAATCCTGAAGGCACTTAAGACCTTGCAGTCTGGTAAGACTCCTTGGCCTGATGGCATTCCTGTCGAGTTCTACAAACAATACGCTGGTGAACTCGCCACCAGACTGCACGCTCTATTTGCTGAATCAGCAAAAATGGAGGCATTCCCCAACCCTATGAGAGAAGCAGTTTTAGTGGTGATCCCCAATCCAGGGAAGGACCCCTCCTTATGCTCTTCATACCACCCTATCTCCCTACTGAATTTTGACGCCAAGTTGTTGGCTAAAATTCTGGCCAACAGACTGAACACAGTTATAACTGCACTGATATACTCAGACTAGGCAGGGTTCATGCCCAGTAGGGGAACCAATATCAATATCAGACGACTCTTCATCTATATTGACAGGGCACAAACTGATACAGCAGGAGTGGTGGCCTCACTGGACGCAGAGAAGGCTTTCGACTCAGTTGAGTGGGGCTGTGGAAAGTACTTTCCAAATTCGGGTTTGGCCCAAGGTTCATGAATTGGTGGCGGATGCTGTATGCCAACCCGAAAGCCAGGATCCACACCAATGGCTCCCTCTCAGAGGCGTTCATGCTGGGTCAGGGAATGCGTCAGGGTGCCCCCTCTCCCCAAGACTGTTCACCCTAGCACTGGAACCCCTAGCTATATTGCTTATAGCAGAAAAGTGGGTCCGGGGGATAGTGGTGGGCTCGATCAAGGAAAAACTGTCACTTTATGCGGATGATGCCTTACTCTATCTGGCAGATGCCTCATCATCCCTTCAAACAGTATTGACCCTATTTAATCAATTTGGCTGCTACTCAGGCTTATGCATTAATTGGGACAAGTTGGTATTGTTGCCGCTGCACCCCTTGGCTCCTCAAGTTACTACGCGCACGCTGATGAAATGGGTGGACGAATTCACTTACCTAGGCATTAAAATTAGTGGCAGAATGGAAGATTATGTGGAAAACTATATACAAACTCTTATGTCACAATTGACGACTAAATGTTCAGACTGGTGTTCTCTCCAACACCTGTAGGCAGGGTAAACCTGTTAAAAATGATTTATCTGCCAATATACCTGTACTTCTTCTGAAACACCCCATCACACATCCCAAAGACTTTCTTCAGGAGGTTGAAGGGGCTGCTGATTTCCTTTGTGTGGACTGGGAGACCCCCTAGAGTGGCAAAGCAGATATTGTATCTCCCTATGTCGGGAGGTCTGGCGCTCCCAAACTTCCAACTATACTATTGGGCAGCCATCCTTGTCATGGTGAGATGGTGGCTCTCTCAGCTCAGACAGAACTCAGCGATCACACTGGAAGCGGCTATTCTGGGCTCCTATGCAGCCTTGAGCAACCTAGTATTCCGAGGACTGAAGGCCAGTCCCTTCATGACATCTCTCATGCGGACTACGGTGAGGGTTTGGCAGGAGGCCAGAGTATGGAAAGTAGCAATATGGGTAGGTGACAATGAATGGAAAAAAAAAGGCAATGACATCCCTGTAAATAAATGTAAAGGAGGGGAATTTTTAGCGGGACATTTTAGGTGCCAACAAGGGAAATAAATCATTTCAATCCATAGATATAGAAAAATAAATTACAAGATTTTTATTGATACATACAAAACATAAAAAGATTTGGTATAAATTGAATACACATGTGCAAGGATACATCTAAAATTCAAAATAGATGTCAAAATATAGTCACTCAGAGATCGCATTGGAGCGGTTATCCCGACATGACATGTTTTGCCACTTTGGGCTCATCAGGAGATATTTGAAGAACAGTTATGCCCCGTACACACGGTTGGACTTTGTTCGGACATTCCGACAACAAAATCCTAGGATTTTTTCTGACGGATGTTGGCTCAAACTTGTCTTGCATACACACGGTCACACAAAGTTGTCGGAAAATCCGATCGTTCTAAACGCGGTGACGTAAAACACGTACGTCGGGCCTATAAACGGGGCAGTGGCCAATAGCTTTCATCTCTTTATTTATTCTGAGCATGCGTGGCACCTTGTCCGTCGGATTTGTGTACACACGATCGGAATTTCCGACAACGGATTTTGTTGTCGGAAAATTTTATAGCCTGCTCTCAAACTTTGTGTGTCGGAAAATCCGATGGAAAATGTCCGATGGAGCCCACACACGGTCGGAATTTCCGACAACACGCTCCGATCGGACATTTTCCCTCGGAAAATCCGACCGTGTGTACGGGGCATTAGATGTAACACTACATAAAACCAAAACAAAATTAAAACCATTACATTAACTAGAAATACAATATGGAAATAAAAATGGAAATAATAATGACAAGCTGCTGACTATCATGCCCGTCATCAATCGCTCACCCAAATGAGGATCTTGTTTCTGCGACTCAAGGTCAAGTCACGTCAGACCGTCAATGGGTAGTGCACATGGGAAAAAAAACATACATGGCTTGAAGAAAACTCTTCAGCTGAAATCTAGCCAACAGAATAGTGCAAAAATTAGTAAAGTAGTTGAGTGAAGAAAGGGCAAATGAATCCACTAAATTAGTGTAAGTGAAGTGGTGGAGGGGGTGGAGGAAGGGAACAGAGAGAGATGACTTGGGGGTAAAAGGGGGGGGGATAGTAGAGGGGGATGGGAGGGGAAAGTAGGGGAAAAAAGGGAGGGGAAGAGGGGAGTTGGGATTGGGGTAGGATAGAAATGGAGGGAAGGGGAGGGAGAATGGAGGGGAGGGAAGGAAAGGAGGGGGGAAAAAGTAAAGAGAGAAGGGAAAAGGGGAGGGAGAGAAAGGAGAGAGGGGGGGAGGGAGGGTTAGGGTGTGAAGGGGTGGGAGATGGGTGTTGGGAATAAAGAAAAGGACTGTGAATGGGAAGTGATAAGAAGTGCGGAAGGTGAAAAATAGGATGGTTAACATTTAAGAACCATAAGAAATGTGATAACTGAAAGTGAACTGATGTAAAGCTATTCCTGGGAAAAGGGTGCTTACTTACATCAAAAAGCAATAATTGAAAAAAAGCCAAAGGTGCCTGATCTGCAGACAGAAGTCTGTAGGGAATGTTAAAATGAGTAGCTGTGGAAGGTAAAATGGATAGAGTTTAAATTCAGTATAAACTATATAAATCAAGTTTAAAAAAAAACAAATATAAATAAAATGCATAGTTCATGTTGGTAATTAGTATTATGAGAAATAGGTCATCTTATATACGAAGGTGACCAAATACCTGCTGCAGATCACCTGCCCCCCTCAAGCATGGGGAGGTAAACTTTCAAACACAGGCAGGAGCAAGTGAAATAATTAGAGAAGTGAACTATAATTTGGAACATAATATGGAAACTATAGTAATATACCATGATAGCATAGAAAACATGAGGCCAGAGTAGTTTGCGACCTGCTCATATCTCCCCACATATGCCCTTGTGGGGTAATCCTATGCTACCACACTTGAATAGTATCCCGGACCCCTCTTTGTGGGCTAAAATGGGGATCACTACATTGAAACACATAATACTCAGCGGTAGACTCATGTCTTTTCAGGAACTGAGATGATTCTACTCAATACCTGTCTCTTTTGAGTTCAGATATCGGCAGTTGCGACATGCTTTTGGGGCTCAATTTACTGAACCTTTGATCCTTGAGTCAGACTCTATTGAGTGCCTCCTGACCTCCAGCGTGATGGGGAAGCCCCTCTCCTCTCTGTACTTATACCTGATGGTTGCTTATTATTTATTTATTTTATTTCAGGTACTTATATAGTGCCGTCAATTTACGCAGTGCTTTACATATACATTGTACATTCACATCAGTCCCTACCCTCAAGGAGCTTACAATCTAAGGTTCCTAACTCACATTCATACATACTAGGGACAATTTAGACAGGATCCAATTAACCTAGCAGCATGTCTTTGGAGTGTGGGAGGAAAGCGGAGTACCCGGAAGAAACCCATGCAGGCACAGGGAGAACATGCAAACTCCAGGCAGGTAGTGTCGTGGTTGGGATTTGAACCAGTGACCCTTCTTACTGCTAGGCAAAAGTGCTATCCATTACACCACTGTGCCACCAAACTGACTAGATCCTGGGATAAGTGGAGGGCGGATATATCGTCCCTAGGTGAGGATGAATGGGAGGAATGCCTTTCTACGTTTATTCCCTCCATGATTGCAGCTAAAGACAGATTTGTACAACATAAGTTCCTCCACAGGGCTTATTATACCCCACAGAAATTGGCCCACATTTACCCTCAACGTGACTCGACTTGTCAAAGATGCAACCAAAAGATAGGCACGTTCTGGCACATGGTCTGGTCCTGTCCCAAACCCTGACCGTATTGGGCGGCTGTAGCCTCCACACTGAGTGAGATATGTTGGACAAGGGTGCAGCTGGATCCTCAGGTTCTATTACTGAGCCATATGGAAGATGTAGAAGGGGATAGATATTGCAAACTATGTTTGACCTTCTCCCTGTACTACGCTAGATGGGAAATACTGTTAAAATGGAAGTCGGTGGAGCCCCCCACTAACGCCTCTTGGCAGAGCTTGGTTAACTCGGTGTTGCCCCTGTACATACTCTCATATGAAAGAAAACAATGTCCAGGGAAATTTGATAGGTATGGTCCACGCCAATTGACCTCACGCCAATTTTTTCCTTTTTTTGTATTGGTGGCAATGGCTTGCAATTGATTAAATTTAAATATCATTTTGTTTTTCTTTAGAAATATCAGTTTTGTTGCAGCAGGTTCTATACAAAGTATAGATGTGCCACTTTACAGGCAGACTAAGTGGACCCCCAGGCACTATATTTAAAGGAATTTTTCATTTTTATTGTTTCATTTTAAGCATCATTAAAATCACTGCTCCTGTAAAAATGATCTTTTTTTTAAAATAATTTTTGCATTGATACATGTCTCCCAGGGCAGTAGCCAGGCCCCCATACCCTTTTTATGGCCAATAACCAGCATATAAGCCTTCAAAAAGGGGGACTTTTTATTTTTCATGTTCGAGTCCCATAGACTTTAATATAGTTCGCCACTCCGGGCCGAACTTTTTCCCTGTTCGGGAATTCTGGTGCAAACCGCGGCATGGACCGCACTGCAGGCAGCCGCGCCACCATGATACTCTGTGCTATTACCCTAGATAATAGTCTGTAAGTGCAATCTTTTAAAATAAATGTTTGGTTTAAATTGATAATGCAGTCCTCCTTGTATTTCTGTACCGTCCTGTGAGCTGGGAGCATGTGATGATCCGGAGTCCTAGAGAGGCGGTAACACAGATCGATGTTGCTTAAGCTGCGATCAGCCTATATGCTCATTGACCTTTTGGGTCTGGTAAGCTACAGTTTCATTACTTGTGCACGGCGGTGCACTTTGAAGGCTACCGAATGCTATAATATCAGCACCAACTCCTTTTTTTTTCTTTTTTTTTTTTTTGACAGTTTTTTCTTTTGTGCTCAAGCTTTTACTTCTTATCATTTACTATTGTTCACTGCACACCAGATGGTTATAGGTGTGAATCATTGTTATTTTGGTATATATGTTTTGGCAAGGTGGTGTTGTTTACAATTGGAAATATTTATATCTGTAACATTTTATGATATGCAACATTGAATGGTTTGTATGTCCCTTATATAGGCGCATACAGTTCTATATTCACTTAAATATTTTTATTTTTATTATATTTTTTAAAAATTTTTTTTATAACAATTTTGGATAGCATGTTAATGTCATACACTGGGACAGCGCACTTTATTCACGTTCACTCATTTGTTCTCCAGGTGTTTAGGAAGTCTCAGGTGCAGCAGTCTCTGATTTGCCAGCACTTCCTTTTTTTTTTCATCATATCTAATAATTAACTGCTAACATGCTGTATAGTCACAACAAATTTTACACTATTCACACTTTAGGCAAAAAATTACTACTTACATACTTCTGTATGAATTGGAACAAGTCACTATTCTAAGTAGAACACGCATCAGAAGAAAATAGTAGCAGACAAATATAAAATAATTATTTCCGTAAAGTGATTCATTTATTTTATTGTCTTTACACAGTATGTTTTTCTTCTGAGTCTTCCTTGAGACTGTGCAATAAAGTGTGTGCATTTTGCGGGTAGGTGGCAGATTACAAGCACATACATATTCTTTTCACTTTTTGTAGGAGAATAAAGCTGCCAAAAGATTTAACACAGGCAGGCTGAAAGAGTGGAAAATGTCAAGGACATTGTCCGAGGAGCTTATCATTTATTACCTACCTTAGGCAGGCCATAGGTGGTATGAATTTCTTTCTTGTAACCACGGGTTGCAGGGAAGAAATTTGCACAATTGCACAATTCCCCCATCAACACAGACAGTGCAGAGAGAGTAATCCCTCCTACTGAGCAACTTTCTGCTCCCGGCAGGGGTCCGAGCGGGGGAAGCCGTCCTAACCAGGAGAAGACAGTGATTATTGCTAGCGGCTATAGCAGCCGCTAGCCATAATTGCAAGTTAATCTGGCAAGCTGGTTGGACCCAAGTTGATCTATCGAATTTTGGGCAGTTCCTGCTGAACCGGATGAGATTTGAGCAGCCTTATGCCGCGTACACACGATCACACATTCTGACAACAAAATTCATGTTTTTTTTCCGACGGATTTTGGCTCAAACTTGTCTTGCATACACACGGTCACACAAATCTTGTTGGAAATTCCGAACGTCAAGAATGCAGTGACGTACACCACGTATGACGGCACTAGAAAAGGGAAGTTCAATACCAAGTGCACCACCCTTTGGGCTCCTTCTGCTAATCTCGTGTTAGTAGAAGTTTGCGATTCGCGCTTTTCAGCCTTGTGATCGTTACTGCTGTTCAGTTTGTGCTTGTGGGTTCGTATCTGGTTTTTAGTGCATGTAGTCAGTTCGCATTTGTTTTTCAGTGCGTATTTTATAGTACGTATTTGATTTTCAGTGCGTTCTTGTCCGCTCATTTCTGATTTTCAGATCGCTCTTCTCAGGCCTTTCTGATTTTCAGTGCATTCTGTTAGTTTGTTCTGACCAGCCGACCATTTTGAGCAGTGCAGGAGCTTGGTGTTGGAGTTCTTACTTTGACCCAAGCCCAGTCCATGAACAGGGCGGAGAGGAGTTAATGGACGAAGAATTGGTTACTCCAACGTGACCAATTCTCTCATATAACTTTGTTGCGGGAGATCCGTGACAATAATCCTGATGATTTCAGGAATTATCTCCGGATGACGGACCCCATTTTTCACCGTTTGTTGGCTTTGCTGTCCCCTTATATTAGCAGGCAGGACACCCGCATGCGGCAAGCCATCAATCCTGAGCAGAGGCTAGTCACCACATTGTGGTACTTGGCGACAGGGAGAAGTCTGCAGGACATCAAGTCCTGGGCAGGCATCTCCCCTGGGCTCTGGAGATCATTATTCCAGAGACCTGTTCTGCCATCATTCAGGTCATGCAGAAGGACTATATATTAGGGTAAGTTTTCTCCTTTAACATCACATTCTATGTCTTTAATGTTTGCTAATGTATTGTATTTCTTTCATCATTCCCTAATTACCATGATTGTAATATGCTGTAAATGTCCCCTTTGTTATCATGCATGCTTGAATTTTTTAAACTTCCTTTTTTGTCCTTCATGCATATTTGCCTTCACTAACCTCCCCAGCATGCTATCCTGGGCCCATACACACCTAGCCTAGTCACTTAACAATGTATTTTGTCAGCTCCATAGTAGTGTTTTACCCTAAAATGTGTACAAATGTTATTTGTGTGCCTAAATTCATGCAGAGTGGCAGAGGCTTTTTTTTTGGGTCCCAAAATCATCTGGAACCCTCCCCTCCCTCCCCCCCCAACCTCTAAGTCAACCGGTACCAATCCTCTGCTGACTTTGCCAAACCCATACACACTATACCCACCTCTTTTGTGGTCAGATTTCTGTACGAATTCCCCAAAGCAAGTAGTGAAAGGGCCTGCCATAATACTTTCAAATGGTACTGTTTAAAGTTTTTTGTTCTCCTATTACCGTATAAGCACTTTTCTGCAGAAAAAAAAATCATTTTCCGAACCAAATTTGCAGCCCCGTATCTCAGGGCCACTTAGTGCTAGGAACCCCATATTTGGTGTACAAACCCAGTGGAACCGGTAGCACAACATATCCAAAGCTGAAGTTCCTAGCACCAAGTGGCCCCGAGATACAGGGCCCCAAATTCGGTTCGGAAAATGTCATTCTCTGCTGCAGAAAAGTGCTTGACATTTTCTGAACCGACTTTGGGGCCCCATATCTCAGGGCCACTTGGTGCTAGGAACCCCACATTTGGTGTGCAAACCCAGTGGAACCGGTACCATAACATATCCAAAGCTGGGGTTCCTAGCACCAAGTAGCCCTGAGATACGGGGCCCCAAATCCAGTTTGGAAAATGTCATTCTCTGCTGCAGAAAAGTGCTTGACATTTTCTGAACTGATTTTTGGGGCCCTGTATCTCGGAGCCAGTTGGTGCTAGAAACCCCAGCTTTGGAAATATGGTGCTAGTTCCACTGGGTTTGCACACCAAATTTGGGATTCTTAGCACTAAGTGGCCCCAAGATATGGGGCCCCAAATTCGGTCAACTGTGTCCATCTGCAGCAATGTCATTTCGGGACCCTTTGGGTTCAGAGACCCCAAATTTTGGCTGCAGCTAGGGGGCATCTAGGAACCCTTACCTACCGAGTTTGAAGTTCAGGGGACCTATGACTGCAAATGGGCACAGTGAGGCATGCAAATGGGCACAGTGATGCTGCAAATGGGCATTGTTGACCCTCTTTTCCACTTACAGTAGCTGTGCATTTCTCATCCTCGTCTTATACTCGGGTCAATAAGTTTTTCCCATTTTTTTGTGGTAAATTAGGGCCTCAACTTATACTCGGAACGACTTATACTCGAGTATATACGGTATCTTGATAGGTAATTGCAGAATGTAAAAAAGTGCTTCAATTTGTACAGTGTGTATTTATATTTTTGGATTATGACACTTCTTACCTGTCCAGTGGACTGCCAATAGTGTAACTAAGGAGGGGCTGGCCAAAGTAACACACATTATTTATGCATTCAGCTCTCAATGAAGTGGAGAGGGTTACCTGTCCAAAACATACCCCCCTCAATTTTTTGTTTATTTGCAAAATTACTAAGTTCTTTTTTCTTTTTTGACAGTTTCCTTCACTGCCACAGGAATGGCAGACTGTGGCTTCCCAATTAGCCCAGCGGTGGGACTTTCCCAACTGCGGAGGGGCAATTGATAGAAAAACACGTCCACATCATGCCACCCCCCCAACTCGGGGTCATACTATTATAATTACAAGGGGTTTAATAGTATTGTAATGTTGGTGGTGGTGTCGACGACATATGAGTTTCTCTATGTGGACGTGGGGAAGAATGGCCGAATGTTGGATAGTGGAGTCATCGCCCAGACAGAGTTCTACACATGGCTCCAGAACGGTGGCTTGGTATTGCCACCTGCTAAAGAGAACGTGGAAGGACTCCCGTTTGTCTTTGTTGCTGATGAAGCGTTTGGGCTGGGTGATCACCTGATGCGGCCATTTCCGATGAGGACCCTCACCCCGGACCAGAGGGTTTTTAACTACCGGCTGGCCAGAGCCAGAAGGGTGGTTGAGAATGCTTTTGGGATAATGGCCAGCTGGAGAAATTCAATTAACTATGTTGCCTCAGTTGGGCCTTAACGAACAAACCCTGACAGCGCTTGAAGCTGGCCGTCCTGGCTTGCCCCCCCCAAAGCGCCCGCGAGTTCCGTATCAAATATATAGAGTACTTTGCGGGTAGGGGGCCATTGATATAGCAGAAAATGTTTAATAAACATTTTAAAAATACATTTTTTGAGTTAAACTGAAATAATATTTCCTTTGATTTACTGCTTGTGTTTCTTTTAGCTGTCTCCTAGGTTCTCCAATGGGCTTTTTTTTGGGCATTTTCTTCAGTAGTGCAAACGTAATTTATTTGATACATGAGGTGACAATCTCTTCTTCAGCAAACTATTATGTTGTGGGTCTGCTACACACACACCTTGTTTTTGTTGTTAATGTATGTAATGCATTACTGTTAAATATACATCATTTTCAGCACCATGAATGAATTTTGGTGAGTCATGAAAATGGCATGATTGTGGAAAATTATAAAGCACTGTGGGAGTTATTTACTAAAGGAAAATGCACTTTGCACTACAATTGCACTGCAAAAGTGCACTTGAAAATGCACTTGAAACTGCACTAAAAGTGCAATTGTAGTGCAAAGTGGATTTGCCTTTAGTAAATAACCCCCATTTCAGTGTAAACACCAACTTAGTCCAAAAAATTATATTGAGCATTGAAAGCAGAAGCCACGCATTGTTGATTAGAAACTTTTTACTCAGTGCACATTCACATGTGCGTTAGAAAATGGTTTTTGAACAAACCAACATATTTTAGTAATAACATTTTTATTTTTGACAGTACAAATAGCCTTTTTTGTGTTAAAACAGGCATGTTTAAAACCATAAAACAATACACAAATCAGGAACTTACAAAGTTCAACTTTGACAAAGTGAAGGCAATATCAGACATTACTATGTCCAAACTGTGTTGATCTTGCCTTCATCAGATGGGGTGATGTCACCCCTGTGAAAGCCAAATTTTGAAGATGCACACAAATTGAGAGTCAAAATGGGGATTTCCCTCCTGATCCCATGCCTAATGTCAACATGTGCTAGCTCCCATCATGGGGGATCCATGGACGTGTTTCAGGGGTGCAACCCCTTCCTCTCCTCTACTTTAGTTGCGAGGAAGGGGTTGCACCCCCAAAATGCGTACCTTGATATCCCGTGATGGCAGATAGCACATGTTGACACACTGTGTGCATCTTCAAAATTTGGCTTTCTAAAAAATATTTAAAATGTGTGAAAATACTAAAAATACAAACAAACTAGAAGAATTTTGGGTTTTTTTAGATTCTGCCTAAAACATCAATGATGTTTTTGAGTCTTTTTTCCAAATCATTGATGTCTTCCTTGATCTTCTGTAAATCATGATTGCACACCATGATCTTCCCGATGAGGACGTGTGCACTTGCATTTGTGAAATGTGAATCTTCTTCCACAACATCCACATCACCTAAAATTATAAAACATCAGGACATTCGTGGCTCCGCGCTTTCATCATTGCTGCTCTCCTCTGCATGCACTTGCTCTTTCCCCACCATGCGCTCTCCCACTGCGCTGAAAGACAAGGGGGCGGGGAATAGACTAGAAAGAACGTCAGGGGCGGGCGGAGTTTCACGCATGTGTATATAAAGTGTAACAAGTGTGCATCTTACATACCATCTGTGAGCGGAGGAAGGAGTATCGGAAGCACCGATCGTGAGAATGAAGGTACAATTTTAACTTGGTGCATCAGTGGCCTATACTGCCTCTAGATTAAGGCCTATATTGGGACAAGATTAGGAGCGTTTAGCCTGATATTAGGGTTTGTCTTGTATTGTGTCTTGCAGAAAAAATGGATGGCTTCAATGATCACAACTTCCTCCCCTATTCATAGACAAGTACAAGTAGCTGCCCTGTCTGTAGCAGGTGAAACATCCGCATTATAATCATAAACAAAAGAGGCAGGCAGCGCTGGAGAAACTGCTTGAGTTGGTGAAGCCGCAGATCCCCATGGGAACCATCCCCTATTTGAAGGCCAAAATTGGTGGGCTGAGGAGCACTTATAATAGGGAGCGCAATAAGGTCCAGGATTCCATGAGATCAGGAGCAGCGGTAGATGCCATATATGTCCCCAGGCTGTGGTACTATGAGAGACTTAGTTTTCTGTCAGACCAGACTGAAGGCAGGAAATCACTCTCAACCCTACCTTCCACTCTTCCTTCCATGCTTCCTTCCACCCCAGCTCCACCTCAGCTTGAGCCAGGTATAGCATTGTTCTACAGATTTCTTGTCGTAAAATTAATAATGTTAAACAGATTTTATTATTGATCACTAATTGCTGATTTAATAAAGTGTTTTACATATCAATAGAAAGTAGTGGCCAAAAATGTTTGGGACAAGAATGAAAAATGCTGGGGTCAGAAGGATAGTCTTTTCTATTTGTTAACATTCAATTTGCAACAGTCATGAGCTGAAAATTGTGTGTGATTGATGAATAAAAAAAAACTGTCCCTTTTTCATACACAGGAAAGCCTCAGCCAGGAGGAGGGCGTGGAATGTGGCAGCCAGGAGGAGGCTGTGGAATGTGGTAGCCAGGAGGTGGCGGGGGTAAGTGGCAGCCAGGAGGTGGCGGAGGTAAGTGGCAGACAGGAGGTGGCCTGGCCCAGTATCCTGACTGAATCCTAGGTCCCTCCCCTCCGCCTTCCAACCAAAAGGCCCAGGAAGGGGAGTAACGTGGAGGAGGCAGCGCTTGGGCTGATTCGGGAGGCTAATGCTGCCCTCAGAACCACCCCCACTCTTCAAGAGGCCTTTGCCTCCATAGCTGCATGCAAAATGCAGGAAATGGAGGAGGGCCAATGCCTTATCTGTGAGGAAATGATGTATATGTCCCTAAATAAGGGGTTGAGTGGCCAACTCTCAAACAAAACATACCTCCTGCCACAACTCCAAAACCACAGCCTGGAAGCAAGCCTGGAAGGAAGAGTGGAAGGAAGACAAGAGTGTTAAGGCCTGGGTTCAGTCTGGTCTGATAAAAGACGCAGGCTGTGGTATGACCTATAGTAGGACATATGTCATTTGCTGCTGTTCCTGATCTCTTTTGGTCCAGGACTGGATTGTGCTCACTATTATATGGACTCTTCATGCTACCAATTTTGGCTGTAAAATAGTTAATGTGTGCCCTGGTGTACAAGGGCTTCGCCAATTTCACTATTTTCTCCAGCGTTGCCTTCCTCTTTATTTTATTATGACCCATAATAAATGGCTATTTTGGATTCACAAATACCTGCCTGTGTGTTTTACTTAAAAAAGGACAGTTTGTTTGTGAGTAGTACATTTCATAAATACAATGTCAAATTAACAAGGGACACCAACACCAACCAAACTCCTCCTTGTGCGTTTGAATTGTATACACACGATCGGAATATACGAAAACGGATTTTGTTGTCGGAAAATTTGAAATCCAGATCTCTAATTTTGTTTGTCGGAAATTCCGACGGAAAATGTCCGATGGAGCCTACATACGGTCGGAATTTCAGACAACAAGCTCCCATCGAATATTTCCCATCAGAAAATCTGACCGTGTGTATGCGGCATTAGAGTACTAAAACCTGCACTTTAAAAAAGAACGTTTCTACTGTTTTAGTCTTAGGAGCTGACCATTATATATCACGTCCAGAGAAATTTGCCTCCCAGTCACAAAATGTAGCATCTTGCCAATCACACTACATTGAAAAAAGTATATCTACATTTCTTTTTATCATATATTTTTTTAAGTTCATTACATACTGCAACTGATGATACTGTAGCTTTACCATCCCCCCTCACCTGCCAAAAAATGCTTATTTTCTATTCTTTTGGCCATAGGGTTCTTTTTTATTATAGCTTTCACTTTCATCAATGCTGGGCACTGTGACAAAAAAGCATATGCTCAACAAAAATGCAGTAAAATTGTCCTAATATACCCAATATTGCTGTTGGTATTGGATATGAAATGCATTAGCTGTCAGCAAAACAAATATTTCATTAAGTATGTTCATCAATTACTCATTTCTATTTCTAATAGTTCTATTACTATTTCTATTATGTGATAAACCCTACTTTATAGAATATTTTGTAAATAAACACTTCATACATGGTGCCTCCATGACACAGTATGGTAGCAAGAAGTGCTGGGCTTCTTAATAAGAAGTTGTTGACTGTTTCTGCAAATTAAAAGTATAGAAAGATCACACCTCTGATAGAGGATATGTCCCCTGCTCTGATTAAAGGAGAAGTATAGCCAAAACTTGTTTGCCTATACTACTCCTGTGGATCACAGGAGTGCAGTTTGTTCTGCACTCCTGTGACCCGTTCTCAGCAGACAGCAGGCTAAAGCCTGCTGTCAGCTGACATCACAAAGCTGGTTCAGGCTTGGGCAAGATCGCAACCATATGATAGTGTTCTGCCCGCATGCCTGGACCTGCACCCGCTGACAGCCTGCGAGCCGCTGACAGCCTGAACCGGCTCCATAGCCCAGCATTCCAGTGAGCATGGAGGGGGCAGAACAGACAGCGGTGATTGAAAGTCACCAGCTCTTTGCTCAGGTATCTGTGAAAACCAAGCGATCGCCGGCGTTTGATCACTCAGTTCTCAGTGTTAGAGCCGGCGAGGGGCAGAAGCAGAATCGGACTAATTCTGAACCTAGGTAGGTAAGTATGATTCTTAAAAAAAAAAAAATACTTCTGTTTTGATTGAAGTGTGTGTAGCCTGATTTCAAAGGTCAATTTACAACTTAGGCTATTCATAATATAGTAGTAAATCAGTCTTACACAATTTTTGGATTGCTTTGGGCTTACCACCCCAGGCTGCCAAAGGTAAATATGAAATAGACATATGCAATATTTTTATTTTCCTGGCTAAAAATGAACACAAAAAAATGTTTCTCTATTGTGTATGATAATTTATACACACTAATATAATGATGAAAAATACAACGCTATAAACAGGTTATATACACGGCAACAACAGATGGAAATTTACCAGCAGATTTGACCATTTGATATAACATGTACTGATTCATGAATTACTCAATGCATAACTCTGAAGTTTGAGGAAATTGGACAATGTTGACTACAGGCTTTATGAGATTCATTTTCTAAAGTGTTACAGTGAATCTTCATGTTACTAAATATGGTGAAAGTGTGTTCATTTAAAAAAAAAAAAACATTCATGTGCTACTAAAAATCCTGTTCTTTTTGTATTTCTCTTAAACATGATCAAGTGTAGTGGAGAGCTCATTTACAAAAGAGCTGCAGACAGGTGAGTGACTGCCACTGTCAGAACTAGTGTGTCAGCAGCCAGGCAGGAGCCAAATGGCATGCAGCTTCTTTGGAAGATCTACTGTAAATAGCCCCTACCCAACTGCTATCAGAGTACTCAAATTTTAGAGGAGTTACCCTTTGTCCACCAGTTGGATCCCGCCGGCTGTCTGCCTCTGTTACCAGAGCTACCATAGGCTACCAGGAACGCTGTAAATAAGAATAATCTTAATAGTTATTCTCAGCTGAATTATAGTCGTACAGAGACTGTGCTATGTAGCCACATGTCACTCTAATTGAGTCAAAGAAAATTGCCGTTAAGAGTTCATATTTGGCTGATTACCTATTCTGTTTTGTAAGTATTCAAAGAGAACAAAGGGTGACCTTATTTACTTACATCCACTTCACAAAAGGTATATACATTCACTTTGCTAGGTAAACAGCCTCTATTTCTTTAGTAAACTAACCCCTGTGTCTTTATAGTTTTCTAGGATCCTTGCACTGAGATCCTGACTCTCTGTTTGCTGAAATAAACTCTGAATATTCCACTAAAGTAAAGTGATAGTTTCACTCCACCCACACAGCCTACTTCAGGGGAGTCAGCACACTTATCTCACGAAATATCTCCTTTCAGTTCCTGCAATCCTTAATTGACGACCAAGGAAGATACATTTTTTTGTTATGTAAATTAGCAGGTTTAACATGTATTATTGCTAATGTCTACGTCCCTCCACCCTTCTCCTTTGATACCCTGAAATGTTTGGCACAATTTATAGCACTCTACTCCAAAACCCCTATTTGGGTGTTGGGTGACTATAATAACGTAAGGGATAAACAAATGGACAAATATAAATCTGGAACTAGCAATAGCCCCACACCAAGTGGCCCTACCCCTTTGCTAGATTCCTTGTAGAACTTGGCCTATGAAATGTGTGGAGGGACCTAAATCCTAAGGTCCAGTGTTATTTCTGTTACTCGGTGTAGTACAAATGCCTATCACAAATTGATCTGTCTGGCCAACAGCCTGGCACATTCACTCACTACTTCAGCGATGTATGCACCACGCAACATATCAGACCACTCTCTCTTATATGCTAAGGTCATTACTGCCCCCAGTCCCAGGTGTAGGCTGTGGAAGGTAAATCCTTTTTGGTTCACAATTTTTCCAGAGTCTGACCCATCTCCCAAAGCCCTGAAGGAGTTTTTAGGTTTTAACCAGGACTCGGCAAGGTCTGCAGTGATTTGGGATGCTCTGAAGGCTCAATTAAGGGGTTTAATTATTGCACAGATTACCTCCATTAAAACTAAAGAATGGGAGAACTTAGTGATAGCGAGGCTGCCAAAGTTGAGTCAAGGTATATCTCTGCCCCCAACCCTGACTCAGAACTTAAATGGCAGGAAGCACAAGCCCTGTACCAACAGGTTTCTACTACTGCAGTGGAAAACAAACGTTTTTTTCTCCAGCAAAAATATTTTAACGAAGGGGAAAACACAGGTCATTAACTTGCCGTAATAGCGAGGACCCAACAGAGCAATACCTATATTGATGCCATCCAGAACACAGCAGGTGACACGGTTACTGATCAGACTCGCATCCCTGGGGTGTTTTCGGATTTCTTCATAGATCTGTACACATCTAAGGTGCATCCCATAAAAGAGGAGCTGGACCAATTTCTGGACCAGTGCTCTATCCCTCAGTTGTCGCAACAGGGCCTCGCTGCCCTTAATAAACCACTAACTTTGGAGGAGCTTATTTTAGCGGTGGCACAAATGGCGAACAACAAATCACCTGGAGCTGACGGTCTGCCCACGGAAACATATGGGAAATATGGTGACATTCTCTTACCCACCCTATTAACAACCCTGAATGACTCCCTCCGACAGGGCAGTTTGCCTGCCTCTATGAATGAGGCTATCATAGTGGTCATCCCAAAGCCTGGTAAAGACCTGTTACAGCCAGATTCCTACAGGCCTATTTCGCTTCTTAATACAGATCTGAATTTACTAGCTCGGGTGCTAGCCACTAGACTCTCAGGAATTGTTGCGGATTTGGTCCATGCTGACCAATCCGGCTTCATCCCCACCTGCTCTACGGCACTGAATATCCGTAGACTATTCCTTATCCTTATATCCGTAGATTATAACTTAACTACAGGCATACCCCACTTTTAAGTACACAATGGGGTTTATTTACTAAAGCTAGAAAGTGCAAAATCAGGCTCCCTTCTGCATAGAAACCAATGAGCTTCTAACCCCAGCTTACTCAATTAAGCTTTGGTAATAAAACCTGGAAGCTCATTGGTTTCTATGCAGAAGTGAGCCTGATTTTGCACTTTCTAGCTTTAGTAAATAAACCCCATTGTGTACTTAAAAGTGCCTGTATTCCTTAACACTTGACAACCCAGATAATAGAGCCGTCTTTTCCCTCGACGCTGCCAAAGCTTTTGACAGCGTGGAATGGAAATATCTGTGGGAGGTGCTGCGTCGATTCGGATTGGGGGATACATTCATCTCTTGGGTGCAGCTGCTGTACACTGTCCCCACAGCAAGAGTAAGGATCAATGACACCCTATCTGAGGCATTTCCTTTGTTTCATGGCACACGGCAGGGGTGCCCATTGTCGCCCCTGCTGTTTGCCCTTGCATTGGAGCCTCTTGCGGCTATGGTGAGGGCCTCCCCTAACATCGTGGGCTTCCAGCGTGGTCAAACTGAAGAAAAAAATCTCACTGTACGCAGACGATACACTGCTGTACTTGGGAGACACTGGGGATTCTCTAAGGGCAGTAATGTCCCTAATTGATCAATTTGGGTAGCTCTCGGGCTTTACCTTTAACTGGCACAAATCAGCTCTTCTACCATTAGACCCTCAACTAACCCCTCTGTCGGAGGATCTCTCACACATACAAGTTGCTACCTCCTTCAAATATTTGGGTATAGTGGTGACCAAAGACTCAGGGGACTACATTACACTGAACCTAAAACCGATATTACGGAAATTTCAACAGAAACAAGCCAGCTGGAGTAGGCTACCACTATCAGTAACTGGGCGGGTACATTTTATCAAGATGATCTGGGCACCGCAACTATTATACATTTTATATAACGCACCAATCTTGATCGCACAATATTGGTTCCGATGGATTGACTCACATTTTAGGGCCCTTATTTGGAGAGGCGGAGTTGCACATATTAAGCTTGCCACCCTACAGCTCTCAAAAGATCAAGGTGGAATGGCTGTCCTGCACCCACAAATGTATTACTTTGCTGCCCAGCTACAACACTTTACGGGGTGGGATCTTGGGATGGTCAGGGGCCCCTCCAGGAGTCTTCTAGTTGGCCTGGACGTAGCTTACTCATATGGAAATGGGATTCCCTAATACCCCCTTTAATTGTTCCACAACTCGGTTACTAATGAAAATATGGAAGGGGATCAAAAGTGCACTTAGAGTGACGGGCTATATGCGTCAAACCCCCATCTGGCGTAACTGCCTCTACGCGGATCTTGCTAAGGTTCCAAAACACCCAATCTGGGAGAGAGCAGGGATTAAATTCCTATATCATGTTCTGGATGGCTCCACACTGAAACCATACTCTCAATTACTAAGAGAATTCCCTGTACTCAGAGGTCACCACTATCAATATGTTCAATTACATTATGCTCTGAGATGCCAAGGTAAACATTCTAATATGAAACTAGATGACTCAACGTTCCTGGAATCTATATTCACTGAACCTGAAAAGAAAGGGATTATCTCTAAAATCTATAGTCATCTTTTGTAGGGAGAAGTGGGAGAGAGTGTTGGCCCTATTGATGGGGAACAATGGGAACAGATTTTGAGGGTGGGGCCGCTGGTGTCGGTATCTGCAGCACAAAGACTATCCCATCTGTTCATATTGCATCGTGTGTATTGTAGGCTGGAGTAATTGCACAGATGGGGCAGGAGAGACACCCCTATTTGTCTGAAGTGTCAAGCCCAATCAGGAGACCTTATTCATATGCTCTGGAGATGTCCTAAATTGGTGAAGTATTGTATCTCCATTGTGGCCAAAATCAATAACATTTTCCAGGTGCAGTTGGAAGTAGACCCAATGCCTACTGGGGAGCCTTAATGAGTAACTGTAGTCCCCTTTGGTGTGCATTGCCCTCACAAGGCTCCTATTTATAGCCAGAAAGCTGATTGCTCGTCTTTGGCTCTTGGCAAATGCACCCACAATAACACAATGGATCCAACAGGTTAATAGTACCCTTATCCGGGAAAAAAATATGTATCATCACAGGAAATCACCCAAAAAATGTTATGGTATATGGCAGAGTTGGCTGAACTCGCCTGATGTGGCACCTCCACAACTAGCATTAGACTGCTACTGGGATAGTAGCTTTGGCACAGGAGCTCCTGGGACACATATGACAAAACGGGTGGCTTATCGGAGGAGGTACTCCAGTAACCTAATGATATTAGTACCATTACACACATTACCAGTGAGACAGAAGAAAATTTTATCTTATTTTAAGATTTTTTTTCTTTTTGGCTTTCTTTTTTTCTATGTATTTTTTCTTTTTACTGTTTTCTCTGTTTGTTGCACCCCCCTTGGCTGCAGGTGCCAAATGCACTCTGGGTATTATACAAAAATCTCTATGCTATGGTAATGACAAGATGGGTATACATCTTCAAATGGATATTTGATTAGTATATACCAAATACTGTTGTGCATTGATTGTATACTTATGCAATGATACCTTGTAGTGCCTTGTGTTCTCATCAAATAAAAACCTTTTTGTTGATTAAAAAAACTTCCCCAGCATGCTATCCTGGTCCCATACACACCTAGCCTAGTCACTTAACAATGTACTTTGTCAGCTCCATAGTAGTGCTTTACCATAAACACCTCCTAAAATGTGTACAAATGTTATTTGTGTGCTTAAACTCATGCAGAGTGCCAGAGGCTTTTTTTTGAGGTCCGAAAATCATTTGGAAACCTCCTTCCCCCCAACTGCTAAGTCAAACGGCACCAATCGTCTATCTGTTAACTTTGCCAAACCCATACACACTATACTTGCCTCTTTTGTGGTCAGATTTCTGTATGAATTCCTCAAAGCATGTAGTGAAAGGGCCTGCTAGAATACTTTCAAATGGTACTGTTTAAAGTTTTGTTCTCTTATTATCTTGATAGGTAATTGCAGAATGTAAAAAGTACTTCAATTTGTACAGTGTGTATTTATATTTTGTATTATGACACTTCTTACCTGTCCAGTGGGCTGCCAATAGTGTAAGTAAGGAGGGGCTGGCCAAAGTAACACACATTATTTATGCATTCTGCTCTCAATAAAGTGGAGAGGGTTACCTGTTCAAAACATACCCCCCCCCTCAATTTTTTTACAATGGCCCATCAGAGAGGGTGAGGAATCTAATAAGTGGACCTTATATTTTTGGATTTAAATACTCCTTAAAATAAATGTTATACTGATGTTGGCCAAGAATGTTTGTGTCTAATCTGCTTGCAATGTTTCTGTGCAAAATTACTAAGTTCTTTTTTTCTTGTTTGACTCCACAGTTTCCTTCAGCACCACAGGAATGGCAGACTGTGGCTTCCCAATTTGCCCAGCAGTGGGACTTTCCCAACTGCGGAGGGGCAATTGATGGGAAACACATCCACATCGTGCCACCCCCCAACTCGGGGTCACACTATTATAATTACAAGGGGTTTAATAGTATTGTGATGTTGGCGGTGGTGTTGGCGACATATGAGTTTCTCTATGTGGACATGGGGAAGAATGTCCAGATGTCAGATGTTGGAGTCATCGCCCAGACAGAGTTTTACACACGGCTCCAGAATGGTGGCATGGGATTGCCACCTGCTTAAGAGAACGTGGAGGGATTCCCGTTTGTCTTTGTCGCTGATGAAGCGTTTGGCCTGGGTGATCAACTGATGCGGCCGTTCCCGATGAGGACCCTCACCCCAGACCAGAGGGTTGAGAGTGGTTGAGAATGCTTTCGGGATAATGGCCAGCCGGTTCTGCCTATTCTTTACGGCAATCAACATGGCGGAATATAAACTTAACCATATAATCCTTGCATTCTCCACAACTATTTAAGGAGAAATTCAATTAACTATGTTGCCTCAGTTGGGCCTGAGGCCGGACTTAACGAACAAACCCTGACGGCGCTTGAAGCTGGCCGTCCTGGCTTGCTCCCCCAAAGCGCCCGCGAGGTCCGTATCAAATATATGGAGTACTTTGCGGGTAGGGGGGCCATTGATATGGCAGAAAATGTTTAATAAACATTTTAAAAATACATTTTTTGAGTTAAACTGAAATAATATTTCCTTTGATTTACTGCTTGTGTTTCTTTTAGCTGTCTCCTAGGTTCTCCATCGGGCTTTTTTTGGGGGCATTTTCTTCAATAGTGCAAACGTAATTTATTTAATAACTGAGGTGACAATCTCTTCTTCAGCAAACTATTATTATGTTGTGGGTCTGCTACACACACCTTGTTTTTGTTGTTAATGTAAGTATAAGTGGTGAACCACAAAGAGAAGTAATATTCTCAAAAGAGTGTTGCCAACATCCCAGTATTCATTATATTAGGACCCTAAATGGGGACACTAGTACCCCCCAATACAGCGGGACTTTAAGGGCGAACAAAAAATATATTGGTGTGTCATAAAATATCATTTATTAGAAAGATTAAAAAGTATGTATGAAAAAAGACATGACAACAAATACTACAGCACTTTTGGTGCATAACAGAAAAAATACATTTTCATCACATTATATTATTTACATATTCCAAAGATGAATATAGTTTTCCTCCAAATAGCCTAACATGTTTCAGGAAAAAATCCCTTCCTCAGAGGCGTTTATAGAAGATGATATAGTATATTCAATTATGTAATTAAGAAAAAATATATTGGTTTTGTTTAAAAGGAAGATAATTTTACTTGGAAACTCTGACTTTGCCACTGATAGTCCAACGGGAACGATGGACCCCGTCTTTGCTCAGAACAGCCCTCACAAGGGTCCCCGCAGAAAGGCCACCACAACACAGCCACAAAGAAAACCCTTTTTCTTTGCTGGTAATGAATATATGACCTCCCATGGCTAGATTGTTAGATCACAGGGTTAGATTTGGGTTTGTTAGATCTAACAATCTAGCCACGAGTGGTCATATATTCATCACCAGCAAATAAAAAGGGTTTTTCTTTGTGGCTGTGTTGTGGTGGTCGTTCTGCGGGGACCCTTGTGAGGGCTGTTCTGAGCAAAGACGGGGTACATCGTTCCCATTGGACTATCAGTGGCAAAGTCAGGGTTTCCAAGTAAAATTGTCTTCCTTTTAAACAAAACGAATATATTTTTTCATAATTGAATATACTATATCATCTCCTATAAACGCCTCTGAGGAAGGGATTTTTTCCTGAAACATGTCAGGCTATTTGGAGGAAAACTATATTCATCTTAGGAATATGTAACAATATAATGTGATGAAAATTTATTTTTTCTGTTATGCACCAAAAGTGCTGTAGTATTTGTTGTCATGTCTTTTCATACATACTTTTTAATCTTTCGAATAAATGATATTTTATGACGCACCAATATATTTTTTGTTTGCCCTTAAAGTCCTGCTGTATCGGGGGGTACCATGAATGAATTTTGCAGAGTCATGAAAATGGCATGATTGTGGCAGATTATAAAGCACGGTGGGAGTTATTTACTAAAGGAAAATCCACTTTGCACTCCAAGTGCACTGCAAAAGTGCACTTGAAACTGCACTGAAAGTGCACTTGTTCTGCAAAGTGGATTTGCCTTTAGTAAATAACCCCCATTTCAGTGTAAACACCAACCTAGTCCAAAAATGATATTGAGCATTGAAAGAAGAAGTCACACATTGTTGAGTAGAAAACGTTTTACTCTGTGCACATTCACATGTGCATTAGAAAATGGTCTTTGAACAAACTAACATATTTTAGAAATAATGAGTAGAAATATGGTGCTGTGTGGAGAAGAGGGGTCACTGATTCATTTGATGTGGCGCTGCCCCAAATTGCACCGTTATTGGGGCGATTTTACCGATACAATCTCATCAGTATTTCAAATTAGGGTCCCCTTGGATCCCCTGATATGTATTTTGGGAGCAATTGATGAAGAAATATACCCCCCTCCTAATAATATAGCAATAATCAGATTATTATATCTGGCCCGTAAGTTGGTGGCCAGATTCTGGCTATCTGTAAATGTTCCAACCAAAAAACAATGGATAGAACAGGTAAATTATATCCTTATCAGAGAACATCTAACATATCAGCATAGAAATGCATCTCGAAAATTTAATTCTATATGGCAACCTTGGTTGGACTCCCCGGGATTGGCACCCCCACAATTAATTATGCACAGGATATTTCAAGTTTAAGTGTATACTGCTTGTCTGACAGAGGCGGTAATTGGTGTATTCATGCTGTGTATCCGGGAGACTGAGCCTATTTGTGCAGACCAGGAGCAAGGTTTATGGTTAGATGACCAGTTAGTCATCTGGTAGCTGTGTTGGGTGGGAGAATTTTTATTCTCTTACGCAATACGGTTTGTTATTAAATAAATGTAAAACCTATTTGATGCCACTGCTGTAACAATCTTTATTTACATTGAATACACATAGTCAAGAAAGCATTGAATGATCTGAGTTCACAACATATATGATGTCATACTTAATGCTCGAATGTCTATTATGTAATTTGTCTTTTGTGGCTCAATAAAGAATTTTCTGATTTAAAAAAAAAGAAATATGGTGCTGCGCTAATCCATTCGAAAAATGATACATAAATATGTGAAAATATAGAAAAAGTGACAGTTCTGATATCTATTAATCAAGATATCCTAAAGGTCTATAAAGTGACTGTGTTATACTAACTATGCGGCATAAAACACGTGATAAAGCAACATGTGACCAATATCATGTGCAGAGTAATCAAAAAGAATATAATAGCAATAAACGGCTCCAATTAAAATATAATAAAATTCATATAAATAATGTGCAAACCAAGCACACAGCAAACAGACAGAAAGGATAAAGTGACTGGTGCAGACGGACAAGATATAAGTGACAACTGGCTAAAAAAAGTCCACAAGTAGAGGTGCATATATGGTGATCCTCTTTGGGAAAGTGGAGTGACTGGAACAAATGGTGATATTTCCCTTCTTCGTGCAACACACCACATGTAAGTGAGCAGTGGCCCCTTACCTGTGTAATACGGTTTGGCAATAGCTGGGTTTATTTAAACAATAAAGGTACTCACATAAAAGCAGATACACAATGCATAAATCCAACGAGCGGCGAGCTCGTATCTCCAATCAACATAGAGTGCCTGTCCCGTCCCGTTTATTGTTTAAATAAACCCAGCTATTGCCAAACCGTATTACACTATTGTGGGACCTTCCTTTGCTTTTTTTCCCATCTGGTGACCCCTGCTATATTACTTGGAGGGATGGAGTTCCCATATGAGGCTAGCGAGGATAGGATTAAAGATTGCCGCCTCCACTACTGGTCTGAAGTCGGGAGGGGACAGGCACTCTATGTTGATAGGAGATACGAGCTCGCCGCTCGTCGGATTTATGCATTGTGTATCTGCTTTTATGTGAGTACCTTTATTGTTTAAATAAACCCAGCTATTACCAAACCGTATTACACTATTGTGGGACCTTCCTTTGCTTTTTTTCCCATCTGGTGACCCCTGGTATATTACTTGGAGGGAGGGAGTTCCCATATGAGGCTAGAGAGGATAGGATTAAAGATTGCCACCCCCTCTATTGGTCTGAAGTTGGCCCCCCCGCCATTTGGAAGATTTTTTCATCCCTGCACCATGACTAAGGGCCGCCATGCCTAAAACTGGCTGATGCTGTCATCCCATTACCTGCAGGTAAGGGGCCACTGCTCACTTACGTGTGGTGTGTTGCACGAAGAAGGGAAATATCACCATTTGTTCCAATCACTCCACTTTCCCAAAGAGGATCACCATATATGCACCTCTACTTGTGGACTTTATTTAGTCAGTTGTCACTTATATCTTGTCCGTCTGCACCAGTCACTTTATCCTTTCTGTCTGTTTGCTGTGTGCTTGGTTTGCACATTATTTATATGAATTTTATTATATTTTAATTGGAGCCGTTTATTGCTATTATATTCTTTTTTGATTATTCTGCACATGATATTGGTCACATGTTGCTTTATCACGTGTTTTATGCTGCATATAAGCACGTTAGTATAACACAGTCACTTTATAGACCTTTAGGATATCTTGATTAATAGATATTAGCACTGTAACTTTTTCTATATTTTCACATGTTTATGTATCATTCTTCAAATGGATTAGCGCAGCACCATATTTCGATTCATTTACCTAACCAATAGGTGCAGGGTGTACCCTATCCGGTGTAGGCAGCTTTTCCCAGTTTTGTATTTATTATTTCTATATTCTTTCTCTCCCTCCGCACATGATAGTGCAGGAATAATTTTATTTATTTTAGAAATAACATTTTTGTTTTTGACAGTACAAATAGTCTTTTTTGTGCTAAAACAGGCATGTTTAACCACTTCAATACCCGCGTATAGACATATGACATCCACAGATGGGATCTCCCATCCTGGGTGGACGTCATATGACGGCCTCGGGTTCCCGGCCGTCTAGGGGGTGCGCGTGCGCCGCCAGGGGCGCACGCGCCTGCCGCGTTGTTCGGGACCCGGTGCGTGTGCCCGCGATTGCCCATTAACCGGGCCGGACCGTGGATCTGTGTGTGCAAACACACAGATCCACGTCCTGTCAGGTGAGAGGAGAGCGATCTGTGTTCCCAGTGCAGCGGAACACTGATCGGTCTCCTCCCCTTGTATGTCCCTGCCCCCTACGGTTAGAAGCATTCCCTAGGAAACACATTTAACCCCTTGTGTCCCCCTAGTGGTTAACCCCTTCACTGCCTGTCACATTTACACAGTAATCAATGCAATTTTATAGCATTGATCGCTGTATAAATGTGAATGGTCCCAAAAATGTGTCAAAAGTGTCCGATGTGTCCGCCATAATGTCGCAGTCACGAAAAAAAATTGCGATCACCGCTATTACTAGTAAAAAAAAAAAAAAAATTTTTTTTTTTAAAAATGCCATAAATCTATGCCGTATTTTGTAGACGCTATAACTTTTGCGCAAACCAATCAATATACGCTTATTGCGAATTTTTTTTACCAAAAATATGTAGAAGAATACGTATCGGCCGAAACTGAGGAAAAAATTTGTTTTTTTTAATAAAAAAATTGGGATATTTATTATAGCAAAAAGTAAAAAATATTGTGTTTTTTTCAAAATTGTCGCTCTTCTTTTGTTTATAGCGCAAAAAATAAAAACCGCAGAGGTGATCAAATACCATCAAACGAAAGCTCTATTTGTGGGAAAAAAAAGGACGTCAATTTTGTTTGGGTACAACGTTGCACGACCGCGCAATTGTCGTTTAAAGTGCGACAGCGCTGAAAACTAAAAATTGGTCTGGGAAGGAAGGGGGTGAAAATGCCCTGTATTGAATCGGTTAAAGCTATAAAACAATACACAACTCAGGAACTTACAAAGTTCAACTTTGACAAAGTGAAGGCAATATCAGACATTACTATGTCCAAACTGTGTTGATCTTGCCTTCATCAGATGGGGTGATGTCACCCCTGTGAAAGCCACATTTTGAAGATGCACACAAATTGAGAGTAAAAATGGGGATTTCTCTCCTGATTCCATGCCTAATGTCAACATGTGCTAGCTCTCCTCATGGAGGATCAATGTACATATTTCATGGGTGCAACCCCTTCCTCTCATCTACTTTATTTGCAAGGAACGGGTTGCACCCCCAAAATGCGTACCTTGATATCCCGTGATGGCAGATAGCACATGTTGACACACTAGGGGTTATTTACTAAAGGAAAATCCACTTTGCACTGCAAGTGCACTTGAAAGTACACTAAAAGTGCACTTGGACGTACAGTCGCTGTAGATCCGAGGGGGACATGCGAGGAAAATAAAATAAAATTTAAAAAGTCGCGCTAAAAAAATTGAGAGTGGCAACACACAAGTGCCTAAAAGCCTCAAAAAAATATGAGGATAAGTGATAATCACTGAGCAAATATTTCAATACTAATCAGTGTATGAATACACCACAATGGAAATTAAATTTATAAAACACAGATATTGCTTTCTATGTCCATGAAAAAAGAAACAATCAATAATATGTGACTTGATGCAGGCAACAAGTGAATGCTTGAAAACGCTAGGGCAAAATATAACAGTGTGACAAATAAGTGTCTATGAGAACCGTGCCAAAACACTAGAAAAAATAATAGTCAGTATATAATATAAACAAAGCTTACAAGACCCAAAAACAGTCCATAGCTATACAGAGACAATATTGATTATAATCCGTACATGCTTTGTAGCAAAAATACAAAATAAAGTGATGAGTGTCCCCAAGTGCTGAGTGAATATTGGAACCAAAACTTGCTGCAGTGAATAGGGTGCGTAGACAGACCTCCACCTTTCAAAAACTGCTGCCTCTTACCAGAAAAAGTTGGTCTCTTAGTTAAAGGAGACCTAAAAGGGCGGATGGCTACAACCCCAGCCAGGGATCTGTACAACAGGCACTTGTTGTCATCCAATTCCAGGAACTCTCTCCGCCAGTCATACCACAGTAGGTAAGATGTGCCCCCATAAAAGAGATAAAGAGCTCCACATAGCATAAAATCCAACGTTTATTGAGTAAAAAAGGTATAGATTGCACTTACAAAATCAGTTGTGTATAAACGCATGTAGGAAAGCCGGCCGGCTCCAAGACAACCCGTGTCTTCCGGGTGTTCAAATCGCGGTGTCGTCGGGACGTAGCTCCTCCTCCCTACGTCGTTTCATCACAACAGAACGTGGTCACGGGAAAATAATTAACAGCGTTTTAGCTTGCACATGATTGGATGATAAAATCAGCAGAGCTTCCACTCCTTTCAGATCTACCCCTTCGATTTAGAGCGACTGCACTTCCAAGTGCACTTTCAGTGCACTTTCAAGTGCACTTGCAGTGCAAAGTTGATTTGCCTTTCGTAAATAAACCCCACTGTGTGCATCTTAAAAATTTGGCTTTCTAAAAAATATTTAAAATGTGTGAAAATACTAAACATAAAAACAAACTAGAAGAATTTTGGGGTATTTTAGATTCTGCCTAAAACATCATTGATGTTTTTGAGTCTTTTTTCCACATCATTGATGTCTTCCTTGATCTTTTGTAAATCACGATTGCACACCATGATCTCCCCAATGAGGACGTGTGCACTTGTGCTTGTGAAATGCGAATCTTCTTCCACAACATCCACCTCACCTAAAATTAAAAAACACACCATGTATTATAAATATGAAGGCATCCATCTATTACCTGAAGCTGTGGTCTCAGACACTCACCTGTTGTGGTCACTATTTCGCCCACTTCATAAACCTCTCTTTCCTCCACATCTTCTGGTTGTGGTGTGGGGATTTGCAATTCTTTCGGAGGTGGGGGGTCCCTGGTGTCCTCAGATGTCTTGAGTCTTTTCTCCCCTATGTGAATAAAAAAAGGTATACTTAGCACACAGATATTTGAGGCCAGAAATAGTAATATGAAACATTGCTTGGAAGTGTCGTACAATTGTCTTTTTGGCAGAGTTCCAAGCTGAAGACATTATTTTTTTTCCCTTTCTAAAGCTGGAATACTTTTACTTTTTTACAATTTTCACACATGGAAACACCCCTAGTATCAATTGGAGCACCTGTGTGGGACACCCTAAAAAGTTTGTTCTGGTGTCCCACGCTAGTGCTCCTGCATCCAGATGTGTAAACAGCTGCTGAGTGTCTTCTCCTTACACTGAATCAAGTTTGCATTTCATTCTAGTACAAACCCATCTAGACAACAATGTCATAAACTTCTTTCAATAAAAGTAGGCCTGAACAAATGTAGTTAACCTGTATCTGCCAAAAACATCGTATTAGTGGGTGAACGAACGATGTTTACTACTAACGATTACTGTGCCCACGAACCTGAAACTTGCCATTTTAAACTGTACAACAGTAAAGAAAAGCACATGGAGCAGCATGCAAGTAAGAATAATAATAGGAGCACACGACAACTTGTTTACTACTAAAGATTACTGTGCCCACGAACCTGAAACTTGCCATTTTAAACTGTACAACAGTAAAGAAAAGCACATGGAGCAGCATGCAAGTAAGAATAATAATAGGAGCACACGACAACTACTTTTTTGAAGAGCTCTCTTGATCTTTCTGTACTGATCGTGCTCCCTCAATTTCAGGTTTGACCAGCGTTTCCTCAATTGATCCTTGGATCGTCGTACCCCAAAATTCCTGTGCAGACTTTTCATAACTTTAGCCATGATCTTGGCCTTTCTGACATTTGGGTTTGGGTAAGGTCCATGCTTCCCATCCTAGTTGGCCCTCTTCAAGATGTCCACCATCCCCACCATCTCTACAAAGGACATATTTGAGGCCTTAAATCTCCTCTGGGATCAGGACGTTCGTGGCTCTGGCCTTTCGTCATTGCTGCTCTCCTCTGCATGCACTTGCTCTTTTTCCACCATGTGCTCTACCACTGCACTGAAGGGGCGGGGAATAGACTAGAAAGAACGTCAGAGATTCACGCATGCACAGTGTATATAAAGCGTAACACGCGTGCGTCATACGTGCGATTTGTGAGAGGAGGAAGGTGTATTGGAAGGGCCGATCGTTCTAACGAAGGTACAAGTTGAACTTGGTGCATCAGTGGCCTATACTGCCTCTAGATTGAGGCCTATATTGGGACAAGATTAGGAGAGTTTAGCCTGACATTAGGGTTTGTCTTGTGTTGTGTCTTGCAGAGAAAATGGATGGCTTCAATGATCACAACTTCCTCCCCCTATTCATAGACAAGTACAGGGAGCTGCCCTGTCTGTGGCAGGTGAAACATCCACATTAAAATCATAAACAAAAGAGGCAGGCAGCGTTGGAGAAACTGCTTGAGTTGGTGAAGCCGCAGATCCCCACGGAAACCATCCCCTATTTGAAGGCCAAAATTTGTGAGCTGAGGAGCACTTATAATAGGGAGCACAATAAGGTCCAGAATTCCATGAGATCAGGAGCAGCAGCAGATACCATTTATGTCCCCAGGCTCTGGTACTATGACAGACTGTGTTTTCTGTCAGACCAGACTGAAGTCAGGCAATCACACTCAACCCTACCTTCCACTCTTTCTTCCACGCTTCCTTCCACCCTAGCTGAGGCTTCCGATGTCCAACCTGGGCCTTTCAGCCAGGAAGAAGTGGAGGAGCCCAGCTTGAGCCAGGTATAGCATTGTTCTACAGATTTCTTGTCGTAAAAATAATTATGTTAACTAGATGTTATTATCGATCACTAATTGCTGATTTGATAAAGTGTTTTACATATCAATAGACAGTAGTGGCCAAAAATGTTTGGGACAAAAATAAAAAATGCTGGGGTCAGAAGGATAGTCTTTTCTATTTGTTAACATTCAATTTGCAACAGTCATGAGCTGAAAATTGTGCATGATTGATGAATAAAAAAATAAAACTATGTCCCTTTTTCATACACAGGAAAACCTCAGCCAGGAGGAGGGTGTGGAATGTGGCAGCCAGGAGGAGGCTGTGGAATGTGGTAGCCAGGAGGTGGCGGGAGTAAGTGGCAGCCAGGAGGTGGCGGGGGTAAGTGGCAGCCAGGAAGTGGCTTGGCCCAGTAGCCTGACCGAATCCCAGGTCCCTCTCCTCTGCCCTCCAACCAAAAGGCCCAGAAAGGGGAGTAACGTGGAGGAGGCAGTGCTTGGGCTGATTCGGGAGGCTAATGCTGCCCTCAGAACCACCCCCACTCTTCAAGAGGCCTTTGCCTCCATGGCTGCATGCAAAATGCAGGAAATGGAGGAGGCCAACGCCTCATCTGTGAGGAAATGATGTATATGTCCCTAAATAAGGGGTTGAGGGGCCAACTCACAAACAAAGCCCACCTGTGTGAGTTTGACCATCCTCCTCCACCTCCTGCCACAACTCCAAAACCACAGCCTGGAAGCAAGCCTGGAAGGAAGAGCGGAAGGAAGATAAGAGTGTGATGGTCTGTGTTCAGTCTGGTCTGACAAAAGACGCAGGCTGTTGTATGACCACAGCCTGGGGACATATAGGTCATCTGCTGCTGTTCCTGATCTCTTGTAGTCTGGGACCATTGTGCTCACTATTTTATGGACTCCTCATGCTACCAATTTTGGCTGTAAAATAGTTATGTGTATAATGTGTGCCCTGGGGTACAAAGGCTTCGCCAATATCACAATTTTCTCCAGCGTTGCCTTCCTCTTTATTTTATTATGACCCATAATAAATGCCTATTTTGGATTTGCAAATACTTGCCTATGTGTTAACATGTTAAAATCCTTTTATATATGTGCTACAGAATTTGTGATCTATTGTCTGTCAAGCCTCTGCAGTCTCCTATTTGTTGGTTGCACGATATTTGTATGGTTAGTTGTTGTGTCAGGGAACATAGGAGGCTCATACAGGATAGCAGCATAAAAGGCATGCTGGCATTGAAGAGTCCCAGGTCCAACATCCCTCTTTTGATAAAGCTCTGTCTTCTTTAGTTAGAGCTGCAGGTTTCTTGTCACTGTTGGCGAAAGCAGAATCGTGTCTTTCTTTCGCCTCCTCCCTATTCACCCAGACTTAAAAAAAACAAGATTGCCTTCTGTAGAATGCGTGATTCAAAAAACCTCTCACCCTATCCTCTGGTTAGTTGTTGAAACCTCACAGGGATATATCAGTGTACACTGTAAAAAAAAGAAGTCTAGGATGTGTGAATTTGTTAATCTTCGACAAAAAAAGGTTCAACGATAGTAGTGGGAAAGTCTACATCTTAAAATAATTTTATACATGTGCTGCAGAATTTGTGGTCTACTGTCTGTCATGCTCCTGAGGTCTCCTATATGTTGGTTGCATGATTTGTATAGGTGGATGTTGTTTCAGTGAACACAGGAGGCTCATGGAGGATGGCAGCATAGACCATTGTGTCCCTAGGCATTTTACTTTGAAACGTGGTAAATTCACGGAGGGTCTCAGGGTCTGGGTTATGGAGGATGGCAGCATAGACCATTGTGTCCCCAGGCATTTTACTTTGAAACATGGTAAATTCACGGAGGGTCTCAGGGTCTGGGTTATAGAGGCCATCCCTAAGTGCAGATCAATGGCGGGAGATTCCAGAGGTTGTGTAACAGGGAAACATTTTGGATATTTACCTTGAACTCTTTAGCCCCCAGAGGGCTAAATGAGAAATTAGAAGCCTATATCATTCTTTGACCCTGTTCTTTAGTCTCCCAATAAAATTACCTGTAAATTGATCACGTTATGTTTGATACAATACAATAAAATACAATGTAATTTATAATAATATAATTTATGTACCTTTTATACAATTTTTTTTAATTATTTCATTTTATGTCATATTTCAGGTATTTATATTTATTGCTGGTGATGTTCAATCATATAAATTTCCTTTTGTATATAAAATTGATTTTATATATATATATATATATATATATATATATATCTCACCTTATTTCTTATATACTCATTTCATGTGACATTTGATGGTTTGAAAGTCATTTTCATTACTGTCATTTTTTTATTATTATTATTCATTTATTTACTAATTGTACAATTAGTAAGTGTCCCGCTCTATATCTGTTTTCTTTTGTAATTTGCAGTTCTAAAAAGTAGAGGTTAGCCCAGCTGGTCCTTGTAGTCCTTTTCTTATATTACACTAAGCCCCAATCACAGTGCACCCTTCCCTTTTAGTTTGCAGGCTTGCTAATAAATGGCTTTGTCTTCACCTGGACAGACTTGAGAAAGAGGGCATTACCCTGGAAACACGTTGCCACCCACTCCTCCCTCTTGTGACGTTTGAACTCTGTCTTAGAGGTGCAGAGTTTATGGCCGTAAATGCTACGTAGATGCCACTGGTTCAAATAGCTTCCTAGTAGCTCTGGGCTCTATTGTAACTGTGGCCTACTGTTTTCCACTGCACTCGATGTTCTCTACATGGAGCCCCTGGGTGTTTTGCTACAGCCTCCCCCTGCACCCAAGGCAGACACAGAAAATATACAATGTACATGTGAGTAATATTTTTTGCTGTCAATCATTTTTTTATATTTTACTGATCCTGCACCCTTATCTTTGTACATGATTCAGTGGTTGGTCTGTTACCCTCTCAACAGAGTAGCTTTGTTTCTATTGGACAGATTTGATGCCTGATTCTGGATCCTTTTTTTTTATAATCAAAATTTTTATTTTATTTATATGATTACACCAGTTATACAGCACAACATACTATACCCCTTCACTCAACCCAAAAAACAGAAACACAGATTACATTGCATCATTCCACAATTACCCCTCCTATCCCAACATCAATAATTTACATATTATAAACTGACACCCAAGAAGAAGAAAAAAAAAAACCCTTCCCCGTCCTCTCCATCCCCTCTCTCCTTCCCCCTAATATTCTCTCCCACCTCTTTCCTTAATCTGTGGTTCAACCCTGCCTCACTTCTAAATATTAAAATTACTCCAATTCCTTCCCCCCGTGTACGTGCATACTCTAAGTAAAAAAAAAAACTATGAAGTGGGTTTCCCCCCTACATTAATTTAGTGTCATTAATTACCATAAATTCATTAATTATTAAATTGTGTATGTGCTCTTTCAAAAAAAAAAAAATTGTGTTATACTAATTTAAACTTGCCTCAACCAAAATCCTTGTACCATGTGAAAGGTGATAGGGGGACGACGCTTTCCTCTTCCCCTCTTAATCCGTAGTGCTCATGAATTAATATTAATTACTCCTTTATTAAGTAGTGCAAAAAAAATAAAAATAATAAAAATAAAAAAAAATCGTGTTATACTAATTTAAACTTGCCTTAACCAAAATCCTTGTACCCTGTGAAAAGTGATAGGGGGAAGACACTTTCCTCTTCCCCTCTTAATTCATAGTGCTCATGAATTATATTTATTACACCTTTATTAAATAGTGCAAAAGAAACCCCCCCCCCCCCCTTACTTGTGTTTACAGCCCACCTACCCAGTGCATATAGGCAAGGGAGTGGGGAGGAGAAGAAGGGGAAAAAAAAACCCTCCCCCACCAAAAAAACATATATTACTTTACCCCCACCCTCTTTACACAGATTTAGCATTAGAGAAAACATGTCAGTATATAAAACTTTCTTTCCAGGGTCAATCTTCTTATTATCTTTATTCCTAATGACAATACCATATCTTCCTCCCCTACTCGCTGATATTTCCCTCTTCTGTTATCTCCTTAACGCACTGTTCCCATCTCGCCCAGGTCATTTCAAATTTCCCCTTTTGGTTCTTAACTACATGAACCCATCTCTCCGCTTCCTTTATTAAGTTGACTTAATTTCTCCATTCTATAACTGTCCGGCCCCGAGCTTGTCTCCAGTACTTCGGGATTAATTTTTTCGCTGCATTTAATAAATGCGGGGTTATACTTTCCCTGTAAGTTTTGATAGATCCAGGCTTTCCATGAAATAGGTACTGTATGGGCCTGAACTCCAAGGGTTCCATTGTTAGTTTCTCAATCCATGGGGCCACTGATTCCCAGAACACCTTAATTACTGGGCAAGTCCACCAGAGATGAAGAAAGGTGCCCCTCTGTCCACATTCCCTCCAGCACCTATCACTTGTTGTTGTGGAGATTTGTGCCAGTTTAACTGGAGTCCTGTACCATCTTGCCAGGAACTTATATGCCATTTCTTGCACCTTTGAACTTATGGAGGTGGTAAACGCTAACAAAATCGTTTTTTTAATTTGTTTATCTGTCCATGCCTGACCCAGTTCCTTCTCCCATTCTTTTACAAAGTATGGGGTTGTCTCTTCCTGTCCCCTTTGAATCATTCTATACATCTGAGAAAGCATATACCCAGATTCTGGTGTCTGTACACATTGCCTCTCAAAAGCAGTAAGTCCATGGGTCTTATTAAAGGCTTTAATTTGTTAAAAAAAATTCATCATTTGGTAATATTTCCATTCTGCCATACGTATCTGTCAATGGTAGTAGAACTCTATTTGGGGCAAACTTACCCCACTTGGTGTCCCCATCCCGACCCCAAGCCCCCAGATAACCCCTCTCCTCCCCCGGGGTAAACCAAGGGAATCAAGGAGTCCCAGGCCTCCCTCAGCTCTATTCCTTCTCAAGATGTCATAGGCCAATCTGGGCTTCCTATCGTTCCAAACAAAGGCTACGAACAGCCTACGCACCTGCCTGAAGAGAGTCACCGGCAACCTGATTGGCACTGTGCGCAGCACATAAATTATTCTGGGTAGTATACTCATTTTTATTGCACTAATTCTCCTAAACCAGGTCAGATATTTACCCTTCCATTTTTTTTAACTCTTCTGTTATTTCTTTCAACAGTGAGCCATAGTTAAGTTCATACAATAATTCCTGGTCTGCGCTAATCTGTACCCCCAGGTATGTCAGAGACTCTTTATTTCATGCAAATGGATACATCCCTCTCAATGACCTTTCCATCGCTGCTGGAACATGGCTGGGGAGGATGACTGACTTCTCAAAATTAATCTTGAAATCAGATATCCTACCAAATTTATGTACCTCCACCATTAATGCAGCTATGGATGTCTGAGGGGCGGAGAGAAAAAAGAGAAGGTCATCCGCATACGCTGCTACTTTATGTTCCACATGGCCTATGCACGTCCCGATTATCTCCTCATTATTCCTGATATAACGTAAAAATGGCTCCATTACTATCGCAAATATCAAGGGGGATAGCAGGCACCCTTGCCTGGTACCATTTCGTATGCTGAAACATTCAGATAGTGTCCCGTTGACCTTGATCCTTGCTCTTGATTCCGCATATAGGGACATAATCCACCCCAGCATTTTTCCCCCAGGCCTATCTTCCCCAGCACTTCTCTCATAAAGCCCCAATTCACTCTGTCAAATGCCTTTTCGGCATCCATTGACAGAATGATCCTTGGGGCTCTATCCGGGCCAGACCGCATCCAGTGAAGAATGTGGAGCGCACGGGTAGTGTTGTCCCTTGTCTCGCGTCCCTTTATGAACCCCGTCTGGTCCGAATGGACCAAATCTCCTATATGTTCTTGAAGCCTCAGGGCCAAAATTTTTGCTAATAGTTTGGTGTCCAAGTTAAGCAAAGAGATAGGCCTATAGTTAGCACAGGCCTGGGGGGTCCTTCCCCTCTTTTGGTAGAACCGTTATATATGCCAATAGTGCTTATGGAGGAAGTGGGTTGGAGGCACTAATTGAATTAAAATAACTACAGAGTGGTTTTGCCAGTACTGGAAGAAGCTTTTTATAGTATGAATTTGTCAGTCCATCTGGCCCTGGACTTTTCCCCAGAGGCAGGGTTGCTATCACTTTGCTCAACTCCTCTACCGTAATTGGATGTTCAATATCCTCTATAATGGTTCTGGGTAATGTGGGCATAGAGGCTTCCTTGATATATTCACCTATCTCCTTCCTCCTCTGTCCCTCTCTTTCCCCTATTCCCGGTGGCTCTGTTTTAGAGGTATTATACAATGCCTCATAAAATTTACCAAACTCTATCGCTATGGCTTTCATATCAATTATTTTCCTGCCTTGAACCAATAGACTATGCACATGTCTGGAATCTTGTTGTTTTTTGAGTTGTTTTGCCAGTAGCCGTCCACACTTATTTCCTTGTTCATAACCTGGTTTTGTTTTTAACCCTGCACTCTAGGCATTTCGAGAGCTCTGCTCGTAAGCTCTCCAAGCACCTGTCATCCGCCGGGTCGAGATTTTTCTTATGTTTCATCACTAAAACACTAATCTTCTCTAGTAATTCATCTATTTCTCTTTTACCTTCTTTCTTTATATACGATCCATAAGCGATCAAGTCCCCTCTGATAACTGCCTTGTGGGCTTCCCACACCACTTGATCTGACACTTCTTCTGTTTTATTTATTTCAAAATATTCTTTTATCTTAATACTTAGCTTCTCCACTATATCCTCTTTGTCCAGCAATTATTCGTTCAGACGCCATATTCGTTCCGAACGGTCCATTTGAGTTGGGCGGGGGATCAGAGTTATTGGGGCATGGTCCGACATCGTTATAGATTCAATTGTACTTGTGATGACATTCCCCAAATAAAATTGATCCACCAGGAAAAGGTCTAACCGCGAGTACATGTCATGTGTTTTAGAGTAATAGCTAAAATTCCTAGTCCCTGCATGCAGTGCTCGCCAGCTGTCTACAAGGTGCTGTGAATGTAGAATTTGTTTGACCCGCTTTATGGCTCTGAAGGATAGGGCGGTTCTGCCTGTAGAGGTGTCTAAGCTCGGGTCCAACACTATATTGAAGTCCCCTCCCACCACTAAACATCCTTCTTTAAATTCTTCCAATTTTCTAAATGTTTTAATCAAAAAATTTACAGACCCTTTGTTGGGCGCATATATTGATGCAAAGGTATATCGTTTCCCACGCAGTACACCTTTCACAAACAAGAACTGATTCTGGATCCTTTTTAGACCACCACGTGAATCTACTATGTCCACCAATTTAAAGTCAGCTTCTCAGTTGGAATCAAATATGCTGAAAAGATTATGAAAGAATATAAAAGGGTTGAAACTGTGATGCATGGCTGGTCCATTTTACTCTGCCCACCTTCCGACCACAACTTTCGGGTTCCTCTTCCTGGTGTGGTTAACTAAAAATAATAGGGCAAGTATTGCCTCATACATAATCTTTCCTTCTCCTTGGTTCCTTGATTGATGATGGCATTGAACAGCCCCAGGTTCAACATCCCTCTTTTGATAAAGCTCTGTCTTTAGTTAGATCTGCAGGTTCTTTGTTGCTGTTGGCGAAAGCAGAATTGTGTCTGCCTTTCACCTCCTCTCTGTTCACCCAGACTGTTTCCACCTGTTGGATTGTAATTCTAAGGTAATTATTTTGTGGATATGGGGGTTGCCCAAAGGGTTGCCCAATTATATATATATATATATATATATATATATATATATATATATATATATATATATATATTATCATTACATCAGGGTCCCCAGGGAGCCCCCTCCTTCATCAGGGTCCCCAGAGATTCCCCTACTTACATCAGGGTCCCTAGAGATCCTCCTCTTACATCAGGGTCCCCAGAGAACCTTCCCCCTACATCAGGGTCCCCAGAGAGCCCCCCCTTACATCAGGGTCCTCAGAGAGCCGCCCCTTACATCAGGGCCCCCAGAGAGCCTCCCCCTTAGAGAGAGGGTGGGCAGTGAGAGATGATGCAACCTCTCTGCTGCCTGCAGCTGCATGATGGCGGAACAGCTGTGATGCAGGGCGGGCAGTGAGAGATGATGTCATCTCTCTGCTCTCTCGCCTGCCCGCCGTTTGGCCAGCTCTCCCGTGCTGTCCGTCTGCTCTCCGCTCTCCCATGCTGCCCGTACTGCCCACTGGCTCTCCCGTGCTTCCCACCCGCCATTTGGCCGGCTCTCCCGTGCAGCCCGTCCGCTCTCTGCTCTCACGTGCAGCCCATCCGCTCTCTGCTCTCCCGTGCAGTCCACTCTCTGCTCTCCAGTGCTGCCCATTCTGCCCACCGGCTTTCCCGTTCTGCCTGACGACTCTTTCATGTGGCCCAGCTGCAGAGAGGTTGGGGACCCCTGCAGAGACTCAGGGCTATGGGCCCCAGATTCAGGGCTATAGCCCAAGTAGCCACCCCCTAGCAACGCCACTGATTAGAGCTAAGGATGTGAGGATAACAAACTTTTCTGTCTCTATCCTCCTGAGCCATAAAAAAATCATCAGGTCATGTAATGATTCGTGGTTAGTCTTAAAGGCTATAAGGGTCCATTTCCTACTGTTCACTTGGCTTTGTCAATTTGTCCTCAGGTTTTCTGGTTCACGCTCAAGATTCCTCCATCCTAGATACATTTTAGGTTTTGCAGGTTCTTCGTCTTTGCATTACTAAGCTGAGCCCAACTACCTCACAGTTCTCAACAAGTTTGTTCTGCATTTGTGCAGCTACTGCTGCTTATGATATGGGTTTTTTTGGATGAGGAATTGAAGTGCTTGAGTAGGTGGGAATAGTCTTGTTTTTCCTTGTATGTGAAACTCAATCTTTTGCATTCATTTGTATAATCAGTGACTCCTTCATATACTGGGCCTCTCTTTGTGCTTGAGTTCAGAGCTATAGTAAGAACCTGGGATACGCTTTTGAGATTGCCAAAGTTCTCTGGTGAGTTCTGTGTTGGGTACAGGTATTGCCTGAAGGTCTACTTCTCCACAGATAGATTTGCACTTTGAGCCCTATTGTCTTAGTTCTTCACACAGAGGGTAATCAGTATCTGTGTCATCTTTGGGCATGGTTTTAGGCCTATGTTTCTTAACAGTTTTATAGAACCACCCATTACATTATAATCAGCTACTACCATAGAAACCTTATTCTTCATTCTTCCCACATAAACATTGATCTTATTTTGCAACCACTTAACAACCGGCCTATGTAGCTTTACTGCTACAGGGCAGCCGTTCTGCGCAGAATACATGCGTGATTCTGCATCTACAGGTAGGGGGCGTGCGCCCGGCTGTGCTGTGATTTGTCACATCAGCGGGTCCTGGCCAGTGATTGACCGCTGGTACCTGGCGACCGGCTCTGAGTCTCACAGGACACAGTTGTGTGAGTGTAAACAGCACAGAGCTGTGTTCAATGACAGGAAATCTGGTTGTTTTTTCATTCCCTGCTAAGCAGGGAATGAAAACAACAAGATACCCAGTAAAAGCAGCACACAGTACACACACAAACACATGTTAGGTCCATATTTAACTTATTGATCGCCCTAGATGTTAACCCCTTCCTGCCCAGTGTCATTAGTACAGTGACAGTGCATATTATTAGCATTGGTCACTCTAAAAATGTAATAATTTTACCAAAGACATGTAGCAGAATACATTTTGACTAAAATTAAGAAATTAGATTTTTTTTTCATGTTTTTTATTATTGGATATGTTTCATAGCAGAAAGTAAAAAATATTTTTTTTTTTTTCAGAATTGTTGTTTTTTTTTCTTTTATATAATATAAAATAGACATGTTGCAGAACTGAAAAATGTGTTTAGTTTTGGATAAATTCATGATGCTACTAATTTCATGTTCCCATGTTGAGGGCATATGTCCTGGTATGGTTTAGGAGAAGGGGGGGCGCTCGCTCCTCCCCCCCTTCCTTTCCTGGCCTGCTGGGCTGCATGCTCTGATAAGGGTCTGGTATAGATTTTGAGGGGGACCACTCTGTTTTTTGTTTTAAATTTTGTTGTGGGGTTCCCCTTAGAATCCATACCAGACCCGAAGGGCCTGGTATGTATTGGGAGGGGGGGCACGCTGTTTTTTTTCAGACTTTTCTATTGCCAGCATTCTTTTATTTACATTTCAGCTGTCCAGTGGGAATCTTCTTCAGCTTCCTGGAATGCTGCTTAACAACCAGCTATTCTTCACACAGCATTTGAATTGGTCGTTCATTTTTCGACTGATCCAAATTCGAATTGTTACAAAAATTTGGAATTCGTTAGAAAACTAATAAACAAAACTAATTTCAATGAAATGGGTTACTATTTCTTTTGGAGATTTGGATACAGCCGAAGCTCCAAATAACCAAAAATGTGTCTGAATTTACATTTGGACAGAAACTAATTGCATATTTCTAATATAAAAAAAAAACCCAGAGGTGATTAATTACTACCAAAAGAAAGCTCTATTTGTGTGGAAAAAATGATATACATTTTGTTTGGGTACAACATTGCATGACTGCACTATTATTATTATTAACATTATACAGGATTTATACAGCGCCAACAGTTTGCGCAGCACTTTACAACATTGAGGCAGACAGTACACTTATAATACAAATCAATACAGGAGGGATCAGAGGGCCAGTTGTCAGTTAAATTGTCAATTGTCAGTTAAAGTAGCGCAGCACCACATAAAAAAAATGGCCTGCTCATGAAGGGGGGGAACATTTTCCAGAAGGCAAGTGGTTAAAATATGCCCTTATGCCCAGACAGGCTAGGCTATGTGGGGGCCAGGGAGAGCCAGAAGAATTTTTGAGGTAGCATTACAGTAAAATGTGAAACTATATATCTCTATAGTCACACCATCCAAGCTCTAACATAATGGCTCATTGATTTCCCAGCTGCTATTCATTATTTAACAAATGTCCTTTTTATTTATAAATACAAAAACGGGGACATTTATTAAAACTGGTGCACTTAGAATCTGGTGAAGCTGTGCATGGCAGCCAATCAGCTTGTTCAATTAAGCTTTGACAATACAACCTTGAAAATGATTGGTTTCTGTACAGAACGGCACCAGGTTTTGCATACTCCAATATATATATTAATGCAGTTCTGTAAATGTATTGTTTAGAAAGTGCAAGTGGTATCAAACTCTTGCAGTTCTTGTACAGCAGAGCTCAGAATAACAGAGAGGAAGAAGCAGAACAAGGAGCCAATCAGTTTATGTGCTGACAAGAAGTATGATGCTAGGAGAATAAAGCAGGGTGACAGAGAGATGAGTTCATCAACCTTTTTCTTGTCTGTCATTATCCAGTCACAGGATGGGGGCAAGTCCATGACAGCTTGGGCTCAGAGGAAGTTGGCTGAATGATGCTGGCCATAATCCTACCTGATATACTGAGGACATCTAGTGGCAAAAAAGAAGTACAGCAGGCGTAAATCTGTATTAAAAGTGATTATTGCAGGAAAACAGTTTTTAAAAATATTTTATTGAGTTGTTATTATTAATAATATTTTTCACTGGAGTTCTGCTTTATTCTACAGATGATCATGGAGGTGTTGCCACCAGTGATAACTTTTCAACTATAACTGTTTATTTATTTTAGGTACTTATATAGTGCCATCAATTTACGCAGCGCTTTACATATACATTATATATTCACATCAGTCCCTGCCCTCAAGGAGCTTACAAGCTAAGGTCCCTAACACACATACTCAGGGCCAATTTATACAGGATCCAATTAACTTAACAACATTTCTTTAGCGTGTGGGAGGAAACCGGAGTACCCAGAGGAAACCCACGCAGACACAGGGTGAACATGCAAACTCCAGGCAGATGGTGTCGTAGTCAGGATTCAAACCAGCGACCCTTTTTGCTGCTAGGTGAAAGTGCTAACCACTATACCACTGTGCTTCTTCTTCAATTTTAAGATGAATGATCTCATTCAGCTGGCAGATTATTTGTATCTATGAATAATAAATGGGGATAAATTTGCCCATCCTTAAAATGTACTGCAGGGCTCAAAATGTATAATATGACTTTTACAAAACAAAGAGGTGGCTTACCTGCTTATTAGACTTTGTACCATCAGCCAGAGATTTTCTCTGGGAAATATCTGTAACTAAAAGGGCTTTTTATGCAGAAAGTGCTTGATAAATGCCTCTGGGGTAGTCCTCAGGGCACCTCCAAAACAGTAAAGACGCATACACACGAGCAGAATGTCCGACAGAAAAAGTCAGACGGAAGCTTTTCATCGTCTATTACGATCATGTGTGTGCCTTATCTGACTTTTCTTATGGAAAATTCTGATGGACCTAGAAATAGAACATGTTCTAAATATTTCCAACGCAACCAATTCCTATCGGGAAAACCTCTCGTCTGTATGCTGTTCTGACGGACCAAAAAGGACGCATGCTCTGAAGCAAGTACGAGAGGGAAGCTATTGGCTCCTGGCTATTGAACTTCCTTTTTCTAGTCCCGTCGTACGTGCTGTACGTCAACGCTTTCTGGACGGTCGGACTTTGGGTTGACCGTGTGTAGGCAAGAGTTCCTAAGGAGAAACCTTCTGAGTTTATTCCAACGGCAAAACCGGTCATGTGTATGTGGTATTAGATTGCAACTCATTCCAGCACAGTGCATGGTGTACTCTATATTGAGCTGTGCTGCAATAAAATGCAAACAGCATCTATTTTTTCTTGTGTCAAGGTGGGTCGTGACCCATTCATTTTGTACAAGCTTCTTGATGCATCCCACTTAAACATTCGACAATGTGTGTGCTGCAGCACAATGCATTGTAAATAGGCCCTATATATGCTGGTCCTCACAACAGGTATCATATAGGGCTGTCAAATCAGGGGCTTGATATGGCCATTTGTGGCAAACCCATGCTTACTTTTTAAGATTTACAATTGAATTTACCAATATGAATTCAAGCACATGTTTTATAAAGATTTCAGATTGCCAATATATAATTAATATAAGAATTTGTATTAACTTTCTTTATGTTAATATGTGATCATCTATTTAAAGACTGAGAATATAATTTGTGTCTCCAATCAACCGCAGCAGTTGAATTCTTACTTTGAAAAACATAGAATAAGTAGCACTGTCTCTTAGTGGTTAGCACTTCCTTCTTGCAGCACTAAGTTCACATCCCACACACAATACACATAAATGAAGTTTGCATGTCCTGTCATCTGCTTGCATGGGTTTCCTTCAGGTGCTTTGATTTACTTCCACACTTCAATGACATGATAGTAGATTATGTGAGGTAGGGACCTTAGACTGTAGGCTCCTTAAGAACAGGCTCTGAGGTGAATATGATACAATATGTAACCAAAAAAAGTCCGGCACTAGGGGACCAGGACAGGGAGTCCCTAATGGCAATGTGTGGTGCCATGTGAAAAACCATAAAGCAGCTGTGTGTGGAGTGTGTGGAGCTTTCGCACCAAGAGCGGTGATAGAGATAGAGCCAAAAACAAACCATCAGAAAAAAGCCACAATAAAAAGCGCTAAATGGAAACTCTTGTGGGAAAAAACAGATGGCCACTATGCTGGAAACAGTCTATGATGATGCCAATAAAGTTAAAAACACAAGAAAGTTTATGAAGACAATCATCTGAGATGATATAAGTCAGTTAACGCAGAGCTGTCCTCAGGCAGATGGAAATCCTGATCGGCGTAAAACAGCACTGTATAAGTGGCCGAGTGGCTACATGGACTCGGTGTCCCCCAGCCTCCAAATTGGCTCCATCCACCCGGCCTGACACTCATCACCTTCCATCAGGCTTTGCTTACTGCAGATTAGGAGTACAGCCAGACCACCGCAGAAGTGTGTTGCAGGGCTGGACTATAGCCAACCAACCGCATGTACAAGGTACTTATACAGTGCTGTTTTACTGCTGTTTTTAATCTGCCTGTGGAGAGCTCTGCATTAACTGACTTATATCATCTCAGATCATTGTCTTAATAAACTTTCTTGTATTTTTAACATTATTGGCATCATCATAGACTGTTTCCAGCATATTGGTCATCTGTTTTTTCCCACAGGAGTTTCCATTTAGTGCTTTCTGTTGTGGGTTTTTTCTGCTAATACAATATGTAAAGCACCGTTGACCAATAATATTTAAAATGTGTATTTTATATTTTGTTTTGTAGGACTGTGTTTCTTTTTACAGAAAATTACCCCCCCCCCCCCTTCAGTTAACTGTAAAGCATGTTCTCTAATGCTCCATACACACGATCGGAAATGCCGCCAACAAAACTCCGATGAGAGCTTTTGGTCGGAAAATGCGACCACGTGTATGCTCCATCGGACTTTTGCTGGTGGAATTTCCAGCCAGCAAAAGATTGAGAGCAGGTTCTCAATTTTTCGGTCGGAAAAAGTTCCTAGCCAAAAATGTGATCATCTGTATGCAATTCCGACGCGCCAAAAATCACGCATGTTCAGAATCAAGTACGAGACGGAAGCGCTCAGTCTGGAAAAAATAGCATTCGTAAGGGAGCTAGCACATTCATCTCGCTGTAAATTTTTGGATCTTTTAATGCAGCGCATTCTTTTGTTCTTTATAATGCTAGAAGAATGAAGTTGTTTTGCTGCTGATATTCACAGATTTCTCACAAACTTATTTCTTTATTATTTCTCGTGATCTCCTGAATAATATTTTTTGTTTTTGAAGCCAGATCTCCATAATAATGTTTAATTATTTTTTATAGTCATTTTTTTATTTTTATTTTTAAAAGGTAAGTATTGCAGCTTTAAGGGAATAAATGTCTTCAACTTGGAACTCTGCCCAAACAGACAATTGTACCCCACTTCCAAACAATGTTTCACATTCATATTTCTGGCCACAAATACCTGTGTGCTAAGAATACCTTTTGTTTCATTCTCATAGGGGAGAAAAGACTCGGGACGTCGGAGGGCAACAGGAACCCCCCCACCTCCCGAAGAAGGAGAACAGAGGACACAACCTCAGGATGTGGAGGAAGGAGAGGTGGTGGAAATTGTCACCACAACAGGTGAGTGTCTGTCACCACAGATTCAGGTAATAGATGTATGCCTGCATATTTATAATACATGGTGTGTATTTTTTCTTTTAGGTGATATGCATGTTGTGGAAGAACAATCTACTCATTTCACGACTGACAGTGCACAAAGGCTAATCCAGGAGATAATGTATTGTAGTCCGGATTTAGACCTCATCAAGGAAAAAACCAAGGAGATTGAACAAAGAATGAAGAACATGATTGATGTACTAGAAAGAATCTAAATCCAAAAAAGACAACTTTTTAAATTTTTTCTACGGAAATTTAAATAACCTTTTTATACATTTTAAAAGCCAAATTTGGAAGATGCACACGGTGTGTCAACATGTGCTATCTGCCATCAGGGGATTTCAATGTACATGTTTTGTGCGCGCAAACCCTTCCTCGCAATTCTAGTAGGTGAGAGGGGTTGCACCCCCAAAACACGTCCATTGATCCCCCATAATGGGAGATAGCACATGTTGACATTAGGCATGGGATATGGAGAGAAATCCACATTTTTCCTCCCAATTTGTGTGCATCTTCTAAATTTGGCTTTTACAGGGGTACATCACCCCATCTGATGAAGGCAATATCAAGACATTTTTGACACTATAATGTCTGATATTGCCTTCAGTTTTTCAGTGTTGAACTTTGTAAGTTCCTGAGTTGTGTATGTTATGTTTTGAAACATGCCTCTTTATGTACCAAAATAATGTTTTCAAGGTAAAAATGTATAAAACAAAGATGTTATTTAAAAAAAAAAAAAAATGTGAAAGAGATGTGAATGTGCATGGAGTAAAAGGTTTTATACTCAACAATGTGTGGCTTCTTCTTTCAATGCTCAATACCAGTTTTTGTATTAAGTTGGTGTTTACAGTGACAATGGGTGTTATTTAATAATGAAAAACCACTTGGCACTACAAGTGCACTAGGAGAACCTAGGAGACAGATAAAATAAACCCAAGCAGTAAATCAAATTCAAGATTTTATCATATAATTTTTTTTTTATTTTGCAAATAATTAAAAATTTGCTGGCATAGCAATGGCCCCACCTACCCGTAAAATATTCCACATATTTTTGACGCGCTTCACAGGCGCTTTGGGGGGGGGCAAGCCAGGACGACCAGCTTCCAGGGCCATCATTGTTGGTTCATGAAGTCCGGCCTCAGGCTCAACTGAAGCTACATAATTAGTAGCATTTCTCTTTAAAAAGTTGTGCAAGATGCAGCATGCTAACACGATGTGGTTAAGTTTGTGCCATATTTATAGCCATTAGAAATAGGCAGAACCGGCTGGCCATTATCCCAAAGGTGTTCTCTACGACTCTTTGGGCCCTGGCCAGCTGGAAATTAAAAACCCTGTTCTCCGGGGTGAGGGTCCTCTGGGGGAATGGCCTCATCATATGATTACCCAGACCAAATGCTTCATCAGCAATAAAAACAAATGGGAGTCCTTCCACACTCTCTTCCGCAGGTGGCAATCCCAAGCTGCCACTCTGGAGACATGTGTAGAAATCCGTCTGGGTAAAGACTCCACCATCCGACATCCAGCCATTCTTCCCCACGTCCACATAGAGAAACTCGTATGTCGCTGACACCACCACCATCAACACGATACTATTGAAACCCTTATAATTAAAATAGTATGACCCGGAATGGGGTGGTGGGACTATGTGGACATGCTTCCCATCAATTGCCCCTCTACAGTTGAGAAAGTCCCAATGGTCGGCAAAGTGGGATGTCACAGTCTGCCATTCCTGTGGCGTTGAAGGAAACTGTGGAGTCAAAACATTAAAAAAATGAGTGCTTTTGCACATAAACATTGCAAGCAGATTAGACACAAACATTCTTGGCCAACATCAGTTTAACTGCTTGCCGACTGCCTCACGCAGATATACTGCGGCAGAGGGGCTTGTACAGGCAAAACCACGCACCTGTACGTTGCCCTTTAGGAGGTGGCCGGCGGCGCGCCCGCGGCAAGCTCCGTGAGTCAGGTCGCGGGTCCCGTGGACTCGATCGCCATGGGGATACCCGCGATCGCCTCACGGGGAGGAAGAATGGGGAGATGTTGATGTAAACAGCATCTCCCCGTTCTGCCTAGTGACAGTGTCACTCGATCTCTGCTCCCTGTCATCGGAGCAGAGATCAGTGACGTCACACACACAGCCCATCCCCCTGACAGTTAGAAACACGCCCCTAGGACACATTTAACCCCTACACTGCCACCAATGGTTAACCCCTTCACTGCCAGTGTCATTTACACAGGAATCAGTGCGTTTTTATAGCACTGATTGCTGTATAAATGACAATGGTCCCAAAAATGTGTCAAAAATGTCCGATGTGTCCGCCATAATGTCGCAGTCATGATAAAAATCGCTGATCGCCGCCATTTAAAAAAAAAAATTATTAATAAAAGTGCCATAAAACTATCCCCTATTTTATAAACGCTATAACTTTTGCGCAAACCGAACAATATTGCTTATTGCGATTTTTTTTACCAAAAATATGTAGAAGAATACGTATCGGCCTAAACTGAGGAAAAAAATTGTTTTTTTATATATTTTTGGGGGATATTTATTATAGCAAAAAGTAAAAAAAATGCATTTTTTTCAAAATTGTCGCTCTATTTTTGTTTATAGCGCAAAAAATAAAAACCACAGAGGCGATCAAATACCACCAAAAGAAAGCTCTATTTGTGGGAAAAAAAGGACTTCAATTTTGTTTGGGAGCCACGTCGCACGACCACGCAATTGTCAGTTAAAACGACGCAGTGCTGAATCACAAAAAGTGCTCTGGTCAGGAAGGGGGTAAATGATTCCGGGGCTGAAGTGGTTAACATTTATTTTAAGGAGTATTTAAAGACAAAAATATAGGGTCCACTTATCAGATCCCCCCCCCGATGGAAAAATTTTAGGGGGGTCATAAATGAGTTTAAGGACAGCAATAACATTTGGACACATTTTTGGGGGTGTTTAGGATAAAGCAGTTTAATGGAGCTGACAAAATACATTAAGTGACTAGGCTAGGTGTATATGGGCCCAGGATAGCATGTTGGGGAGGTTAGTGAAGGCAAATATGCATGAAGGACAAAAAAGGAGCACTAACAACTTCCAGCATGCATGAGGATAAAGAGGACATTCACAGCATATTACAATCATGGTAATTAGGGAATGATGAACAATACATTAGCATACATTAAATACATAGAATGTGATGTTAAAGGAGAAAACTTACTCTAACTTACCCTAACATAGAGAACTTGAGGTCCTGTAGACTTCTCCCCGTCGCCAAGTACTGCAACGTGGCTACTACCTCTGCTCCAGAGTGATGGCTTGCCGCATGCAGGTGTCCTGCTTCATAATATAAGGGGACAGCAAAGCCAACAGACAGTGAAAAACGGGGTCCGTCAACCGGAGAAAGTTCCTGAAATCATCAGGGTTATTCTCCTGTATCTCACACAGCAAAGGCATATGAGAGAATTGGTCACGCTGGAGCAACCAATTCTTGGTCCATGAACTCCTCCCCACCCTGTTCATGGACAGGACTTGGGTCAAAATAATAACCCCAACTCCAAGCACCCGCATAGCATGAACTCTAATGCCCTGTACACACGATAGGATTTTCCAATGGAAAATGTGTGATAGGACCTTGTTGTCAGAAATTTAGACCGTGTGTGGGCTCCATCACACATTTTTCATAGGAATTTCCGACACACAAAGTTTGAGAGCAGACTATAACATTTTCCGACAACAAAATCTGTTGTCGGAAATTCCGATCGTGTATACACAAATCCGACGCACAAAGTGCCACGCATGCTCAGAATAAGTTAAGAAACGAAAGCTCTTGGCTACTGCCCCGTTTATAGTCCCGACGTATGTGTTTTAAGTCACCGCGTTCAGAACGATTGGATTTTCCGACAACTTTGTGTGACTGTGTGTATGCAAGACAAGTTTGAGCCAACATCCGTCGGAAAAAATCCATGGATTTTGTTGTCGGAATGTCTGATTAATGTCCGACCATGTGTACAGGGCATTAGACGAGCACGTACCCGCAACATGGCTTCAAAACGGTAGGCTGGTCAGAGCGAACTAACAGAACGCACTGAAAAACAGCAAGGCCTGTGAAGAGCGAGCTGAAAATCAGAAACGAGCGGACAAGAACGCACTGAAAAACAGATATGAACTGACTACACGCACTGAAAACCACATACAAACCCACAAGCACAAACTGAATAGCAGTAACGGACTGAAAAGCACGAAAGCTGAAAAGTGAGAATCGTCTCTCACCAAACTTCTACTAACACAAGATAAACACGAGATTAGCAGAAGAAGCCCAAAGGGTGGTACAGTGGCTATTGAACTTCCTTTTTCTAGTGCCGTTGTACGCGTTTTACGTCACCGCGTTCTTGACGGTCGGAATTTGGTGTGACCGTGTGTATGCAAGACAAGCTTGAGCGGAATCCTGTCGGAAAAGCCATCATACCTTTTTCCTACCAAAATCCTGATTGTGTGTACGCAGCATAGGAGTGTTGCATCAAGAAGCTCTACTATGATTTGCATTGGTTTTGTGGAGGGCTTTATGGTTCCTCTTGTTCTACTTCACCAATGCCATAACCTGCATGATTATCCCTTTCATGACTAAGCCTATTTTTGAAATTTGGTGTTTACAAGTTAAAATCCGTATTTTTTGCTAGAAAATTACTTAGAACCCCCAAACATTATATATATTTTTTTAGAACAGAGTCTAGAGAATAAAATGGCGATTGTTGCAATATTTTTTATCACACGGTATTTGTGCAGCGGTGTTTTAAACGCAAATTTTTGGAAAAGTGACACTTTCATGAATTTTAAAAAATCCAAACAGTAAAGTTACCCCAATTTTTTTGTATAATGTGAAAGATGATGTTACGCTGAGTAAATAGATACCAAACATGTCACCCTTTATAATTGCACGCACTCGTGGAATGGCGACGAACTACGGTACCTATGAATTTCCATAGGCGACGCTTTAAAACATTTTTACGGTTACCAGGTTTGAGCTACAGAGGAGGTCTAGGGCTAGAATTATTGCTCTCGCTCTGACGATCGCGGCGATACCTCACATGTGTGGTTTGAACACCGTTTACGTATGCGGGCGCAACTTCCATATGCGTTTTCTTCGCTGCGCGAGCTCGCGGGGACGGGGGCGCTTTAAAAATTTTTTTTTTTTTTTTTATTTATTTTATTTATTTTTGTACTTTTATAAATTGTGTTTAAATTTTTTTTTTTTTTTTTTACTTTTATTGCTGTCACAAGCAATGTAAACATCCCTTGTGACAGTAATAGGTGGTGACAGGTACTCTTTATGGAGGGATGGGGGGTCTAAAAGACCCCCCATCCCTCCTTTACACTTCAAAGTATTCAGATCACCGAAAACGGCGATTCTGAATACTGTATACTTTTTTAAATTCGGCGCCATTGGCAGCCGAGTAAACGGGAAGTTACGTCATGACGTTGCTTCCGCGTTTACAATTAGAAGGCTGGAACGAAGCCGCTCACAGCTTCGTTCCAGCCCGCCCCCAGCTGCCGGAGATTCCCGACTGGACACCGGGCCTCCCGATCGCACGGGAGGCCCGGTAACAGCGGCGGGAGGGGGGGTGTCCCCTCCCGCTCCTCCGGTATAACAGCCGAGCGGCTTTTAGCCGCATCGGTTGTTATACTCCGGTAGCCGATCGCCCGCTGAAAACAACGGTACCGGGATGATGCCTGCAGCTGCGGGCATCATCCCGGTATAACCCCGGAAAGCCGAGTACGCATATGTGCGTTCGGTCGGCGGGAAGGGGTTATACTATCTCGTTGCTTCCAAGCCCTACACTATAAAAGACAATATTCAATGCACTGCACTGATGACAGCTGGCAAGAACAAATGACTCTATAATATTAGACTGTAGCTCAACTACTATACTAAAATGATGAATAAGCACTCAAATTTTGGAATTTGTTATGAAAATTAGACATATAAATACCTTCCTGTATGTCCTGTGTTTCACAGTATGTTTTGTATATGTGTAAATATATATTTACCAATATATATATATATATATATATATATATATATATATATATATATATATATATACATATATTGTATATATAGGGGTATAGAAAAGAATCCTCACCCTTTAAAATAATCACATTTTGTTGCTTTGCAGCCTGAAATGAAGACAAACACGTTTTTTGTTTTATCCAGCTGTATTTACTCAGTACAACTTATAACATAGTAACAAGTGAAAGCTATAACACCAACATGTCAGTAAAAAACAAAATAAGGATCAAAAACAGAATTACTGAGTTGGAAAAAGAATCACCCCCTCCTAAAAATGACTTGTAAACTCAATCAGATGTAGCTAATTACCACCTCAATGGCACACACAGCCATTTGACTTTCAACTGTGATTAGCTGTAGTCATTTTGATTAGCTCAGCATGAAGAAAGCTTTCCTGGAGCATTCCAGTCCCTGATGAAGCAAACAATCAACTATGGGTGGCAAGGCACTGTCAAAAGACCTCTGGGGTAAAGTTGTGGACAGTCACAAGTTTACTTTTCACTCCATGCTAGATGACATGTTGGTGTTATAGCTTTCACTTGGATGGTAAATACAGCTGGATACAACAAAAACTGTGTCTGTCTTCATTTCAGGCTGCAAAGCAGGTAATTTTTTTCTATACCCACTATAATTATATATATACTGAATATTTATATATATATATATATATATATATATATATATATATATATATATATATATATATAAAAAGTCTACACACCCCTGTTAAAATGTCAGGTTTCTGTAATGTAAAAAAATGAGACAAAGATAAATTGTTTCAGAACTTTTTCCACCTTTAATGTGATCTATAAACTGTACAACTCAGTTAAACAACAAACTGAAATCTTTTAGTTGAAGGGAAGTGAAAATAAAAAACAAAGATAATATGGTTGCATAAGTGTGCACACTCTTAAACTAATACTTTGTTGAAGCACTTTTTTTTTCTTTACAGGACTCAGTCTTTTTGGGTATGAGTCTATCAGCATGGCACATCTTGACTCTTCTTTGCAAAAACTCTCCAAATCTGTCAGATTGCGAGTGCACAGCCCTCTTCAGATCACCCCACAGATTTTCAATAGGATTCAGGTCTGGGCTCTGGCTTGGCCATTCCAAAACTTTAACCGCTAGCCTACCGCCCACCGTCATATGACGGCCGGACGGTAAGCCTATTGTTCTGAGCGGACGTCATATGACGTCCGCCGTTTAAACAGGGCATGCGCGCGATCGTGAGCGCGCAGCCCTGTACTGTCGGTGGCGGCGTGTCACCGAGACACCGCTCGTCACCGACAGGGGTGAACAGCCACTGCGCATGGCTGTTTACCACGTGATCGGCCGTGATGAAGTCACGGCCAATCACTAATGGTACATCCCGCATTGCACGGCGCATGCGCGCGATCGTGAGCGCGCTGCGCGTGCACGTCGGTGGCGGCGTGTTCCCCGGGAACACTGCTCGTCACCGACGATAGTTTACAGCCATTGGCTAGTACTGTGTACCATGTGATCGGCTGTGATCCATTCACAGCCGATCACTAAGTGTAAACAAAGAGCGGTCACTAGCTGTTACTAGCCCTTCTCTCCTCACACACCGTTTCCAGTGTGAGGAGAGAAGAGCCAGGAGCAGTGAGTTGCAGATCTTTGTATTTGTAGTGTCTGCACCAACACCACTTCTGTCCCATCGCCCCCCCCAATTGTCATCTGTCACCCAACAGTCACCCCATAAAAAGTGCACCTGTCACATAGAGACTGCCATTAGTGACCATCAGCGGTGCCCTGTCACCCACCAGTGACCGTGCCCTGTCACCCGTCACCCATCAGTGACCTGCCCTGTCACCCGTCACCCATCAGTGACCTGCCCTGTCACCCGTCACCCATCAGTGACCTGCCCTGTCACCCGTCACCCATCAGTGACCTGCCCTGTCACCCGTCACCCACCAGTGACCATGCCCTGTCACCCGTCACCCACCAGTGACCATCAGCGGTGCACCCGTCACCCATCAGTGACGTCGCCTGTCAACAATCTGTGACTATCACCTGTCACCGTCCGTGGCCTGTCACCCATCAGTGACCGTGCCCTCTCACCCGTCACCCATCAGTGACTGTACCCTGTCACCCATCAGTGACCATCAGCGGTGCACCTGTCACCCATCAGTGACCGTCGCCTGTCAACTATCGGTGACCATCGCCCATCACACCATCACCTCTCAGTGAACGTCACCTGCCACCCATCGCACAGCCCATCAGTGACCGTCACCTGCCACCCATCTGTCACCTGTCGCACAGCTACCCGCCACACAGCCATGTCCAAAAGAGGATATACAAGTGAGGAGGCGTTCCAGATCCTCTCTATGACTGATGAGAGCACCGGGGAGCTCTCATCAGAGTCCCATTCTGATTCCGAAACAAGTTCGGCATTTGAGCCGATCAAGAGTAGCAATGGTTCGGATGAAGAATGGGTCCCTCCTAAAAGGGCACGACACTCTGGAACCCAGGAAGCCGCCAGCAACCGGGATTATATTCCCAGTACCAGCTCTGCCGCCAGAAATAGGCCCCAGGAAGAAAGGCCCAGTACCAGTGCTGCCGCCAGCAATAGGCCCCAGGAAGAAAGGCCCAGTACCAGTGCTGCCGCCAGCAATAGGCCCCAGGAACAAAGGCCCAGTACCAGTGCTGCCACCAGAGATGGGCCCCGCGCACAAATGCCCAGTAACAGTGCTGCCACCAGAGATAGGCCCCTCGCACAAATGCCCAGTACCAGTGCTGCCACATCACACCTGAGTTCCAGCACAGGAAATTCAACTCCCCCAACTACTGGAGTGTCACGTCCCCCAAGAGCCAGGGCCGCTACCTATATGCCAGATGGTCTTGCCAACCCAACATGGCTGCCTTCCAACTCGGGATCACCAAATATTCCCCCTTTCACAGCACAGCCAGGTGTGCAGGCCAACACCCAAAATTTTACAGAGATCAATTTTTTTCACCTGTTTTTGCCCGACACTTTGCTGCAGTTCATTGTGGACCAGACAAATTTGTATGCCCAGCAGTATATTGCCAGCAACCCCCAATCATCTTATGCCCGTCCGTTTGAGTGGAGAGATTTAAATTTGGAGGAGTTCAAATTGTTTTTGGGCCTCACCCTAAATATGGGGCTTACAAAAAAAATGAAGGACATACCTATTGGTCCACCCACCCCATCCACCATATGCCCATGTATTCTGCCGCTATGTCCAGGTCCCGATATGAGATGATTATGAGATTCTTTCATTTTAACGACAACACCCAGTGCCCTCCCCGCAATCATCCAAATTCAGATAAGCTGTACAAGATTCGCCCACTAATAAATTCATTTTCCCAACGATTTGCAGAACTTTATGTCCCCGAGAAGAATATATGTGTGGATGAGTCCCTGGTACCATTTTCAGGCCGGCTAGGAATAAAACAGTATATTCCTAGCAAAAAGGCCAAATATGGAGTCAAATTTTACAAGCTGTGTGAGAGAGCCACGGGATATCTATATGCATTCCGCATATATGAGGGAAGAGATTCCCAGCTCCAGCCCCCTGAGTGCCCGGCCTACATGGGCACAACTGGAAAAATTGTATGGGACCTGGCTTACCCACTTCTAAAAAAAGGCTATCATATATACCTGGACAACTTTTATACCAGCCTGCCCCTTTTCAGACACCTATATATTGAAAAAACCCTGGCCTGCGGAACTTCAAGAAAAAATAGGAAGGGCTTCCCACAATCCATTGTGAACAAAAGGCTGAAAAAGGGGGAAAGAGCAACACTGAGATGTAATGAAGTGCTGGCCTTGAGGTGGAAGGATAACAGGAACGTGCACATGATGTCCACCATTCATGATGACACTGCAGTTGTAGTTCAGCGAAGACGAGGTCCCATTGAAAAACCGACATGTGTCCAAGACTATAATCTCTACATGGGGGGTGGATTTCAATGACCAAATGATTCAGCCATATTTGTCAATTAGGAGGTCCCGATTCTGGTATAAGAAGGTAGCAATATATCTAATCCATTTGGCCATTTACAATTCCTACATAATCTACACAAAATCCACAGAAAGCCCCGCCTCCTTCCTAAAATTCATAGAAGAAGTAGTCACGTCCCTCATCTATCCACAAAGACCCCTCCCAGAATTACCTCGTTCTGATGCTGTTAGCCGACTTCATGAACGCCACTTCCTGTACAACATCCCACCATCGGAAGCAGGCCGAAGACGGCAAAAAAAATGTCGTGTGTGCAGCAGAAGAGGTTTTCGAAAAGATACAAGCTACCATTGTCCCCAGTGTCCCTCCCAACCTGGCCTTTGCATTGGTGAATGCTTCGAACTGTATCATACATCCCCAAGTTATTAGCCCATATTTTCCCCATTTTCGCTGATCATTTTCCATGCTTCCCCAAAATAACCATGCCACTGCCTTCAATGTGAACTGACCCTGGCCTGCTTTTTTACTATGCCTCTGCCTACCGTTTGGACTGCTTCCACGTGAACTGACCCTGGCCTGTTTTGACTATGCCTCTGCCCACCGTTTGGACTGCTTGCTCGTGAACTGACCCTGGCCTGTTTTGTGACTACTCTTCTGCCTACCGCTTGGACTGCTTGCACGTTAACTGACCCTGGCTTGTTTTATGGACTATGCTTTTGCCTACCACTTGGACTGATCTGTTGCCCTGCTACTATAGTACACAGGGGTCTCACATATGTGAGGGGCTCCAGAATAGTTTTTCCGGATGGAGATAACAATTTTTTTTGTTTTCTCCCGGTTTTGTAATTTCCAGATTAGGGTCTGGAGTCCGGAGGCTTCATAGAGATTTGGGTGGGCCGAAGCCTCTACCCCTGTGCCCCTGTGCACAGGTCTTACCCGATTGCGGCCCTTAGCCTTCTGCTGACTTACTGCCATCATGCCTTTGCCTGCCGCACATCTGACCACACATCTGCCTGCTACCTGGACTATGCAAATAATTCGCTGTAGCAAGAGGCAGTATGCTTATGAAGGGCTGGAGAGCGGTACAATAATGTGTGTCTGCAGGTAACAGTGTACCAGGACCAATATTATGGCTGTGCTGGCTGTCTCTGCCTGGACAATTCCTATGGACTGTGCTGTGCCGACTATAGACAATATTCCTGCCTGCTGCCTGGATAGTTATTGCTGCCGCTAAGCACATCCCTGACTGCTGCCTGGACCAGTGCTCTCTTCTGTGGACACTACTAAAAGCACAGGTAATACTTTTTTTTTTATCCTTTCCGCAATAGAATTTATTTTGGATTGTAATTCTTGGTATGTACATGCTATGTGTTAGAAATATGAAGGGCCTTCAAAAATGATAGGTTGCCAGGAAATTATCTATGTAATGTATGCTCCTAGAACGCCTGATGGTGCTACTTGGATGTTGGGCCACTGTATGTGGCCAAGCTGTGTAAAAGTCTCACACATGTGGTATCCCCATACTCAGGGGAAGTAGCAGAATGTATTTTGGGGTGTCATTTTTAATAAATTGTTGGAAATATCTTATAAATGGACAACTTTGTGTAAAAAAAATGCGTTTTTATTTTTTTTCCACATTTTCCAAAAACTTCTGGAAAAAAAATAACCGTTCAAAAGACTCATTATGCCTCATAGATTATACGTTGGGGTGTTTGCTTTCCAAAATGGGGTCATTTTGTTGGCAATTCCTTTGTCCTGGTGCTCCAGGGCCTTCAAAAGTGTAATAGGTGGTTGAGAAATGAGATGTGCAATTTATGCTCGTAGATCGCCTGATGGTGCTACTTCAATGTTGGGCCTTTGTATGTGGCCAGGCTGTGTAAAAGTCCCACACATGTGGTATCGCCATACTCAGGAGGAGTAGCAGAATGTATTTTGGGGTGTCATTTTTGCTATGTATTTGCTATGTGTTGGAAATATCTTATAAATGGACAACTTTGTGTAAAAAAAATGCGTTTTCATTTTTTTTCCACATTTTCCAAAAACATCTGGTAAAAAAATAACCATTCAAAAGACTCATTATGCCTCATAGATTATACATTGGGATGTTTGCTTTCCAAAATGGGGTCATTTTGTGGGCAATTCCTTTGTCCTGGTGCTCCAGGGCCTTCAAAAGTGTAATAGGTGGTTGAGAAATGAGATGTGCAATTTATGCTCGTAGATCGCCTGATGGTGCGACTTCAATGTTGGGCCTTTGTATGTGGCCAGGCTGTGTAAAAGTCCCACACATGTGGTATCGCCATACTCAGGAGGAGTAGCAGAATGTATTTTGGGGTGTCATTTTTGCTATGTATTTGCTATGTGTTGGAAATATCTTATAAATGGACAACTTTGTGTAAAAAAAAATGCGTTTTCATTTTTTTCCACATTTTCCAAAAACATCTGGTAAAAAAATAACCGTTCAAAAGACTCATTATGCCTCATAGATTATACATTGGGGTGTTTGCTTTCCAAAATGGGGTCAGTTTGTGGGCAATTCCTTTGTCCTGGTGCTCCAGGGCCTTCAAAAGTGTAATAGGTGGTTGAGAAATGAGATGTGCAATTTATGCTCATAGATCGCCTGATGGTGCGACTTCAATGTTGGGCCTTTGTATGTGGCCAGGCTGTGTAAAAGTTCCACACATGTGGTATCGCCATACTCAGGAGGAGTAGCAGAATGTATTTTGGGGTGTCATTTTTGCTATGTATTTGCTATGTGTTGGAAATATCTTATAAATGGACAACTTTGTGTAAAAAAAAATGCGTTTTCATTTTTTTTCCACATTTTCCAAAAACATCTGGTAAAAAAATAACCGTTCAAAAGACTCATTATGCCTCATAGATTATACATTGGGGTGTTTGCTTTCCAAAATGGGGTCATTTTGTGGGCAATTCCTTTGTCCTGGTGCTCCAGGGCCTTCAAAAGTGTAATAGGTGGTTGAGAAATGAGATGTGCAATTTATGCTCATAGATCGCCTGATGGTGCGACTTCAATGTTGGGCCTTTGTATGTGGCCAGGCTGTGTAAAAGTCCCACACATGTGGTATTGCCATACTCAGGAGGAGTAGCAGAATGTATTTTGGGGTGTCATTTTTGCTATGTATTTGCTATGTGTTGGAAATATCTTATAAATGGACAACTTTGTGTAAAAAAAATGCGTTTTCATTTTTTTTCCACATTTTCCAAAAACATCTGGTAAAAAAATAACCATTCAAAAGACTCATTATGCCTCATAGATTATACATTGGGGTGTTTGCTTTCCAAAATGGGATCATTTTGTGGGCAATTCCTTTGTCCTGGTGCTCCAGGGCCTTCAAAAATGTAATAGGTGGTTGAGAAATGAGATGTGCAATTTATGCTCGTAGATCGCCTGATGGTGCGACTTCAATGTTGGGCCTTTGTATGTGGCCAGGCTGTGTAAAAGTCCCACACATGTGGTATCACCATACTCAGGAGGAGTAGCAGAATGTATTTTGGGGTGTCATTTTTGCTATGTATTTGCTATGTGTTGGAAATATCTTATAAATGGACAACTTTGTGTAAAAAAAAATGCGTTTTCATTTTTTTTCCACATTTTCCAAAAACATCTGGTAAAAAAATAACCGTTCAAAAGACTCATTATGCCTCATAGATTATACATTGGGGTGTTTGCTTTCCAAAATGGGGTCATTTTGTGGGCAATTTCTTTGTCCTGGTGCTCCAGGGCCTTCAAAAGTGTAATAGGTGGTTGAGAAATGAGATGTGCAATTTATACTCGTAGATCGCCTGATGGTGTGACTTCAATGTTGGGCCTTTGTATGTGGCCAGGCTGTGTAAAAGTCCCACACATGTGGTATCCCCATACTCTGTAAGAGTAGCAGAATGTATTTTGGGGTGTAATTTGTTGTATGCATATGCTCTGTGAGAGAAATAACCAGTTAATATGAAAATTTTGAAAAAAAAAAAAAAAAATCTTCCTTTTGCAAAGAATTGTGGGAAAAAATTACACCTTAAAAAAACTCACCATGCTACTTACTTAATACCTTGGAATGTCTACTTTCTAAAAAAGGGGTCATTTGGGGGGTATTTGTACTTTTCTGACTTGTTAGTACCTCAAGAAATGAGATTCACCTGATGTACTGAAGGCCTGATCAGATGTTTTCAATTTTCAGTGATTGGCACCATAGTTTGTAGACTCTATAACTTTCACAAAGACCAAATAATATACACTAATTTGGGTTATTTTTACCAAAGATATATAGCAGTATAAATTGTGGCCAAAATTTATGAAGAAAAATTACTAATTTGCTAAATTTTATGACAAAAACAAAGAAAAAGGCAATTTTTCACAAAATTTACGGTCTTTTTTTATTTATAGCACAAAAAATAAAAAACCCATTAGTGATTAAATACCACCAAAAGAAAGCTCTATTTGTGTGAAAAAAAGGACACAAATTTCATTTGGGTACAGTGTTGCATGACTGAGTAATAGTCATTCAAAGTGTGAGAGCACCGAAAGCTGAAAATTGGTCTGGGCACGAAGGGGGTTTAAGTGCCCTGTATTGAGGTGGTTAATCTTCTTCTAGTGAAGCCATTCCTTTGTTGATTTGGATGCATGCTTTGGCTCCTTGTCATGTTGAAAGATGAAGTTCCTCTTCAATGTTCAGCTTTCTAGCAGAAGCCTGAAGGTTTTGTGCCAATATTGACTGGTATTTGGAACTGTTCATAATTTCCTCTAGCTGAAGAAAAACAGCCCCAAAGCATGATGCTGCCACCACCATGCTTCGTGGTGGGTATGGTGTTCTTTTGGTGATGTGCAGTGTTGATTTTGCGCTAAACATATTTTTTGGAATTATGGCCAAAAAGTTCAATCTTGGTTTCATCAGACTATAACACATTTTCTCACATGCTTTTGGGAGACTTCAGATGTGTTTTTGCAAAATTTAGCCCCCCCAGTTATAAGAGAGTGTGCACACTTATGCAACCAGATTATTTTATTTTTTATTTTTGTGTCTACCCCCCTAAAAGATTTCAGCTTGTTTTTCAATTGGGTTGTACTGTTTTAAGGGCACATTAAAGGTAGAAAAAGTTCTGAAATGATTTATCTTTGTCTCATTTGTTTACATCACAGAAACCTGACATTTTAACAGGGGTGTGTAGACTCTTTATATTCACTGTATATACAGTATCTCACAAGAGTGAGTACACCCCTCACATTTTTGTAAATATTTTATTATATCTTTTCATGTGACAACAGAAGTGAGTGTACAGCTTGTATAACCGTGTAAATTTGCTGTCCCCTAAAAATAACTCAACACACAGCCAATAATGTCTAAACCGCTGGCAACAAAAGTGAGTACACCCCTAAGTGAAAATGTCCACATTGGGCCCAATTAGCCATTTTCCCTCCCCGGTGTCATGTAACTCGTTAGTGTTACAAGGTCTCAGGTGTGAAAGGGGAGCAGGTGTGTTAAATTTTGTGTTATCACTCTCACTCTCTCATACTGGTCATTGGAAGTTCAACATGGCACCTTATGGCAAGGAACTCTCCGAGTATCTGAAAAAAATAATTATTGCTCTACATAAAGATGGTCTAGGCTATAAGAAGATTGCCAAGACCCCGAAACTGAGCTGCAGCACGGTGGCCAAGACCATACAGCTGTTTAACAGGACATGTTCCACTCAGAACAGGTTCACCATGTTCAACCAAAGAGGTTGAGTGCACATGCTCTGCATCATATCCAGAGGTTGTCTTTGAGAAATAGACATATGAGTGCTGCCAGCATTGCTGGAGAGGTTGAAAGGGTGGGGGGTCAGCCTGTCAGTGCTCAGACCATACGTCACACACTGCATAAAATTGGTCTGCATGGCTGTTGTCCCAGAAGGAAGCCTCTTCTAAAGAAGATGCACAAGAAAGCCCGCAAACAGTTTGCTGAAGACAAGCAGACTAAGGACATGGATTACTGAAACCTGTCCTGTGGTCTGATAAGACCAAGATAAACTTATTTGGTTCAGATGGTGTCAAGCATGTGTTGCGGCAACCAGGTGAGGGGTACAAAGACAAGTGTGTCTTGCCTACAGTCGAGCATGGTGGTGGGAGTGTCATGGTCTGGGGCTGCATAAGTGCTGCCGGCACTGGGGAGCTACAGTTCATTGAGTGAACCATGAATGCCAACGTGTACTGTGACATACTGAAGCAGAACATGATCCCCTCACTTCAGGGACTGGGCTGCAGGGCAGTATTCCAACACAATAACGACCCCAAACACACCTCCAAGATGACCACTGCCTTGCTAAAGAAGCTGAGGGTAAAGGTGATGGACTGGCCAAGCATGTCTCCAGACCTAAACCCTATTGAGCATCTGTGGGGCATCCTCAAACGGAAGGTGGAGGAGCACAAGGTCTCTAACCTCCATCAGCTCAGTGATGTTGTTATGGAGGAGTGGAAGAGGACTCCAGTGGCAACCTGTGAAGCTCTGGTGAACTCCATGCCCAAGAGGGTTAAGGCAGTGCTGGAAAATAATGGTGGCCACACAAAATTTTGACACTTTGGCAAGCAAATTTACACTGTTATACAAGCTGTACACTCACTACTTTACATTGTAGCAAAGTGTCATTTCTTCAGTGTTGTCCCATGAAAAGATATCATATTTACAAAAATGTGAGGGGTGTACTCACTTTTGTGAGATACTGTGTGTGTATATATATATATATATATATATATATATATACTGTATATATGACAGACCCTGGCCCTGTGTTTACATTACCACAGCAGCTGGGGATCTGTCATTTAGCGACCGGAAAACATCATCAGGCGGTGGGTTGTCATGGCAATGGGTGATTGTAAATAGCATTGGATTTACATTGCTGGCTGGATGACATGATTGACATTGAACATTATTTACAATTCTTTTATGTTTTTGTGTATTGTGAATAATAAATTTTTCAAGGTGCCTGTGTGTTTATTCACATTTAACTATTTTGGGGAGTGAGCAATAAGGAGTACCATTATACCCCTGTACTCATTCCATTGGAAGTTGGTGATCAAAGGCATGTGGCCTAGTATGGTACAGGAAACAGGGGGCGCATGCTTCCTTCCTTCCATTCTCTGGCCACCCATGCTGCATGCTTGGATGAGGATGTGGTTAGAATATTAATCCCATTTTCCCAAGATCTTTTATTAAAAGTATTACATTATACTATTCTGTAACAGCAAGTACACATTTAAGGCATCCTTCACTGTATTTTCAAAAAAATAAAAATAGCTAAATGGTTATTGTCACCTAGCTTTTTGATTTACCTTAAATTCCATATATTGGAGTACAGTATAGGGGACAGGCTATACCCCCCCCCCCTTCCCCCGTTCCTGTGTAGCTCTGCATTGCTTGCTAAAAAACGGAGCTTTTACAGAGTGGGGTAGGGTTATAGGGGGTAAGCCTAATGTAGCATATCTAGAGAAGCTTTGCCAGTGTCCAATCATCTGAAGGTACCAGCCTTTAACCCAAGGTCTATGAATATTCAGCCTGTGTTCAACTTCTCATTTACAAATAAGTCAAAATGCCTCTTTTTACCCTAAGCATTACAATTCAATGCATTGAATGCCTGAATGAAAAAAAAATGTTTTCTTCTTTCTTCTTACTTCCATCTTCCTAAAACTATACCATAGCAAACTAAGCAAATGCGGCAGATGGTGTTAGTTCTGTGTTGAGATCAGCATATTACAGTTCTTCATTGAAACTTTACTCTATTGCTTGATACATTTGTAGTTAAAAGCATACTGGATCTGTTTCTTGTTTACATATGAACAGAGAGATGGTGAGCACAATAGTCACTGTGCCATTGGAAGCTCAAAATTAAACACTTCAGTGTAGGTTCAGGGGTACATTTTTAAAATTTGTCACAGCTCAAGTGAATATATAAAAGTCAACATTTACATGGTTTTCAGAAGAGTATAGCCATTTTAAACTCCATTTACAGTCACGACTCCCATGTTTACAATGCTGTCTATATCCCTGTTCAAGTGATTTACCCTTTAATTTCTGTCTTATTGATCATGCAGGAAGATAATTTTGCAAATAAACACACAGAGGTAAGAGTGCTGGCCTTAGCCTACTCCCTGGCTAAAGTTGAGCCTAATGCTGCGTACACACGATCGGACATTCGGACAACAAAACCGCAGATTTTTGTTCGAAGGGTTTGGCTCCAACTTGTCTTGCATACACAACGGTCACACAAATGTTGGCCAACAATTACGAACGTAGTGACGTACAAGACGTACAACGAGCCGATAAGAAGGAAGTTTAATAGTCGTGCGCCACCATTTGGGCTCCTTCTGCTAATCTTGTGTTTATTTCGTGTTAGTAGAAGTTTGGTGAGTGACGATTCGCATTTTTCAGCCTTGTGCTTTTCAGTTCATTTCTGCTTTTCAGGTTGTGCTTGTCGGTTCGTATCTGTTCTTCAGTGCGTGCTTGTCAGGTTGTTTTTGTCTTTCAGTGCCTTCCATTTATAGTTCGCTTCTGATTTTCAGTGCGTGCTTGTCCAGCCGTTTGTGATTTTCAGGTCGTTCTTGTCAGGTCCTTTCTGATTTTCAGTGCGTTTTGTCAGTTCGTTCTGAGCAGTTGTTCGTTTACTAGGCATGTTGTGGTCGCGTTCTCATCGGAGAGATCGTGCTGTTGTTGGGCTTGGTTTTGGAGTATTGCTTTGACCCAAGTCCAGTCCATGAACAGGGGGAGGAGGAGTTCTTGGACCAAGAATTGGTTCCTTAATTGTGACCAATTTTGTCATATGACTTTGCTGCGGGAGCTCCAGGAGAATAATCCTGATGATTTCAGGAATTATCTCTGGATGACAGACCCCGTCTTTCACCGTCTATTGGCTTTGCTGTCCCCTTATATTAAGAAGCAGGACACCTGCATGCGGCAAGCCATCTCTCCCGAGCAAAGGCTCGTCACCACCTAACGGTACTTGTCGACAGGGAGAGGTCTCCAGGACCTGAAGTTCACGACTGGGATCTCTCCCCAGGCTCTGGGAATCATTATTCCAGAGACCTGTTCTGCCATAATTCAAGTCCTGCAGAAGAACTATATTAGGGTAAGTTTTATCATTTAACATCACATTCTATGTATTGTAATGTATGTAATGTTTGCTAATTTATTATATTAATTTCATCATTCCATATTTACCATGATTGTAATATGCTGTGAATGTCCTCTTTGTCCTCATGCATGCTGTAAGCTTTTAATGCTCCTTTTTTGTCCTTCATGCATATTTGCCTTCACTAACCTCCCCAGCATGCTATCCTGGGCCCATACATATCTAGCCTAGTCACTTAACAATGTATTTTGTCAGCTCCATTGTAGTGCTTACCCTAAACACCCCCTAAAATGTGTCCAAATGTTATTGTTGTCCTTAAATTCAGGCAGAGTGCAAGAGGCTTTTTTTTGGGGCCCAAACTCATTTTGAACCCTCCCTCCCCCCAAACCGACACTAATACTGTATCTGCTGACTTTGCCAAACCCATACACACTATACCTACCTCTTTTGTGTTCATATTTATGGATGAATTCACCAAAGCATGTAGTGCAAGAGCCTGCCTGAATACTTTCAAATGGCACTGTTTATAGTTTTGTTCTCCTATTATCTTGGTAGGTAATTGCAGAATGTAAAAATGTGCTTCAATTTGGACACTGTGTATTCATATTTTTGGATTATGACACTTCTTACCTGTCCAGTGGGCTGCCAATAGTGTAAGTAAGGAGGGGCTGGCCAAAGTAACACACATTATTTATGCATTCAGCTCTCAATGAAGTGGAGAAGTTTACCTGTCCAAAACATCTACCCACCCCCCACTATAAAATGTTTCCAATGGGCCACCAGAGGGTGTGAGGAATCTGATAAGTTGACCTTATACTTTTGTCTTTAAATACTCATTTCAATAAATGTTATACTTATGTTGGCAAGGAATGTTTGTGTCTAATCTGCTTGCAATGTTATGTGCAAAAGTAGTATTTTTTTTCTTGTTTGACTCCACAGTTTCCTTCCAACCCACGGGAATGGCAGTCTGTGGCTTCCCAATTCCACCACCAGTGGGACTTTCCCAATTTTGGTGGTGCCATTGATGGGAAGCACATCAGGATGGTTCCACCACCCAACTTGGGTCATACTACTTTAATTATAAGAGGTTCAGTAGTATAGTGATGTTGGCGGTGGTGATGGCCAATTATGAATTCATGTATCTGGACGTAGGGAAGAAGGGCCGTATCTCTGATGGAAAAGTTATAGCCCAGACGGAGTTTTACTGGCATCTACAAAATGGCACCTTGGGGTTGCCACCTCCGGAGGATAATGTCCCGGGCCTCAAGTTCGTGTTTGTGGTGGATGAGGCCTTTGCTCTGGGGGAACATCTGATGAGGCCGTTCCCCATGAGGACCATGACCCCAGAGCAGAGGATTTTTAATTACCGGCTGGCCCGTACCAGAAGATTGGTTCAGAATGCCTTTGGCATAATGGCCAGCCTGTTCAGGCTTTTCCTTATGTCAATCAACCTGGCCGAATACAAACTTAATCACGTTGTCTTGAGCTGCTGCATTCTGCACAGTTACCTTCACAAGAATGCAGCCAGGTATCTGGCCTCAGTTGCAACTGAGGCCAACTTTTCAGTATTACCTACATCGATGACGGCGCTCAAAAGTGGCCATCCTGGCTTGCCCCCCCAAAGCACCTGCGAAGTCCAACAAAAACTATGTCGATTACTTTGTAGGTAGGGGGGCAATTGATTTACAAGAAAATCTTGCAGATGGTGAATAAAATTTGTTTGAAAAACTAAACTCATATTTCATTTGAATTACTGTTTGTGTTTCTTATCTGTCTCCTAGGTTCTTAAATGGCCTTTTAATTTTGGCCATTTCAGAAAGGACAATCCACTTTTCCCTACAAGTGCACTTGCATTGCACTTGTAGGGCAAAGTGGTTTTGCCTTTTTTAAATAAGCCCCAGTGTGTCAACATGTGCTAGCTCTCATCATGGGTGATCAATGGACGTGTTTCGGGGGTGCACCTACTTTAGTTTGGAGGAAGGGGTTGCACCCACAAAACGCGTATATTGATATCCCATGATGGGAGATAGCACATGTTGACACACTGTGTGCATCTTCAAAATTTGACTTTGCAATTCATTTAAAACTGTAAAAACATGTACAACATAATGACAACTTTAACATTTTTTTTTGTTTAAATTTTGCCTAAAATATCGATGATGTTGCTCAGTCTTTTTTGAACATCATGGATGTTTTGTTTCATCTTTTCCAAATCACAATTGCACACCATGATCTCACTGATCAGTATTTGTGCACTTTCACTGCTGAAGTGAGTTTCTTCTTCCACAACATCCACATCATCTAAAATTAAAAAAAAAAAAAACACCATGTATTATAAATATGCCGGCATCCATCTATTACCTGAAGCTGCGGTCTCAGACACTGACCGGTTGTCGACGCCATTTCTACCACTTCACCCAGCACTTCCTGAACCTCTGCATCCACATCTTCATGGTGTGTGGTGAGTTCCCTTTCTTCATTCGGTGTGGGGTTACTGGTATCCTCAGATGTCCCTATTCTTTTCTCCCTCATGTGAATACAAAAAAAGGTATACTTAGCAGACAGCAGACAGATATGTTAGGCTAGAAATAGTAATATGAAACATTGCTTGGAAGTATAATCCAATTGTCTGTTTTGGCAGAGTTTCAAGCTGAAGACTTGATTTTTTTCACTTTCAAAAGCTGGAATACTTACCTGTTTTGTGCAAGTTTCACACATGGAGAGACCCCTAGTATCCACTAGAGCACCTGCGTGGGACCGTTGTCAATTCATTATAGTTTCACACATCTAGACAGCAATGTAATAAACGTATTTTAATCCAAATACAAAATATAGTTAACATGCATCTGCCAAAAACGACGTATTAGTGGTCGAACGAACAATAATTTAATTGTTCGTTTAATAAGAACAATTCCTCAAACTTGGCATTTTAAACCGTACAACAGTAAAGAAAAGCATATGGACCAGCACGAAAGTAATAATAATAATAGGAACACACTTTCCTGATCTTTCGATACTGATCTTGCTCCCTCATTTTCAGGTCTGACCAGCATTTCCTCAATTGATCCTTGGATCTTCGTACCCCAAAATTCCTGTGCAGACTTCTGACTACTTTAGCCATGATCTTGGCCTTTCTCACAATGATTTCTTTACGGCCCATGATTCCCATAATAGTCTTTCCTCTTCAAGATGTCCACCGTCTCCACCATCTCTTCAAAGGACATATTTGAGGCCTTATATCTCCTCCTGGACCTGGAACTGCCTTGCTCTGAGCTTTCATCATTGCTGCTCTCAGCACACACCGTACGTACAATCTAAGCGGAGGACAGAAGATCATTAGCGCCGATCGTTCAAACGAAGGTACAATTGTAACTTGGGGCATCAGTGGTTAGTGGCCTATACTACTTATAGATTGAGGCCTATATTGGGACAAGATTAGGAGAGTTTAGCCTGACATTAGAGTTTGTCTTGTGTTGTGTTTTGCAGATAAAATGGTTGATAAATTTACAGCCCCTGATTTCCTGCCAAACTTTATTGACAAATACAGGGAGCTGCCATGTCTCTGGAAAGTACAATGCAGGGACTAGGGATGAGCTTCGAGTTCGAGTCGAACCCATGTTCGACCATTCATTAAATTGCAAATGATATGGGCCGTTCACGTCAAATTCACGCCCCATAATTCACTGCGGCATCGCAGTGCATTGTTGGCTGATGATTGGCTAAGCATGCACTATGAACCACATGCTTAGCCAATCACAGCGCCGTCTGTATAGAGAGCCATAATTGGCCAAAGCCAGGGTGGCTTTGGCCAATTATGGGTCAGGGGGTTTAGTACACACCCCACACTATATAAGGCCGCCTGGGTGGCGGCCTTGTGTAGTCTGTTGCGGCGGTGGAGAGATAGACAGAGAGACAGTGTCATTTGATTTAAATTAGATAGAGTAGGTAGGTGAGTCAGTTAGCTGCACTTATGCCCCGTACACACGGTCAGATTTTCCGATGGAAAATGTCCGATCGGAGCGTGTTGTCGGAAATTCCGACCGTGTGTGGGCTCCATCGGACATTTTCCATCGGATTTTCCGACACACAAAGTTGGACAGCAGGAGATAAAATTTTCCGACAACAAAATCCGATCGCGTCAATTCCAACCGTGTGTGGCCTGTTCCGACGCACAAAGTGCCACACATGCTCAGAAGAAATTCCGAGACGGGACAGCTCATTCTGGTAAACTTAGCGTTCGCAATGGATACAGCACTTTCGTCACGCTGCAATGTTAAAAATGGTTTAATACAGCGCACTCTCTTCTTCTTTATAATGTGACAAGAATTAAGTAGTTTTGCTGCTCATATTCACACACACTTCTCACAAACTTCTTTCGTTACTATTTATCGGGATTCCCTCAATATATTTTGATTTCTCACATCTGACAACATATTTTTGTATATGTTTTATATATTTTTGGGCTTTAATGTAGATTCTTTTTTTGTGTTTCTATTTTATTTTTTTTATTTTTGCGATTTTGATTTGTACTCCCGAAAATGTTTGAGTGTGTTTTTTGTGACAAGTTCCCACAACACCATTGATATGTTGTTCTATTTAATCTGTAGGAGATTGTTTGGTGTTGTTGTCTCTTGTTAATTTCACATTTTATGTTAGAAATGTACCTGAATCCTCACCAACAAACTGTCCTTTTTGGATGAAAACACACACAGGAGAGTAGAATTTCCCCAAAAAATTTATTAAGGGCTCACAACTATAAACAAAGAGGGAGGCAACGCTGGAGAAACTGCAGAAGTGGGTGAAGCCTTGTACCCCCAGGGCAGACATCAATTATTTAAAAGCCAAATTGGTGGCCTGAGGAGTCCTTATCTAAGGGAGGGCAGTGTGGTCCAGAAGTCCCAGAGATCTGGAAAGCAGCAGATGACATCTGTGTCCCCAGGCTGTGGTCATACGAGAGACTGCATCTTCTGTCAGACCAGACTGAACCCAGGGTCATCACTCTCTGGTCTTCTTTCCACGCCTCTTTCCACGTGGTGGCTCTGGTGGTGGAGTTGTGGCAGCAGGAGGAGGAGGAGGATCGTCCATCTCAATGACATCTGTCTTGGGTGTTAGTTCCCCACTCACCCCCTTACGTAGGACTTTATAAATAAGGTCCTCAGAGAGCCTGCGTTGGCCCTCCTGCATGCCCTGCAATTTGGTGGCAGCCATGCAGGCAAAGGCCTCTTCAGGAGTTGGTAAGGCTCTGAGGGACGCAGAAGCCTCCTGGATCAGCCTGAATGCTGAATCCTGCACGGGACTCGGAGTCGTCTTCCTGGCTCGTTTATGTGGCAGGCGGAGGGGAGGGACCTGAGACTCAGTCAGGCTGCGACTTGTCCCAGGCTTCTCCTGGCTGACACTTAGCCCCGCCTCCTCCTGGCTGCCACTAATCCCCGCCTCCTCCTGACTGCCACATTCCACAACCTCCTCCTGGCTGAGGTCTTCCTGTGTATGAAAAAGGGACATAGTTTTTGTATTTTTTCAATCAATCACACACAATTTTCACCTCCTGACTGCTACAAATTGAATGTTAACAAATATAACAGACTATCATTCTGAGCCCAGCATTTTTCATTCTTGTCCCAATTTTGGGTGCCCACTACTGTCTATTGATATGTAAAACACTTTTTTCAATCAGCAGTTAGTGATCAATAATAAAATCTAGTAAACATCATTTATTTATTGACCAGAAATCTGTAGAAGAATGCTATACCTGACTCCAGCTGGGCTCCTCCATTTCTTCCTGGCTGGAAGGCCCAGGTTGGACATCGGAAGCCTCAGCTGGGGTGGAAGGAAGCGTGGAAGGAAGAGTGGAGAGGGATTCCCTGACTTCAGTGTGGTCTGACAGAAATCGCAGTCTCTCATAGTACCACAGCCTGGGGACATAAATGTCATCTGCTGCAGCTCCGGATCTCTGGGAATCCGTGACCTTCTTGCGCTCCCTTAGATAAGTGCTCCTCAGGCCACCAATTTTAGCTTTTAAATAAGGGATGGTTGCTGTGGGGACCACCGGCTTCACCAACTCCAGCAGTTTGTCCAGCGCTGCCTGCCTCTTCTGTTTGTGGTTATAGTGGGGGTGTCTCACTTGCCACAGACAGGGCAGCTCCCTGTACTTGTCTATGAACAGGGGCAGGAAATTGTGGTCATTGAACCCATCCATTTTCTCTGCAAGACACAACACAAGACAAACCCTAATGTAAGGCCAAACTCCCCTAATCTTGTTACAATATAGGCTTCCATTTCGAAGCAGTATAGACCCAAGTTTAGATCTTACCTTCGTTATCACGATCGGCGTCTCTGATGCTCCTTCCTCCGCTCACAGATCGTACGTAAGACGCACGTGTGTTACGCTTTATACACACTGCGCATGCGTATAACTCCGCCCGCCCCTGACGTTCTTTATAGTCTATTCCCCGCCCATTTTCGTTCGGCGCAGTGGGGGAAGAGCACATGGCGGATAGACAGCAGGTGCGTGCTAATTGTAGCAACGAGGAGGAGGAGGAAAGGCCGGAGCCTGAAATGTCCCGATCCAGAAGGAAATTTAAGGACTCAAATATGTCCTTTGGGGAGATGTTGGAGATGGTGGACATCCTGAAGAAGGCCGACTATGATGGAAAGTATGGGCCTTACCCCAACCCCAATGTCCGAAAGGCCAAGATCATGGCGAAAGTGGTCAGGAGTCTGCACCGGAAATTTGGGGTACGACGATCGAAAGATCAGCTCAGGAAGCGGTGGTCGGACCTGAAATTACGAGAACATGAGCAGTACAGAAAGATCCGGAGAGTGCTGCAAAAAAGTAAGTAGTTGTGCTGTGTTCCTATTCTTTATGTTTATTATGTTCGTGCTGCTCCATGTGCTTTTAGGAACTGTTGTACAGTTTAAAATGGCAACTTTCATGTTCATGGGCACATTATTCGTTCGGATCAAACATTTTTCGTTCCAAATATAAAATACCATTGTTTAGCCCATATGCATTTGGCCACCATTTTGACGCCCTATACTGTCTTCAAAGAATTGGGTTGTGTAGATGGCTTTGTTACTAGAATGAAATGCAAACTAGATTCTGTGTAAGGAGAGGACACTGAGCAGCTGTTTTCACATCTGGACACTGGAGCACTAGTGTGGGACACAAAAACGCCATTTTTATTAGGGGGGCCACACAGGTGCTCTAGTGTATACTATAGGGGGGGCTACATCTGTGAAGCTCACACTAAACAGGTAAAGTATTGCAGGTTGACAAAGGGCATTCAACAAATTACAACTTGGAACTCTGCTAAAATTGACAGTTGTACCCCACTTCCAAGCAATGTTTCCTATTTATAGTTCTGACATTAAATATCTGTGTGCTAATTATACCATTTTGTTTCACATAGGGGAGAAAAGACTCGGAGGACATCCCTCATCTGAGGAGACCAGAGCCCCCCCCCTCTGGAAGAAGGGGAAATCCCCCCAACACAAGCTGAGCAGGAGGAAGAAGATGTGGTGGAACTAGTCACCACAACAGGTGAGTGTCTGCAACCACAGGCTCAGATAAGAGATGGATGGCAGCATTTTTTTTAAACCAAATTTATTTTGGGGTTCCTCTCTTTTTAGGTGATCGTGAGGTTGTGGATGAAGATCCTTTCACATCCAAAAGTGCCCAGATCCTGATCGGGGAGATCATGGGGTGTAATTTACAATTGGAAATCATCAAGCAAAACATCAATGATGTTATTCCAAAATATAAAAACATCATTGATGTTTTGGGGCGAGTTTAAAACCCCTCCAAATTACTTTCTTATTTTGTGCGCTACAATGTGCTAAATGTTTTTGTGATTTTTCCCAAAGCCAAATTTGGAGGATGCACACAGTGTGCCAACATGTGCTATCTGCCATCACGGGAGATCAATGGACGCGTTTTGGGGGTGCAACCCCTTCCTCAATAATAAAGTAGCGGTGAGGAAGGGCTTGCTCCCCCAAAACACATCCCTTGATCCCCCGTGATGGCAGGTAGCACATGTTGACATTGGGAAATTTGTGTGTATCTTCCAAATTTGGCTTTTCCAGGGGTGATTTCCCCCATCTGAACGCAATATCAAACACAGTTCCTAAATACTCATGTCTGATATTGCCTTCAAGTTCTACCAAATGTGAACTTTGTAAGATCAAGATTTGTGTCTTTCTTGTTGGTTTTACACAGGCCTGTTTACTATAAAATGGACATTTTGATTTTGGATAATGCCACCACAAAAATTGGTATACAACAAACATGTTGGTTTGTGTGAAAAACCTTTGGTAAATGCACATGTGATTGTGCAGGTATTAAAAAGATTGTTAATCAAGAATGTGTGGATTATTGTCTCAATGCTACAACACTTTTGGGGTGATGTAATTGTTGTTTGATGAGAAAATGGGGGTTATTTCCTAAGGGCAAATCCACTTTGCACTACAAGTGCAGTTTCAGTGCAGTTGCAAGTGCACTTGTAGTGAAATGTGTTTTTGCATTTAGTAAATAACAGCCAACAGTGCTTGGTATAAGGTTACACAATCACAACATTTTCTGCACTCCAAACATTTCTGTCAGGGTCAGCTAAAACAAACACAAGCAGTAAATGTCCACAAAGATTTATTTATTTATTTTTTTATTATAAAAAGGCTTCACAGATTGTCTGGCATATTGATGGCCCCCCTACCCGCAAAGAACTCCTGGTATCGTAACCGGACATCACGGGCACTCAGGGAGGGCAAGCCAGGATGGTCGCTTTCAAGCGCCGTCAGTGTGGTTTGATGTATCATTCCGGCCTCAGGCCCAACTGAGCCAGCATAGTTGGCCGAATGTTTCCTTAAAAAGTTATGGAGAACACAGCACACAAGTATAATATGGTTCAGTTTATACTCCGCCATATGGATGGGTGTCATAATGTCAGGAGCCAGGGAGCGTCTCCGCTCGCCGGGCTCCGGTGCGCATGCGCACGGGACGAGCGCTTCGCCGCACACCCGTCCGCGGCCTGATGGTGCGGCGCGCGCGGGTGCACGGCGGTCCCCGTGTGCGCGCCGTAGCCCGTGCGGGTGCCCGGTAGCGCGTCACACTGACGCGCTCGCCGGGCAGGGGGACTATATCTGACGGCTCCAGCGCCCAGTCGGGTTGCTGGTTTGTCGTCAGCTCTCCCTGTTCCCTGAGCCTGTGTTTACCCTGTACTTGCCTGATCTGTGTACCGAACCCCTGCTGGCTTGTTTAACTACTACTCTCCCGGATTATCCCTTTGTGCTGCTGCCTGATCTGTGTACCGAACCCCTGCTGGCTTGTTTAACTACTACTCTCCCGGATTATCCCTTTGTGCTGCTGTCTGATCTGTGTACCAAACCCCTGGCCTGTTTAACCACTACTCTGCTGGAAAATCCTACCAATAACCTGCTTGATCTGTGTACCAAATCCCTGGCCTGTTTAACCACTACTCTGCTGGACAATCTTACCAATAACCTGCTTGACCTGTGTATCAAACCCCTGGCCTGTTTAATTACCACTCTGCCGGACTATCTTGATTCTAGCTGCCTGATCTGTGCACCAAACCCTGGCCAGCTTAACCACTGCACTGCTGGATCTTGTGATACCCTGATTATCACCTGCTTGTACCCTAACCTCTGCTTGTGTTTTCAGCCCTGCTCCCTACGGATCCCAGGACACCCGCTTCCAGCTCCGGAACCTACTATCCTCCCGGAAGCCCGTGCCTCCGCGTGCCCTCAGCCTCCTGTACCCATCTCGGGGGTCTGGGTGCGCGTGGTCGTAAGGGCGAGCCGCTCTCGGCATCTCGGCCTCGGTGAGTATTTGTCCGTGACAGTACAAACCAGCCAGATGTCTGAGGCCGACAGAGCGCGCTCTCCTCTGGAGATCCTGTGTCAACAAGTATCTACCCTTGCGGACTCCGTACAGAAGTTACAAGAAGGTTATACACAAATTGATAACCGTCTGCAGCAGATCACCGGGTTACTACCTTCCGCAGACGCAGCTCCTGCACCCAGCGGTGGGGGTCCACTTCCCCAAGCTCCGGCCAACCCCACTGTGGTCATGGCTCTTCCTGAGCCCAGGGTCCCTACACCTGAACGGTTCTCGGGAGACCGCAAGAAGTTTAGGGCTTTTAAAAACGCATGTTCCCTCTACTTCGCTCTACAGCCGAGAACCTTCTCCTCAGAAATCGTCAAAGTGGGGTTTGTGATTTCCCTGCTATCCGAAGAGCCCCAGGCGTGGGCCCACAGCCTGATGGAACAGAGCAATCCTGCCCTGAACACTATCGAGGCCTTCTTTGAGAGCATGACCCAGCTCTACGATGATCCGCAACGCATGGCCACAGCCAAAGCTATCTTGCACCACCTGTCCCAAGGGAGAAGACCTGTTGAGGACTATACAGTGGAGTTCCGTAAATGGGCGGCCGACACAAACTGGAACGAGCCGGCCTTACGTTATCAATACCGTCAAGGCTTGTCTGAGTTACTCAAAGATGAGTTAGCCAGGATGGAGACCCCTGCTTCCCTAGAGGAACTCATTCAAGCAGCTACCAAGCTTGACCGGCGTCTTCGGGAGCGGCGCTCAGAACGGTTTCAGCTGCCTCGCCCTGTCTGGGCGTCACCAAGACCTCACTCCACTGTACCTTCAAATTCATCTTCAGTTCACTCTGCATCGGTCCCTGAGGCCGAACCAATGCAGCTCGGCCTGGTCCGAGGTCCGTTAACCTCCGAAGAGAAGCAACGTAGGCGGCAGTCTAACCTTTGCCTCTATTGCGGAGGAACCGGACACTTCCTACAGCTGTCCGATCAGGCCTAGTAAGTTCCCTCAATCAAACGTATTGAACTTTCCAAACAATAACATTCCCAAGGCTTATGTGATGTTGTTTGTTTCTCTACAGCTTCCGGAAAGGGAGACTCGCCTGCAGGCCATCGTTGATTCCGGGGCCTGCAGCTGTTTCATAGATTCCACCTTGGCACACAGATTGAAGATCCCTCTACAAACCAAAGAGCAGAATTTGCAAATACATTTGGCCGACGGATCCCTTCCTTGCTCTGGTCCCATCACCCAGGAGACCCAACCTATTCCAGTAGTCACAGACTCCGGCCACCGGGAGTTCTTACGGCTTGACCTAATCCGTTCACCAATCTTTCCCATCATACTTGGCCTACCATGGCTACAAGCTCACGATCCACTAATCAAATGGAGCACCAAGTCGGTATCCTTCTCTTCGCAGTATTGCTCTCAGCACTGCCTGCTCCCGGATTCCAAAGTCTGTGCCACAATGGCAGTACCACCAGGCAATCTTCAACACGTCCCCTCCGAGTATCTCGAGTTTCAAGAAGTTTTTAGCAAACAAATGGCTGACCGCCTACCACCTCACAGGGCCTACGACTGTCCAATTGACCTTCTTCCTGGATCTGAGATTCCGTTTGGCCGGATATTTCCCCTGTCTGAAACCGAGTTGGAGGTCCTGAAGCAGTACATAGACGAAAATCTTGAGAAGGGTTTCATCCACCCTTCATCCTCACCCGCCGGAGCGGGTATCTTTTTCGTCGGGAAAAAAGATGGTACCCTGAGACCCTGCGTAGACTATCGACAACTAAACAACATTACAATTAAGAACCGGTACCCGTTACCGCTCATCCCTGAATTGTTCCAGAGGTTCCGATCGGCCAAGGTGTTCTCTAAACTCGACCTCCGAGGGGCTTACAATCTCGTCAGGATCAGGGCGGGAGACGAATGGAAGACGGCCTTTAGATCTAGATTCGGCCACTTCGAGTATTTAGTGATGCCATTCGGTCTCTGCAACGCCCCAGCCACCTTCCAACATCTAGTGAATGATATATTTCGACAATATCTAGATGACTTTCTCGTGGTATATCTGGACGATATCCTTATTTTCTCCCCTACGCTAGAGATGCACAGAAGGCACGTTAAAACGGTTCTTGCTATTCTGCTACAACACAAGCTATACCTGAAAGCCGAAAAATGTGAATTTGAGAGATCCACCATACAATTCTTGGGGTTCATACTCTCTACCAATGGGGTTGCCATGGACCCTCAGAAGATTCAGGCAATTCAGGAATGGCCAGCTCCATCTAATAAAAAAGGAGTACAGAGGTTTATAGGATTTGCCAATTTCTATCGGAAATTTATCGTAGAATTCTCGGCCATTGTGGCACCTATTACCCAATTAACTCGGCAGCATCAATCTTTTCAGTGGTCCACAGCGGCTCAAGAGGCTTTCCTTAAGTTAAAAGAGCTATTCAGTTCCGCTCCAATCCTCTGCCATCCTGACCCGACTCAGCCCTTCATACTGGAGGTAGACGCATCGGAAATCGCAACCGGAGCAATTCTTTCCCAGAGACAGGGACCAAAGGCCATTCTACACCCAGTAGCTTTCGCTTCTCGGAAACTCAGCCCACCAGAACTCAATTACGACGTGGGTGACAGAGAGCTGCTGGCTATAAAGTTTGCTTTGGAGGAATGGAGGTACCTGCTGGAGGGGGCAGTCCATCCAGTGATGATCTTTACGGATCACAAGAATCTCGAGTACCTCAGAACAGCAAGACGCTTAAAACCCCGCCAAGCCCGTTGGGCCCTTTTCTTCTCCCGCTTTAATTTCCATATAGCATACAGACCGGGGGCGAAGAACGGGAAGGCTGATGCCCTTTCACGGATGTTTTCCGCAGACTCCCAAATACCAACACCCAGCACGATCCTCTCTCCTCAAAATTTTCTCGGACTAACTCAAGCAGACTTGATATCCTCCATCAAATCTTCATCAGGCGCTTGTACAGAACCAACTGTGCATTCCCTGAGAAGATACGAAGACCTTTTCTGGATTAAGGGAAAAATATTTGTACCACAAGTGACTCGGCCCTTAACCCTTCAGATGTGTCATGATCATAAGATGGCAGGGCATTTTGGGAATAAGAAGACGGCTGAACTCCTTTCTCGTTCATTTTGGTGGCCAGGATGGAGAAGGGATTGTAAAGAATATGTGGCTTCCTGTTCCCTGTGTCAGAGAAACAAGGGCCAAAACACCAAATCCTGGGGTCTGCTCAGACCTTTGCCTATTCCGGAACGACCATGGGCTGATGTCTCCATGGACTTCATCGTAGATCTACCCAGCTCAGAGAGTTTCTCCACCATCCTTGTTGTTGTCGACCGCCTTTCCAAAATGGCTCACTTTCTGCCCATGAGGGGTACTCCCTCTGCCGTAGACACGGCCAACATCTTTCTTAAGGAGGTTGTTAGGCTCCATGGGATACCAAGGAGCATCGTGTCGGACAGAGGCGTCCAGTTCACGTCCAAATTCTGGAGGGAACTATGCAAGGCCCTGGGTATCAACATTTGTCTTTCCTCGGCCTATCATCCCCAGAGCATCCGCTGCTTCTGCTCGGGATCCCAGGATGATTGGGCGAGCCTTCTCTCCTACGCTGAATTTGCGTACAATAATTCTATCCATGCCTCCACCAACCAGACCCCTTTCTGGATCAATTGTGGGTTCCATCCCACATCCTTCGCTAACAACATCCCCGAAACGGCAGTTCCTGCAGTCCAGGATAGGATAAATTCACTACAAGCTAACGTTCAAAAAATTCAAGACACACTACGCAAAACCCAGGAGGACTACAAGAGACAGTACGACCGGGGCAGAAAGGCAAACCCAAAATTTGATGTAGGAGATGAGGTCTGGCTGTCCACCGTTAATCTGAGATTACCGCTGCCATCTCGGAAGCTCGGGCCTAAATTCATAGGGCCTTTTCAAGTCAGGAAGATTATCAACCCTGTGGCTGTGGAATTGACACTTCCCAAGACATACCGGATTCACCCCGTTTTTCATGTGTCACTATTGAAGCCTGTGGTGCCCAGTCCTTTTCCGGGAAGAGGAGAACCCCCTCCTCCGCCAGTCAGAATCGATGGCGAGACTGAATTCGAAGTGGAATCCATTCTTGGTTGTAGAAAGAGGGGCAGACAGCTACAGTACCTGATTCAATGGAAGGGGTACCCCCCCGAAGATAATTCCTGGGAGCCCGCCAGGAATCTGCACGCTCCACAGTTAATTCGAAAGTTTCATCAAGATCATCCGGAACTGATGACCAGCCTTGGCGTCCAGTGTCCGCCCTTAGGAGGGGGGCACTGTCAGGAGCCAGGGAGCGTCTCCGCTCGCCGGGCTCCGGTGCGCATGCGCACAGGACGAGCGCTTCGCCGCACACCCGTCCGCGGCCTGATGGTGCGGCACGCGCAGGTGCACGGCGGTCCCCGTGTGCGCGCCGTAGCCCGTGCGGGTGCCCTGTAGCGCGTCACACTGACGCGCTCGCCGGGCAGGGGGACTATATCTGACGGCTCCAGCGCCCAGTCGGGTTGCTGGTTTGTCGTCAGCTCTCCCTGTTCCCTGAGCCTGTGTTTACCCTGTACTTGCCTGATCTGTGTACCGAACCCCTGCTGGCTTGTTTAACTACTACTCTCCCGGATTATCCCTTTGTGCTGCTGCCTGATCTGTGTACCGAACCCCTGCTGGCTTGTTTAACTACTACTCTCCCGGATTATCCCTTTGTGCTGCTGTCTGATCTGTGTACCAAACCCCTGGCCTGTTTAACCACTACTCTGCTGGAAAATCCTACCAATAACCTGCTTGATCTGTGTACCAAATCCCTGGCCTGTTTAACCACTACTCTGCTGGACAATCTTACCAATAACCTGCTTGACCTGTGTATCAAACCCCTGGCCTGTTTAATTACCACTCTGCCGGACTATCTTGATTCTAGCTGCCTGATCTGTGCACCAAACCCTGGCCAGCTTAACCACTGCACTGCTGGATCTTGTGATACCCTGATTATCACCTGCTTGTACCCTAACCTCTGCTTGTGTTTTCAGCCCTGCTCCCTACGGATCCCAGGACACCCGCTTCCAGCTCCGGAACCTACTATCCTCCCGGAAGCCCGTGCCTCCGCGTGCCCTCAGCCTCCTGTACCCATCTCGGGGGTCTGGGTGCGCGTGGTCGTAAGGGCGAGCCGCTCTCGGCATCTCGGCCTCGGTGAGTATTTGTCCGTGACACATAAATAGGCGGAACCGGCTGGCCAGGATTCCAAATGTGTTCTCCACCACTCTTCGGGCTCTGGCCAGCCGGTAATTAAAAACCCTCTGTTCCGGGGTGAGGGTCCTCATTGGGAATGGCCGCATCTGGTGGTCCCCCAGCGCAAACGCTTCATCAGCAACGAACACGAATGGGAGTCCTTCCACATTGTCCTCTGGAGCTGGCAAGTCCAAGCTGCAATTCTGGAGATGCCTGTAAAACTCCGTCTGGGCGATGACTCCACCATCGGACATCCGGCCATTCTTCCCCACGTCCACATACAAGAAGTCGTAATTAGCCGACACCACCGCCAACATCACTATACTATTGAACCCCTTGTAATTATAATAGTACAACCCCGAGTTGGGTGGTGGGACGATGTGGACGTGTTTCCCATCAATTGCCCCTCCGCAGTTAGGAAAGTCCCACCGCTCGGCAAAGTGGGAGGCCACAGTCTGCCATTCCTGTGGCGTGGAAGGAAACTGTTGAGGAAAAAACAATAAACATTACTATTTTTTCACAGAAACATGGCAAGCAGATTATACACAAACATTATTGGGAAACCTCCAGATAGCATTTAGTAAGGGGAATTTAACAAGGCCAATGTATAAGGTACACCTATCATATTCCCCCTTCCCCCCCTCTCATGGGCCATTTCTAACATTATAGGGGGTGTGTGTAAATCTTGGACAGGTAACCCTCTTCACTTCATTGAGAGATGAATGCCTAAATAATGGGGATTACTTGGAACAGCCCCTCCTTAGTTACACTATTGGCAGACCACTGGACAGGTAAGAAGTGTCTGAATACAAAGATATAAATACACACTGTACACATTTGAGGACATTTGGACATTCTGCTATTACCTATCAAGATAATAATAGGATACAAAAACTTTAAACAGTACCATTGGAAAGTATACAGGCAGGCCCTTGCACTACATGCTTTGGGGAATTCATCCATAAATCTGAGCACAAAAGAGATGGGTATAGTGTGTATGGGTTTGGCAAAGTCAGCAGATAGATGATTGAGGATAGATAGAGAATTGGGATCAGCTGACTTAGCAGTTGGGGGAGGGAGGGTTACTAAAAATTATTTGGGGACACCACAAAAAAAAGCCTCTGGCACTCTGCCTGAATTTAAAGAAAAAATAACATTTCCAAACATTTTAGGGGGTGTTTGGGGTAAAGCACTACTATGGAGCTGATAAAATACATTGTTAAGTGACTACATGAGGTGAATATAGGGCCAGGAGACGCCATGCTGGGGAGGTTATTGAAGGGCAAATATGTATGAAGGACCTAAAATAATAATTACATAAAAATCCTGCATGCATGAGAACAAAGGGGACATTCACAGCATATTACAATCATGGTAATTAGGGAATGAGGAAAGAAATACAAGATATTATCAAACATTCAATACAATAAAATGTGATATTAAAGGATAAAAATCTTACCTTCATATACTCCTTCTGCAGGACCTGGATGATGGCAGAACAGGTCTCTGGGATGATGATACCCAGAGCCTGGGGGGAGATGCCTGTCGAGAACTTCAAGTCCTGCAGGCTTCTCCCTGTGGCCAAATACCGCAAGGTAGCGACCAACCTCTGCTCCAGAGTGATGGCTTGCCTCATGCAGGTATCCTGCCTGCTGATATAGGGGGTCAGCGAAGCCAACAAACGGTGAAACACGGGGTCCGTCATCCGGAGAAAGTTCCTGAAATCATCAGGATTATTTTCATGGATCTCACGGAGCAAAGGCATATATATGAGAGAACTGGTCACGCTGAAGCAACCAATTCTTGGTCCATGAACTCCTCCCCACCCTGTTCATGGACTGGACTTGTGTCAAGGTCAGGACCCCAACACCAAGCCCCCGCACAGCACGAACTCTACGAGGAGTACGAAACATGGCTAGAAAACGGTCGGCTGCTCAGAACGAAGTAACAGAACGCACTGAAGAACAGCAAGGCCTGTGAAGAGCGACCTGAAAAACAGTAACGAACGAACAAGAATACAATGACTACCTAAAGTCACGCGGAACTTGCTGCACGCACTGAAGAGCAGATACAAACCCACAAGCACAAACTGAACGGCAGAAAACGATTTGAAAGCCACGAGTCTGAAAAAGCGCAAATCGTATCTCACCAAACTTCTACTAACACGAGATTAGCAAAAGGAGCCCAAAGGGTGCCGCGCTTGGTTCTGAACTGGCCTTTTCTAGTCTCGTCGTACGTGGTGTACGTGACCGCGTGGTTGGCGATCGGAAATTCCGACAACTTTGTGCGACCGTATGTAGGCAAAACAAGTTTGAGCCAACACCCGTCGGAAAAAATCCTAGGATTTTGTTGTCGGAATGTCCGAACAAAGTCCGACCGTGTGTACGCCCTATTACAGTGTATTGTGTGTATATATATATATATATATATATATATATATATATATATATATATATATATATATACACATCCTAGGTGTTGTATATATATATATATATATATATATATATACACACTGTATTCAGTTTAGCTAGATCCGTTCCTGTTATTCTCGTTCTACTGACAGGCAGGCAAGTGTTTTTACAGTATTTACAGCTACCTGATAAAATTGCTGGTGTTCTTCTACTCCTATTAGTCCTATTAGCTACAGTATTTACAGTTAGTGTAGTGCGTCCTCTGCACAGTATGCACCTAAAGCTACCTGAAGAAAATTGGTGGTGTTCTTCTGATCCTATTAGTACCGCAGGCAGTTGTAATATTTACAAGTTAGTGTTGTTTGTCCTCTGCACAGTGTGCACCTAAAGCTACCTGAAGAAAATTGGTGGTGTTCTTCTGATCCTATTAGTACTGCAGGCAGCTGTAGTATTTACAAGTTAGTGTTGTGCGTCCTCTGCACAGTGTGCACCTAAAGCTACCTGAAGACAATTGCTATTGTTCTGCTCCTATTAATACCACAGGCAGGCAGCTACAGTATTTACAGTTAGTGTAATGTGTCCTCTGCACACTGTGCACCTAAAGCTACCTGAAGAAAATTGGTGGTGTTCTTCTGATCCTATTAGTACCACAGGCAGGCAGCTGCAGTATTTACAGTTAGTGTACTGCGTCCTCTGCACAGTGTACACCTAAAGCTACCTGAAGACAATTGCTGTTGTTCTGATCCTATTAATACCACAGGCAGACAGCTACAGTATTTACAGTTAGTGTACTGTGTCCTCTGCACAGTGTGCACCTAAAGCTACCTGAAGATAATTGCTGTTGTTCTGCTCCTATTAATACCACAGGCAGGCAGCTATAGTATTTACAGTTAATGTGCTGTGTTCTCTACACAGTGTGCACCTAAAGCTACCTGAAGAAAATTGGTGGTGTTCTTCTGATCCTATTAGCACCACAGGCAGCTGTAGTATTTACAAGTTAGTGTAGTGCATTCTCTGCACAGTGTGCACCTAAAGCTACCTGAAGACAATTGCTGTTGTTCTGCTCCTATTAATACCACAGACGGGCAGCTACAGTATTTACAGTTAGTGTACTGTGTCCTCTGCACAGTGTGCAACTAAAGCTACCTGAAGAAAATTGGTGGTGTTCTTCTAAACCTATTAGTACCACAGGCAGGCAGCTGCAGTATTTACAGTTAGTGTACTACGTCCTCTGCACAGTGTGCACCTAAAGCTACCTGAAGACATCTGCTGTTGTTCTGCTCCTATTGATACCATAGGCAGGCAGCTACAGTATTTACAGTTAGTGTACTGTGTCCTCTGCACAGTGTGCAGCTAAAGCTACCTGAAGAAAATTGGTGGTGTTCTTTTGATCCTCTTAGTACCGCAGGCAGCTGTAGTATTTACAAGTTAGTGTAGTGCCTCCTCTGCACATTGTGCACCTAAAGCTACCTGAAGACAATTGCTGTTGTTCTGCTCCTATTAATACCACAGGCAGGCAGCTACAGTATTTACAGTTAGACAAAAAGCTACCTGAAGACAATTGCTGTTGTTCTGCTTCTATTAATACCACAGGCAGGCAGCTACAGTATTTACAGTTAGTGTACTGTGTCCTCTGCACAGTGTGCACCTAAAGATACCTGAAGAAAATTGGTGGTGTTCTTCTGATCCTATTAGTACCACCGGCAGGCAGCTGCAGTATTTACAGTTAGTGTACTGCGTCCTCTGCACAGTGTGCACCTAAAGCTACCTGAAGACAATTGCTGTTGTTCTGCTCCTATTAATACCACAGGCAGGCAGCTACAGTATTTACAGTCAGGGTACTGTGTCCTCTGCACAGTGTGCACCTAAAGCTACCTGAAGAAAATTGGTGGTGTTCTTCTGATCCTATTAGTACCACCGGCAGGCAGCTGCAGTATTTACAGTTAGTGTACTGCGTCCTCTGCACAGTGTGCACCTAAAGCTACCTGAAGACAATTGCTGTTGTTCTGCTCCTATTAATACCACAGGCAGGCAGCTACAGTATTTACAGTCAGGGTACTGTGTCCTCTGCACAGTGTGCACCTAAAGCTACCTGAAGAAAATTGGTGGTGTTCTTCTGATCCTATTAGTACCACAGGCAGGCAGTTGATTCTGCTAGCTGCAGTATCAGTATATATATATATATATACATCCCAGCTTTGTGCAGCTACATCTCACTGCAGGCCATTAGTATGTCTGGAAGGCCAAGAAGGAGAGGCAGGCAGTCACAAGCCAATAAAAGAGGGCAAGCAGGGGAGGGCAGGAGGCGGAGCCTAGCGGAGCAGACATGCATTGTTAGAGCTCCACACCGCTGAGGAGAGAAGAGAAGGACAAAGCGGAGCCTGCAGGCTCAAAAGGTATCCATTTGAACCTTTTTGCCCCAGGGAACAAACTGTGAAAGTTTGGGCAGGAAATATGGTACTGGGAGGAAACCGTGGCAGAAATAAAAATCACCTCACAAAGAGCTCACAGGCACTCACTGCAGCTGAAGCAGCTCCAGTCACCTCACAAGATACAGCATCAGGGCGCTCTCACAGACAGAAAATGTCACAGCAAGACTCTCCATTTGAGTCAGATACAGAACAAATCCTCTCACAAACTTCTCCACAAGCCTCCTCAGTATCCCCAGTAATATTATTACAATTTGAAAAGATGCTTCATAAGGCTTTAAAACAAACCTCAGACCAAATAACAAAAAGCCTAACCAAAGAAATAAGAGAGCTGGGAAACCGCACCGCAGCCTTAGAAATAAAAATGGATGAAATTGAAATTACAACCCAAGAAAATATAACAGAATTGGAACAATTAAAAAAAGAGAATTTAATACTTCAAACTAAGCTCGAAGATTACGAAAATAGAGCCAGACATTCAAACTTGCGCATAAGGGGAATACCTGAAACTGTGACAGACCTGCAATCTACTATTACTGCTCTATTACAAGAACTAAAGCCAGATATCCCTATTGAATGTTTAGAACTGGACAGAGTACACAGAGCCCTCACAGCCAAAAAGAAAGATGGACCCCCACGTGATATAATCACAAACTTTCATTATTACAGAACGAAAGAACAAATACTAATTGCTGCAAGAGAAAAAAAGGAACTTAATTTTCAAGGACACAATTATCAAATTTTTGCTGACCTATCCCAACTTACTATTACTAAAAGACGATCCATGAAACCCCAACTAATGGAACTGCAACGCCACAACATTATGTATCAATGGGGTTTCCCCTTTTCAGTCAGATTTAACTACCAAGGTACAATTTACAGAAGCAGATCAGCAGATGAACTACAACAAACCCTTTTAAAATTAAATCTGACAGAACCCACAAGCAGCAACACTCCCCCACGCAGAAGAATGGCATCATCTTCACCTTCAGGCAGCACCCAGAAAATTTCAGAACAAAATGGGAATCATCATTCTCACAAAAGAGGCCGTTATGCCACATCATCCATGGACCAAGAAGATTCAATGGACTGACATCCTAATTCCTGATATCTCTTCATTTATTATACTAAGAGATGGTTCTCTATAAAAAACCTATATTTATAACTGAATGTAACTGCATTCTGATAGTCACACACTGTGTGGGATCATGTTACATTCCAGTTATATTTCTTATTACTTCTGATTCATATAGCCTTAGAATATATAAGTGAAATAAGGAAATTCTTGTTCAGTTATATATTTTCAGGTAATAACAATAGATTTATTACTTTTTAGGACAAATATGTTCAATAATCCAGAAGTAATGGAAGCTTTTTCTTTCTTTTCTTAAAACAAATATATTATTACCTAACTAGTTCCTAGAATTATGTTTTTGTTTATTCTAATCTGAAGCAATACAACCTCAATTTTATGAGTTAACATATCTAAACAGTTACATATGAATAAAATATGTAATTGTTTACTCTAAAAGGGTTAAAATCCCAAAATAATTCAAACTATCTTCATCAATACCAAAGTTATTAACAGTACCTTTCTAACTGAATTATTTAGCCTAGGGCAAGACTAACCATATACAACCACCCTGAAATAAATAATTTCAACAAAAACTATATTCTGCACTCCAATTAATGAAACATCATTTTGATGTCTTTTGACATAGCACTTCTCTCCTGTAAGCGGAAGATCCGTGTACCCCCATTAGCCCTCCTCATTCTCCCAACCATATTATGTGGGAGTGTGACGAAGGCACTTATTCCCCTGAGAGAGATATTTATTCTCTTTCACGGGTAAATTGTGATTACTTGCAAAAAATAATTTATACAATGTATCATTTAATCTCATATGTTTTTTGTTTACTCTTTACTCCAGAATTCACTGGTTTCTTTTCTATCTATTCATCTCTTCAGTCCACACAGGTTGATCTGCGCAGTCAGCTCTGCATAACAAAAAGTAAGTCAAAACTATTTGATCTATTGCCATGGCACCACTGAATATACTTTCCCTGAATGTTCAGGGAATAAATGTCCCTCAAAAAAGGACCAAAGCCTTCCGTACTTTCCATAACAAGAAGGCTCACATAGTATGCCTCCAAGAAACACACTTCACCAAAGATTCTACTCCAAAATATATTTCTCCTTTTTATCAACAAATTTACACGGCTTCTGCCTGTACCAAGCAAAGGGGAACTCTAATTGCATTTCACCGATCCACACCATTCACCTTATCATCAGAAATTAAAGACCCAGAAGGTAGATACCTGATACTCATGGGTTATATAATGGATACAGCAATCACGGTGATTTCCTACTACGCTCCTAACAAACAACCTACACCATTCCTCTCACATATATTACAAGTGATTAATACACACAAAATAGGAACAGTGATAATGTGTGGGGATTCAAACCAGGTCCTCCTCCCATTTCTAGATAAATCACCTTTTACACCATCCAAAATAACCTCTAGATTACCTTTTTCTCAACTTCTTTCCAAATACAATCTGGTAGATTCATGGAGAGAAAGTAACCCAATGAAAAAGAAATTCACTTATTTCTCGCACCCTCATCAAACCTTCACCAGAATAGATCATATTTTTCTAACAATAGGAATGATACCAGAAATTATTGCATCAGATATAATTACGATTCCGTGGTCTGACCATAATGCAGTATACACTACTATAGCCTCAGCCATACCAAAAGCGCATGACCCAACGTGGTACTTACCGGACATAATGCTCAAACACCCACTACATCAGATGGCCATTGAACAAGCTTTAAAGGAATACATATCAATTAATAATACAACAGACATCTCCCCAATAACACTGTGGGAAGCTCATAAGCCTGTCTTGCGTGGTACAATACAAACACAAATGGCACTATTTAAACGGGAACGCAAAAATCTAGCAAAAAAACTAGAACTCAATTTTAATGCAGCCTACATATCATTTCAAGATAATCCATCTCAGAGTACAAAATCTCATCTGGAAAAATCTAGATTGGAATATGATCTATTTCTCACTGAGTCAGTTGATAAATCCCTCAAACGCTCCAAACACAATTTCTACATGAATGCAAACAAACCAGGTACATATTTGGCTCGGGCATTAAATTCAACTAACAAATCTTTCAAACCAATACGTTTGAAATTATCAAAAAATGTTTACACTTGTAATCCAGTTAAAATAGTCCATAAATTTCACTCACATCTCGCAACTTTATACAAGACAAACAATGAATTTAATCCTACAGAAGCTGAATCCTTCTTCTCAAAGATAACCTTACCTGAGTTATCTCAGAATCAAAAAAGCAGTTTGGATCAGCCTATAACTATAGATGAAGTTGCTAACGCCATAAAAGACCTAAAACTTAACAAAAGACCAGGCCCAGACGGCTACTCGGCTTTATACTATAAAACATTCTCAGAAATACTCTCTCTCATTCTCACTGAAACTTTTAACAAACTTCTAGATGGACATTCTTTTCGGCAAGAAACACTAATGGCAATTGTTTGTATGATCCCAAAACCCCTTTCTGATGATACTTCCTGTGTGAATTATCGGCCTATCTCTCTGTTAAACCTCGATATTAAATTATTAGCAAAAATAATAGCAAAACGCCTCAATAGCATTATAGGAAAATTAATACATAGAGATCAAGTAGGCTTCATGCCAAATAGACAGGCAGGCGATAATATACGCAGGGCAGTGTTATTGGCACATATTGCTAAAAAACGGAAAATCCCTTTATGTTTTCTATCTCTCGATATTAAGAGGGCATTTGACACAGTATCCTGGCAATATATGCAATATTCATTACAAAAATGGGGTTTTGGACCCCATTTTTTAACATGGATCAAAGCATTATATAATAAACCCAAAGCCTATATAAAATATGCTGGATACAAATCTGAAGCCTTTAATATCGAAAGAGGTACCCGACAGGGTTGCCCATTATCTCCCTTATTATTTGCCCTTATACTCGAACCCATGGCCCAATACATCAGAACAAACCAAACTATAACTGGCATTGAAGTAGGAGGTATTACACACAAATTATGTATATTTGCAGACGATATATTACTTTTTCTATCATCACCACAGGTCTCTGGTCCTAACTTAATACCAGCTCTTGATGGATTTGCAGCCCTATCCGGCCTTATGATTAATCCTAAGAAATGCCTAGTGCTTAATATTTCACTCACAAACATGGAATTGATCCCGGCTAGGGCTGCACTCCCATTCACATGGGCAGAAAAATCAATCCCATATCTTGGAATTCATTTAACAGCATCTCATTCTGACTTATTCTCAACCAATTATCCTCCTGTATTAAGACAGATCACAAATCTAATAAAACAATGGTCGCAACTTCCTTTATCCTGGATAGGGAAGATTAATGCAATCAAAATGAATATTCTACCCAAATTGCTTTATCTATTCAGAGTCCTCCCTATTCCAATTCCTTCCTATTTTTTGAGAATAGTACAAAAAAGAGCAACTTCGTTTATATGGGGCTCTTCTAAACCACGTATACCTATACACACACTACATCTTCCCAAAAATAAAGGAGGCCTGGGATACCCTAATTTTACTAACTACTACAGAGCAGCACATTTGGCCAGTCTGTCCAAATACCATGCAAAACAGGAAATCCCATTATGGGTATTTATAGAGGCTTCAGAAAATGACCCTCTATTAATATCAAATTTATTATGGCTTGATCCTAAAGACCGCTTTAAAATTCAGAATCCCATAACTAAACACTTCTTATCTCTCTGGGATAAACTAAAAACCAAATATCAGTTACAATCTCCACACAATCCTCTCCTTTCTTTTATCAGAAATCCGGCCTTTTATCCGGCATGGATCTACCCAAATTCTTTTAAAGCTTGGACAACATCAGGCATTCAGACACTAAATGACTTCATAGCATCTAAATCATTCCTTTCATTCCCATCGCTTAGAGAAAAATATGATCTACCAAACTCTGAGATATTCAGATATCTCCAAATCAAAAATTTCTATACACCATTCCTAAAGGGGGATACACCATTATCCCAATTATCCATTTTTGAATCAATCTGTACAAAAGATCCATTTGCTAAAGGTACAATTTCATCACTTTATAATCAATTATATGGAGTAGCAAATCTTAATAGACCCTCTTACGTTCAGAGGTGGGAGGAGGACCTGGGACGAACTTTAGAAGACACGGACTGGTCTAACATATGGCTCACATCTAAGTCATCTTCACCCAACATCTTAGCACTGGAGACAAATTATAAAGTCCTAACTCGCTGGTACCTTGTACCCGCTAGAGTGGCAAAATATTCACCTAATACCTCAGCTCTTTGTTTTTGAGGATGCCCAGAAATAGGCACATATTTACACATATGGTGGACGTGCCCAGTAATCCAAACCTTCTGGAAGGAAGTCTTCGTGATTGCATCTAAAATATTTTAAAAAATAATACAACCAGATCCATATTTAACTTTACTTAATCTAAAACCGGAATGGTTAACACTCTCTCAATTCAAACTTATGATCCAACTAATAACGGCTGCAAAACAAACAGTGGCCAAGGCATGGAAATCTCCTACATTGGTACTAGCAGAAACAATTCACAGAATGAATAATACAATGTCCCATGCTAAGATGGTAGCCATCGATCAAAATCAAATTCCAAGATTTGAAAAACTTTGGCATCCTTGGATAAAACAACAGTTCCTGTCAAACTTCAATGACTCTGTCCTGTTGCCATGGTAACAGATTAAATGTCTTACAGAGACACCCATTCTAAGGCTTCAAAGAGAACTAAAAAGAATAATAAACTGACGAGCGGGACAACCTTGTGGACCATACCTCTACCTTTCAACCCTTTTTCTTCTTTCTCTTTCCTTTTCTCCACCTTACGATTAAAGCTCATTATCAGAATTTATTTGACCTATATACACTCTACCTGAAAACAATATGTATAGTAGGTATAAATCATTTAAATACCTACAAAAGTAACTAAGGAAATGATATATATCTTTAATTTAGGTTTACGTGAACCCAATGTTTAATATTTGAAATTTCATGATATTTACCTATATAAACCCTACTGTAAAACAATGAGCTTACTTTATAGATCCTTGTAAACTTACTTTATGTATCTTTATAACATTGTATACTCAATAAACTTCTTTTGACAAGGAAAGAGGGCAAGCAGGCTCTGTGTCTAGAGGCAACAGTGCTGGTTGTGAACACGGTGCATCCTCATCAGCACGTGGCCGTGGGACACGCTTGTCCTTTTTTTCGGCAGATGGCCGTGTTGAGCCGCAACATGACTTGGTAGAGTGGATGACCAAGTCTCCTCATCCTCTCTCACCCAGGCTCAGGGTACTTTGGCAAAGCAGCTGCCAACGTGGCCTCTTCCCTCGGCTCAATGGCATCAGTCACTCCTTCCCTAGCCCCACCATGTCCTCCTGAGGAGTCCCCCGAATTGTTTGACCACAGTGTTAGGTACATGCTCCAGGAGGATGCCCAGCATTTTGAAGGCTCCGATGATGGTACCCAGCTAGAGGAAGGCAGTAACGTGAGCCCAGAGAGAGGGGGTGCCCAAGAAGGACTGCAATCTGGCAGTCATGTTGCCCCAGCTGCAGCATACTGCCAGCTTTGCTCCAGTGATGAGGAGGGAGCGGATGATGAGGTCACTGACTCCACGTGGGTGCCTGATAGGAGAGAGGAAGAGGAGGAGGAGGAGGCACATCTCCAATGAGGCAGGATGCCCTCCAGGGGCCAGCTTAAGGGCAGCACACCGACTGCATCACACTGCAGAGCTCCGCATTTGCAGGGCATTCCTATCTCTGCGCATTATTCCAAAAGTTCTTTGGTGTGGGCCTTTTTTGAGACGAGTGCATCAGATTCCACAGCTGCTATTTGCAACATATGTCTCAAGCGTATCTTGCGTGGCCAAAACATCACCCGCTTGGGCACCACATGCTTGACCAGACATATGTCGACCTGCTATGCAGGTCGTTGGCAAGTGTACCTAAAAGACCCACACCAAAGAACAAAGCGGACCTCTCCTTGCTCCTCATCAGCTGGGATCTCCAACCCCACTATACCTTCAGTCCTCTCTTAAACCTGCACTGAGAGGAATGAAGGTGTAGAATTAGGTGTGTCACAGCCAAGTACTTGCAGGCAATCTGCTATCGGTACACCGATGTCAGATTGTACCAGGCAAATTTCCCTGCCCCAGCTACTGCACCGCCGAAAGAAGTTCACTCCCAGCCATCCACATGCCCAGCGGTTGAATGCTAGTTTGGCTAAATTGCTAGCACTTCAACTGCTGCCTTTTCAGTTGGTAGACTCTGCCCCCTTCTGTGAGTTTGTGGAATGTGCGGTTCCTCAGTGGCAGGTTTCCGAATGCCACTTTTTCTCACGGAAGGCGATTCCGGCTCTCTACCGGCATGTGGAAGGCAATGTCTTGGCCTCACTGGACAGGGAGGTCAGCGGTAAGGTGCATATTACCACTGACTCATGGTCCAGCAGGCATGGACAGGGACGTTACCTATCTTTCACCGCGCACTGGGTGACTCTTCTGGCAGCTGGGAAGGATGCAGGACAGGGTGCAGTAGTGTTGGAGGCTGTTCCACCACCACGCCTCCAAAATTCTACTAGTGGTGATTCTGCCACACCTCTCTCCTCCACCCCCTCCTCTTCTTCTTCCTCCGTGTCCTCTTCCTGTACTGAATTGTCCTCAGAACCAGCGGTGCTCCGTAGGCATTCAAGGGGCTACACAAGCACGCAGGCAAAAAGATGCCATGCGGTGCTTGAGATGGTGTGCTTGGGGGACAGGAGCCACACTGGGGCAGAGATTCTGTCAGCTCTGCAGGGGCAGGTTCAGAGGTGGTTGACGCCATGCCAGCTTAAGGCAGGTATGGTGGTTTGCAACAATGGCACCATCCTCCTCTCCGCCCTCCGACAGGGAAAACTGACCCATGTGCCCTGTTTGGCTCGCGTCCTTAACTTGGTGGTGCAGCAGTTCTTGGGCAGGTACCCGGTTTACAGGATGTCCTGAGGCAGGCCAGGAAAGTCTGTGTGCATTTCCTCAGGTCATATAATGCCAGTGCTCAGCTGGCAGACCTCCAAAAGGAATTTAACTTGCCCAAGAACCGCTTAATCTATGACATGCCCACCAGGTGGAACTCAACGTTGGCCATGCTGCAGTGGCTGCACACACAGCAGAGGACCATCAATGAGTACCTATGCGACTATGGCACCAGGACAGGGTCAGGGGAGCTTGGTTTTCTTTCCCCACGCCAGTGGGCTATGATCAGGGATGCATGCACTGTCCTGTCACCATTTGAGGAGGCCATGAGGATGGTGAGCAGTGACAGTGCATGCATCAGTGACACTGTCCCTGTTGTCCACCTGGACAGGGCACTTGAGGCAGAACAGAGGGAGGAAGAAGAGGACTTCCTTGCTTCTCAAGGCCCCCTTTATCCAGACAGTGTTCCTGCGTGCCCGCCGATCATACAGGAAGAGGACGAGGAGGAGGATTGTGTCAGCATGGAGGTGGAGCCTGACACTCAGCATCAGCAGCAGTCTTCAAGGGATCATTTACAGTTCAAAGAAATCCATGGACTTGTATGTGGCTGGGAGCAGGTGGTGTCCTTAGTGACCCAGAGGACTCTGGATCGAATGCCTCAGCAAACCTACGCTGCATGGCCTCCCTGATCCTGCAAAGCCTGCGGAAGGATCCTCGTATTCATGGTATCAAGGGAAGGGATGATTACTGGCTGGCAACCCTCCTTGATTAAAGTTACAAGGGTAAGGTTGCGGACCTTATCTTGCCGTCGCAGAGGGAGGGAGCAGAGGATGAAACATCTTCAGGAGGCCTTGCAGAAAGGTTTGTGCAATGCGTTTCCAGAGCCTGGGAGGTTAAAATTTCCTGGTCCTCCTGGACAACATGTTGCTGAGGCTTCGATCAGTCACAGAAGGAGCGGTGGAGAAGGTGGCTGTCTGACCGATGCATTCAGACAATTTTTTAGTCCACAGCCCCAAGGTCTGATCGGTTCCAGCGACCATCGCCAGCGTCTGATTCACATGGTGCAGGATGACCAAGGGGCAAGATCAGACTTGGACACCTTTCCCACCGAAAATCCTCTGGGTTACTGGGTCTTGAGGTTGGATCACTGGCCAGAGCTTGCACAGTATGCAATTGAGCTACTGGCCTGTCCTGCATCCAGCATTCTTTCGGAACGCACATTTAGTGCTGCTGGAGGCTTTGTAACTGATCACAGGGTGCGCCTGTCCACCAAATTGGTTGATCGGCTGACCTTCATAAAAATGAATCAGTCTTGGATCACCAGCTAACAAGCACCTGATGCGGATGTAACCGATTGATTTTTTTTTAATGTAGGCAAGACTGCCTATGCTGATGCTGAGTGACTATCCTGTTATGCGGAGTCACAATCCTCTTCCTCCTCGATTTTTATGCTGATAGCTTGTAAGGACATTTTTGGTTCTGGGCACCGCCACCAGTGGCCAAGGCCCAATTTTTCTGCCCCTGTTCAACAAGGGCGTGTAATTACAATTTTTGATGCAATACTTTGCAGCAGGGCTCATTCCTGCGCTCCAACTATAGTATCTGTGAGGGGTTGCAGTGTTGTGGCACCAGCGCCCAAGGCCCAATTTTTCAGCCCCTGTTTAACAGGGGCGTATAATTACAATTTTTGATGCAATGCTTTGCAGCAGGGCTCATTCCTGCGCTCCAAATATAGCATCTGTGAGGGGTTGCAGTGTTGTGGCAATTTTTCTGCCCCTGTTAAATAGGGGAGTGTAATTTCAATTTTTGATGCAATACTTTGCAGCAGGGCTCATTCCTGTGCTCCAACTAGAGTATCTGTGAGGGGTTGCAGTGTTGTGGCACCAGTGCCCAAGGCCCAGTTTTTCTGCCCCTGTTTAATAGGGGCATGTAATTACAATTTTTGATGCAATACTTTGCAGCAGGGCTCATTCCTGCGCCACAGCTAGAGTATCTGGCCAATTCCCAGACGACGTCCTATCGTGATGAAACGCGTAGGGAGGAGCCTGCGATGGTGACGTCATTACGTTTTCGGATGGGCTGACAAACCAACGTAGGAAGTGAAGTTCAACAGACGGAGACACTGCCATTTGTTCTTATGCCATACTCCACTGCTCTTAACTGACTGCAATATTGTAAGTGCTATTCTTTTTAACCTTAATAAATCACCCTATTTGTACATATTACACTATGGAAGTTTTTTGTTTCATATTCCTGAGAATTATCCACCGCTAGCTGCTGTTCCGGTATTGTGCTTTTAGTTTTGGGGAGACCGATTTCCCTGAGCTGGGCGAGACTGCCGTAATAGCAGTCATTGCCATCTGGTAAGCGGATTACAATACTCACTCAATACTGGTTCCTTGCATTTTCACGGATGGGTGTTTTTTCTTTGTTCATTCATGGACTAATACTTTGATGGGACTTTTCTTTTTGCATTTTTAATACATGTCAAGTTTCATATATGTTCTTTTATCATTGTTTACTAGATTATGCCTCATATGAATTTTTCACCATTGATCACATGTTGATATGCTTATGGGACTCTGCCTTAGTTTTCTTCAGTCACAATTTTTTCAAATATTTTTAGCGCTGCATCTTCTTTGTTTATATCTGTGTGGGGTTGCAGTGTTGTGGCAGCAGCACCGGTGCCCAAGTCCCAATTTTTCAGCCCCTGTTTAACAGGGGCGTATAATTAAAATTTTTGATGCAATACTTTGCAGCAGGGCTCATTCCTGCGCTTCAACTATAGCATCTGTGAGGGGTTGCAGTGTTGTGGCACCAGTGCCTAAGGCCCAATTTTTCTGCCCCTGTTCAACAGGGACATGTAATTACAATTCTTGATCTAATATTTCACAGCAGGGCCCATTCCTGCGCCCAACAAGAGCAACTGTGAGGGCTTACAGTGTTGTGGCAACACCACCACCACCACCAAAGGCCCAATTTTTCTGCCCCTGTTCAACAGGTGCATGTAATTACAATTCTTGATATAATATTTCACAGCAGGGCCCGTTACAGCGCCCACCAAGAGTAACTGTGAGGACTTACAGTGTTGTGGCACCAGCACCACCACCACCACCAAAGGCCCAATTTTTCTACCACTGTTCAACAATGGCATGTAATTTCAATTCTTGATCTAATATTTCACAGCAGGGCCCGTTCCTGTGCCCACCAAGAGTAACTGTGAGGGCTTACAGTGTTGTGGCAACACTAACACCCAAGGCCCCAATTTCTGCAGAGTATATAGGGCAGGCCCCTACTTTCAAACATCCAACTTACAAACGACTCCTACTTGCAAACAGAAGGAGACAACAGGAAGTGAGATGAAATCTACCCCTAGGAAGGGAAATTCTCTCCTGTAAGAGCTAATATGGAAAAAACGTGTCTCCTCTTCACTGATGCTTTATCACCAATCCTTGTTTCACTAAAAACCCCAAATTTCAAAAAAAATTTGTGAGGTGAAATCTTCTGAAGAGGTGCACAGACAGCTAAACAAATGTTACAGGGGTGATAACCCTTCCCTATGTTTTCCAAAAAGCTTAAAAATAGATTTTTTGACTGGAGCTACACTTTAAAAATGTACCAGTTCAAAATTACAAACAGATTCTACTTAACAACAAACCTACAGCCCCTGTCTTGTTTGCACCGCCTGTATATTGCTGTTCAGAGTTGCACCACCTGTATACTGCTGTTCAGAGTATATAGGGCCGGGGGCCCCACGCCTTTCCATAGACTTTAATGGGGTTCTAAAGTTTGCGCGAACTTTCGGTCCGTTCTCAGGTTCTGGTGCGAACCGAACCGGGGGCTGTTCGGCTCATCCCTAGCAGGGACTATTCTAACAAGCTAAAGAGGAAGGCAGCGCTGGAGAAATTGTTGGAATTAGTGAAGCCTGTGTATCCCATGGCATCACCTATTTGAAGGCCAAAATGGGTAGCCTGAGGAGCACATACAATAGGGAGCACAAGAAAGTCCAGGATTCCCTGATATCCGGAGCATCAGCAGATGACATATATGTCCCCAGGCTGTGGTACTACAAAAGCCTGCATTTTTTTTTCCCAACCAGACGGAACCCAGGCCATCGCTCTCAACAATTCCTTCCACATCAACTAAGGCTCCTGAGGTCCAACCTGGGCCTTCCACCCAGGAAGAAGATGTGGAGGAGCCTAGCTTGACCCAGGTATAGCACTGTTGAACATATTTCTTGTCAAAAATTGAATGATGTTAAATAGATGTTATTGATCACAAATTTCTGATTTAAGAAAGTGGTTTACATATCAATAGACAGTAGTAGCCAAAAATGATTGGGACAAGAATGAAAAATGCTGGGGACAGAATGATAGTCTTTTCTATTTGTTAACATTCAATTTGCAACAGTCATGAGCTCAAAACTTTGTATGATTGATGACCAAAAACCTAAAACTCTGTACCATTTTCATACACAGGAAAGTCTCAGCCAGGAGGAGGCCGTGGCAAGCAGCCTAACCGAATCACAGGTTCCTCCCCTCCGCCCTCCAACCAAAAGGACCAGGAAGGCAAGGAACCTGGAGGAGGCCACGGCTGCTTTCCTAACACATGCTACTGTGGCAATTAGCACGACCCCTGGTGGCCATGAGGCACTTGGATGCCTCACTGCCAGTAAATTAGAACACATGGAGGAGGCCCAACACACTATATGCGAGGAGATAATTCTGCAGGCCCTAAACAAGGGGACGAGGGGTGACCGTATTGTGCTCCCTATTAAATGGACTCCTCAGGTTACCAATTTTGACAGTCAAATAATTGATGTACGCCCTGGGGTACAGAGGCTTCACCAATTCCAACTGTTTCTCCATCGTTGCTTTCCTCTTTATTTTGTTATGACCTTGTGCTTTCTATTAAGTGAAACATTTTTTTTTTGGACAAATACTTGGCTATGTGTTTTACTTCAAAAAGGACAGTTTGTTTGTGAGTAGGCAGGTACATTTCAAAAATACAATGTCAAATTAACAGGGGACACCAACATATTTGTATCTTTGAGGTTAAAAAATACAAGATAATAATGGTGTTGTGGTAACTTGACACACAAAACGAAAAAACTAATTATTATGGAGATCACTAGGAAAAAATAAAAAAAAAATATTATGGAGATCACTAGAAAAAAAAAGGAAAAAAAAATTATTCTGGAGATCACCAGAAAAAAAACACAAAAAAAATATTCAGGGGATCACTAGAAATAAAAAATATGTTTGTCAGAACTCTGTGAATATCAGCAGCAAAGCAACTTCATTATTATACCATTATAAGGAAGAAGAGAATGTGCTGCATTGAGAGATTTCATAATTTGCCGCATCATGAATGTGATATCTCCATTACAAACGCTAGTTTTATAAGACCGAGCGCTTCCGGCTCGTACTTGATTTAGAGGATGAGTGTTTGTACTTTGGACTTTTGTGCGACTGACTTGTGTACACACGATCGGAAAGTCTGACAACAAACATTTGTTGGCGGAAAATTTGAGAACCTGCTAGCCAACATTTGTTGGCGAAAAGTCCGACAACAAATGTCCGATGAAGCATACACACAATCAGACTTACCACCAACAAGCTCACATCCAAGCTTTCCCATCGGAAAATTAGATCATGTGTACGCGGCATAAGAGCTGAACTTAAACCTTAAGAATCATACACATGATGAGAAAAGTGGGCGAAAAATTTCACTTTCATTGCCATCGTACGATAATCTGATCGTTAGTACACAGCTTTTGTCTGCAATTTTCCGAAGGGACAAACACAAACATTTTTTTTGTACGATACCAGATCATACGATTTTTGTTTAATTTGTACAATTTTCATCCAAAAATACAGTACAAATACATTACATCACTTCCCAATTTTTTTTCTGTCGTATGAGAATTTTCATACTTTAGTAAGCTATTCGCATTCGATATTGAGACTAGCATGCAAAAAAAAAAAACGGACGAGGATTCGTCCGATAATCTCATTGTATGTACTAGGCTTTACCTTCAGTCTTGTACAGTTTTACAGGTTCCTCTCCTGTACTGAAATTGGTTACTCTGATTTCACTGCACAGTGTGTTTATCACGGAGTACATTAGAAACTAATTAGGTAGAACTTGCCTCATTTCCTAGATGAAGGACATTCAGCAGCCTCTAGCCTTTTCTTGCCCAGCCCAACGGTCCCTGTCATTCTCCCTTTTGTTCATTGAATTTCAATTCTTCAATCAAAGGATTAGCATCACCTAGCATGGTCTTCATGCAAATGCAGTCTGCCTAGGATTGCTATTTCCTTCAAACTGACACCCACCTATCAAAGCACTTTTATATTTGCATATCTTCTCCCAACAGCCAGTCCACTGCTTACATGAGGGCTGAGGGCTCTTCACGGGGTTACTGAGGCAGGATGCTATGATGTGTGCAACACCCCACCAGCCCCTTCCCCTGCCATCATCTGCCTGAAATGCATAAAGAATCACAGAGAGCAAATGAGGATAGCACTGGATCTAAAATAATGGATGTAATGAAAACAGAATTGTTTTATTTAAAAAATGTAATTAGCATGTTGATGAGAGGGGAAGGGAGGACCCAGTAAAATATAGACAGATTAAACTTTTGAAAAAATTGGCAGTACACAATTTGAGCAAGAATAGTGATTATTATCAATCACCAGCTGTACAGCCTGATAAGACAATTGAAATGGATAGTATACAAATATACCACTAGTAATGTTAACCAACTTTTCATTAATTCCTATTCTCATCCGTTGGTTTTGTATGTTTAAAACATGATTTAAAAGACTATATATTATCTTTCTGTATTGTATTCCTGTAGGTGGAAATATATTTGCTTGATAGGTTAATCCTCTGAAAAGACTTTGTGTACCCTTAAAGTGGGGGTCCACCTAAACTGCCAAAAAAAAAAAATATTAAAAGCCAGCAGCTACAAATACTGCAGCTGCTGACTTTTAATAAATGGCCACTTACCTGTCCCAGGGTCCAGCGATGTCGGCAGGCGACGCCGAGAACCCGCTCGGTTCTCGGCAGCTGCCGCCGCCATCCTAGGTGAGGGAATCAGGAAGTGAAGCGTGCGGCTTCACTTCCCGGTTCCCTACTGCGCATGCGCGAGTCGCGCTGCGCATCGTAACTGGTCCCCGTTATCTCCTGGGAGCTGTGTGTTTCTCAGGAGACAGCGCGGAGGGACAGGAAGAGGCATAGACTCCCATGGGAGTCTATGGTGGAAGTGGGTGCAAATACCTGTCTTAGACAGGTATCTACACCCCCCTCCCCCCTGAAAGGTGCCAAATGTGACACCGGAGGGGGGGAGGGTTCCGAAAAGCGGAAGTTCCATTTTTGTGTGGAACTCCGCTTTAAGTGGTCCAGCTTTTCAACTTTTTTTACTTCACTGATTTCTAAATTTTTTTCCAAAGTATTTTTAAGCCTTGATATATAGATTGGTGAAGTTGAAAAATAGTGAAGTAGCAAAATGATCTGGTGTAATTTTTGAAAAAGATAAATAAGGTAATTCTGAAAAAATACAGAAGTACTGTACAAAAAAAACAAAAAAAAACAAACAAAAAACAAAACAAAAAACAAGCATCATGTAGAATAAAAACTTATGAATGCCATCTTAATAAAGGAGTTTTAAAATAAAATAATAAATGCACATTTTTGCAGGTAAAAAAATATGCATATACTATTTTTTTTGGAGCCTGGAAAGCATTGGACCAGAAATCAGCAGATCCTTGGTACCATGCAGGCCTCCTGCAGACTGTCGATGTGAGCTGTACATCATATGGGATGTCATTTTCACACTGACAGAAAGAATCAGTGAACTACCATAGCACTCAACAGCAATGTGGTTGTTCATTGAGTACTACAAACCAACAGCCACAAAGGATGTTGGTACTTGTAGTTCTTTCTTTCTATAAAAGGGAAGAGGTCCAAATCCTAAGGGGCTCCGGGGGACACTTGGAGAAATGCAACTAAAGACTTGCTGGGACAAGGGGAAAGGAAAAAACTCCGCTAGGGTGAAAAAATAATGTACCTAAAAACAAATTGTACTATTGGTAAGTAGATCTTAAATAAAGCAGCAATTCTTCTGTACAACAAATTACAGTGCAAATATTCCTGTCAGACAGGAAGTGATGTCAGATACAGACAGGAAATTCCATTTGGTAGAGGAGACGTTGCTGGATCTGGCTTCAGAGGAGGTCACACTCAACATTTATGAGCTGGGGAGATATGATGGGATCTGAGGTTTGATAGCTCCATTTGGTGTCTTTGGATGTTTATTACCATCAACGAATCCAGAGTCCGGGTCCATTTGCTAAGCTCCTAAGGGCTTTTTTCTATACAGGCTTCCCCTGATCCTCTGTAGTGGGGGACCATGGGGTTCTGGTAAGCGGCAAGTCTCTATCACTGGTGGTGGAGTGAACACAAGATTTTTCAAGTCATAGAAGATTATATTTAATTTAATTTATATTTTGATGGACTATCTATTACTCTAACATTTTTGTATTTCACTATATATTTATTATTTTTTCACGGGTGTTTGGCTATTTTTGTGTTTGAACATTACACTATATGCCATATACATTATTAATTTAATTTCATCAACATTTATTGATTTTTATTTTAATTTTGGTGTCACATCAATATTTGCCAATTTGTTTACGGTACGTGGTACATGCACATGATGTTTGGGCAGTATTATGGCTCAACGTACACATTATTAAGTTAATGCTTTAGCGTGATTCTATTATCTTTCCAGATTCTCCAGAAGAACCACTACTACTGGACTACTCTGTTAGAGCATTGCCAAGCATGAACTTTTCTCAAACAGACTTCACTCATACAGGTAACCTGGGGCAACCACAGTTAGGTTCAGTTAGGAAAAGAAAAGTTCAGCTCTTGGGACCTTGCAAGTAAAGACCATGCTGTACTAGAAGGGAACTAAGTGCCAGAACATGTTATATGAACTAGGACTGCTCTTCTAGTGTCCCCTTTTTCAGCAGTTCAAACTGGTTTTCCCAGACACTCATCTAGCTCTCAGACTCCTACTACTCCACACATATTCTGTGGAGTTCCCTAAATATAAATCCATCCTGCATGCAACTTAACCCTCTACTGCTCCTTAAAGGGGTCCTAGCCCAAATAGGGGAAAGAGATGTATCGCCCCCCTCCAGGATCCATCCCCAATATCCTTTACATCCTCCCTGCCTCAACCCAGAGGTAGAGAAGGCACCAAGAGCCACCCTACAGTGTTCCTGAGAGAGGACATCATCAGTTGGAGTCTGTCTCCTGGGTCTGTGCTCCACCATGAAATTAAATTCCTGAAAGGGACAAAAACCCTTGGGTCAATGGCTTTGGCCTCCTTGTTTTGTCTCATGCACATCCATATAGCATGGTGTGAAACCAAATTCTTTTACTTGGTAGAAAGTATTGCAGAGAGTCCAAAGTCGAGTTTATGGCCATGTACTCTCATTCCATCATGACATACTTTCTCTCAGTGCCTGTTAGCTTTCTGCAGAGAGAAACCATCGGTTACTCTTTCTGCTTGACCTCTTGAGAAAGGACCACTCCTAAACCCTCATTAGAGGTGTTTGTCTGTACAATAAATACCTGGGGAAAATCCAGAGCAACTAGCACTGGATGTTGGCATAATGCAGCTTTAAGTTTTAGGAAAGCTTCCTTAATTTCAGCATTCCACTGTGTCATCACTGACTTCTGTTCCCTTGTCAAGCCAATCAGTGGTCCAGCTATAGTGGCAAAATTGGGGTCAAACTGCTGGTAGCACCCAGCTATGTCCAGGAACACTCAGACTTGTTTCTTTGTTGGGGGTGGGGCCAAACCTGTATGGCCTATACCTTTTTTTTCAACTGGGGCTTCTCCAGACCCCCTACCTACAACATACCCCAAGTACTATGCTTCCTCCATCCCAATTGCACAATTTTCAAGGTTGTCAGTAAACCCCCCTTTCCTCAAAAAGTCTAACACTGCCTAAACTCAGGGGAGATAGGACTGCTAATCTTTGCTGAAAATAACAATGCCATCCAAGTTAGACTGAGGTGAATTTTTGATAAGTGCATAGCATGTATCCATTGCATTTTGAAAGGTGGTAGAAGCAGAATATAACCTGAATGACATTTTCTCATTGTGGAACTGGCCCTCTGGGGTGGAGAATACAGTTTTCTTCCTTAGCCAAGGTTATCTGCCAGTACGCCCTTAGTGAGGTCCAGTGTGGTGATGTATCAGGCTGGTCCTAACCTCTCTATCAATTTCTTCACCCAGGGCATAGGATAGGGATCAAACTTAGATACTTCATTAAGTAAAATATTGTGTAACCACTTTTTTTCTTTGAATGCATGCTCTGATGTAGCAATTGTTAAAGGTGTGACGCTGTATATTCTATCATGATTAAAGTATTCATGTCACCCAGGCAGCAACGTGGACACACGAAAAAGGACCCTCTTGCTCTGTAGTGAAAAAGATAGAAGACTCAAAACTCTTTGCACAAAATATATAAAAAACACCTTATAGTTCTTTTCAAAATGTATGTAAAGCCAATAAAATCTATTTTTGTTTTGGTTATTAATTAAATTTGGAGGGATTAAAATCTCTCTAAAGTCAGGGGTATTCCCCTCTAAGATAGATATAACTTTCTTTTTTCTTTTATTTATAATGCCTTCAAGTTTAACCAAACCTATTCAGCTATTTTGCATAAAGCAGCTCACTTAGATGAGTCAGTGTTGAAGGAACATGTAAAAAGTTTACTCTCCTCTAGACTCAATTTCATTTACTTTTCAACTATGCTAATTGGAAAACTTGTCAGACTTTTCTCAGTTATGTCAGTATATGCAGTGGTAAATGCTAAATAACTCCAGTATAGTGATAATTACACTTATACTACCGGTTTAAATGTTTTAAAACGGATCTCCACTGAAAAACAAAAGTACCACTCATCCTTCTCCTCCTCCTTGCCTCTAACAATCTCAGTTTTTTGGGGGGGGAGGAGGCAGGCACCTTTTTGTGAAAGGTACTTTCCTACTTCTAGGAACCAAAAGATAATATTTTGCTCATGGGACTTTTAAGATTTGTGCCAAATAAAGTAAATATTCATATGTTAAGAAAATACACAATTTATTCCATATAAAGATTAAAATCAAATGAAGTACACAATACGTGTGTCATAAAAACAAGCACAGTATACACATATTCCTGAAAGTAACATATATACAAAATAGGAGAAACATATAAATTGGTGCACATTTGGACTGTAGTCTCTATACGTTTCGTGGAGCAGTGTCCACTTCATCAGGAGTGGCCATAGTATTTTTGTACTTGGATGGGGTTAAGGAATTCATGGAATGCCCAGGAAAAAGATTCTTGCATGGTTTGGGACAATTTAGATACTCTCCTCCTGCACAACACTTGCTGCAGACTATCTCTCCTTCTCCCTCCAGCACAATTCTAGCACAAAAGCTAGCACATGGTTAGGCCTGACACTGGTTTCAGCCAGACCTTAGCACAGTACCTTATTACAGGCAGGGACTATGGGTCCCTATGATGTAGCAAAGAAAGTTCTGGTGCTAGCTGCCCTCTCTGGTGGACTACTGATCCCAGTCAGTCCCCCAGCTGGGCTGACTCTAGATATTTAAGAAGGCCTGCCCCCTGCCAATCCAGCTTGGGGATTGGTCAGAGCCCCTTAGTCACCCAATCCAGCTCCACCTGTCTTCCCCACCTTCCTTTTAGAAGCCTCTAGAAGCAGAAGGGAGGCTATCGAAAAGTGAAGCTAGCTGTGAGTCACCAGCCTATTCTAGGCCACTCCAGGCCCACAGATCAAAACAAACAGGCCTAGCTTTTGGCTAGGCCTGCTTAAATTTACCTGCACTACAAAGAAAAAATCTTACTAGAGCACCTACCTATGGTAGAGGGTGCTACATATGGAATAAATTGTGTATTTTTATTTTTACATATGAATATCTACTTTACTTGGCACTCTCAAAAGTCCCATGGGCAAAATATTCTGTTTTGGTTCATACACATGTTAGGGACTGAGTTCTGCCATTGTCTCAGCATTTGTGACCTGCCTCTTTTCTTGTACTTTCCCACTTCCTTCCAAGGGTTATGTCTCCTTGGACTGCACTCCGCTGCCCACAACCTCTTAGGATAACATCACACAATCTCAGGAGGCTTCATAAACAGTCTACTTGTACAATCTCAATCTCAGTGGAGAAACAGATATTAATCATGAGAAAGTCATTGCCAGCTCCTAAATCCAAGATGGTGGTGCTGGGGATCCACTGACCTGAAAAGAATTGGTTGAGAGGTAGTGAGCACTGGACTCACTGGGTTGGTAAGTATCTGTTTTTTAAAAGTCCGTAGCTACAACATTTATAGCTGCTGACTTTTAATTTTTTTTAAACCAGCGTGAAGTTCCTCTATAAATACAAAAATAATTAAAATATAAAAATAACATTAAAAGAAATACACATTATGATCCATTCATCTGAAAACTGGCATTGTCATTGATGTGTAAAACAATATATTTTCTTTTTTCCTGACAACCGAGGATTGAGTTTGCCTGCACTGATATTTTATGGTAGAACTGTTTGTTAAACCTACAATAACTGTAAAATAATACAAACTGCAACAGTATCATTGGAGTTTTCCCCAGTGCTCTTGTGACCTAGAATTGTCCCTAATGAGGTGTTATGTTACTTCAGTCTGCTGACAAATGACAAACAAATTTGTTTTTCAAGGAGTAGGTGAAATACATTTTAAAATTACTTAGAGAAAAAATAAAGTCTTTGAACAATTGTACTACTTTAAAAAATACATATAAACAATTAGACAGAAACAATGTACGCTAATTATGTGATGTAGTGTCAATGAAGTATAATGACATATTATTTGCCTAAAGAATATATTATGCCTTTCTATGCAACCTGAACTTTTAGCATTATGTACAGTATTTAACTTAAGCTTATTTGTGTCATTTTGAAATATTTAACATTTTTATAGCCTAATCTACAACAAGCAAAAGCCTGCACAGTCATTTCTAGTCAATATATTTTCTTGTATCAAGAATCTGTTGCAAAAATAGACCCATAAATAGATGCCATAAAATTATATTTTTGTTGCTTTGAAAATCAATCTTATATGGGCCTTTGCAGCAAAGCAATGAAAATAGCAAAACTGAATTGTAGAGTGCTGTAATCTATAGCAAAATAATCAAATTGCACTTTACATAAACAGTTAGTATAGGCAAACAGCTAAAAATCTAGTTGAAATAGAAATGTGTGAACCGTCCTACCTACTAAAAGCTGTGTAACCTTTTTCAGCCAAATCCAAATACCCCCTTCTGACACCAAGCAAGTTTATAATTGTTTACTTTTCTACAGTGCTGTCAAAGCAATACAGCATGGACAAGGTTGTAATTGGATAAAGGAACAGCTACATGCCAATGAAAGGTCATATCTGTGCTCACTCATCCAATCAGCAAGCTAAATTTTTTAGAGTCTTAGGTCTTTACATTGTAACAAAAGCTGATAGGCCTGAAACAATGCTGCCTTTTGCTCTCCCTGTTTAAATGCTGACTGCAAGGACAATTGAGTTTCTATTTAAATATTTTAAATTACACTTCAAAGTAGAAATTGCAGCAGCTCTCAATCACCTCTTGCTGAATGGTGGGTAATGTCAAAGCTTCAGATAATATAAATCAAAAATGTACGTGCCTCTTATAAACAAGGAATTGAGCTGCAAGCTCAAAAAAGTGACCAATGATCTCTCCCAAACTATTAGGTAATGTCATTGGTGCTGGTGACCCTGATGACGTCAGAGCTACAAAACATATTGGGTGGAGTGCATCAAAAGGAAGGTGGGACTTTGAATTGAAGCGGTTGAAATGCAGAGGTAATGGTATAAATATAAAGTTTTATTGGTATCAAATTATTAAATTACGTTTATTACATATATATACAAGATGTGGGCACGGTAATACAGAGGTGTAAAAAACATGGCTGAATAAAATAAATTCACAACAATCAAAAAGATAGTATGCGACAGCAAAACGGCCTAAACAAGCCAAACACAGCATGCCCGGCACCTGTATGGATGATCACATGGTACAAAATCAAAAATAGCTGGGTTCATATGGGTAACATCATAGGCAATAATGAATGTGTCTGTAGCATCATGTAGCTCTACGCGTTTCGTGGATTCATTTCCACTCGTCAGGAGCAGATGCGACATATCCCTGTAAGTATAATAATTGAAGTAAACCATACTCTGTTGAAAATTGAAAAATGTAAATTGAAATTTATGAAATTCAACCCAGTGCACTCACCAACCACAGTAGTGGGCGCAGTAGGGGCCAAGCAAGACACGGCGAATCGGGAGCATAGACCACATCACGGGAGCTGAGGCGGCGTAATAGTGCACAACTAGCTTGGGGAGATGTAGGGGTGCCTGTGAGGGTTTCCATGTGCCAAAATACGGGTATGTGATGCTGCAAATTGGAGATATCTGGAATCAAATGAAAAATTGTATTGTGAAATGAAAAATGTGTAAAATTAAAAAAAAAAAAAAAAAAAAATGAGAGTGTGAGAAACAATTGGGGTGTAAGTGGGATGAGGTGGTAAATTGGGTGATATATATATACACCCAATATGTCCGCATGTGTAAGTGGTGGCCAAAAAGAGTGTGGTAAGTGTATGAAAATGATTGTGTGTGTGTATAAGGTGAGCTGACCTAAATGTGAATGTGACTGTGAAAAAACTGAAACCATGGATGAAACACAAAAACCTGGAAGTAGTAGTGGAAATATGTGTGAACACAAACGTGCAGGGACATGCGAGTGAACAACAGTGGACCTGACTCAAGGGACACTTACCCAAGTAGCATACCGTGCAACACCAAGCGGTGGAGTGGCTGGTGTGCAGGGGCCCCAGGCGGAGACCAGCCAGATGAACAGCCGGCTCCGACTGAAGGTGCAAAGTATATGCGCTGCCAACGCCACCTGCGTGACCATGGGAGGGGCGAAAAACAGCGTCCGCACCCGAGCCGGGACGCTCGGTGATTGGCGCCGAGACGCCCCCACATGCGTCACGCAGGTGGTGCTCTCAACGGCAGCGTGGTGACGTCATGACTGACGCCTAGCGCTGGACGTGAGGACCGTGGCGCCGATGCGCGAAGGGGCGTCCACCCGATCCTCAAGACACGGCTGTGCAGGGAGAAAGGGGAGGACCCACAAGGCGCATCGCAGCTCCCGCGAATGTGGAAACCCCCCCCACACACCATGAACAGGCTCAGGAACCCCAAACCCGCACACACCGCCAGTGCGGCAAGAACACATGGATGTTAGAATCAGAAATTATATAAACGTAAACAGTATTAGCTTGTATAAGCGTAAACAAGAGTGGAAAAAGGTTTAAGCCAATTAAATTTGTGCCGGGAATGCCATAATATTGCTGTCACTGGTAAGGCAAATGCATACACCAATGTATCCAATGTTGCTTGGCTGGCCCGAAAGTGCAAATCCCTGTGCGGGGAATACAAACATCTGAAAGTACATCTCACGCGTGGATAGCAGGGGAGCACTGCTAATCCAACTTTTCAACCGCTTCCATCCCTATATATACTGGAGAAAAAAAGGGGGGAATGTGGGACTTTATATGAGGTACACATACGTGCCTCCATCCCTATATTTGGATGCATCAAAAGGAAGGTGGGACTTTGAATTGAAGCGGTTGAAATGCAGAGGTAATGGTATAAATATAAAGTTTTATTGGTATCAAATTATTAAATTACGTTTATTACATATATGTACAAGATGTGGGCACGGTAATACAGAGGTGTAAAAAACATGGCTGAATAAAATAAATTCACAACAATCAAAAAGATAGTATGCGACAGCAAAACGGCCTAAACAAGCCAAACACAGCATGCCCGGCACCTGTATGGATGATCACATGGTACAAAATCAAAAATAGCTGGGTTCATATGGGTAACATCATAGGCAATAATGAATGTGTCTGTAGCATCATGTAGCTCTACGCGTTTCGTGGATATATTTCCACTCGTCAGGAGCAGATGCGACATATCCCTGTAAGTATAATAATTGAAGTAAACCATACTCTGTTGAAAATTGAAAAATGTAAATTGAAATTTATGAAATTCAACCCAGTGCACTCACCAACCACAGTAGTGGGCGCAGTAGGGGCCAAGCAAGACACGGCGAATCGGGAGCATAGACCACATCACGGGAGCTGAGGCGGCGTAATAGTGCACAACTAGCTTGGGGAGATGTAGGGGTGCCTGTGAGGGTTTCCATGTGCCAAAATACGGGTATGTGATGCTGCAAATTGGAGATATCTGGAATCAAATGAAAAATTGTATTGTGAAATGAAAAATGTGTAAAATTAAAAAAACAAAAAAAAAAAAAAAAAAAAAACAAAATGAGAGTGTGAGAAACAATTGGAGTGTAAGTGGGATGAGGTGGTAAATTGGGTGATATATATATATACACCCAATATGTCCGCATGTGTAAGTGGTGGCCAAAAAGAGTGTGGTAAGTGTATGAAAATGATTGTGTGTGTGTATAAGGTGAGCTGACCTAAATGTGAATGTGACTGTGAAAAAACTGAAACCATGGATGAAACACAAAAACCTGGAAGTAGTAGTGGAAATATGTGTGAACACAAACGTGCAGGGACATGCGAGTGAACAACAGTGGACCTGACTCAAGGGACACTTACCCAAGTAGCATACCGTGCAACACCAAGCGGTGGAGTGGCTGGTGTGCAGGGGCCCCAGGCGGAGACCAGCCAGATGAACAGCCGGCTCCGACTGAAGGTGCAGAGTATGCCTATGATGTTACCCATATGAACCCAGCTATTTTTGATTTTGTACCATGTGATCATCCATACAGGTGCCGGGCATGCTGTGTTTGGCTTGTTTAGGCCGTTTTGCTGTCGCATACTATCTTTTTGATTGTTGTGAATTTATTTTATTCAGCCATGTTTTTTACACCTCTGTATTACCGTGCCCACATCTTGTACATATATGTAATAAACGTAATTTAATAATTTGATACCAATAAAACTTTATATTTATACCATTACCTCTGCATTTCAACCGCTTCAATTCAAAGTCCCACCTTCCTTTTGATGCATCCAAATATAGGGATGGAGGCACGTATGTGTACCTCATATAAAGTCCCACATTCCCCCCTTTTTTTTCTCCAGTATATATAGGGATGGAAGCGGTTGAAAAGTTGGATTAGCAGTGCTCCCCTGCTATCCACGCGTGAGATGTACTTTCAGATGTTTGTATTCCCCACACAGGGATTTGCACTTTCGGGCCAGCCAAGCAACATTGGATACATTGGTGTATGCATTTGCCTTACCAGTGACAGCAATATTATGGCATTCCCGGCACAAATTTAATTGGCTTAAACCTTTTTCCACTCTTGTTTACGCTTATACAAGCTAATACTGTTTACGTTTATATAATTTCTGATTCTAACATCCATGTGTTCTTGCCGCACTGGCGGTGTGTGCGGGTTTGGGGTTCCTGAGCCTGTTCATGGTGTGTGGGGGGGGTTTCCACATTCGCGGGAGCTGCGATGCGCCTTGTGGGTCCTCCCCTTTCTCCCTGCACAGCCGTGTCTTGAGGATCGGGTGGACGCCCCTTCGCGCATCGGCGCCACGGTCCTCACGTCCAGCGCTAGGCGTCAGTCATGACGTCACCACGCTGCCGTTGAGAGCACCACCTGCGTGACGCATGTGGGGGCGTCTCGGCGCCAATCACCGAGCGTCCCGGCTCGGGTGCGGACGCTGTTTTTCGCCCCTCCCATGGTCACGCACGTGGCGTTGGCGGCGCATATACTCTGCACCTTCAGTCGGAGCCGGCTGTTCATCTGGCTGGTCTCCGCCTGGGGCCCCTGCACACCAGCCACTCCACCGCTTGGTGTTGCATGGTATGCTACTTGGGTAAGTGTCCCTTGAGTCAGGTCCACTGTTGTTCACAGTTCATGTCCCTGCACGTTTGTGTTCACACATATTTCCACTACTACTTCCAGGTTTTTGTGTTTCATCCATGGTTTCAGTTTTTTCACAGTCACATTCACATTTAGGTCAGCTCACCTTATACACACACACAATCATTTTCATACACTTACCACACTCTTTTTGGCCACCACTTACACATGCGGACATATTGGGTGTATATATATATCACCCAATTTACCACCTCATCCCACTTACACTCCAATTGTTTCTCACACTCTCATTTTTTTTTTTTTTTTTTTTTTTTAATTTTACACATTTTTCATTTCACAATACAATTTTTCATTTGATTCCAGATATCTCCAATTTGCAGCATCACATACCCGTATTTTGGCACATGGAAACCCTCACAGGCACCCCTACATCTCCCCAAGCTAGTTGTGCACTATTACGCCGCCTCAGCTCCCGTGATGTGGTCTATGCTCCCGATTCGCCGTGTCTTGCTTGGCCCCTACTGCGCCCACTACTGTGGTTGGTGAGTGCACTGGGTTGAATTTCATAAATTTCAATTTACATTTTTCAATTTTCAACAGAGTATGGTTTACTTCAATTATTATACTTACAGGGATATGTCGCATCTGCTCCTGACGAGTGGAAATGAATCCACGAAACGCGTAGAGCTACATGATGCTACAGACACATTCATTATTGCCTATGATGTTACCCATATGAACCCAGCTATTTTTGATTTTGTACCATGTGATCATCCATACAGGTGCCGGGCATGCTGTGTTAGGCTTGTTTAGGCCGTTTTGCTGTCGCATACTATCTTTTTGATTGTTGTGAATTTATTTTATTCAGCCATGTTTTTTACACCTCTGTATTACCGTGCCCACATCTTGTACATATATGTAATAAACTTAATTTAATAATTTGATACCAATAAAACTTTATATTTATACCATTACCTCTGCATTTCAACCGCTTCAATTCAAAGTCCCACCTTCCTTTTGATGCATCCAAATATAGGGATGGAGGCACGTATGTGTACCTCATATAAAGTCCCACATTCCCCCCTTTTTTTTCTCCATATTGGGTGGAGTTTTGAGTGAGGACAGAGGAGGTTGTCTGTAGGCTGTTGGTTCTCATCCATCCAGTGAGACACACAATCTTTTTTTTCAGAGTCACTTTCAATCACTTTATATCAGACTAATATAAGAGCAATACTAATTCAGTTTATGTGGGATACTGCACTCTTTCTTTTGAACAAGGCAGGTCTTGTTAGATTTAATGGTATTTCATTTACGAAATAAAGGAATACATATCAAATTTGTGTGGCTGAATTTCCCTGTGGTATAAGGTTTTAATTTTACAGAATGTGTTGATAATTTAGAAAGATATTTTAAACTGAGCAATGGTAGATAAAAGGTTGGAATGGTAGATGTACTTGAGAGAATTTGTTTGTGCATACGGTCATTATGCAACCACCATGTTGCCACATGCACAACCTGGATTTTCATCTTTTATGCTGAATGTCCAAATGTTTGAAGCATACACTTGCTTGTCTAGAGTTTGACCCATTATCTGGTATTTGCTGGAGAACACAGAAATGGTGAGTGGGGTAGCTGCGGCTCTTATGTGTGGATACAGAGGTAGCCTGCAGGTGAGTTTCCTGTAAACACACCACAGATTTGTGAGCCTTTAACGTAGAAAAAAAAGCTACCCTTTTCACTCCATCACCCAACCCCCTTACGTTCCATGACACTAAAGTACATTCATTAGACATCTGTTAATAAACTGGTATGAAGTTTTCAGGAGACTATACAGTTGTATGGGCATGTCAAGAGACCCTTCACATCTCCATATAGTGTGACCATTAAATATACATTTTTAGTTCAGGTTCAGGGGAACACGGGATGGTGATTGCCTAAGCCATATTTCTCCATTGGATTTACCAGCGGACAGAAGAGAAAAAACATTAGACCCTTGCAACCGTCAGGGGCCAGGTTAGAGAGCATAACAACAACATGAAGTAACCAAAAAAAATTGGATGATGGTAGAAAAAAGAACAAGAAAAAAGATTTTGCATCCTGGTCACAGTGCAGGAGCTCAGTTATGCCCCGTACACACGGTCGGATTTTCCGATGGAAAATGTCCGATCGGAGCGTGTTGTCGGAAATTCCGACCGTGTGTGGGCTCCATCGGACATTTTCCATCGGATTTTCCGACACACAAAGTTGGAGAGCAGGAGATAAAATTTTCCGACAACAAAATCTGATCGCGTCAATTCCGACCGTGTGTGGCCTGTTCCGACGCACAAAGTGCCACGCATGCTCAGAAGAAATTCCAAGACGGAACAGCTCGTTCTGGTAAACATAGCGTTCGCAATGGATACAGCACTTTCGTCACGCTGCAATGTTAAAAATGGTTTAATACAGCGCACTCTCTTCTTCTTTATAATGTGACAAGAATTAAGTAGTTTTGCTGCTCATATTCACACACACTTCTCACAAAGTTGTATTTTTGTTTTTTTTATTGGGATTCCCTGAATATATTGTTATTAGTTGTCACATCTGACAGAATTTTTTTTTTTTTATTTAATTTTTTTGGGGATTTTAAGCCTTTTTTTTTTTTAATGTTTGAATTTTTTCAAAGGCTGATCTTTGTTCAATGTTATTTTTATTTTTACTCCAGAATATTTTTGTGTGTGTTTTGTGTGTGAAGTTACCCCAACACCATTGATATGTTTTATTATTTAATCTCAAGGAGATTTTTTGGTGTTGGTGTCCCTTGTTCATTTCACATTGTATATTTGAAATGTACCTGAATCCTCACAAACAAACTGTCATTTTTGAAGTAAAACACATAGGAGAGTATAATTCAAAACAAAAATCCTTTATTAAGGGATCAGAACCAAACAAAGAGGAAGGCAACACTGGATCAACAAGAGAAATTAGCAAAGCCTGGGACCCCCACGGCAGACATCAATTCTTGAACATCAAAATTGGTGGCCTGAGGAGTCCATATGTAAGGGAGGGCAGTCTGGTCCAGAATTCGCAGAGATCCGGATAGCAGCAGATGACATCTGTGTCCCCAGGCTGTGGTACCACAAGAGGCTGCATTTTTTGGCCGACCAGACTGGATCCAGGGTCCTCACTTTCTGGTCTTCCTTTCACGCTTCCTTCCAGGCTGTGGCTGTGCAGTTGGAGATGTGGCAGGAGGAGGAGTAGGACCTGGAGGAGGAGGAGGACTGGGAGGACCTGGAGGAGAGGGAGGACGAGGAGGAGGACCTGCAGGAGGAGGAGGAGGACCATCGCAAAGGTGTGTCTGAGCTGTCATTTGGCCCCTCATACCTTTGACATGACTTGTTGGCCCTCCTCCATCCTCTGCATTTTATATGCAATGACGGCAGCAATGTTCTCCTCCACGGTGTGGGGTGCTCCTAGGACCTCTGTAGCCCTCCAAAAGAGTCCTCTGGTAGCCTCCTCTAGGGCACTCCTCCTACTGCCACTTTCTCTTTTCATGGGGGGTGGAGGGACCTGCAGATCAGCCAGCCGGCTCGGCCCGGCCACCTCCTGGCTGAGACTTCCCTGTGTATGAAAAAGGGACATGGTTGTAATGTTTTGCTTCATCAATCACAATCATAAATTAGTACTCCCAACTAACATCTAGTTAACATCATTGATTGGACAAGCAGAAATATTTAGAGGAATGCTAGACCTGGCTCAATCTGGGCTCCTCCACATGTGGCCTGGAAGGCCCAGGTTAGGCGTCAGAAGCCTCAGCCGGGGGGGAAGGAAGCGTGGAAGGAAGACTGAGAGTGATAGCCTGGGTTCAGTCTGGCCTGCCAGAAAATGCAGCCTGTCGTAGTACAACATCCTGGGGACATAGATGTCATCTGCTGCTCCGGATCTCTGTGAATCCAGGACCTCCTTGCGCTCCCTTACATATGTGCTCCTCAGGCCACCAATTAAGATCTTCAAATAGGTGATGTCTGCTGTGGGGATCACCTGCTTCACAATTTCACACAATTGCTCCAGTGCTGCCTTCCTCTTTGCTTGGTTCTTGAAATGGGGGTGTTTAATCTCCCACAGACAGGGTAGCTCCCTTAACATATCTAGGAATACTGACATGAAGTCATTATCTTTCATTAGCATATCCATGTTCACTGCAAGACACAACACAAGACAAAGCCTAATGTCAGACAAAACTCTCCTAATCTTCTTACAATATAGGCTTCAATGTAGAAGCAGTATAGGCACAAGTTTGTCTCTTACCTTCGTTCTTACGATCGGCGCATCCAATGCTCCTTCCTCCGCTCACAGATCGTACGTAATACGCACGCGTGTTATGCTTTATACACACTGCGCATGCGTGTAACTCCGCCCGCCCCTGACGTTCTTTCTAGTCTATTCCCCGCCCCTTTTCGTTCTGCGCAGTGGGGGAAGAGCACATGGCGGAGTCACAGCAGGTGCGTGCTAATTGCAGGAACGAGGAGGAGGAGGAGGAAAGCTCGGATCCGGACACGTCCCGATTCAGAAGGAGACGTTTTAAGGCCACAAATATGTCCTTTGGGGAGATGTTGGAGATGGTCGACATCATGAAGAAGTCCGACTATGACAGAAAGTATGGGCCTTACCCCAACCCCAATATCAGAAAGGCCAAGATCATGGCGAAAGTGATCAAAAGTCTGCAGAAGAATTTCGGGGTACGACGATCGAAAGATCAGCTCAGGAAGCGGTGGTCGGACCTGAAATTGACAGAGCCAGAGCAGTACCGAAAGATCCGGAGAGTGCTTCAAAAAAGTAAGTAGTTGTGCTGTGTTCCTATTCTTTCTGTCTTTATTGCGTTCGTGCTGCTCCATATGCTTTTATTAATTGTAACGTTTAAAAGGGCAACTTCGTTCGTATCAAACATTTTTCTTTCGGCCTCTAAAACACCATTGTTTAGGCCATATGCATTTTCCCACATTTTTTTTGGGCCTACTTGGATGCCAAATAGTTGTTTGTGTAGATGGGTTTGTTACTAGAATGAAATGCCAACTAGATTGTGTGTAAGGAGAGGACACTGAGCAGCTGTTTTCACATCTGGACACTGGAGCACTAGTGTCGGACACAAGAACACCATTTTTATTAGGGGGGCCACACAGGTGCTCCAGTGTATACTATAGGGGGGTCTCCATCTGTGAAGCTTGTACTAAACAGGTAAAGTATTGCAGCTTGACAAAGGCCAATAAAAAAAATACATCTTTGAACTCGGCTAAAATAGACAATTGTACCCCACTTCCAAGCAATGTTTCCTATTTCTAGTTCTGCCATCAAATATCTGTGTGCTAATTATACCATTTTTGTTTTACATAGGGGAGAAAAGACTCGGAGGACACCCCTCATCCGAGGAGACCACAGACCCCCCACCTCTGGAAGAAGGGGAACTAACACCAACACAAGAAGAGCAGGAGGAAGAAGATGTGGTGGAGATTGGCACCACAACAGGTGAGTGTCTGCGACCACAGGCTCAGGTAAAAGAGATGGATGGTGGCAGAGTTTTTATACCTGTTTTTTTTTTCTTTCTCTCTTTTTAGGTGATCGTGAGGTTGTATATCCAGAACGTTTCACATCAGAAAGTGCCCAGATCCTGATCGGGGAGATCATGGGGTGTAATGTAGAACTGCAAAACATACAGCAAAAAATCAATGATGTTATTAAAAAAAAAATAACATCATTGATGTTTTGGGGCGAATTTAAAACCCCACAAAATCACTTTTTGGATTGTGGTCCAATCTTTTAAATATTTTTGCAATGTTTTGAAAAGCCAAATTTGGAGGATGCACACAGTGTGCCAACATGTGCTATCTGCCATCACGGGAGATCAATGGACGCGTTTTGGGGGTGCAACCCCTTCCTCAATTATAAAGTAGCGTTGAGGAAGGGCTTACTCCCCCAAAACATGTCCCTTGATCCCCCCTGATGGCAGATAGCACATGTTGACATTCGTAAATTGGTGTGCATCTTCCAAATTTGGCTTTTCCAGGGGTGATTTCCCCCCATCTGAACGCTATATCAAACCCAGTTCCTAAATACTGATGCCTGATATAGCCTTCAGGTTTTACCTAATGTGAACTTTGTAAGTTCAAGTTTTTTGGCTTTCTTGTTGGTTTTACACAGGCCTGTTTTATCAGAAATGGACATTTCGATTTTTGATAATGCTACTGCAAAAATTGTTATACAACAAACATGTTGGTTTGTTTTAAAAACCTTTGGTAAATGCACATGTGATTGTGCAGGTATAAAAAAGTTGCTTACTCAAGAATGTGTGGATTATTGTCTCAACACTACAATACAACACTTTTGGGGTGATGTAATTGCTGTTTTCTGCAAAAATGGGTGTTATTTCCTAAGGGCAAATCCTCTTTGCACTACAAGTGCAGTTTCAGTGCATTTGCAAGTGCACTTGTAGTGAAATGTGTTTTTGCATTTAGGAAATAACAGCCAACAGTGCTTTGTATAAGGTTACACAATCATAACATTTTCTGGACTCAACACATTTCTGTCAGGGTCAGCTAAAACAAACACAAGCAGTAAATGTCCACCAAGAATTTCTTTTTTTTTTTATTATAAAAAGGCTTCACAGATTGTCTGGCATATTGATAGCCCCCCTAACCGCAAAGAACTCCAGGTAGCGTAACCGGACATCACGGGCACTCAGGGAGGGCAAGCCAGGACGGCCACTTTCAAGCGCCGTCAGTGTGGTTTGATGTAGGATTCCGGCCTCAGGCCCAACTGAGCCAGCATAGTTGGCCGAATGTTTCCTTAAAAAGTTATGGAGAACACAGCACGCCAGTATAATATGGTTCAGTTTATACTCCGCCATATGGATGGGTGTCAGAAATAGTCGGAACCAGCTGGCCAGGATTCCAAATGTGTTCTCCACCACTCTTCGGCTCTGGCCAGCCGGTAATTAAAAACCCTCTGTTCCGGGGTGAGGGTCCTCATTGGGAATGGCCGCATCAGGTGGTCCCCCAGCGCAAACGCTTCATCAGCAACGAACACAAATGGGAGTCCTTCCACATTGTCCTCTGGAGCTGGCAAGTCCAAGCTGCCATTCTGGAGACGCCTGTAGAACTCCGTCTGGGCGATGACTCCACCATCGGACATCCGGCCATTCTTCCCCACGTCCACATACAAGAAGTCGTAATTAGCCGACACCACCGCCAACATCACTATACTATTAAACCCCTTGTAATTATAATAGTACGACCCCGAGTTGGGTGGTGGGACGATGTGGACGTGTTTCCCATCAATTGCCCTTCCGCAGTTAGGAAAGTCCCACCGCTCGGCAAAGTGGGAGGCCACAGTCTGCCATTCCTGTGGCGTGGAAGGAAACTGTTGAGGAAAAAACAATAAACATTTCTATTTTTACTCAGAAACATGGCAAGCAGATTATACACAAACATTATGGGGCAACCTCCAGATAGCATTTATTAAGGGGAATTTAACAAGGCCAAAGTATAAGGTACACCTATCATATACCCCCTCCCCCCCTCTCATGGGCCATTTCTAACATTATAGGGGGTGTGTGGAAATCTTGGACAGGTAACCCTCTTCACTTCATTGAGAGATGAATGCCTAAATAATGGGTATTACTTTGAACAGCCCCTCCTTAGTTACACTATTGGCAGACCACAGGCAAGAAGTGTCATAATACAAAGATATAAATACACATTGTACACATTTGAGGACATTTGGACATTCTGCTATTACCTATCAAGATAATAATAGGATACAAAAACTTTAAACAGTACCATTGGAAAGTATACAGGCAGGCCCTTGCACTACATGCTTTGGGGAATTCATCCATAAATCTGACCAGTAAAGAGGTGGGTATAGTGTGTATGGGTTTGGTAAAGTCAGCAGATAGATGATTGAGGATAGAGAATTGGGATCAGCTGACTTAGCAGTTGGGGGAGGGAGGGTTACTAAAAATTTTTGGGGGACACCACCAAAAAAGAAAACTCTGGCACTCTGCCTGAATTTAAATCAAAAATAACATTTCCAAACATTTTAGGGGGTGTTTGGGGTAAAGCACTACTATGGAGCAGATAAAATACATTGTTAAGTGACTACATGAGGTGAATATAGGGCAGGAGACACCATGCTGGGGAGGTTAGTGAAGGGCAAATATGTATGAAGGACCTAAAATAATAATTACATAAAAATCCAGCGTGCATGAGGACAAAGGGGACATTCACATATTCACATATTACAATCATGGTAATTAGGGAATGAGGAAAGAAATACAATATATTAGCAAACATTCAATACAATTCAATACAATAAAATGTGATATAAAAGGATAAAAATCTTACCTTCATATACTCCTTCTGCAGGACCTGGATGATGGCAGAACAGGTCTCTGGGATAATGATCCCCAGAGCCTGGGGGGAGATGCCTGTCGAGAACTTCAAGTCCTGCAGGCTTCTCCCTGTGGCCAAATACCGCAGGGTAGCGACCAGCCTCTGCTCCGGAGTGATGACTTGCCTCATGCAGGTATCCTGCCTGCTGATATAGGGGGTCAGCGAAGCCAACAAATGGTGAAACACGGGGTCCGTCATCCGGAGAAGGTTCCTGAAATCATCAGGATTATTCTCACGGATCTCATGGAGCAAAGGCATATGACAGAACTGGTCACGCTGAAGCAACCAATTCTTGGTCCATGAACTCCTCCCCACCCTGTTCATGGACTGGACTTGTGTCAAGGTCAGGACCCCAACACCAAGCCCCCGCACAGCACGAACTCTACGAGGAGTATGCATACGAAATATGGCTAGAAAACGGTCGGCTGCTCAGAATGAAGTAACAGAACGCACTGAAGAACAGCAAGGCCTGTGAAGAGCGACCTGAAAAACAGTAACGAACGAACAAGAATACAATGACTACTTAAAGTCATGCGGAACTTGCTTGCACGCACTGAAGAGCAGATACAAACCCACAAGCACAAACTGAACGGCAGAAAACGATCTGAAAGCCACGAGTCTGAAAAAGCGCGAATCATCTCTCACCAAACTTTTACTAACACGAGATTAGCAAAAGGAGCCTAAAGGGTGCCGCGCTTGGTTCTGAACCGGCCTTTTCTAGTCTCGTCGTACGTGGTGTACGTGACCGCGTGGTTGGCGATCGGAAATTCCGACAACTTTGTGCGACCATGTGTAGACAAAATAAGTTTGAGCCAACATCCGTCGGAAAAAATCCTAGGATTTTGTTGTCGGAATGTCCGAACAAAGTCCGACCGTGTGTACGCCCTATTACAGTGAGCATGTCCACGCAGGACTGTAATGGAGGGGACAACGTCTCAGTTCAACTCTGATTTAAAGGGACTTGCGAGTCCAAGTCATTGGAAAAATATAGTGCAAACAAAGTTACCTCTATCTCTCCGCCTAACAGGGAGAAATAAGGTATGGGAAAGTTTCCTTGATTCTGCCCCCAGGGGAGCATAATAGGCTGGAACAAAAAATAGTAGGTAGGATGTATTCATTCCTTAGGAGCTGGTGCCTTCTTAAGGGTATGTTCTGCACGATCCAGCCAATGAGATGCGTTTGCAAGATAATCAAAGAATTGTGTTTCACCATTTGCTCTGATTCTAAGCTTGGCTGGGTATAGCATAGCATATGCGACATCAAATTTTCGGAGGCGCTTTTTTACTTTGGTGAACTTAGCCCTGCGGCATTGTAATTCCGCAGAGAAATCTGGATAGAATGATATGCGGGCATTATCAATTTTCATAAGATTTCCTTTGGCTCTGGCCTGGAACAGGCTGGCGTCTCGGTCCTTGTAGTTCAGCATCTTGAACAAGAACGGTCTGCGCGGTTCTCCAGGTTTAGGCGGCTTGGGTGGGACTCTGTGAGCCCGCTCCACCGCAAACATGGGAGAGAAGGCGTCTTTGCCAAATGTATTGATCAGCCAGTTCTCAATAAATGATGCTGGGGAGGTTAATGAAGGCAAATATGCATGAAGGACAAAAAAGGAAGGTTTAAAAAATTCAAGCATGCATGAGAACAAAGGGGACATTCACAGCATCTTACAATCATGGTAATTAGGGAATAATGAAAGAAATACAATACATTAACAAACATTAAAGACATAGAATGTGATGTTAAAGGAGAAAACTTACCCTAATATAGTCCTTCTGCAGGACCTGTATGATGACAGAACAGGTCTCTGGAATAATGATCCCCAGAGCCTGGGGGGAGATGCCTGTTGAGAACTTGATGTCCTGCAGACTTCTCCCCCTCGCCAAGTACCACAACGTGGCGACTAGCCTCTGCTCGTGAGTGATGGCTTGCCGCATGTAGGTGTCCTGCCTGCTAATATAAGGAGACAGCAAAGCCAACAAACGGTGAAAAACCGGACCAGTCATCTAGAGATAATTCCTGAAATCATCAGGATTATTCTCACGAATCTCCCGCAACAAAGGCATATGAGAGAATTGGTAACGCTGGAGTAACCAATTCTTCATCCATGAACTCCTCCCCACCCTGTTCATGGACTGGGTTTGGGTCAAAGTAAGAACCCCAAACCAAGCCTCTGCACAGCACGAACTCTACGACAAGTACGTACACGCAACATGGCTTCAAATCGGTCAGCTGGTCAGAACAAACTAACAGAACGCACTGAAAATCAGAAAGCCCTGAGAAGAGCGAGCTGAAAATCAGAAACGAGCGGACAAGAATGCACTGCAAATCAAATACGTACTATAAAATACGCACTGAAAAACAAATGCGAACTGACTTCACGCACTGAAAACAAGATGTGAACCCACAAGCACAAACTGAGGAGCAGTAACGATTGGAAAAGCACGAGGCTGAAAAGTGCGAATCGTCTCTCACCAAACCTCTATTAACATGAGATTAGCAGAAGGAGCCCAAAGGGTGGCGCACTTGGTATTGAACTTCCCTTTTCTATTGCCGTCGTACGTGTTGTACGCCACCGCGTTCTTGATGTTCGGGATTTCCGACAAGATTTGTGTGACCGTGTGTATGCAAGACAAGTTTGAGCCAACATCCGTCGGAAAAAAACATGGATTTAATTGTGTTGGTATACAGTAACTAAGTTCCAAATCTAAAAAAACTAAAGAGATAGGATCCCAGACATACTGTATGTAAAGGAAAGGCCCATGGCCTTATTGTTACATTACTGCACAAAATATTTATTATTTATTTATTATTTATTCCGACAAGATTTGTGTGACCATGTGTATGCAAGACAAGTTTGAGCCAACATCTGTCGGAAAAAAAAACATGGATTTAATCGTCGGAATGTGCGATCGTGTGTACGCGGCAGTAGAATGTATATAAGAGTTGTCCGAGGAAGGCTTGAAATGTGTTCGTATTACTAAGTTCGAAATCTAAAAAAACTAAAGAGATAGGATCCCAGACATACTGTATGTAAAGGAAAGGCACATGGCCTTATTGTTACATTACTGCACAAAAGATTTATTGGGAAGCTTTCAATACTGTTTTGCTTTGACTAAACACTTTGAAAAATTAGCAAATCAGTTCATAAATCAAGGAATTCAGGAAACCATGAATTACTTTACTCACCTGAATATATATATTCATATTTGCTAATCTAAGGAAATCTTGTAATTAATTATTTAAAATTGCATGATTTTTAAATAGCATGATTCTTCTTAAATTACCTTCTAATTACTCCTAGCCGACCTGAAGCCCCACCAGTACACATAACTTTTGTTCTTCATGTGGTGGGTCTGTAGAAAAAGCACGGGTCCTCTTACTTCTCAGTGGTGGGTGGGTCCTGGATGCTGCCCTAGCCATGGAATGATGTGGTGTAATTGTCTGCAGCGTTCTCCTGTGAACCCAGGGAAGCTTAATGACACACACCAGGAGGGAACTCTTAACACTACAAGTTCACAGGAAGTAAGCTGAAATATGCCATTTAACTTTGAAGTAGACCACTGCTGGGTCTTGGAACAGTGGGTCTTTAAAATAAAGTTCCATAAATATAATATATAGTCATTACAGAAAAGACAGATTTTTTACTTGATTCAAGATGGGGCAGTATTTTTGTAAATGGGATCTACTGTGCACTCTCTGACTACACAGATTGGGGATTTGGGTGAGCAGGGGCTGACTGTGGTCTCCATGTCTTCCCTCCTGCAGTCTCCAGCACAAGTCCCCTGTTGGTTGCTAGGCTCCAGCATCTTAACAACACATTCTACCACTTGTATTCAGAGGAGGGAAAACTTGTGCCAAGAAAGGAACTCATCTGGAGTTGGCCTCCATCCAGCCCTGCTCTACCTCCCACCCTCTGCCATGCTGCCACTGTAGTAAAAAAAAAATCACCAAAGAATGCCAGTTAGGGAGATACAATTTACTAGCATTGCATGCTTCTAGACATGAATGACATATATCCTGGGTCTCTTGATGTAAAGGGGAAGCTGATGTAAAGGGTGACCCCAATTTAAAGGGGGAACAATGTGTTCAAAACAAAAAGCTATACTGTGTATAGTGTAAATTGTAAATAACAGGCAAAATTCCAGGAGGTGGCATATACCTCCTGAGATTTAAATGTTTTTAACCCAGCAATTTTCTTTAAAAAAGTTTTTTTTGCTAAAAGATTTCCTTACAATCCATCCCCAGGCAAAATGAATCCCCTCTCTCCCATGATAATATCCCTCCAACTCATTCAGAGTGTTTTTTTTTTTAACTTGTGAAGCACTTTATACTTACTTAAATCTGTCATTTAGGTCCCTCACCAATGGCATTTATGGGTGCAGGGAACCAGTAATTCAGCGCTTTGATGTTCCCTTGTGCATATTTAATCTACTGAAGACTCTCCCCTGTATCCTAAAAGGTGCTGAATGCTTGACAGCCAATAGGAAGTTGAAGGACAAAACCTCCTGAAATGAAGGGAGAATACTTAGGACTGAAGTATCATGGGACTAGGGATTTAGGTTAATAGAAAAGGCATTTCACTTTTTTTTTTTTGCTATTAGTTGGAGATAGAAGCTGGAGCCCACATTTAAAGATCAGCTTTAAATTTGTAGCCTTGATTAAAACAATACCTGGTGATGATTCCTGTTATAGTGTGACAATGTCACACTGGCTACTGATTGAGAGTACAAGTGACCTTTTCAATATACCTTATGTAGCATGGCTCACCGTTTTAACTATCAGGAACACCTCGATCAAAAATGTCATGTCATGTAGACAGGAATTGGGTGTAAAGAAGCTGCAGGAGATCTCCACCACTGAAATGCAACTAAGGACACAAGACAAAAGAAGTGAAGACAAGTATTGTGTTTAAAAAATGGTGATTGTTGATTACACACAGTGCTTTAGTAAACTAAATATCTTTCAGTTATAGTTTACATCTACGTTAAATTTGTGTTGATGCATTAAGTACTATTCCTCTGTAGGCCCTTGTAAAGCTATCATTATTCAAAATAGCTGTATATTACCAGTAAGCAGCACAGCCTTGCATTATAGATTAAGCAAAAGTGCACAGCTGTGACGAAATTGAATCTGAAGTTCAAAGTTGTTTTCCACTGCAATTTAACAGCATGGGAGCAATAATGTAACCCGAGAATGCTTGCTTTCTACCAGCAAATAAATATTTGCTGACTTATGCAATCATTAACTTGAAGACATAGCAAATGGTTATATTTGTTCAAACACATTTCACTGGCAAAAAGATTATTTTTACATGTGTGAGTAAAATGCATTTGTTTTCTTTGCTGCAGCTTCCCCCATGTACAAAGCACTCTCTGTAAAATCTTATCAGTATACAATTATAGTCTCCCCTTAATCAAAACATGAAGAAACATGTTTAGCTAACCCTATGGTAAAAATAGGAAGAATATTAGAAGCCGTTAAAATACATTTGCACGTTTTCACAACTTAAAAAATTGAAACAGAAAATTTAGATTCCTAAATAAAATTTTAAAATTTGTAATATAATTATTTATGATTTTTCTTTTTTCTCCACGTGCCACTTACCTTGTTTACCATCACTACAGTAAGGTCTGACCCCTTTTTAGCATGGAAGCACATGATCATGTAAATATCAATAGGAAAGATAGGCACTACAGTAACAGCTACTTGGACTATTGGGAAATCCATGTCATATTAACCACTTGACCTCCAGAAGATTTACCCCCCCCCTTCCTCCTTCATGACCAGGCCATTTTTTGCTATATGGCACTGTGTTACTTTAACTGACAATTGCGCAGTCATGCAACACTGTAAATATATGACATTTACTGTATGTCGTTTTTTTTGCAACAAATAGAGTTTTATTTTGGTGGTAATTGATCACCACTGGGTTTTTTATTTTTTGTGCTATACACAAATAGACCGACAATTTTGAAAAAAGAACAATAGTTTTTTACTTTCTGCTATAAAACATATCCAATAAAAAAAATAGAATTTCTTCATAAATATAGGCCAATATGTATTCTGCTACATATTTTTTAATAAAAAAATCTCAATAAGCGTACACAGATTGGTTTGTACAAAAGTTATAGCATCTACAAACTATGCTATAGATAATGGATTATTTATTTATTTAATATACTAGCAATGGCAGCAATCAGTGACGGGACTGCAATATTGCAGCAGGAAATGTGACACTAACTGACACTTTGTGGGAACTGGTGACATGAATACAGTAATCAGTGCTAAAAACATTCTATGCATTAAGATAAAAAGCCTTCTCTGTGCAGCAGCCCCCCTCAGCCCACCTAATTACTTACCTGAGCCCCATCTCTCTCCAGTGATGTCCACGAGTGTCTTAGCCATCTGGGACTCTCCTCCTGATTGGCTGAGACACAGCAGTGGTACCATTGGCTCCCACCGCTGTCAATCAAAGTCAGTTAGCCAATCAGGGGTGAGAGGGAACAGGGCTGGGTTGGGGCTCTGTGTCTAAATGGACACACGGAGCTGTGACTCGACTCAGGTGCCCCTATTGCTAGCTGCTGGCTGTGGGGGCACTCAATAGGAGGGAAGGGCTAGGAGCAGAGAAGAGGGACCCGAGAAGAGAAGGATCTGGGCTGCTCTGTGCAAAACCAACTGCACAGAGGATGTAAGTATTACATGTATGTTATTTTTTTTTAAATGAGACTTTACAATCACTTTAATACCACCAAAAGAAAGCTCTAGTTCTGTGAACAAAATTATTCAAATTTAGTTTAGGTACAGTATTGCATGACTACACAATTGTCACTCAAAGTGCGACAGCATAGAAAGCTGAAAATTGGCCTGGGCAAGAATGGGGTAAAAACACCCTGTACTTAAGTGGTTAAATTGATAGCACGCCTATTTTTGGTTATACTTATAAGCAATAAGAAGTGCAAGAACAGTGTGCACCTAAACCACCTCACTCTCATTCACCATACCCCCTATTCCCATTGATAAAATAAAAGGCATATGCTGATTAGCCCTATTGTCCTGTATTATAACTGATTAAAACTGTCCTGCTGCTGGGCAATGTTATACTATTATATCCCCTGCAGTATGTTAATTCTTGTACTAAAACCTCAGCTTGTGTTCTTCATCTCCAGTAAATTTGGGTTTAGCCTTGCAATTTAAAATTGTCCTGCTGCTGGACACTTTTACTACAAGAATTAAAGTGATTGTAAAGTCGGAAGGTTTTTATTTTAATGCATTCTATGCATTAAGATAAAAAGCCTTCTGTGTGCAGCATCCCCCCTCAGCCCCCTTAATACTTACCTGAGCTCCATCTCTATCCAGCGATGTTGCACGAGACACTCAGCTGGCCAGGACTCCCCTCCTCATTGGCCGAGACAGCAGTGCGGCGCAATTGGCTCCTGCTGCTGTCAGTCAAAGTAATTCAGCCAATGAGGAGAGAAAGGAGGTGTGGCTGGGCCACGGCTCCATGCTGAATGGACACAGGGAGCTGTGGGTCGGTTTAGGTGCCCCAATAGCAAGATGCTTGCTGTGGGGACACTCAAAAGGAGGGAGGGGCCAGGAGCACCGGGGCATGATGGGACTATGCCATCATAAGAGGTGGGGTCACCCGGTGACATCACACGGTGACCATGACCCATGCCTATATAAGTTGCCGCACACCTCGCAGACGGCATTACAGCTGGAGAGAGTGTCGTGTCAACATCGGAAAAAGAGAAGAGGGGAGAAGATGATGACGTAGAAGAAGAAGACCAGGCCCTCACTAGCAAAAGAGCTGGAAGAAGAAAGCGGGGGAGGCCGGCAGAAGATACAGGGGAAGAACCGGACAGCGGCAGAAGATCCGGACAGCGGCAGAAGACTGGGCCCCCGCTAGCAAAAGAGCTGGAAGAAGATAGCGGGGAGGCCGGCAGAAGATACCGGGGAAGAACCGGACAGTGGCAGAAGATCCGGACAGCGGCAGAAGACTGGGCCCCCGCTAGCAAAAGAGCTGGAAGAAGATAGCGGGGAGGCCGGCAGAAGATACCGGGGAAGAACCGGACAGTGGCAGAAGACCGGGCCTCGCTAGCAAAAGAGCTGGAAGAAGATAGCGGGGGAGGCCGGCAGAAGATACCGGACACCGGGAGAAGAGGCCGGAGAATGCGGAGAAGAACCGGACACTGGGAGAAAATGCGGAGAGCGGGGAAGAAGACCCCCGAAGTCCGAAGAAGACCCCCGGAGCTGCCTAATAAATTTATTTAAAAACCTGTGTAGTGTGTTTTTTTCTTTTTTTCTTGACACTTCTCCCCCAGGTGAATGGGTAGGGGTACCATGTACCCCATACTCATTCACGTAGGGTGGGGGGCCGGGATCTGGGGGCCCCCTTATTAAAGGGGGCTCCCGGATTCTGATAAGTCCCCCGCCCGCAGACCCCGACAACCAACGGCCAGGGTTGTTGGGAAGAGGCCCTTGTCCTCATCAACATGGGGACAAGGTGCTTGGGGGGGCCTGCAGCGCGCCCCCTTCACCAAAGTACCCATCCCCCATGTTGAGGGCATGCGGCCTGGTATGGTTCGGGGGGGGGCGCTCGCCTGTCCCCACCCCCTTTCCTGAACGGCCGGGCTGCGTGTTCAGATAAGGGTCTGGTATGGATTTTGGGGGGACCCCCACACCGTTACAGACCAAAGGGCCTGGTTTGCTCTTGGAGGGGAACCCATGCCGGTTTTTTATTTAAAATTTGGTGTGGAGTTCTCCCTCAAGATTCATACCGCAGTGCCTAGCAATGGCGGGGATCCAAGTTGGATCCCCCTTCTTGTCGCTCATTGGGAAAGGAAAAAACATTTTTTTGTTTCCCGATGAGTGAGCCAGCTCGGCGCTGCTATCTGCAGCTGACACAGTGCAGTGCAATTACCTGTGGTTATGTGCGGATAGCTGCGCTAAATCGCTCCTGGACGCAGTCAATTTTATTTTTTCTATCCACGAAACCGCATATAATCGAAACGCAGTGTGTGAATGGGGCCATAGGAAAGCATTGTGTGCGTTTAGCTGAGGTAGAAAATGCAGCTAAATGCCCAATTCTATCCGTCCGTGTGAAAGGATAAGGCCCCTTTCACGCTGGCGCGTTTTTCAGGCGCTAAAAATAGCGCCTGAAAAACACCCTAAAGAAGTAGCTCCATTCACTCCAGTGTGAATCGGGCTTTCACACTGGAGCGGTGCACTAGCAGGACAGTAAGGCCCCTTTCACACTGGGGTGGTGGAGGCATCTGCAGTAAAGCGGCGCTATTTTTAGCACTGCTTTACTGTCGTTTTAGCGGCATTATTCAGCTGCTAGCGGGAGGTTTCAGCACCCCTGCTAGCGGCCGAAAAGGGGTTAAATACACCCGCAAAGCGCTGCTGGAGCGGCATTTTGCCGGCAGTATCACAGCGCTGCCCCATTCATTTCAATGGGGAGGACCGGTGAGTTCATCGCTCCAAAGAAGCTGCTGGCAGGACTTTTTGTGACGCCCTGCCAGCGCACCGCTCCAGTGTGAAAGCCCTCACTGGAGTGAATGGAGCCGCTTCTTTAGGGCATTTTTCAGATGCTATTTTTAGCGCTGTAGCGCCTGAAAAACACCCCAGTGTGAAAGGGGCCTAAAAAAAAGGCCTGCTAGCAGCACCTTTGGAGCGGTGTATAAACCGCTCCTGCCCATTGAAATCAATGGGACAGCGCGGCTATACCGCTGGCAAAACGCCGCTGTGGTGGCGTTTTTCAGCGGATTTATAGAAACCCCTTTTCGGCCATTAGCAGGGGTTAAAACTGCTAGCGTCCGAATACCGTACATGATTGGATGATAAAATCACCAGTACTACCCTTCAGATTTTCATCAACTACAATTGTATTGCAGAAAGGATTTCCCTTTAATAAACCCCAAAATACCTAATAATTTGGGGTGTACACAACAAAGTGCTAGAGGTCAATTTGCATAATGGGGGCACTAGTTATATTGACCTGTGTGTCCCCAAGGAAAAATATTGTTAGGGTTTTACTCTCACTTCCTGTTTGGCTATGTGATAGGAAGCAAAGCCAATTTTAAGAAAAGGGACACAAAGCCCAACCTTCAAAAAAAAAATTAAATAAAAAAAAAAAAAAATTAAAAAATCTTGATTTCCCTCAAATGTCCACAGAACAGAATAGAATTAGAATAGCAAAAAGGAAAAGAAGGTATCCCCCGTGGGGTTTTAAAGCAGCAAAAAATTATGAAAATAATAGATTGTTACTTGAAAGAGTTTTTTTATTAATGGAACTTAACCATAATGGTTAAAATAGGAGCTGTGCTGCAGGAGATAACACAAATGAAGCTGGCACAAGTATTATACAATGATCAAGCGCTAAAATGGGATGATAATCCTGACGCGTTTCGACCCCGTTGGGTCATCTTCAGAGGATTGAGGCGCTGTGACAAAATTTGCGTATTAGAGTTCATGGATGTGACCATAAAAATACAATATAATATATATATGTTTAACAGTATAATTACCAATCACATTTTGTTTGATAGGTAAAAAATAAATACTGCGCTTACACTGATCAGAGAAAAGCTGCGACTAGAAAGTAGTAAGCTGAAAATAGTGTAGGTCAAAAAAAAGTCGCGCTGAAAACTAAAGTGACGAAAGGCAAATGCCTGAAAAATGATGTGAATGTGGAGATTGAATGTGGGTCATTGAGTGAAAGTGTCAAACACTATGAAAGAAATTAAAAATACTATTAAGTGAATAAAATATAAATGAGAATAATTGTGTATATGACAAAAAAACAAATATTGCATATCACAATCAGTAAACAATATGTACCTCTAGTGTCAATATGTACATTAATACAGCTTAACTGTAACCACAGAGCTAAACCATAATAGTGTAACAACATAAGAAACTGAAAAACTAAAGAAAGTCCGTGATTCAAAGAGGCAGTATTAAATAAAGTCCATCCATATTACATTGACATGCATAGATTAAAACTGATCTCCAGGTGCTCTGTGAGGTAATATAACAGGATCTCGCTGTGATAGGATATAAGGTGCGTAGATAAACCTCCACCTCCAAGAAAAATTGCTGCCTCTTACCAGATGGAAATGGTCTCTAAATTACAGGAGACCCAGGAGGCAGATGGCTGTACCCCAGCCAGGGATCCTTAAGCAGGCACTCAGCGGGACCTGGGACTCACTCCACACAGCCTCAGCATTTATGGAAATATTGCCATGTAAAAGATAAATTGCTCCACATAGTGTAAAATCCAGCGATTTATTGTATAAAAAATATAAAGGTTGCACTTACAAAAGCATCGTAAATTGCAGGCATGTAAATTAGAAAGCCGGCCGGCTCCAAGAAAACTCGTGTCCTACGAGTCTGTGTATCGCGGTGTCGTCAGGACGTAGCTCCTCCTCCCTACGCCGTTTCGTCACAACAGGACGTGGTCACAAGATCCCGTGACCACGTCCTGTTGTGACGAAACGGCGTAGGGAGGAGGAGCTACGTCCTGACGACACCGCGATACACAGACTCGTAGGACACGAGTTTTCTTGGAGCCGGCCGGCTTTCTAATTTACATGCCTGCAATTTACGATGCTTTTGTAAGTGCAACCTTTATATTTTTTATACAATAAATCGCTGGATTTTACACTATGTGGAGCAATTTATCTTTTACATGGCAATATTTCCATAAATGCTGAGGCTGTGTGGAGTGAGTCCCAGGTCCCGCTGAGTGCCTGCTTAAGGATCCCTGGCTGGGGTACAGCCATCTGCCTCCTGGGTCTCCTGTAATTTAGAGACCATTTCCATCTGGTAAGAGGCAGCAATTTTTCTTGGAGGTGGAGGTTTATCTACGCACCTTATATCCTATCACAGCGAGATCCTGTTATATTACCTCACAGAGCACCTGGAGATCAGTTTTAATCTATGCATGTCAATGTAATATGGATGGACTTTATTTAATACTGCCTCTTTGAATCACGGACTTTCTTTAGTTTTTCAGTTTCTTATGTTGTTACACTATTATGGTTTAGCTCTGTGGTTACAGTTAAGCTGTATTAATGTACATATTGACACTAGAGGTACATATTGTTTACTGATTGTGATATGCAATATTTGTTTTTTTGTCATATACACAATTATTCTCATTTATATTTTATTCACTTAATAGTATTTTTAATTTCTTTCATAGTGTTTGACACTTTCACTCAATGACCCACATTCAATCTCCACATTCACATCATTTTTCAGGCATTTGCCTTTCGTCACTTTAGTTTTCAGCGCGACTTTTTTTTGACCTACACATTTTGTTTGAGCAATTTCTCCTGAGCTTATAGTTCTCCGACGTCTCCCCCACCGGGTCCCGACAAGAGTCCCCGGCCGTCCACCACGTCAACAGGGGAAAAGGGGGGGTTAATCGTCCATGCGTGTCTTACAAGGAGTCACACCAAGTGGATATCTCCCAAAACTGGGGAGGAGCATAGGGGCAAGCGAGCGAGACCTGCAGCCAAAGCATCAAATAACAGACAACTGTACCATCAGTGCGTTCGGTCTAGCACGGATAGAGATATATGTATCATGTGTCATTTTTTGAAAAAAAGAGATAACTCTGTAATTTATTTATTTGTTGGATGTTGTCTGTACTTGGGGTCAGCGATGTATGAATATTCCTATAGTGATGATGGTAACAGAAGGGGGGGAAGAGAAGGGGTTAACAAGGGTAAGTAGAACTACATATAGATATCAGTATATCAGAGTATGTAATGTAATAGGTAAATAGTGGTGTCTATGTGTTGGCCGTGAAACAAGTGACGAAGTAGGGTGAAAATGTAGGAATATAAAGAAAAAGGCGAGTGTGGGGAGAACATGTGAGGAAAGAAGGGGACGGGCAGACTATTAGGGAAAGAAGGGGACGGGCAGACTATTAGGGAAAAAAAAAAAAAAAAAAAAAAACCAGGGGAAAGGAAGGGGATGGGAAAGAAAGAACGGGAAGGAGGGGGGGATGGTTAAGGGGAGAATGGGAAAAAAAAGATCAGGGAGTGAAGGAAAAAAGGCTTAGGAGGAAAAGATCCAGGGGAAAAAAAGGGAACAGATAGGTGAAGTGTGAGGATAGTGCAGGTGGGGAGATGCATGTGAGTGGAAGGGAAGCATGGGGGTGGGGAAATGGGAAGGTGCAGTGCAAGGGGCCAAATAAAACAATCAAAAGGCAGTGAAAGCAAAAACATATGCAAAAAACATATTCAACCGTGTATATGTGAGAGATGGGTGTGTGTGATAGTGTACTGAAAAATGCATGGGTGCTAGAAAAGGGGTCATGAGGTGTCAAGATGGGAAGAAAATGGGACAAAGGTGAGACAAAGAAACACACAAGTTGAAGTGCCATAAAGGGGGACATGTATGAGGGTGGGTAGAATCGGATGTAAATTGTACAAGATAGTATAACTAATCACAGTGGGAAGGAATGACGTGACAGAGACCCACAATACAGGGTATGTCAGGTCCAACTCATCAATGTGTTCAGATACTGGTGATTACCTGTCTCCAGAGTATGTCAGTTGATCAGTCTGATGAAACAGTAGGAACTAAAAGCAGATCCCCCAATCTGCTTGGTCATTATAAATAAAGTGCTGGCCGCTGATTGGATGCCTAATTAGGCTGCAGGTGCATGCAGGCTGTCCCCACCCCTCCTCCTCCAGCAGGGATTAACCCTCCACATGTGGCTCCCCCGGCGTTCAGGAAGATAAATATCCCGGCACAGCCGTCACATCCGCCGTAATAGCGCGATGTCGCACGCGCGCAGCATCGCGTGCCCACAACGCCACGGCATCCGGATGTGATCCGGAACACCGCTGGCAGGAAGTGATACACCCGAGGGTGCAGAAAGGAGGCACGGACCCTTTAATTGTGCCCCCCCTCTTTTCCTGCCAGGAAGAGACGCAACGACGAAGCCCCCATCCCCAGGACGGATCCACGGCCCATGGGACCCACATCGGGCTCAGGAAGGGAGAGAAGCAGGGGAACAACACAATGCAGACAATATGTAACAGGATTATAGGAACCTATAAATTGCATTCTAGTGTACAAAGATCTAGAAAGCTGTGGGTGGTTGGAATGCATTCGAGGCAGCCATGGGCTACCTCCATTGGATTTGACAAAAAAACGTATATGTGATGCTCCAGATGGTAGGCGTTGTCATTACAGCAGAATGAAAATACTAGCCAATGTATTGTAAACATATTGAGTGCGCCTGAGGGGGCACACTAAAGTGTCCAGTATTATGATAGATTAGTGAAAACAGGGGAGAATAACAGATAATTTTATCCGATCTCACCTGTTATAAAATATTAACGTGTAATTACATGGGGATAGTCCAATCATCACCTATACATATACATTGGCTCATCCTGTAAACAATGTAACACAATACTTATTCAATAGAAACAGTCACAATAAAAGTATTACAAGAATGCACAATTCAACCAGAATCATCCCACAGCTCATATCTTAACTCGAGTGTCAAAAAGGGGAGAGACACATACTGAGAAGATATAAAGTGCTGCACACCCCGATTAATGTCAAAAAGGAAAAGAAGGTATCCCCCGTGGGGTTTTAAAGCAGCAAAAAATTATGAAAATAATAGATTGTTACTTGAAAGAGTTTTTTTATTAATGGAACTTAACCATAATGGTTAAAATAGGAGCTGTGCTGCAGGAGATAACACAAATGAAGCTGGCACAAGTATTATACAATGATCAAGCGCTAAAATGGGATGATAATCCTGACGCGTTTCGACCCCGTTGGGTCATCTTCAGAGGATTGAGGCGCTGTGACAAAATTTGCGTATTAGAGTTCATGGATGTGACCATAAAAATACAATATAATATATATATGTTTAACAGTATAATTACCAATCACATTTTGTTTGAGCAATTTCTCCTGAGCTTATAGTTCTCCGACGTCTCCCCCACCGGGTCCCGACAAGAGTCCCCGGCCGTCCACCACGTCAACAGGGGAAAAGGGGGGGTTAATCGTCCATGCGTGTCTTACAAGGAGTCACACCAAGTGGATATCTCCCAAAACTGGGGAGGAGCATAGGGGCAAGCGAGCGAGACCTGCAGCCAAAGCATCAAATAACAGACAACTGTACCATCAGTGCGTTCGGTCTAGCACGGATAGAGATATATGTATCATGTGTCATTTTTTGAAAAAAAGAGATAACTCTGTAATTTATTTATTTGTTGGATGTTGTCTGTACTTGGGGTCAGCGATGTATGAATATTCCTATAGTGATGATGGTAACAGAAGGGGGGGAAGAGAAGGGGTTAACAAGGGTAAGTAGAACTACATATAGATATCAGTATATCAGAGTATGTAATGTAATAGGTAAATAGTGGTGTCTATGTGTTGGCCGTGAAACAAGTGACGAAGTAGGGTGAAAATGTAGGAATATAAAGAAAAAGGCGAGTGTGGGGAGAACATGTGAGGAAAGAAGGGGACGGGCAGACTATTAGGGAAAAAAAAAAAAAAAACAGGGGAAAGGAAGGGGATGGGAAAGAAAGAACGGGAAGGAGGGGGGGATGGTTAAGGGGAGAATGGGAAAAAAAAGATCAGGGAGTGAAGGAAAAAAGGCTTAGGAGGAAAAGATCCAGGGGAAAAAAAGGGAACAGATAGGTGAAGTGTGAGGATAGTGCAGGTGGGGAGATGCATGTGAGTGGAAGGGAAGCATGGGGGTGGGGAAATGGGAAGGTGCAGTGCAAGGGGCCAAATAAAACAATCAAAAGGCAGTGAAAGCAAAAACATATGCAAAAAACATATTCAACCGTGTATATGTGAGAGATGGGTGTGTGTGATAGTGTACTGAAAAATGCATGGGTGCTAGAAAAGGGGTCATGAGGTGTCAAGATGGGAAGAAAATGGGACAAAGGTGAGACAAAGAAACACACAAGTTGAAGTGCCATAAAGGGGGACATGTATGAGGGTGGGTAGAATCGGATGTAAATTGTACAAGATAGTATAACTAATCACAGTGGGAAGGAATGACGTGACAGAGACCCACAATACAGGGTATGTCAGGTCCAACTCATCAATGTGTTCAGATACTGGTGATTACCTGTCTCCAGAGTATGTCAGTTGATCAGTCTGATGAAACAGTAGGAACTAAAAGCAGATCCCCCAATCTGCTTGGTCATTATAAATAAAGTGCTGGCCGCTGATTGGATGCCTAATTAGGCTGCAGGTGCATGCAGGCTGTCCCCACCCCTCCTCCTCCAGCAGGGATTAACCCTCCACATGTGGCTCCCCCGGCGTTCAGGAAGATAAATATCCCGGCACAGCCGTCACATCCGCCGTAATAGCGCGATGTCGCACGCGCGCAGCATCGCGTGCCCACAACGCCACGGCATCCGGATGTGATCCGGAACACCGCTGGCAGGAAGTGATACACCCGAGGGTGCAGAAAGGAGGCACGGACCCTTTAATTGTGCCCCCCCTCTTTTCCTGCCAGGAAGAGACGCAACGACGAAGCCCCCATCCCCAGGACGGATCCACGGCCCATGGGACCCACATCGGGCTCAGGAAGGGAGAGAAGCAGGGGAACAACACAATGCAGACAATATGTAACAGGATTATAGGAACCTATAAATTGCATTCTAGTGTACAAAGATCTAGAAAGCTGTGGGTGGTTGGAATGCATTCGAGGCAGCCATGGGCTACCTCCATTGGATTTGACAAAAAAACGTATATGTGATGCTCCAGATGGTAGGGGTTGTCATTACAGCAGAATGAAAATACTAGCCAATGTATTGTAAACATATTGAGTGCGCCTGAGGGGGCACACTAAAGTGTCCAGTATTATGATAGATTAGTGAAAACAGGGGAGAATAACAGATAATTTTATCCGATCTCACCTGTTATAAAATATTAACGTGTAATTACATGGGGATAGTCCAATCATCACCTATACATATACATTGGCTCATCCTGTAAACAATGTAACACAATACTTATTCAATAGAAACAGTCACAATAAAAGTATTACAAGAATGCACAATTCAACCAGAATCATCCCACAGCTCATATCTTAACTCGAGTGTCAAAAAGGGGAGAGACACATACTGAGAAGATATAAAGTGCTGCACACCCCGATTAATGTCAAAAAGGAAAAGAAGGTATCCCCCGTGGGGTTTTAAAGCAGCAAAAAATTATGAAAATAATAGATTGTTACTTGAAAGAGTTTTTTTATTAATGGAACTTAACCATAATGGTTAAAATAGGAGCTGTGCTGCAGGAGATAACACAAATGAAGCTGGCACAAGTATTATACAATGATCAAGCGCTAAAATGGGATGATAAACTGACGCGTTTCGACCCCGTTGGGTCATCTTCAGAGGATTGAGGCGCTGTGACAAAATTTGCGTATTAGAGTTCATGGATGTGACCATAAAAATACAATATAATATATATATGTTTAACAGTATAATTACCAATCACATTGTGTTTGAGCAATTTCTCCTGAGCTTATAGTTCTCCGACGTCTCCCCCACCGGGTCCCGACAAGAGTCCCCGGCCGTCCACCACGTCAACAGGGGAAAAGGGGGGGTTAATCGTCCATGCGTGTCTTACAAGGAGTCACACCAAGTGGATATCTCCCAAAACTGGGGAGGAGCATAGGGGCAAGCGAGCGAGACCTGCAGCCAAAGCATCAAATAACAGACAACTGTACCATCAGTGCGTTCGGTCTAGCACGGATAGAGATATATGTATCATGTGTCATTTTTTGAAAAAAAGAGATAACTCTGTAATTTATTTATTTGTTGGATGTTGTCTGTACTTGGGGTCAGCGATGTATGAATATTCCTATAGTGATGATGGTAACAGAAGGGGGGGAAGAGAAGGGGTTAACAAGGGTAAGTAGAACTACATATAGATATCAGTATATCAGAGTATGTAATGTAATAGGTAAATAGTGGTGTCTATGTGTTGGCCGTGAAACAAGTGACGAAGTAGGGTGAAAATGTAGGAATATAAAGAAAAAGGCGAGTGTGGGGAGAACATGTGAGGAAAGAAGGGGACGGGCAGACTATTAGGGAAAGAAGGGGACGGGCAGACTATTAGGGAAAAAAAAAAAAAAAAAAAAAAAAAAAAAACCAGGGGAAAGGAAGGGGATGGGAAAGAAAGAACGGGAAGGAGGGGGGATGGTTAAGGGGAGAATGGGAAAAAAAAGATCAGGGAGTGAAGGAAAAAAGGCTTAGGAGGAAAAGATCCAGGGGAAAAAAAGGGAACAGATAGGTGAAGTGTGAGGATAGTGCAGGTGGGGAGATGCATGTGAGTGGAAGGGAAGCATGGGGGTGGGGAAATGGGAAGGTGCAGTGCTAGGGGCCAAATAAAACAATCAAAAGGCAGTGAAAGCAAAAACATATGCAAAAAACATATTCAACCGTGTATATGTGAGAGATGGGTGTGTGTGATAGTGTACTGAAAAATGCATGGGTGCTAGAAAAGGGGTCATGAGGTGTCAAGATGGGAAGAAAATGGGACAAAGGTGAGACAAAGAAACACACAAGTTGAAGTGCCATAAAGGGGGACATGTATGAGGGTGGGTAGAATCGGATGTAAATTGTACAAGATAGTATAACTAATCACAGTGGGAAGGAATGACGTGACAGAGACCCACAATACAGGGTATGTCAGGTCCAACTCATCAATGTGTTCAGATACTGGTGATTACCTGTCTCCAGCGTATGTCAGTTGATCAGTCTGATGAAACAGTAGGAACTAAAAGCAGATCCCCCAATCTGCTTGGTCATTATAAATAAAGTGCTGGCCGCTGATTGGATGCCTAATTAGGCTGCAGGTGCATGCAGGCTGTCCCCACCCCTCCTCCTCCAGCAGGGATTAACCCTCCACATGTGGCTCCCCCGGCGTTCAGGAAGATAAATATCCCGGCACAGCCGTCACATCCGCCGTAATAGCGCGATGTCGCACGCGCGCAGCATCGCGTGCCCACAACGCCACGGCATCCGGATGTGATCCGGAACGCCGCTGGCAGGAAGTGATACACCCGAGGGTGCAGAAAGGAGGCACGGACCCTTTAATTGTGCCCCCCCTCTTTTCCTGCCAGGAAGAGACGCAACGACGAAGCCCCCATCCCCAGGACGGATCCACGGCCCATGGGACCCACATCGGGCTCAGGAAGGGAGAGAAGCAGGGGAACAACACAATGCAGACAATATGTAACAGGATTATAGGAACCTATAAATTGCATTCTAGTGTACAAAGATCTAGAAAGCTGTGGGTGGTTGGAATGCATTCGAGGCAGCCATGGGCTACCTCCATTGGATTTGACAAAAAAACGTATATGTGATGCTCCAGATGGTAGGGGTTGTCATTACAGCAGAATGAAAATACTAGCCAATGTATTGTAAACATATTGAGTGCGCCTGAGGGGGCACACTAAAGTGTCCAGTATTATGATAGATTAGTGAAAACAGGGGAGAATAACAGATAATTTTATCCGATCTCACCTGTTATAAAATATTAACGTGTAATTACATGGGGATAGTCCAATCATCACCTATACATATACATTGGCTCATCCTGTAAACAATGTAACACAATACTTATTCAATAGAAACAGTCACAATAAAAGTATTACAAGAATGCACAATTCAACCAGAATCATCCCACAGCTCATATCTTAACTCGAGTGTCAAAAAGTAGCGGGAGGGGTGTTTAACCACCCAATATTCGAGAAAAGGGGAGAGACACATACTGAGAAGATATAAAGTGCTGCACACCCCGATTAATGTCAAAAAGGAAAAGAAGGTATCCCCCGTGGGGTTTTAAAGCAGCAAAAAATTATGAAAATAATAGATTGTTACTTGAAAGAGTTTTTTTATTAATGGAACTTAACCATAATGGTTAAAATAGGAGCTGTGCTGCAGGAGATAACACAAATGAAGCTGGCACAAGTATTATACAATGATCAAGCGCTAAAATGGGATGATAACCTGACGCGTTTCGACCCCGTTGGGTCATCTTCAGAGGATTGAGGCGCTGTGACAAAATTTGCGTATTAGAGTTCATGGATGTGACCATAAAAATACAATATAATATATATATGTTTAACAGTATAATTACCAATCACATTGTGTTTGAGCAATTTCTCCTGAGCTTATAGTTCTCCGACGTCTCCCCCACCGGGTCCCGACAAGAGTCCCCGGCCATCCACCACGTCAACAGGGGAAAAGGGGGGGTTAATCGTCCATGCGTATCTTACAAGGAGTCACACCAAGTGGATATCTCCCAAAACTGGGGAGGAGCATAGGGGCAAGCGAGCGAGACCTGCAGCCAAAGCATCAAATAACAGACAACTGTACCATCAGTGCGTTCGGTCTAGCACGGATAGAGATATATGTATCATGTGTCATTTTTTGAAAAAAAGAGATAACTCTGTAATTTATTTATTTGTTGGATGTTGTCTGTACTTGGGGTCAGCGATGTATGAATATTCCTATAGTGATGATGGTAACAGAAGGGGGGGAAGAGAAGGGGTTAACAAGGGTAAGTAGAACTACATATAGATATCAGTATATCAGAGTATGTAATGTAATAGGTAAATAGTGGTGTCTATGTGTTGGCCGTGAAACAAGTGACGAAGTAGGGTGAAAATGTAGGAATATAAAGAAAAAGGCGAGTGTGGGGAGAACATGTGAGGAAAGAAGGGGACGGGCAGACTATTAGGGAAAGAAGGGGACGGGCAGACTATTAGGGAAAAAAAAAAAAAAAAACCAGGGGAAAGGAAGGGGATGGGAAAGAAAGAACGGGAAGGAGGGGGGGATGGTTAAGGGGAGAATGGGAAAAAAAAAGATCAGGGAGTGAAGGAAAAAAGGCTTAGGAGGAAAAGATCCAGGGGAAAAAAAGGGAACAGATAGGTGAAGTGTGAGGATAGTGCAGGTGGGGAGATGCATGTGAGTGGAAGGGAAGCATGGGGGTGGGGAAATGGGAAGGTGCAGTGCAAGGGGCCAAATAAAACAATCAAAAGGCAGTGAAAGCAAAAACATATGCAAAAAACATATTCAACCGTGTATATGTGAGAGATGGGTGTGTGTGATAGTGTACTGAAAAATGCATGGGTAGCATTGTCTTCAGCTTGATTTTAGAGTTGAAAATGTTTTTATTGGTATAAAGGAACAAAAAAATAATAATACAGTTGACACAAAATATTATACTGTAAAAGGACAACCAGCATGCCGAATGGCTATCGCCCACAGCAGTGCTGATAGTTATTAAGTAGAGGATTATATAAACAAGTTATGTCAAACATCAAGATGGTAAAGTGGAAAAAGAGAAGATAAAAGAGGGAGAAGAAATATGAAAGGTAGGAAGAAGGAAAGGAGTTAGGAATGGAAGGGGGGGGAGAGGGTCTGCTGACTGGAAACGGAGAGGAAGGACTCCAGTTCGTCAGATATAAGAATAAATCAGGGATCAGAGGGCATTCAAATTCATGGAAGGGGCTGGAGTCTGGGTGACAGGGAGCAATGTAACCAGCGTGTCTGAGGAGGAGAAGCGTCGCCAGACCGACCATAGTATTGTAAATTTCTCGTAGGTATCATTGTCTAGCGCCAACATCTCCTCCATACGCATAATATCATTCGTAGTGGAGGTCCAAAGGGCTAACGAGGGAATAGTCGTTGTCTTCCAAAAAAGAGGTATAAGTTGTCGAACCGCAGACAGGAAGAAACGTAGGAGATTGCGTTTTTGAGAGGTTATCGATCCTGGCAGGATAGAGAGAAGGGCTATTTCAGGGGTCAATTGCAAAGGGTCATCACAAATTTTTTCATAAACCAGGGATACCTGTTTCCAGAAGGGTCTGATCTGATCACACTCCCACCAGACATGAAGATACGATCCTGTTGCAAGAGAACATCGCCAACAGGTAGATGGAGTGGAAGGGAATATTTTTCGTAGAGTGACGGGGTCCCTGTACCACCTCGACATAACCTTAAAATTCTTCTCTTGTGAATAACAGGAGATTGAGGACTTATGTGCGAAATGGAATGCAGTTTGCCATTCCGCTCTGGAGATGGTCTTTCCCAAGTCTGCCGACCACATTCTAGTGTAAGCAGGCAAGTCATTTTGTGGGATATGCGCCATCAATGTGGCGTTGTAGTAAAGCTCAAAATCTGGTAAACCTGTACCACCGTGCAATTTTGGCCGTGTGAGTAACTTAAATTTGATTCTAGATAATCCTTTATTCCACAAAAAGCGAATGGAGAGAGAGCGCAGGGTAGAGAAAAAGGATTTGGGTATAATGGCCGGTATGGTCTGGAATAGATAAAGCAGTTTGGGCAAAGTGTCCATCTTGAGGGTATTTATGCGTCCAAACCAGGGTATAGATTTGTCCCCCCCAGGAAGCTAGATCTTTACAGAGACGGGAGAGGAGGGGAATATAGTTATATAATAATATAGTTAATATAGAGGTTGGAAAAGTTAACCGGTATTATTACGCCCAGGTAAGTAATGGTAAGTAATGCCCTTGGTCTGCCAATGAAATGAGTAGTTGGATTGTAGGGAGGACATAGTGGATGTAGGGAGAGAGATATTATGGGCCTCAGTCTTGGAGATATTGAGTTTAAAATTACTTAACTTTCCAAAGCGTTGGAATTCCAAGAACAGGGAGGGGAGGGTTATATGAGGCCGGCGGGCATAGATGAGTAGGTCATCGGCATACAATGAAAGCTTATGGTGTGCGGATGGCGTGTGTATGCCTTGTATGGAATCATTTTGGTGAATGGCGCATGCTAAATGCTCCATCACTATGACAAAAAGAAGGGGGAAAAGGGGGCATCCCTAGCGAGTCCCGTTGGATATATCGAACGCTGCTGACGAAGTACCATTAACCAGGACCGAAGCAGAGGGGTGAGAGTATAATAACATAATTTTGGAAATGAGTATCCCAACCCGATTTGCTCAAGTGAAAGTTTCAAGAAGCGCCAGTTGACCCGGTCAAATGCCTTCTCGGTGTCAAAGGAGAGAAGACAGAACTGTTGATGGTGGCGTTGGGAGTAAGAGATGAGGTGAATAGTTTTGGTAGTATTGTCCCGTGCCTCCCTACCTGGAACAAAGCCAACCTGATCTCTATGTATGATCCCGGGGAGAGAGGGAGAAAGACGGTTAGCAAGGATTTTGGCAAAAAGTTTAAGATCAATATTTAATAATGAGATGGGGCGATAACTGCTGCATTGGGAGGGGTCTTTATTGGGTTTCAGTAAAATGGAAACATTAGCTGATAATAGTTCTTTGGAGGGGAGAGTAGTATCGTCAATGGATAGCTGGAGAGTTGGAGAAGATCACGGCGGGAGTTAGAAAGAGTAACAAAAGTAGAGGGGTCCAAAGTTTGTTTGTGGAGGGATTCCAGATCCGAAATGGTGGTCAGGAGGTGCCGAATGTCATCAAATCTAATTTTTTTCAGATGAGAACCGTTTTGTATAAGGACACCCCTGACCACACACTTCAGAGCCTCCCATTGGTTAAGTGGCGAAGTGGTATCCGCTATATGATCAGTTCTAAAATTTTTGATCGCTGTAGTAACTTCAGAGATACATACTGTGTCTCATAAAAGATTGTCATTGAGACGCCAAGAATACCCTCTATGTGACTGTGGGGGTCAGGCAAAGGACAAGTAAACCGGAGGGTGGTCAGACCAAAGGGCATGTCCAAAGGAGGTTTGTAGCGGTGTATCTAAGAGGGATTGGGAAATGAGAACATAGTCTAATCTACTATAGGAGTTGTGAGCTATGGAGAAGTAGGTGAAATCTCTGTCTGTGGGATGGTGTATGCGCCACACGTCCACTAAGTGATGGGAATGTAGAAGAGATTTAATGTGTGAGAGTGAGGTCGTGGTCATGGAGGACTTACCAGTAGAGGTGTCGGCAGATGGGGAAAGAGCCACATTGAAGTCGCCTCCAACGATAACACTGGGACCTCCAAAAGAGGCTAGTCTGGTGAGAGTGGATGATAGGAAACGCATCTGATCTGTGTTTGGAGCATATATATTGGCAACTGTAAAAAGAAAATTATTAAATTTTAATTTGAGAAACACAAAACGACCATGGTCATCAATACATGCGTCAAGAACTTCAGGGTTAAAGGACCTATGAAATGCGATTGAAACCCCTTTGGATTTCGCAGTTGGTACTGTGGAACCAGGAGGTGTAGTAACGATTACGTATCGTGGGAGTTGAACCAGACCGGAAGTGGGTTTCTTGTAGGAAGAGGATGTTGGCTCTTTGTGAAAATGATAGCGGATCTGGCTACGTTTCTCTGGGGTGTTAAAACCTCTACAATTGTAGGAAACTAGACTAAGGGATGGAGTAGCAGCCATATCAAGGAGGGTGTATTGGGAATGGGGAGAAAAATGAAACACCGAGAGTCCCTTGAGGGACCACTCCAGCCAGCAGGAGGGGGGAGGAGAAGGGAGAATGGGAGGGAAGAGGAGAGAGACAAGGAAACAAGTAGAAGGAGACACGTAAGACAGAAGGGTAGTGTCAGGAAGGGACAAGAAGGGAGAGAGAAAAGGAGGAGAAAGAAGAAGAGTCCCAGGAACCAAATCTGGCAGAATGATAATGCTGTATGTTCTGTGAAGACCAGAAGTAGGAGGCTGGGACCCTGACCGTTGCATATAGAACAATATACTGAATGCTGAATGTACTAAAATAGACCACTAGGTGGTGCCATGTGAACAAAAATGCAAAAAAACAAAATACATAAAACTGTATAATAGGGAACATCTGTAAACCAGGGTACGGTGCCAAGTAAGGGCACCAAGTATTCCTAAGGGGGGGTTAGTGTTTAGCATGGGAGAGTTCCTGGGGCCCCGGGACTCAAAGGGCAAATAGTATATGCATTAAACTAGGCTGTATGGGTAGGAGTAGTAGGTATAAATAATAAAATATCACATTGGGAGAAAACATGTGTTAACAAAATACAAGAGACAGTTGTGTTTGCCATGAGAGCAATAGTGATATGCAAACAGGTGCACAAGTCCCTGGAGAAAAATAAAAAATAAAAGTTTAAGGTCAGTTAGCAAAAACCTCCAGCATAAAAGATCTGGATGTACATCGAGATCGACATCACGGCAGATGTGGAAGATAATGGCCTCAGAAGGCGGAGTTGATGATCCAGGGTAAATTCTTCCTTGTATAACTTGCAACCGATTTCCCAGCATTAGACTGAGGAACCTGGTGTCTCCCGAGGAAAAAAGCCCCAACGTGGGTAACAATAAAAAGTAAAAAAAAATAAATAAATCCTTCCAATTGAGGATAATGGTTAACAGTAACAACTAGCTGAAAGGAATGGAGCTGAGAGAAGAACATCAAGGAAGTCTCGGGGGGGGGAAATCCTCAAGGGTTCCAAGGTGGCGCAGGAGGTGTTCCTGCTTTCGTGGAGAAGGAGATGAATGACCAGCCGGTCTAGTGGACATCAATCGTCAGGGTCTGTGCGAGACGAGGATCCAGGGCGGCGTTTGCGACTTTGTTTTTACCACTGCGGGATTTACGGCAGGCCTGGTGTAGTAGGAGAGAAGGGCCAATCCGGCACAGACACATGAGGCAATTCCAGGGTGCTGAGAAATGCAGGAAGATCACCCAGCGTGCGAAAAATGGCAGTCTTACCATCATGGTGCACCCGCAATTGGAAAGGAAAGCGCCATTGATATTTCATTTGATGTGATTGAAGTAACTGTGTGAGAGGCTTCAAGGCTTTTAGTTAAAGTTAAACGTGAAAGATCAGGCAACAACATCACGGGGGTGGTATTGAAAAGAATAGAGTCCTGCGTGCTGGCGGCACGCATGATGGATTCCTTAATGTTATAGAAATGCACTCTGTAGAGCGTATCACGAACAAATGAGGGGTCAGAGTTCCTGGGGCCAGAGGTCCTGTGAACCCGGTCAAGTTCAAGGGGATTATCTTTGGGCAATTGTAAAAGCTGATTAAAAATGGCCGTCACCGCCGCTTTGATCCTTGGGTTCCACTAATTCAGGAATGCCGCGAATGCGGATATTATTACGCCTGTTTCTGTCTTCAATGTCATCTTTCTGATACGCGAGATGTTGCAGCATGACTGTGTGAGAGTTAAGTATTTCCTCATGCGACTGTATCGTGGCATGGAGGGTCTCGGTGGTGGCTTCTATATCTTCAAAACGAACACCAATGTCCCTTTTAAGCTCAGAGATCTCCTGCCTGTAAGTTTTCTCTATGCGGTGGACACACTGTTCAAAGTCAGCCTTTGTAGGGAGAGACCTAATGTAGCTGTGCAGGGATCTCATCTGTGTTTCCAGATCCCATCCATCCTCAGAGCCTAAGGATGCATTGGAGTGGCTTCTGGAGAGTCTGGGGGGAGAGTCCTGTGTCGCTGGGATAGGGTGGGATGCCTGAGATCCAGCTATAGAGTCCAGGGCCAACTCAGAGTGGGCCGGGGATGGAGGCACCAGCACCATCTTGGATCCCGGCCGGCGCTGGCCCACGGCTGAGGATCGTGTAAAAAAACTCCCTAAATCCCCTCCGGGACCAGAACCCCCTGTACCTTGTTGCTCCCTGTACTTAGCCTTCCCCATGAGGATCATTTGTTCAGCCGAAATCGGTGCATAAATGCCCTGTAGAGCCGAGGGGTCCGGGAGCTGCAGCTCTGCATGTCCTCTCACTCCATGCGTCAGGCCATGCCCCTTCAACTTGATTTTAGTTCAGTGCTTCTCAACCCTGTCCTCAAGTACCCCCCAACAAGCCATGTTTGCAGATTTTCCTTCATCTTGCACAGATGCTTTAAATCAAAGTCAATGGTTTTGTATTTTGGACAGCTATTTTAGATGAGATAAAATTTCCTAAACATGTCCTGTCAGGGGGTACTTGAGGACTGAGGCTGAAAACCACTGCTCAAAAAGAAATATTGAATACTTACCACTCTGAAATGTTACTTTCCTGGTCACTATCCATGGCAGCATACGCACAATCCATGCATGTGCTACCATGAAGGCTCCAGGAAAGTAACTTAAAACTAAAAAAATAAATAAAAAAGGGATTTGTCTAAGACATGCCAAACAGCCTAGTTAAGCTGTAGCTGGGAAATCCGTTGCATGAAAAGAACACACATAAAAGATAAAAAATTTTAAACAATTTTATTGGTCCAAAAAAAAACAAAACAGGACTTGGAAAAGAAGCAAGGAAAGCAAAATACAGACATGTATGTTAATTTGAGACACTAACAGAATATGTTTGAGGTTTGACCCTTTTGCCATCTAAATTAACAGGAGTTAAAAGGAGTGCACCCACAAATGGACATCTATTAAGGGTTAAAACATTAGGCACAACATCTTGAGAAAGAATTTTAAAAATAAGGCAGCACAGACAGTTAAATCAAAGTGAACAACGTAAAAACAACAAAAATTGCCAACATAAAAAAGATTTCATGGTAAAATAACCACCACCCAAAAAAAAACCAACAAACCAAAGTAACAAATAAATTGCATAAAAACACATCTGTTTTGCAACAACATAATACAAATCAAAAATACATGTGTTGGAAACTCGATAAGGACCCCCAAATGTACTCTCTTGCCGGCCCCCCACACACACAATCTTGGCTCTTTTCAGGGCAAAGTAAAGATTGCTATCTGCAAGCTTTATATAACATAGGTTTGTGTGCTAATGAAGCAATTTCAAACACATCGACAGTCCATGAAACACACAAAATGCAATTTCACCCAATGTAGAGAGAACTTCAAAGTGAGTACACCTGTTAAGGATGTCCTTAAATTACTAACCCAAAAACACACTCTGAGCATGCCCAGAAACATCCAAGTAATGTTCACACACAAAAAGCACCACCAAAAAACCCAAAGTCCCTGAGCATGCCCATACCAACCCAAATGCATTTCACACACCAAAAGGCACAGGAAAAAAACAAAGTCCCTGAGCATGCCCAGAACAACCAAAATGCAGCTAGCACAAAATAAGCCACCCCCCTGTCCAAAATTAAGCACATCATCCAGCATGCACCAAAATTACAGATGGGACAAAACACCCCCCAGTTCAGGGGGTAAACTAAAGAGCCTAACGTGCAATAGTTATACAACAAATACCATTGCAGTCTAAGGGAAATGACTTGGCAATTTTACTAGTCCCCACTTGGCTGGCTTATCTTCTAGTTATTAGCCTTAAAATGGGTATGGGGCCCAGGTCCCACCCTAAGGTACATATATCAATGTCACCAATTGGACAACCCCAAAAACGAAACAAGGAGAAATGCCTTTAAATATGCCAAATTGCTTAAGGGCCAGTTCACCCCAATGCAGTCCAGTGCATATTTTATGCATCAAAAATGCAAGGAAATTCAGTTATATGGTTTTCAATGGCATAGTTCACACAAGTGCTTGCAGTTCCAGTGCGTTTCAGTTCCAGAAAAAAAAGTAGAACATGCTGCATTTTTTCTGCACTGGACTGTACTGAAAAGCTGTAAAACGCATCAAAAATGCACTGGAACGCACTTGTCCTTATTTAAGGTTAAGAAAAAAGAGGGGGGGGAAGCACTGGACTGCATCAAAAATGCAGCCAAAACGCACTGGAATGCATCAAAAAACGTGCATGCAGAAAAGCACCTGGAACGCATCCGGACTGCGTTTCTATGGTGTGAACTAGCCCCTAAGGGCCCTAAGGGCCAGATCACACTATAGAAACGCAGCCTGGATGCGTTCCAGGTGCTTTTCTGCATGCACGTTTTTGGTGCGTTCCAGTGCGTTTTTGGTGCATTTTGATGCATTTTACAGCGTTCCAGTACATTCCAGTGCATAAAAAATGCAGCATATTCTACATTTTTTTCTGGAACTGGAAACACACTGGAACTGCAAGCACTGGTGTGAACTATGCCATTGAAAACCATATAACCTACTTTCCGTGCGTTTTTGATGCAGAAAAAAAACGCACTGGACTGCATGTGGTGTGAACTGGCCCTTAAGAAATAAAAGTTATTGCATCAAAAAACGTGCATGCAGAAAAGCACCTGGAACGCATCCGGACTGCGTTTCTATGGTGTGAACTAGCTCCTAAGGGCCCTAAGGGCCAGATCACACTATAGAAACGCAGCCTGGATGCGTTCCAGGTGCTTTTCTGCATGCACGTTTTTGATGTGTTCCAGTGCGTTTTTGGTGCATTTTGATGCATTTTACAGCGTTCCAGTACATTCCAGTGCATAAAAAATGCAGCATGTTCTACATTTTTTTCTGGAACTGGAAACACACTGGAACTGCAAGCACTGGTGTGAACTATGCCATTGAAAACCATATAACCTACTTTCCGTGCGTTTTTGATGCAGAAAAAAAACGCACTGGACTGCATGTGGTGTGAACTGGCCCTTAAGAAATAAAAGTTATTTAAAAATACTCGCGGCTATAATGAAATGTCGGTCCGGCAATACACAAAAAGGTTAATTGATAAAAACAGCATTAAGAAAAAAACTAAATTAAGAACAAAAAAATGTGTGGGGTTCCCCCGAAATTCCATACCAGGCCCTTCAGGTCTGGTATGGATATTAAGGGGAACCCCGCGCCAAAATAAAAAAAAAAATGGCATGGGGGTCCGCCTCAAAATCAATACCAGGCCCTTCAGGTCTGGTATGGATATTAAGGGGAACCCCAGGCCAAAAAAAACAAAAGAAAATGGCGTGGGGTCTCCCTAAAAATCCATACCAGGCCCTTCAGGTCTAGCATGGATTTTAAAGAGAACCCCGTGCCAAAATTTTTTAAAAAAATGGCGTGGGGTCCCCCTAAAAATCCATACCAGACCCTTATCCGAGCACGCAACCTGGCAGGCAGCAGGAAAAGAGGGGGGGACGAGAGAGCGCCCCCCCCCCTCCTGAACCGTACCAGGCCACATGCCCTCAACATTGGGAGGGTGCTTTGGGGTCCCCCGCAAAGCACCTTGTTCCCATGTTGATGAGGACAAGGGCCTCATCCCCACAACCCTTGCCTGGTGGTTGTGGGGGTCTGCGGGTGGGGGGCCTATCAGAATCTGGAAGCCCCCTTTAACAAGGGGACCCCCAGATCCCGGCCCGCCCCCCTGTGTGAAATGGTAAGTGGGTACAGAAGTACCCCTACCATTTCACAAAAAAAGTGTCAAAAATGTTAAAAATGACAAGAGACCGTTTTTGACAATTCCTTTATTTAAATGCTTCTTTTTTCCATCTTCTATCTTCTTTCTTCTATACTCTTTCTTATATCTTTTATCTTCCTTTGGTTTCTTCCTCCATCTTCTTCTTTTTCTGGTTCTTCCTCCGGTGTTCTCGTCCAGCATCTTCCTCCACGGTGTCTTCTTCCCTTCTTCTTCTCGGGCCGCTCCGCATCCATGGGAGGCTCCCGCTGTGTGACGCTTCTCGTTTTCTGATGGTTCTTACATAACAGAGGGCGGGGCCACCCGGTGACACCGCACCCCTCTGACGCACAGGGACGTCAGAGGGGGCGGGGTCACTGGGTGGCCCCATCCTCCATTATTTAAGAACCGTCAGAAAACGAGAAGCGTCACACAGCGGGAGCCTCCCATGGATGCGGAGCGGCCCGAGAAGAAGAAGGGAAGAAGACGCCGCGGAGGAAGATGCCAGACGAGAACACCAGAGGAAGAACCAGAAGACCCAGAAGAACCAGAAGAAGAAGAATATGGAGGAAGAAACTGAAGGAAGATAGAAGATGGAAAGAAGAAGCATTTAAATAAAGAAATTGTCAAAAACTGTCTCTTGTCATTTTTAACATTTTTGACACTTTTTTGTGAAATGGTAGGAAAAGTACCCCCTTACCATTTCACACAGGGGGGAGGGCCAGGATCTGGGGGTCCCCTTGTTGAAGGGGGCTTCCAGATTCCAATAAGCCCCCCTGCCCGCAGACCCCCACAACCACCGGGCAAGGGTTGTGGGGATGAGGCCCGTGTCCTCATCAACATGGGGACAAGGTGCTTTGCGGGGGACCCCAAAGCACCCTCCCAATGTTGAGGGCATGTGGCCTGGTACGGTTCAGGAGGGGGGGCCCTCTCCATTTTTTTTTTTAATTTTGGCACGGGGTTCCCCTTAAAATCCATACCAGACCTGACGGGCCTGGTATGGATTTTTAGGGGAACCCCACACCATTTTTTTTCTTTTTTGGCGTGGGGTTCCCCTTAATACTCATACCAGACCTGAAGGGCCTGGTATTGAATTTCGGGGGAACCCCACGCATTTTGTTTTCTGAATTTAGTTTTTTTTCTTAATGCTGTTTTTATCAATGAACTTTTATGTGTTTTGCTGGACCGACATTTCATTATAGCCGCGAAGTGAACCAGCGTAAAAAAAAAAAAAAGTCTAGAGGTGCGCCCATTCAACCTATGCAAATGCATTTACGTTGCTTGACATTTACTAAGATTTTGCCGGCGCACTGAACCAAAGCATTTGAACAAGCGCAAATGCCGTTTGAGCATGCGCAGTGTATAAATTCACCTCCCGCAGCTCCAAATGTATTTGCCGGCACTGCCGGCTTGTTCAGAGAAAGTTACTTTCTCATTCTATTTTGGCCATATTTGTTACTTGGACAGTTAGTACTACACTTCCCCTCATCACTCCACATCACCCCCATAATATTGGCACTTCCAGCTTGTTTAAATTTTAGGTTAATGATGCCATGCGCCATGCCTATAGTGGCGTACCGATCACCTCTTCCCATGCTCCGGGAAGAGAATAGTAAATGGGGGATCGCACTGTGTTACCGACGCAAATGTTTTGTAAATACGAAAATTTCATTTGCGCATCGGCGTGCACCGCAAGTCATGGAGCAAATGCTTCGTAAATCAGCCCCATAATCTATCATTTTAAAAAAATATGCTTTTTTGCCTACATGATTAAAACTATGAATCTGCCAGAAGCTTTTCATGGTCCCTCTCACAACAACTTACATAATGTAATGAAGTAACTCAAAAATAGAAAGGTTATTAGTCACTTCATGACCGCGCAAACATCTGACTCACAAGTGATTCAACGATTGTGCTTTAAACCTACATTTTAAAAAATGTAGTGTATTTCAGCAACTGTTAATAGGACTAAAGCCTCATGCACACTGCTGCCGCCAAACTTAAGTTTTTGTAAGAGTTTTGGTGTTTTTTTTCTGCCCTTGAACTCCCCTAATGTTATCCTGCGTCCATACACACATGGACATTTTTAGCAGTTTAGTAGCGGGGGAGTTTAGAGGATGTTTTCTGAACGTTCATGAGAGGCAATTTTGACCACAAAAAACGCTGAACGCTGTTAAACGCGAATAAACACACCTAAATGCTAGGAGCATTTAGAACTTCAGAGTTTATTTCAATGAGCAGAATAAATTACATTTCTGAAATAGATAAATGCCCAAACTCCAAACTCTGTAAAACTCTGCTAAACTCACCTAAACTGTTTTGAAAAAAAATGCAGCTTAGGTGAGTTTATAACACTGATTTTCTCCTGTGAGGATAAACAGCATTTACAAGAAACCAGTGTGCAAGAGGCCTAAATGTCAAGGTGTTAGACAAATTGGTAATAGATCAAAAACCGAAAGCTTACCTAGAAAGTAGATTCTAGGCAGATTCCTAAACTTAAAGTAGAACAACAGGCAAAATTTTTTTTTTTTAAGGAAGTATTATAATCCCTTTCAAATTTTGTTTTCTCTATCTGTGTCCCATTGTGGAGATTTCCCTTCACCTCCTGTCTCATAGGAAAACAAAAAGTGAGAAGAAATCCCTGCAAATTAAGGGACTCCCAGGTCAGCAAAACTAGTGTCCTCATTGGAAGATTTCCCCTCTATAACTTTTCTGGGGACAACCCAAAATTTGGGGTTTTCTTTTACTTTCACTTTTAATGATAATAGTAAACAGGACAAATAGAGGGATAATCTCCTTAACGGTGGCACAGACAGCAATAAAAAATGGCAGTTGCTCTCCACTCTAAAATAAAATAAAAAAATAAAAATAAAAAAATTGTGGCTTTAGTTATACTTTAAATAGATGGCATGTGCTATGGAGATGGACGGGGAAGCTGTGTCATACTTTCATGGCCTTCCTTCAAACCTGTACTCTAGAAGAATGTAAACTCTCTATCCCCGTCTCTTTGTTTTTCCTGATCTGGACTGCAAAACGCCTCCCTTTTTTCCTCATCTCTAATACATATGGATGCATTGCTTTGTAGTTTGTAGAAGATATAACTGCAAAATCTGATTACAGTAGTGCACATTCAGTGCACTGAAAATTAAGAAGACAAGAGATTTTTGGCAGGATTACCAGGTATTTTTCTGTACTTGAAGAAAATATACCTAGCCTTAAAATATGTTGCTACCACATCCAAGGGCAGAACAGGGGGGGGGCAGAAGGGGCATGTGCCCTGGGCACAATGTTGATGTGTAGGCAGGCTGTCTAGGAATAGGCTTGTTTACATGGATGCACCAACAGAACTCCCCCAACCTCCCGACTCTCTTTCTCTCCTTTATTTCACTAACACAGATGTCAAAATAGACCTAAGATAAACTTTTTCTAATGACACCAGACATAAAGACATATTCCAGTGATATCAGAGACGCAGAGGCATGTTTTCCTTTCAGTGACACCATAGATGCAGGGGCATTTTTTCCTCACACTGATGTCAAGGCATTTCTTCCCTCACCAGTGTTATTTTTCTGCACAGCATAATGGGTGTTGTTATTAACCCCATTTGTACAGGCACCTTCCAGCCCTTTAGGAGGTTTCAGATGCCGGGAGGTGAGGTTTATGATCATGCAACCGCTGTGATTGGCTGTCACGATGACCACATGATCAGAAAGCTCCTGATTACAAGACATGAGTAGGCAAATATTCGGCACCAAGACCTACCCACAGAAAGGCTGCATATTTGCATACTGTCAGCGACTAGGGGTTATACTCTATGTTGTTCCCCAACCATTAGCACTCATTAGGTGCATACCACAATCAATTCATATGTTTCAGTACTACTGTTAGCCCTGCTCCCTATTACACTCTAGTGGGAGGGGGAATGAGGGGGAGCAATCTTCACCCTGAGCACTGGATGACTTTGTGCCAGGGAGCACTGACCACATCCAAGAATTTGTAAGTCGCAATATTTTTGGTCTGGTGCTTAGATATACCATAATCTAATAAATTATTAATAAAAAACAATAAAGATTTTATACAAGCATTGGAAAATATATAAACTCATAAACATACTTTTTTTTGGTCAAAATTTATGGCAAGATCAATGCAGTATGTTATCAAAAAACACTGAAGGAACATTTGCATTCATCAGCCAGGAAGCTGCGCATGGGACATACTTGGACATTCCAACATAACAATGATCCAAAACACCATGCCAATTCGACTTGTCATTGGCTACAGCATAATAAAGTGAAGGTTCTGGAGTGGCCATCTCAATCTCCTGACCTCAGCATCATTGAGCCACTCTGGGGAGACCTCAAAATGTGCAATTCATGCAAGACAGCCCAAGAATTTGCAAGAACTGGAGGCTACCATCTGAGAAGATAAAGAGCCTTGTCACGGAACGTCCCACACTCCGCTTGAGTGCTTCCGTCATATACCACTTCCTCCCAGTCTGTATACAGATATCAGATATTCCAACCTCTCTGAGCACAAAACAAGGCGACACTTGCTTGTTGCTACCATGAACTGTTTGTTATGAATCGAAGTTATAAGACTTTATATGCCGTTGGAACCTCCTCTAACAATACAATTTTAACCTAATTAACATAATTAACATGAGCTAATTAACTAAAAAATTTACCCAGACCAGATGACAGACTTGTGGGCACCAAGCTTCACACAATAGTATAAACACAATAGCTGGAGCTAATTACAATTAACAATACAAACAACAATCTCCCCCCTCCTCAGCCTGTTCATCAACAGTTCGGCTCCTAGCCAGTCCTGGAGGCTAATGTGATCAGCTCACTCAATTAACAGGTTGAGTTCAGAATCAACCAAACCAATAATAGTCTCTACATACATCCTGGGAGATATTGTGGACAAATATTACTGTCCCATTTTAAGTAGTCCAAGATATATTTTCTCACTCACCCTGTGCCAGGATAAGATGTATTCTGAGTTCCACGGGCCCTCCCGTCACATCTCTCCCCTTTCGGCAGAAGACTAACACAGGAGGAGACCCCAGACGGGTTGACTCCGAAGTTAGTAAGTAATTCCAGTCCTCTAATACCTGTACCCACACAGTACCCCAAATAAATTGTTCCAAACAGAGTATTACTCACCCAGCCAACCTCTGCCTCTCTCAGAGAACATATCTGCCGCTGGGGAGAGGCCTGGACTGGCCCTTCTCCCTGGAGTCCTTTCTGCCACTGGAGAGAAGACAGGGGGACTGGGCTCACTCTGTCATGCTGTTGGGGATCTGGGCCGACTGCCCAGCATCCCTGGAGTATACAGGTGGAGACTGAAGTCCCATCCACCTTCACAGGAAATCCATCTCCTGTTAGTTGAGGGCAGAGTCCAGCAGTACTCGGCCCTGTTGCCAGCCCTTCTGCTGGAAACCCCACACCATCTGTTCCGGCTAACTGTTGGGGAGGGAGGCCGACTGCCTAGCCTCCCTGGAACTCTGTAGTTGTTGCCGGTGCTGGGCAGAGGTTGGTAACACTCTGCCCTGTTGCCAGCACTTCTGCTGGGGACTCCGCATCCTCCGTTCCGGCTAACCGTTGGGGCAGGAGGCTGGCTTCCTCCACTCCCAAACTGTGTAGCTGCCATTGGGGAGGTTTCCATTCCCTCATCTGGTTGCTTGGACGACATGTCTATGGTACTGTCTCCCAGGTGCACTGATCTTTGCTGGGGAGGGAAGGCCGCTTCCTCCACCCTGACCAACTGTTGGGGAGGGACAACACACACCCCCTCTCCCTTCTTCCCCTGTATCTGCTGCTGGGAAGTGATTGCCACCTTCTCACCCTGGGCCTCCGAAACTGCCACAGGTGTGGGGCAGAGGTCTTGGACCCTCTGTCCGGTTGCCAGATCTTCAGCTGGAGAAGTTTGTTGTAACTCCACAGATACTGCTGTTGGTGCTGGGCAGAGCACAGTGAAGTTTGGCCCCAATAGCAGCTCTTCTGCTGGAGGCTCATCAGGTTGTTCTTCCTCAGCAGAAAAGTCTATTAAATCCCCTACCTCTATAACTGGTGTCTGTGGATAGAGGTTCACCATCTCCTGTCCGTGGAACTCAGAAGATGCCATCAGTGCTGAGCAGAGCGCAATGAAGTTTGGCCCTAATCCCAACTCTTCTGCTGGGGGCTCACACGATGGTTCTTCCTCAGCAAAAAAGTCTATCAAATCCCCTGTCTCTGCAACTGGTGTCTGGGGATGGAGGTTCACCATCTCCTGTTCATGGAATCCAGAAGATGCTATCAGTGCTGGGCAGAGGTTAGCAGAGCTCTGCCCGGTTGTCAGCACTTCAGGTTTGGGGATGGCAATCTCCAGATTTTATGCTGCAGATTCTCTGGCATGCTACTGGACAGGCATATTCCTCCATCCAAGATCATCCCATGCAGAAACAGGATCATCAAGGTCAGTCAGCACTTGCTGCATCCGCCATAAGACCTCCGCCTCCCTAGCTGTGGGGGCAGGTTGGCAAAGCACACTATTGCTCTGCCACATTGCCGACTCTTCAGCCAGGATTTCCGGGTTGTCAGCTGGTATTTCCTGATAGTCCCAGGCAAAGGGAGCCCAGCCCTGGCACTGAGCAATGTCTAGCAGCCGTCTGTAGGCGATCTCTAGCTCCCGTTCCTGAACGGCCAGAAACTCCAAATCTTCCTGTGCCCAGTGCACTTCCGAAATGTTCAGTAGCCCTTCTCTGAAATCCATGATTTCGTCCACCCGCCACTCCAAATCACTCCCAAAGTTAGAGTCCCCTGTCAGCTTCACATACAACAGTCCCAAGCCGCCGTAGCTTAAGCCTTCCGTTGGGCTGTCATACGCTATCCAGGGACATGCTTGGGATACATGCCACCGGAGGGCTCTGTAGCTCTCATCCAGCTTTATCTCTGCCCAGACCAGCCTGCTTTATTCAGCTGTCTGCTTCTTGTGTAGTTTTTCTCCCAAAAACCGCACCCACATTCCGTACTGCGACCAGTACCTTTTCTCGATGGAGGGGAGAACTTTTCCCTGGTGTCGCTGCTCACGGGCTAGCGCTTCCTTCCAGAGTTTGCAGCGAATAGAATCACACCATCCCAGCAGGACCTGCACCGATACTGGTCCTCTGTGCTGTATCTGCATCTCTCGCAACCTCCTTCTGAATTCCTCATCCATGGTGGCTGGTATCTGTACCTCTCCTCTCCTGCTATCTGGACCTTGGATCCAGATGGAAGTTTGGATGTCCCAGACTGCAGGACGCTTTCCCGCTGCTTGCCACCAATGTCACGGAACGTCCCACACTCCGCTTGAGTGCTTCCGTCATATACCACTTCCTCCCAGTCTGTATACAGATATCAGATATTCCAACCTCTCTGAGCACAAAACAAGGCGACACTTGCTTGTTGCTACCATGAACTGTTTATTATGAATCAAAGTTACAAGACTTTATATGCCGTTGGAACCTCCTCTAACAATACAATTTTAACCTAATTAACATAATTAACATGAGCTAATTAACTAAAAAATTTACCCAGACCAGATGACAGACTTGTGGGCACCAAGCTTCACACAGTAGTACAAACACAATAGCTGGAGCTAATTACAATTAACAATACAAACAACAATCTCCCCCCTCCTCAGCCTGTTCATCAACAGTTCGGCTCCTAGCCAGTCCTGGAGGCTAATGTGATCAGCTCACTCAATTAACAGGTTGAGTTCAGAATCAACCAAACCAATAATAGTCTCTACATACATCTTGGGAGATATTGTGGACAAATATTACTGTCAAATTTTAAGTAGTCCAAGATATATTTTCTCACTCACCCTGTGCCAGGATAGCACAGGGTGACTTAGACATAAGATGTATTCTGAGTTCCACGGGCCCTCCCATCACAAGCCTCATTCACAAATACCACAAAAGACTTCAAGCTGTCATTGATGTTAAAGGGGCAATACACGGTATACAGAACTGGGGTGTGTAAACTTTTGATCAGGATCATTTGGGTAGTTTCTGTTGTGATTATGATTTAAAAAGATTAAATACACACAGTTGATTGATAATGAATGGCTTCAGCCGAACACTAACCATGAGTGAAAGAAAAGTTTTTGTGTTATCATTCATATTCTCTGGAAAATGGCCAATAAATCATAAATTCTGTCAGTCAGGGTATGTAAACTTATGAGCACAACTGTATCTCACATTTGCATTGCTGCACATATTCATTGTGCACATACAAAAATCTAATAAAAAATATTGTGCTTCACTATTTCTCTCCCCCCACCCCTTTTTTCCCTTTCTTTCCCTTACATATCCCCTCCTTCTTCTTCTTCCTTTATATAACATTTGCTTCTAAACTTGTAAAATGCACCCAATGCATAAAGGTAACCCCAAAAACCTGCAGGGTGGAAATGTACCCCCCCTCTTCTCACTCTTTATCTTTGTTATTTACAGTACAGTATTTACAGTATGCTCTACATATATGTAGGTTTATAGATCATTATTGAAAGGTTTTCTTTTCCATTCTGTGGTTTCTGAAAGATCTCAGCTGCAATGCTATGTCCAAGTTATATTACTAGGCAATATGTTTACTGTTTCCAAATACATGTTTCTGCCTTGTTAACTTAAAGCTCCTGAGCGAGTCTGACTTTACCATTTGGTGATACCGCAATGTTTATTTGTGCAGCAAGCCACCTTTGTATGTTAAATGTCTAATTAACAATAAAATATTTTAGTATCAGAAAATAGTGTGACTCCTTGTGGAAACCTAACCTGTAATTTATCTCCTGTTAGAAAAATGACCCCCACTGTTGGGTCCTGGAGACATAACAGCAGGTTAAATCTCACCAACAAACACCTAACCTACTCCATTCTGCAATTAAAAGTGTTCTTACTGTGTCCTCTCCATTGGTGATATTCTGTTCATTTCTGGTCCCAGTGACACAACAAGCCAGAACCTTGTTAAATCTGCTTTTCGACTAGCTTCTTTTTAAAAACACACACCTCAACGTACTCGTTTTGGCTACCAGGCATTTAGCATATGTGAGCATATACTTTTAACCATCATTCAGCTTTGCATATTGATTCAGTTTTTATTGTGTATTCTTGTGCTTATTTGCAATATGACAATCTCCTTATTGACATGCCATAGTAATCCTCCTTCCTTATCCCCCCTATAAGTGAAAAGAGAGTGGAAAGCAGAGATTTGTATGATTCTTAAAGAAACTAGGAAATGTTATTATATATGCAATATGCTCTGCTCTAAGGGTTAAAGGTCCTTGGTGTGGCTGCCTGCACTATGACTACTACCCAAGAGTAATCCAATTAGCAAAAAATCAAATATGCGCTGGCGCTACAATACTCAAATAAGTGCTGTGCATAAAATCAAACAATATGGTAAAAATCTATTCATAAATAAACAAAACATATATCATAAAGTGCTATCGGTGTCCATCCAATTCATATAATTTGAAAGTGCTATAGTGTCCATTCAAATAAGTCCCCATGAATATATCAAAAGTAACTCAATCCTATGTGCTTCAGAAAAAGTGCCCCATGCTGGAAACGTCAAAAAAATAAATAAAAACATATATTGCTCGCTTTACATGTTACATAATTACATAATAGATGAGGTTGAAAAAAGACACAAGTCCATCAAGTGTTTTTATGTCAGTATTACATTGTATATCCCTGTATGTTGTGGTCATTCAGGTGCCTATCTGATAGTTTTTTTAAATTATTGATGCTTCCTGCTGAAACCACCGCCTATGGAAGGGAATTCCACATCCTTACCGCTCTTACAGCAGTTTAAGGTTAAACCGCTTCTCTTCTAATTTTATATAAATGGCTGTGTGTCTTTTTAAATTCCCTTTTGCAAAAAAGTTTTATCCCTATTGTGGGTTCACCAGTACCGTATTTGTACATTGAAATGATATCCCCTCTCAAGCATCTCTTCTCTAGAGAAAATAAGTTCAGTGCTCATAACCTTTCCTTATAACTAAGGTCCTCCAGTCCCTTTATTAGCTTTGTTGCCCTTCTCTGGACTCTCTCTAGTTCCAGAACATCCTTCCTGAGGACTAGTGCCCAGAAGTGGATGGCATACTCCAGGTGCGGCCGGACCAGAGTCTTGTAGAGTGGGAGAATTATTGTTTTAACTCTGGAGTTAATCCCCTTGTAAAAAGAATGCCAATATTCTGTTTGCTTTGCTTGCAGCAGCTTGGCATTGCATGCCACCACTGAGCCTATTATGTACTAGGACCCCCAGGTCCTTCTCCATCCTAGATTTCCCCAGAGGTTCTCCCTCTAGTGAGTAGATTGCATTCATATTTTTGCCACCCAAATGCATTATTTCTCATTTTTCTACATTAAACCTCATTTGCCATGTAGTTGCCCACCACATTAATTTGTTCAGATCTTCCTGTAAGGTTTCCACATCCTGCGGATAAATTATTGCCCTGCTTAGCTTTGTATCATCTGCAAATACTGAGATTGAGCTGTTTATCCCAGCCTCCAGATCATTTATGAATAAATTAAATAGGATTGGTCCCAGGACAGAACCGTGGGGGACCCCACTATCCACACCGGACCATTCCGGGTATTCCCCATATATCACTATCTTTATCACTACCCTCTGAACTCGCCCCTGTATCCAGTTTTCAATCCATGTACTCAACCTATGGTCCATGCCGACAGACCTTAGTTTGTACAGTAAGCGTTTATGGGGAACTGTATCAAATGTCTTTGCAAAATCCAGATACACCATGTCTATGGGCCTTTCTTTATCTAGATGGTATCTCCTCATAAAAGGTTAATAGATTGGTTTGGCAAGAACGATTCTTCATGAATCCATGTTGATTACTGCTAATGATACAGTTTTCACTACTAAAATCTTGTATATAGTCCCATATCATCCCCTGCAAGAGCTTGCATACTATTGATGTTAGGCTAACTGGTCTGTAATTCCCAGGGATGTATCTTGTCCCTTTTTTGAATATTGGGGCTACATTGGCTTTTCTCCAGTCAGCTGGTACCATTCCAGTCAGTAGACTATTTGTAAAAATTAGGAACAATGGTCTGGCAATTACTTGACTGAGTTCCTTAAGGACCCTCGGGTGCAAGCCATCTGGTCCCAGTGACTTATTAATGTTAAGTTTTTCAAGTCTATTTCTAATTCTATTATCTGTTAACCATGAGGGTGCTTCCTGTGACATGTCATGAGGATAAACATTGCAGTTTTGGTTAATGAAGCCCCCCGTTTCCCTCGTGAAGACTGAGGAGAAGAATACATTTAATACCTTCGTCACCTCTCCATCCTTAGTAACCGGATTCCCTTCATCATTCTTTATGGAACCAATATGATCTGACCTCCCTTTCTTACTTTTTATACACTTAAAGAATTACTTGGGATTTTTTTACTCTCCTCCGCTATGTGCCTTTCTTGTTCTATCTTAGCCGCCCTGATTGTACCCTTACATTTCTTGTTGCGTTCTTTGTAAAGTTGGAAAGCTGATGATGATCCCTCAGCCTTGTATTTTTTGAAGGCCTTCTCCTTTGCTTTTATATGCATTCTGAGGTTGGAGTTATGCGCTGGCTAATACCCTTGTTTAACCACTAGAGATCCACGCTATAGCCGAATGACGGCTACAGCGCGGATCTACATTGCTGGGACGACGTCTATTGACGTCGTCCTCTTTCCTCGCTCCCCGCGCGCTCTCGTGAGCGCGCATCGGGGAAAATCTGTGTCAATCACAGATCACTGTAAATAGCCAATCACAGCGGCCGTTTACAGCACGATCGCTGCCTCCAATGAGAGATGATCTCAAATGTAAACATATGAGATCATCTCTCATTGCCGGCTCTCTCTCCTCACACAGAGACAGTGTGTGAGGAGAGAGAGGATCTGTGAAACGGTGTGAGTAATTCTCTACAGTTTCTACAGTTGAAAAAACTAACAGTGCCCAATCAGTGCCCACAGTGACCCATTAGCTTCTATAGCTAGTGCCATCTGTGCCCACCTGTGCGCATTAGTGCCCACTTGTGCCATCAGTGCCCCATCTGCGCCATCAGTGCCCCATCTGTGCCATCTGTGCCCATCTGTGCCCATCTGTGCCCGTCTGTGCAATCAGTACGCATCAGTGCGCATCTGTGCCACCTCATCTATGCCCATCTGTGCCACCTCATCAGTGCCTATCTGTGCCAATCAGTGCCCATCTGTACCAATCAGTGCCCATCTGTGCCGCCCCATCAGTGCACATCTGTGCAATCAATCAGTGCACATCTGTGCCGCCTCATCAGTGCACATCTGTGCCGCCTCAACAGTGCCCATCTGTGCCACATCAACAGTGCACATCTGTGCAATCAATCAGTGCACATCTGTGCCAACTCATCAGTGCTCATTTGTGATACCTCAACAGTGCCCATTTGTGCCGCCTCAACAGTGCCCTTTTGTGCCGCCTCAACAGTGCCCATTTGTGCTGCCTCAACAGTGCCCATTTGTGCCGCCTCAACAGTGCCCAGCTGTGCCACCTCAACAGTGCCCATCTGTGCAATCAGTACACATCTGTGCAATCAATCAGTGCACATCTGTGCTGACCCATCAGTGCCCATTTGTGCCACCTCAACAGTGCCCATTTGTGCCGCCTCAACAGTGCCCATTTGTGCCACCTCAACAGTGCCCATTTGTGCCACCTCCACAGTGCACATCTGTGCCACCTCAACAGTGCACATCTGTGCAATCAGTACACATCTGTGCCGACTCATCAGTGCCCATCTGTGCCACCTCATCAGTGCATATCTGTGCCTTCCTGTCCCGCCTCATTAGTGCACATCAGTGCTGCTTCATCAGTGCAAATCTGTGCTGCCTCATCAGTGCACATCTGTGCAGCTTCATCAGTGCACATCTGTGCGATCAGTGCCCATCTGTGCCACCTCATCAGTGCACATCTGTGCCATCAATCAGTGCACATCAGTGCACATCTGTGCTCATCAGTGCCACCTCATCAATGCCCATCAGTGCAGGCTTAGCACACACCTGTGCAGTCTCATCACCACCAGCAACCAACCATGTCTAAAAGATGCTTTTCCGCCGAGGAGGCATACCAAATTCTTTCCACGGCCGACGAGAGCAATGGGGAGCTCTCTTTTTCAGATTCCCTTTCAAATTCGGATCCTTAATCTGACATAAATTATGAGCCAGACCTCAGTAGTGAAACAATGAGTGACTCAGAGTAGGAAGATATTCGGCCCACAAAACAAAGGCGTTCTAGTGAGGAGGCAGTTTCATCCACCAGCACCGCAGTACCATCTACCAGCACCGCAGTGCCATCCACCAGCACCGCAGTACCTCAAACAGAAAGGCCAAGTACCAGTGGGGTGTCACCTCAGCCCCAAAGGGTTAGGACCCATGCCAGCCTTCCCTATGCCCTTCAGAACCCCTTGTGGCTTCCTCCTAATTCAGGAGAAGCTAACATTCCCCCTTTCACTGCCCAACCAGGAGTCCAGGTGGACACTGAGAATTTTACCCCAATACATTTTTTTAATTTAATTTTTACGCAGGACATGTTGGTGTCAATTGTGGCCCAGTGCAACCTGTATGCACAGCAATTTATTTTGCAAAATCCAACATCCTATTATGCCCGTCCCTATGAGTGGAGAGACCTAACAGTGGAGGAGTTCAAGGTTTTTTTAGGCCTCACATTTAATATGGGACTCAACAAAAAAAATCAATTGCGTTCCTATTGGTCAACCCACCCCCTCCACCACATGCCGCTCTTCTCCGTGGTAATGCCCAGAACTAGGTATCTGATGATAATCAGGTTCCTACATTTCAGTGACAATACCCAGTGCCCTCCCCGAAATGACCTAAATTATGACAGGCTTTACAAATATTCAGAAATATTCCCTTGTTAAATTTAGCAGCAGGCTTAAAATTAAGCAATTTATCCCCAGCAAAAGGGCCCGCTATGGGGTGAAGATGTACAAATTATGTGACCGAGTCACAGGGTACACATATTCCTTCATAGTGTATGAAGGGAAGGACACCCAGCTGCAGCCCCCTAATTGCCCGGACTACCTGGGATCCAGTGGGAAAATTGTTTGGGATCTCATATACCCCCTACTGGAGAAAGGCTACCACCTGTATGTAGACAACTTCTACACATCTCTGCCCCTGTTCCACAACCTTCACCGGAAGAAGACGCCAGCATGTGGCACCATAAAAAAGAATCGGAAGGGCTTTCCTCAAAGTCTTGTCAATAAGAAATTGAGAAAAGGAGAAACGGCAAGTCTGCGAAACAATGAGATTCTGGGAGTGAAGTGGAGGGACAGAAGGGTTGTCTACATGTTGTCTTCTATCCACAATGATAAGTTCATGGAAATCCCCAGAAGGAATGGCCCCATACAAAAACCAAAATGCATCTATGAATATAATTTGTTTATGGGGGGGAGTTGACTTCAATGACCAAATGATGAAGCCATACCTTGCCACAAGACGGACATACCATTGGTATAAAAAAGTCACAATTTATTTTTTTTCAATTGGCCATATACAATTCATATGTAATTTACCGCAACTCCACCCAAAACCCCAAACGCTTCTTTGGCTACCAGGAGGAAGTTTTCACTACCCTTATTTTCCCGAATGGCCCACCAGAAAATATCCGATCAGATGTTATTAGTCGACTCTCCAAGCGCCACTTTCCTGATAAAATCCCTCCCAAACCAACAGGCCAAAGACGTCAAAAAAGATGTAAGGTGTGTACTAGAGCAGGAGTCAGAAGAGACACATCTTATTATTGTGCACAATGTCCTTCCCAACCAGGCCTCTGCATAGGTGACTGTTTTAGCCGTTACCATACTTCAATAAATTATTAGTGAAGTATGGTAAACGTAATCCTCAGTTCCTGCCTTCACACACCTTCACACCCCTTATGCCACTGCCTGCTCTGTAACTGACCCTGGCTTGTTATTCGACCACGCTTCTGCCTGTCGATTCTGTACATACTGCTGCCTGATCTGGAACTGACCCTGGACTGTTATTTGACCACGCTTCTGCCTGCCGATTCTGTACATACCGCTGCCTGATCTGGAACTGACCCTGGACTGGTATTAGACCATACTTCTGCCTAACGATTCTGTACATACCTCTGCCTGATCTGGAACTGACCTTGGACTGTTTGACCATAATATTTGCCTGCCTCTTGGACTGATCTTGTACCCTGCAACTGGACTAGTGGGATTCAACACAGGGGTCTCACATATGTGAGGGGCTCCAGAATAGTTTTTCTGGATGAAGAAAACAATTTTCTTTGTTTTCTCATACCTAGATTAGGGTCTGGAGAGTCGGAGGCTTCAAAGAGATTTGGGTGGGAGAAGCCTCTACCCCTGTCGTAATTCTGTCCTGCACGAGGCTCTTCTTCTGCCTGCTGCCTGTAGGACTTACTGCTGTCATGCCTCTGTCTGTCACACTGACCACACCACATGGACCTGCCTACTAACAGGACCAATATTTTTGGCACTGCTGACAATATCTCTGCACTGACCCTGGACTGTATATGGACAGTATCCCTGCCTGCTGCCTGAAAAATTGTGTTCGCTGTTGCTGCCCAAGTCCCTGCCTGCTGCCTGGACCAGTGCTATCCTCCAGTGGACAACTGCGCTACTAAAACCACAGGTAATCTTTTGTTTACCCTTTGCTCAGCATAATGTATTTTGGGGTGTAATGCTTGGTATGTGCATGCTATGTGTCCCTGGAACACCTGATGGTGTTCCTTGCATGTTGAGCCTCTGTATGTGGTCAGGCTGTGTAAAGGTCTCACACATGTGGTATTGCCATATTCAGGAGGAGTAGCAGAATGTATTTTGGGGTGTTATTTTTGCTATGTAAATGCTATGTGTTGGTAATATCTTATAAACGGACAACTTTGTGTAAAAAAAAAATGCATTTTCATTTTTTTCCACATTTTCCAAAAACTTCTGGAAAAAAATGAACTGTTCAAAAGACTCATTATGCCTCATAGATTATACGTTGGGGTATACGTTTGAGCTTTCCAAAATGGGGTCATTTTCTGGGTGTTTCCATTGTCCTGGTGCTCTAGGGCCTTCAAAAGTGTAATAGGTAGTCAACAAGTTAGATGGGTAATTTATGCTCCTTGAACACCTGATGGTGCTCCCTGCATGTTGGGCCTCTGTATGTGGCCAGGTAGTGAAAAAGTTCCACACATGTGGTATCGTAATACTCAGGTGGAGTAGCAGAATGTATTTTGGGGTTACATTTGTGATATGCACATTCCATGTGAGAGAAATAGGCTATTACAATGACAATTTTGTGAAAAAAAAAATAAAATATAAAATAAAATCTTAATTTTGCAAAGAATTTTGGGAAAAAATGACAACTTCAACTAACTCACCATGCCTCTTACTAAATACACTGGAATGTCTACTTTCCAAAAAGGGGTCATTTGGGGGGCATTTGTACTTTCCTGGCTTGTTAGGGTCTCAAGAAATGAGATAGGCCTCAGTACATCAGATGTGATCATTTTTTTATGATTTGCACCATAGCTTGTAGACGCTATAAATTTCACACAGACCACATAATATCCACAAATTTGGGTTATTTTTACCAAAGATATGTAGCAGTATAAATTGTGGCCAACATTTATGAAGAAAAATTGCTCATTTGCAAAATTTTTTCACAGAAACAAAGAAAAATGCATTTTTTTTTCAAGATTTTCGGTCTTTTTTCATTTATAGCGCAAAAAATAAAAAACCCAGAGGTGGTCAAATACCACCAAAAGGAAAGCTCTATTTGTATGAAAAAAAGAACAAAAAAATAATTTGGGTACAGCGTTGCATGACTGAGTAATTGTCATTCAAAGTGTGAGAGCACCGAAACCTGAAAATTGATCTGGGCAGGAGATGGGTTTAAGTGCCCAGTAAGCAAGTGGTTAATATGCATTTAAATCATACCCATTTTTCCTCCGTGTTCTTTGTTCCTAAGACTTTTTTCCCATTTAGTACCTTCTAGCAAGGATCGTAGTTTAGGTAAGTTGGCTCTTTTGAAATTCAGTGTCTTTGCATTCCCCTTATGTTTCCTATATGTGTGATTTATACTGAAACTAATTGACCCGTGAACGCTGTTTCCTAAATTGCCCCATATTTGTACATTTGTGATCAGGTCTGCATTGTTGGTAATCAATAGGTCTAATAACGCTTTGTTTCTAGTTGGTGCATTTACCATCTGACCAATGAAATTGTACTGCAAGACATTTAGGAAATGGCGAGCTTTAGATGAATGCTGGGTTCCTTCTGCCCAGTCCATGTCTGGATAATTAAAACCCCCCTTTATATTGACACTTCCCATCGTTGCCGCTAATCCAATTTGTGATAAGAGGCCCGCCTCCCCCTCCTCCCTCTGGTTAGGGGGCCTATAGCAGTATTACTTTCCCCTTAGTTTCCTCACTTTGTAGCTCTACCCATAGGGATTCCACCTCCTCCCTTGCTCCCTTAGTAATATTGTTTCTCACATTCACTTGTACATCATTTTTGATATACAGGCATACCCCTCCCCCTTTTTTACCCTACCTATCCCTGCAATATAGGGAATACCCTTGAATGGTTGACAGCCAATCATGAGAGCTGTTGAACCAGGTCTCTGAAATTCCTACAAAATCTAAATCCTCCTTGTACACTAGCGGCTCTAGTTCTCCCATCTTGTCCGCCAGACTCCTGGCATTAGTGAACATGCCACGTAGTTTAGACCGTAGTTTACACAAGCTCAAACGCATGTATGGTAGTGCAGTGGTTCCGGCATTCAGCTCCTGGCAACCAGCTGCATAACACAGAAGAAAGTGACATCAGTAAAGCCCTTCCCAACGTGTTTCCTCACAATGACATCATCAGGACCGAACCACTGCACTATCATACACCCGTTTGAGCTTGTGTAATGCGAGCAATATATATGTGAGTGGAATTTTTATGTTTTTATCATTTTTCTTGTTCTCCTAACATGCATGCACCTCAGAATCACCTAGAGGAGTACTATTAGGCTTAATGTACACGGGACACTGAGGCAACCTCCTCTGAATGAATTTTTTGACAGCTTCAAACCGGCATTTAAAAACGCCCGTTTTGCCGCGTTTGCATGCCACGCTTTGCTGCGTTTTGCCGCTTTTGCGTCTAGAAACATTTATTTAAAATAACATCATAGGACCCTCCCAAAGCCCAAAAAACAGTATTATTTAACTATTTCAGCCATTCTGTGAAACCAGAGTGAGTAGCAGCAGCTGGGAGAGCAGCAGTGTACTTGTATCTACCTCAATTTCAGTGCTTTTACTATTTTTTTTAATAAGCTGTATATGTAACTTAATTTTTTTATTTATTTATTTTTTTATGCAAAATTTAATTCCATTTTTTTAAATATATTTAATTTTTAAATTGCAAGTGATTATTACAATTTTTTGTTTAATAAACATAACATAACCCTAAACTTGTTCTTCAAGGGGAAAACCCTTACCCTAACAATAACCCTTAACCCTAATGGGAAACCCTAAATATAATGGGAAACCATAACACTTACCATAGCCCTAAAACTTGTTCTTCAAGGGGAAAACCCTAACCATAATCCCCTAACCCTAATGGCCAGAAACCCTAACCTTAACAGGAAACCATAACCCTTAACATAACCCTAAACTTGTTCTTCAAGGGGAAAACCCTAACCCCCTAACCCTAATAGGAATCATTAACCCTAACCCTAAATTTCATGCAACTATGTTTGATCAAGTCAGGGGTGAAGCTCAATGGTGGGGTCATCTAGTTGAAATCTAACAATATATAGGTCAAATTCCAATTATACTTTGGCTAATAGCTATGCTAGCGGTGTATTGGATTGGATCATGCTCATTGGGGGTATATAAATGGTCTATGAAGCATAGCAAGCAATAGCAAGCAATAGCCTTAGGCCTCATGCACACTGGATTATTATTATTATTATACAGTATTTATATAGCGCCAACAGTTTATGTAGCGCTTTACAACTTGAGGGTAGACAGTACAAATACAATACAATTTGATACAGTAGGAATCAGAGGGTCCTGCTCCTTAGAGCTTACAATCTAAGACTGGATGTTTTTTGACGTTTTTACAACAGCCGTTTTTGGCTGTAGATGTTTTTTTTCTACAGTCATTAAACTCTCCATCATGTTATCCAATTTGTCCATGCACACATAGGCTGTTATCAGCAGTTTTGGGAAGTGGCGTTTTTGAGCAGTAAAAGAAAACGAAACTAGTGGGTTCTGAGAGAAGTTTTTCAGCTGTAAAAACGCTCTAATGCTGATAAATGTCGATAATCGCTCAAAAACATCGCTCACCAGCGTTTAACGTTTTTGATCCATTGAAAAAAATAAATAAATACAGTTTTTACTTTTTAAAAAAATGCTAACGCGGAAAAACGCTAAAAAGTGCTAAAAAAATGCTATTGCAAAAACATTGAAAAAAGTTGAAAAACTCACTACAAAGCTACTATTGTTTTTATAACCTTATTTTAACATCCAGTGTGCATGAGGCCTAAGTGGAATATGAAAAGCAAGCATGACATCTTTGAGCCTGTGGAATACACTGGAGCTAATCAGAGCAAACAACTGTGGATATATGCAAAGCAAGCATAACATCTTGGGTCTGGTGAGTGTGTAGGAAAAGGAGGGGAAGACGGAGTGGTGACCTACACATAAAGCACTTGATGTTTTTTTTAAGTTTACAGAATAGGGGAATTTTTTTGAACCACAACGGATTGGATGGACACTATTAGCACTTTATGATATATGTATTGTTTAGACCCCTTTCACACTGAGGGGCTTGAAATCTGCCTATAAAAATGCGAGCGCTTTTGCGGCGCTTTTCAAGTGCTTTTGAGGAGTTAGCGTGTGCTTTTTGGAAGGTCATGTGACTCAGAAAACTAGTGATCGGCGGTGATTTTAACTGTCCGATCGAGGAGGATGGGCGCAGCTCCAGCATATACGCAAAACTTGATGCTACTTCTAGGCTGCTCAAGGAGATGATCTCGGAGGCCTCCTTGCAGGACGCCGTGGGATCCATAGGGAAAGGGACCGTGAACTATTCGTGGTGCCGACCCGATGGATCTGTGCGTTCCAGGATTGACTTTGTGCTCACTTCAAGAACAGTCAAGCATCGTGAGTTCTCCATGGTCCCCTGCTTTTTCTCTGACCACAGGGCTATTCACTTTCGGGGTGACCTGGGCAAGGGCTTTGCCCGCGGACCGGGGTCCTGGAAGCTGAATAGCACCCTGCTGGAAAACGAGGAATTGATGGGGGAACTCCGAGAGGCCTATGCCACCTGGACAGAGGAAAAGAGATTCTTCGGAAGGGTAAGCGACTGGTGGGAGTTTGTGAAGGTTAAGCTGCGTAGCTTCTTTCAGGCAAGGGGACGCCAGCGTGTGTGTGCCAGGAGGAGGGAACTCAGGAGACTGCAGCGTCAGTTGCAGTCCCTGCAGGACCTTCAGCACTGTGGCTGGGACGTTAGGCAGGACCTGGAGGACACCAAGAGGAGCCTGAAAGGACACTTCGAGGAAGAATCCAGGCACATTGTCTTCCGTGCCAAGGTGGAGAATCTTGAGAAAGGTGAGAAGTGTAATTCTTTCTTTTTCAGGAAACTTCACTCAGGACACACACCCTTGTCAGAGTTGCGCGACGAGACCGGAACACTCCAGAAGGGGAAGAAGGCTGTGATGCAAGTGGTCAGCGACTACTACACCAACCTCTACTCCCCGAAAGAAACGGACACACAGGCGGCCGACAGGTTCCTGTCAGGTATCTCTAACCAAATTGATCCTGCAGGTTCATCAACCGTCAACGCCCCCTTGGTGCTGGAGGAGCTGCACTCTGCCGCTAAATCCTTTAGGTGAGGCAAGACCCCGGGCTGCGATGGTCTCCCAGTTGAGCTCTATGTAGCACTGTGGGATCTCGTGGGCCCGGACCTGCTCGAGCTGTACGAGGAGATGGTGGTGGAGGGCAGAATGCCTCCGTCGCTGAGGGAGGGGATGATCACGATTTTGTACAAGCGGAAGGGGGAGAGATCGGATCTTAAAAATTGGCGTCCGATCTCTCTTCTGAACGTGGACTACAAAATCCTCGCCAAGGTCCTGGCCAACAGGCTGAAGTCTGTCATCGGACAGATCATCCACCCGGATCAGACTTGCGGCATTCCTGGTCGCAGGATTGCGGACAGCCTTGCGCTTGTCCGGGACACGGACCAGTACATTCATGGCCGCCGTGTGCACGCGGCCCTGGTCAGTCTTGACTAGGAGAAGGCCTTCGACCGTGTCTCCCATGAGTTTATGTGCAGAGCTCTGCGCAGGTTTGGTCTTGGGGAAATGTTTTGTTCGTATGTGATTGTGATGTACACTGACATTTCTAGTTTGGTGCTGGTTAATGGCTGGAAAACTGACCCCTTTCCAATCTTGTCTGGGGTCAGACAAGGCTGCCCTCTCTCACCTCTGCTTTTTGCTTGTTGTATAGAGCTCTTCGCCCGAAGCATCAGACGGAACCCAGAGATCAGAGGGATCACCGCACCAGGACCGGACAGACGGGAGGTCAAGTGCTCACTCTACATGGACGACGTGACGGTGTTCTGTGCTGATCGGCGCTCCATCGACACACTCGCCCAGACCTGTGAGGACTTCGGCCAAGCTTCAGGGGCAAAGGTCAACTGCGGGAAGTCAGAAGTCATGCTCTTCGGAAAGTAGTTCCTGCCTTCTTCTGCACCAATTCCTTTCAGCGTCAAGACGGACTTCATCAAAATCCTTGGGGTCTGGTTTGGAGCTGAGGGCTCAGCCCTGAAGTCCTGGGAGGAAAGACTGTCAAAGATGCGACAGAAGTTTGGACTTTGGAGCCTCAGAGAACTCACCATCGAAGGCAAAACACTGGTACTCCGCAGCGAGATCCTCCCTGTGTTGCAGTACCTCGCCCAGGCCTGGCCCCCTCGGGTCAACACCTGTAAGGCCATCACCAGGGCGGTGTTTCACTTCATCTGGAGCTCCAAAATGGACAGAGTGAAGCGGGCGGTTATGTTCAAGGAACCCCTCAAGGGCGGCAAGGGCGTGCCCGACATCGCTACACTATTGAGGGTGTGCTTTGCTTGTAACTGCATCCGCAGGACATTGGTGGACAGAACTGTGGACTCTGGTGGTAACTCTATGTCCCGTTTTTTCCTCCTGCCTCTATGGAGGACCCTAGGCTGGGACAAATGGGACAGCTCCATCCCCTACAACTGGGACACCCCTTGGTACTACTTGGACACCTTCAAGTTTATTAAGGAGCTGGGGCTACATGGAGTGAAGCCCGACTTGTGGAAGCCAAAAACTATCCACAAGTTGATCAGAGCATCGGACATTGATGAGACTGTTCCAGGCCTCCCTTCAGCCACTTGTAAAGTGGTCTGGAGGAATGTTTCTTCAAAGAGACTCACCAACAGGCACAAAGATCTGGCATGGATGGCAATCCAAGGGGGGTTGCCACTCAGGACATTCATGCATGCCAGAAACCTGTGCAGATACAGGCACTGCCCCTTTTGCATCATCCAGGAGGAAACTGCTCTGCATGTTTTCTGGGAGTGTCCCTTTGCACAGGACCTGTTGAGGGCCTTGGAACCTGAACTCAAAGACTTTGTACCACAGACTGCTATCACACACTTTGGTGTGTTGAACGGACTCTTCTGTGGAACTCATTCACAGGAGGACATTGACGGTGCCTGGCGGGTGCTGTGCTGCTTTAAGGACGCTTTATGGTGCGCCAGAAAGCGCCTCATCCACCAGCGGGAGAGGATGTCCATCGAGGACTGCCGCAGACTGGTTCACAGTCTGCTCAGAGACTATCACTTGATGGACTTCAAGGAGGAAGAGGAGGTCTGAAGATTTCCCCATCCCCCCCCCTCCCACCCGTGTATCCTTTGGCAGTTCAAATAAAGCTTCGGGCCTGTGAACTCTTTACTCCCTCCCCTACCCCACCTTCTCCCCCCCCCCCCCCATCACACCCGTTGCCCATTTGAATGTTATTTGACTGTATAACTGGACTTTTTGTGAAATGTTTTTTTAAGTACTGCTTTCAGGGTAATGCGGCGTCATGCATGATGTGATGTTTCGGGGTATTACTACTCTGCACAACACATTAGGCATCATACCGCAGGATGAATGTAATTTATTTGTATGCTTGGCAATGTATTGTTATGTAGTGTATTTATGCGCTGCGTCGCAGTACAGAATGTACCCTGTTTAAGTATTTGTTTTTTGTATATTTTCTTGCAAAATAAAGTATACATTTTCAATCAAAAAATGTGACTCAGAAAACTGCTGCACGAACCATTTTGAGGTGCTTTTGAAGCACTTTTGAAGAGCTTTACAGGCGCTTCCTATTCATTTCAATGTAGAGAGGTACTTTTGAGGTGCTTTTTTTTAGCTCTCCAAACAACGCCTCACCCCAGAGTGAAAGCACTCATTGATTTTAATAGGAAGCAGTTTTTGTGAGCTTTTCAGGCGCTTTTATTAACACAAAAGCGCTTGAAAAAGTCATCAGTGTGAAAGGGGTTTTATTTATTTATCTTATTAATAGGTATTTACCATAATGTTTGGTTTTATGCATAGCACTTATTTGAATATTGTAGAGCCAGCACGTTTGTTTTTTTTTTCTACTAGGAGATGTTATTAACCATCATTTTTGTTTATATTGTCCAGTGTTATTGAAAAACAGCTTTGTTTGTTTCATCCTAGACCACAATGCATGAGAAACTGTATTACTATTACACAAGATCACACCCAAATGTTCAAAGCGGAGGGGATGTATTTTGTTCCTGTCACAGCCAGGTGTATGTCTGTCTGCATGCCTAGGGAAAAACTCTCCAGGAAGAAGTTCTTTCATTACATGTCACTGCCAAATGAGTCAGAATGTTTGAGCGCCCAGTCACCTATATAGAGTAACACAACTCATTGCTACCATCAGTGAATAACTGGCTTTCACATCCCCAGTTTTGACACCTCTCGGACATTTCCCCTTTGGCTATGTACATCACTAGTAAATGCTAAACCTTGCAAAAGTACCAGATCTTTTACTCCCCCTTTCTCAAGTTGCCTTTAAATAAATCAGTTAGTCTCTTAAACATATACATTTCATAATTTAAATATATATATTTTTGAGTAAAAATACAATACAGTTTCACATAATAAAGCTAAAACATTTCCAAAGAATTCTTTAAAACTTTGCTGCTTCCATAGTTTTTTTTTTTTTTTTCTAGAGAGCAGTCTCTCTTTGAATAAATTGCTCTTTTCTTTCAGGCATCAGCTATAGAATTCCATAATCTAACAGAAAAAAGTAGTAGGTAGGGTCATAACCCAAAAACAAAAATGTGGTGGCCACATTTATTTTAATTTTTCAGACTAAAAACATTATCAACAAGTACAGAAAATACCCATTGATCTTGCCAGAAATGCAGTGTCCCTGTTACTTTTTGTGGGCTGAAAAGACAGTAAAAACAAATGTTTCTCTTTTATAAATTACTAATGCCATCAATCCACCATGTAATGGAGATAAACAAAAGCAGTCCATTCTGTGGAACAACCACAGCTCCCTCTATAGATGCAGTTGGGGAAAGAGAGCAGCCACCCAGGAAAAGCAAGTGTGTTATATGCAGGACTACTAGGTGAAAATAAGTGAGAAAAGCCTGAAAAAAAGAAAACTATTGCAGCCACTCCATCTAATGCCGCGTACACACGAGCGGACTTTACGGCAGACTTTGTCTGGTGGACTTTTTGATGGACTTACGACGGACTTTCTTGCCTACACACGATCAACCAAAGTCCAACGGATTCGTACGTGATGACGTACGACCGGACTAAAACAAGGAAGTTCATAGTCAGTAGCCAATAGCTGCCCTAGCATTGGTTTTTGTCCGTCGGACTAGCATACAGACGAGCGGACTTTTCGACCGGACTCGAGTCCATCGGAAAGATTTGAAACATGTTTCATTTCTAGGTCTGTCGAACTTTTGGGGACAAAAAGTCCGCTGGAGCCCACACACAAACGAATTGTCCGCCGGACCAAGTATGCCGTAAAGTCCAGTCGTGTGTATGCGGCATAAGGACTGGTAAGCTGTAGTAAATCATTTGTTTTTTGGATGTGGATTTAGATATATTTTAAAGCAATGTAATTTGCAACAACATCTTAGGAAGGATAGATCAGCAACTTCAGTCTCTTTTTATTTTAGTAGAACAAATTAGTACTAGGGATATGATAAGTATCGAGCATGCCGTTGCCGTCTGAGCTCTGAAAATACTGGTTGCCTACAAGTCATGTTGATATTCTGATTTTCATATTTCTAACACTGAGAACTGAGCGATCTAACACCACCGATCGCTTGGTCCTCGCAGCTCTGTGAGCAGAGAGCTGCTGACTGTCACAGCTGTCTGCTCTGCCCCCTCCTCACTCACTGGAGAGCTGGGCTGTGGAGGGAAGGAGTGGCCGACTCAGGCGCTCAGCAGCTCGCTGAAAGCCTGAGCGGGGTGCCGGTCCAGGGATCTGGGTGGATCCCAACTCTATGGTCATGATGATGCCTGAGCCTGGACCGACTCTCTCTCTCTGTGACGTCAGCAGAGAGCAAACTTTATCCCATTCTCTGTTGAAAACGGGACACAGAATTCTATTTTGGAAAATGAGTTGCCACAGTTAAGCTGTGCACAGCCTTGATTTAGTTAAAGAGGAGCTCCAGGCTCCCTCCATAAAATTAAAAGTCAGCGGCTACAAATACTATAGCTACTGACATTTAATGTTAGGACACTTACTGTCCAGGGATCCAGCGATCTCCTCACCTGAGCCAATTCTTCAATCGGATGTGAGTGCAGGTGCCGACATCTCAAGTAAGGGAAATAGGCAGTCAAGCCTTGTGGCTTCACAGCTGGTTTCCTACTGCGCATGCACTAGCCGTGCTGAGCATTGTGAATGGTCCTGTAGTCTTCTGAGACCTGTGATTTGTACCAGAAGACTGCAGTGGATGGAGGGGGCGATCTTCCGGCTCAGAACCAGGTACCTGCTCTCCCCCAAAAAGTGACAAATGTGGCAGAGGAGGGGGGGATTTAAGATAATCGGTGATTTGAACTGTGAAAGCTTGAAATGCTTGACTGAAAGCTGGAACCTTGACTGTTGACTTATGCCCTGTACACACGGTCGGATTTTCCGACGGGAAATGTGTGATAGGACCTTGTTGTCGGAAATTCCGACCGTGTGTGAGCTCCATCACACATTTTCCATCGGAATTTCCGACACACAAAGTTTGAGAGCTTGCTATAAAATTTTCCGACAACAAAATCCATTGTCGCAAATTCCGATTGTGTGTATAAAAATCCGACGCACAAAGTGCCACGCATGCTCAGAATAAATTAAGAGACGAAAGCTATTGGCTACTGCCCTGTTTATAGTCCCAACGTACGTGTTTTACGTCACCGCGTTCAGAACGATCGGATTTTCCGACAACTTTGTGTGACCGTGTGTATGCAAGACAAGTTTGAGCCAACATCCGTTGGAAAAAATCCAATGGATTTTGTTGTCAGAATGTCCGATCAATGTCCGACCAATGTCCGACCGTGTGTACAGGGCATTAGAGTAAGTAGTAGATACTGGGCCTTGAATAGTCCTAGTAAAAGACTATAGCTCAATTATCTATCCTTTTCTTTTGCATTTGGACACATACTGTTCTTTTTATGTCTTAGTTTATATTATCAGTTTAAAGCAGACCTCTGTTGTTTTCTTTTAAAATACCCATCATAGAAAAAAGTGTACACAAGCACTTCTCACCCTCTCCATGCTCCAGTGCTACCCTTCATGTCCTCCTTCACTGCTGGCAGCCAGATATCCTTCAAATTGAAGTGCTTCTACCTGTGTAGAAGCTGGAATTGGCCTTTAATTACATAAAAAAAAAAACCTTATAAAGAAAAATGTCTAAACTAGCAGGCTATAACATTCTAATAAATCCACAACCGCGCACCTTACTCTCTCTGTGTGACAAAATACTTAAGGATTTTGAAGTTATTAAAATTGAAATTTCAGTATTGAAAAGCAGTTACACTAATTATTTTGTCACATCCTAAAAAGATCTACAGTAACTGAAATAATATTTTCCTGTATTTAAAGACATTGTACTTTTCTACCACTATATAATAGACAACACACAAAGCCTTTGCAAAAACAGATTTGGAAGATGCCGAATGTGCACAAATTATTTTGACTAACTGTGCGCAAAAATCAAATGTGGCTTTTCAAGCAAATGTCACAGCTTACTGTAGAAAGAAACAAATAGTATTTCCCTGCACTCAGATGTGCTATCTAAACTACAGCTGCCGTTTATTATCCACCAGGGATATAAGAAAACTTTAGGGGCTCATTTACACTTGTATTGGTCTATGAAAAGCAATCTGCAGTGGATCTCTTTTCAGAAAAACATACAGAAGCAGCTGCCAGGCATTCAGTGATACTTTTGCCTTCTGAATGCCCATTTATTTTTTCATTAAAGCTAAACAGGGTTTTTCAATATAAATACAGTGCAACAACTGCAAGTCTAGTTTTTGACTCACTTGAATGAGTCGCATTTAGTGGCATTAATGTCCTGCAGACATGACATGGTTGTAATTTTTGTTGCAATATATGTATTTTAAGACTGGCAGTCATAGCAGGGGGGTGGTAGAGCCTAAACCGCCTATTTTTACTGCGCCCTCAAGCAGAACCGGGCAAAGATTTTTGACTACTTAAGCGAAGGAGTCCTTAAGGTATGACAGCGGAGCCTGGTGAACATGGCTTGTGGGGTCACCGGGGGGGGGGGGGGAGCACATTGTGGCGGTGGTGGAATTAATAGGTGGCTTCACAGCCATTTGTATCACTTTCACATGAAAGTTGACAGTCGGCTTTAATAAAGTTCACACAAAGTAAAAATACACGTGTACACCACTGTAGAGATTTGAATTCCCAGCAATCTCGACTGGGGATTCTGATTTTATTGCCCCACCTATCCTGGCGCACTGGCCCTGACCACAAGTGAATTTGAACAGAAACTCCATGTAGGTCTATGGACAACCTCCAGTCATTTGTCCATAAATTCACATATGCAGGGAGAACTTGGGAAAAAAAAAGGACAATTGCATGTAAAACCCATGATACACGTCTGGCATTGTGTTAATTACAGCAACCCTTTTTTAAACACAGGGGAGAAAAAAAGAGAAAATAACTTTTGAGAAAAAAAATCACACAGCTTGCTTAATGGCTTTGTTTGTGTAGGACACATATGGGTTAAAAGGTTATCAAGTCAAGTATCAAGTGAAAACCTAAAAGCTGTTGGTATGGGAAATACCTGTATGATGCTAGACAGTAAGGTTTGGGACAGAGTGAATTATCATTTTCCTGAATTCATTGCTAGAGTTGTTAAAACGATTCTATAGTTCCCTGCATTAAGGTAAAAATGGTCTCTGTATTTGTATCACATCCTCACCCCTTTATATACTTACCTGAGTCCTCACTCTGTCCAGCACTGTGCCATCTGTAGAGGCTCACTCCTCTGTCCCTGTATACCCAGGACAGAGAGGCAGCAGTGGGAGCCATTGGCTCCTGCTGCTGTCAATCAATTCCTCTGAGCGGGGAGCAGGGCCCAGCTGCACTGTGTGTGTCTATGGACGCACACAGCCAGACTCAGGAGCTAGCCCGCATGTCTGCCACTTGCTGTGGGGGTACACAAAGAAGAGATGAAGCCAAGAGCATCGTTGGGGTACCCTAGAAGAGCTAATGCAATGATTAAGCACAGGAGTGTAAAACATGTTTGCTGACCAAGCACATACCGTGTGTGTCATGTTGCTGCTTTTATGAAGTTTCAATAAAGAAGTGATTTTATCCCTGGAAGTGTTGCCAATCTCTCCTTCTTCTACCCTAGAAGAAGTGGTTCAGGCCTACTCTGTGCAATTCCATTGCACAGAGCAGGTAAGTATAACATGTTTGTTATTTTAAGAAATAAGAACTTTTATAACCACTTTATGCTTAGCCACCCTCTCCTTCCAAAACTAACAAATATTCCAAACCTACATGCTTATGAAAAGCTCTTACAGAAGAAACCTCTTTGAACAGTTAAGGCATATCTGCATGGTCATGGTCAGCTTGAGAACATGCTAGTCTGAAGACACCCTCCGCATATTTTGACAGCGATAAATAAAGACTAGTCATCTAGTGAAGGGCTGTAAAAAGAGATAAGCCTAATTGACTAGGTTAAAAAAAACATTTGAGATTTTTATATTAGGTGATCTTAAAAAATGTTGATATGGGGGCATGTCAGATTGTCTAGCTATTATCCAAGCAGTTGAATTTTGATCAGACATTTAAAGGTGTGCATTTCTTTTTTTCCTGTGAGGTCTAAAAAAGGATTACAGATATCCAGCTATGGGCTTATTAAAAAGTAGATATTTTACACATTTTAAAAACCACCTTGATAAATTAAAAACCATTACAGAACTGATTTTTCTGGATACAAAAAATGAAAATGTAAAATTCTGAATCTTAAAAGTTGTTATCTGTAGAATTCACAGAAATACAAGTAAGTTACAGTATATTCATATAGTAAATACTTTAAATGTTTACAGTTACTGTATTTTTTGAATTTACTGTTACTACTTTGAAAATGAGGAAGCATTTATAAAATGTGGTCTGGCATTTGACATTATTTACATATGACATTTGAACTGACTTATCTAGAATCCATGTGACATTATAAGAGCTGGCTGGTGATTCAAACTGACATCAACCATGTAAAGAGTGCAGACATTACAATAGGATTTATTTAAACACAGCTATAATTTTGATTAAAAAAAAAGTCACCTACATTAAATATGAGGATTTTAACAAACTATATTTCATATTTTTGCCTCCTTCTCTTCTACAGAAAATGGTATAGGGTATGCCAGTGCACTTACTGAACCTTAACTTTATTATAATGGCCTGATCCCTTCTAGTGTCATAATGAGATATTACCCCTCATCCAGCAACACTTTAAACATACCAAAAAAGAGATGAACTTTTTTTAAATTGGCTTCATAAAGTATTTGTAAACTAAATACCTGAAAGCATGCGTGGGTAATTTTGTGATTGAGACACTGAACTTTGTTAGTGATGACAAAAAACATTATAAAACTGTGGCCTAAAACTCAAGAAATGTATAAGTATGAAAAATAATGAATGATACTGAGGCACTGAATGAAGATAATGAACGCGTGGGTAAAATCAATCGTTATCAAATGTACTATCTGGGTCTGGCTGTGATGAATGTTCATTTTGAAAACTGCTTTAAGACTTAGGCAGGCCATACATTATGTAATTTTCTCTATTGTATTCTGACAGCAGGAGGTTTCCCAGCCATCAGAATACATTGATCACTACTGGTGGCTATAGCATCCGGCAGGGATTGTATGAAAAAAAACAACAGGCTGGTTGTACCGAAGCTGATCGTTAGATCGACTTCAGTCCAACCAGCCTGCCCATAGATGGATCGAAATTCGGCTGGTTCCTGCTGAACCGGCTGAATTTTGATCCATCTATGGCCAGCTTTAGAAGGTCACACTTGATATATCGTAGACAGCACACTGAGCAGCACTGGAAGGAAGTGTCTATTTTCACTGCCTTTACAAAATATTTAGAACATGGTAAAACTATGCTTGATCCAGTCAGTAAGGGTTGTGCTTGATTGTATTTTGTAAAGTGCTGCACAAACTTTTGGTGCTATATAAATCCTGTATAATAATAATAATAATAAAGATAAAAATATATAACATTTCTATGTGGCTTTGGAACAGGTAGGCAGGCACAGAAAAGGATGAAGGGATGCAAGGTAGAATACTTTATTAGGTGCTAACAATGGCACAGCCTTTTTCGTGTAAGCTGTCAAAAGTTTTCAGTTATGCCCATCGAGTGGTCTGGATGTCAGTGTTAACATGAACTGTTTTAACTACTTCAACTCTCACATCTGTATACCCCTTATGGCAGTGCTGTCTTTAGGCCGACAAGGCCCAGGCTGGCACTTTGTGGGAGGCGGCAAGAAAGCCCCCCCCCCGACCCATCCTACCGAGTCCCGGCTCCCCCCGCAACTGCCTCCTGTGCGGTGCTAATAAATATTATGACCAGTAGTTTGGGCATGTTTGGCTGAGGGGGGTGGAGCGACTGGTGTCCCCATAAGCGGCCGGTGACTGACTGCATTCCATTTAACTGGTGGAGGCGGAGCCTACTGCTCTGCCTATCCTCCTCCGTGCGGCTTTGGTTCACTGGCTGCATCTTCTCCCCGGCCCGGGTCTGTCTGTGACGTTAGGAGGAGGAGGAGAGAGAGGTGCATAAGGGGAACCCCAGGCAGCGGCCAGGACAGCAGGTGAAATTCATTTCTATTACTATAGCAGAAATGAGCAGTGCTCATTTTTATGTTTGGATCTCATCTGAATTTTTTTTTTAGCAGCTGCCTATAGACTGGATGTTTGTTTGATTCTCACTCATTTGATACGTTTAAGCCTTATGATTTCCACTATTTCCTAAAGCACTTGGGTGTGCGAGCCCCATTTTGTTCACATTTATTTCAATTCATTAAGTGTTCTTGCATAGCAAGACCACTTACTGTTATCTCACATATATATTATTATTCTTATTATAGCCAAATTTACCACCCTAACTCCTCCCACAGTTTTTACACTACATAGACAAGTGATATACCGAAACGTGCGGATTGTTCCCGATTGGTGTGCTATTACTTTGTTGAACATTTCGCTAAATGGTTCACAAAATATTGTCATTTTTGCGGCAAAATTGGTCCCATAGGAATGAATGGGAAAATGTTCAAAACTAGAGTGGGAGGTGACAAAAGCTGAAAAATCAGGACATGATTTCTAAACTGCCGCCACTCCCTCATTTTCAAGCCCACCTACACAAATCTTATATCAAAACGTTCAGCTATCCCTGCTGCCACTAAACATGTCCACGGCTAAGACATAGTCATGATAGTTTTCACAATATGACCATTTGTTTGCAACTCACGCCATCCATTGACATTCATTGAAACTACACTCTAGCCACTTCAAATTTGAAGGGCAATATCTAAACTGTGACCGTGCCTCCGTTTTTAATATTTCAGAGACATACTATGCATAGAAATCTAGGTCTGGGTCTTGTGATTCTCACAATATAAAGCTCTTCACTGTAGGATTTATAGTTTTTAAAATATGATCGTTTGAAGTACTGCAGTTATTACAGCTATCATGATCCTGTGTATTGAGCAGTGGTTATGAAGTTATGCTTCAAACAGGGCATGAGCGTTGCTAGGAAACAGTGGTTGTAAACACAAGATGCTGAGACCCCCCAAATGCATGTGGTCATACCTTCATCTGCTAGGCTTTATAATACTTGTAGACTACTGGTGGAGGCAAGATTGGTGTGCTATTACTTTGTGGAACGTTTCGCCGAATGGTTCACGAAATATCGTCATTTTTGCGGCGAAATTGGTCCCATAGGAATGAATGGCGAAATGTTCAATGTCATTTAATTGGTGTGCTATTACCTTGTGGAACTTTGTGAAAAGCTGAAAAATACCAGTGTGAATCCGGCCTCAATGTCATTTAATTGGTGTGCTATTACTTTGTGGAACGTTTCGCCGAATGGTTCACGAAATATCGTCGTTTTTGCGGCGAAATTGGTCCCATAGGAATGAATGGGGAAATTTTCAAAACTAGAGTGGGAGGTGACAAAAGCTGACAACCCCATAATCAGCCAAAACATTATGACCACCCCATGATCAGCCAAAACATTATGACAGCCCCATGAAAAAAAAAAATATTTTTGAAAAAAAAAAATCATTTTTGAAAAAAAAAAATCATTTTTGAAAAAAAAAAATAATAATTTTTGAAAAAAAAAATCATTTTTGAAAAAAAAAAAAATTCATTTTTGAAAAAAATAAATATATATTTTTGAAAGAAAAATCATTTTTGGAAAAAAAAAATTCATTTTTGAAAAAAAAATAAATTCATTTTTGAAAAAAAAAATCATTTTTGAAAAAAAAAATCATTTTTGAAAAAAAAAAATTCATTTTTGAAAAAAAAAATTTTTTTTTAAAAATTCATAATTTTTGAAAAAAAAAATTATTTTTGAAAAAAATGTTCAGCTCTTTCAGCTAATGATGAGACTTCGTCAACTTTTTTACTACTATTTATACTTTTTAAAATATTAAGCTTTTTAACACTTTTCACAGTAACTCCAGCCACTCCAACCACACAACATTTACTCAAGCCACTCCACCCAGTTACTCCGCCCACTCCAGTTGTAGAGGCAAGAACACTTTTCACAATTTCCCCAGAAATTGTAGCTTTTCTAGTTTATATTACTAGTGTAATGTGCGTGTGCCAATCACAGAGTGCTCAATATGGAAATAATATACAGAACATGATATTGCAAAATGATCCATGCTACAAACTCACTTCAGCCCCAGAAGATTTTACCCCCTTCCCGACCAGAGCACTTTTTGGCGATTCGGCACTGCGTCGCTTTAACTGAAAATTGAGCGGTAGTGCGATATTGCACCCAAACAAAATTGACGTCCTTTTTTTCCCACAAATAGAGCTTTCGTTTGGTGGTATTTGATCACCTCTGCGGTTTTTATTTTTTGCGCTATAAACAAAAAAGAGAGACGATTTTGAAAAAAAAACACAATATATTTTACTTTTTGCTATAATAAATATCCCCCAAAGACATATAAAAACTATTTTTCCCCAGTTTAGGCCGATATGTATTCTTCTACATATTTTTGGTAAAAAAATAAAAAAAAAATTGCAATAAGCGTATATTGATTGGTTTGCGCAAAAGTTATAGCGTCTACAAAATAGGGGATAGTTTTAATGGCATTTTTATTATTTTTTTTTTTATTAGTAATGATGGCGATCTGTGATTTTTATCGGGACTGCGACATTATGGGGGACACATCGGACACTTTTGACACTATTTTGGGACCATTGTCATATATACAGCGATCAGTGCTATAAAAATGCACTGATTGCTGTGTAAATGACACCGGCAGGGAAGGGGTTAACCACTAGGGGGCGATGAAGGGGTTAAGTGTGTCCTAGAGAGTCATTCTAACTGTGGGAGGGATGGGCTTCAACTCATATGACAGCGATCACTGCTCTCAATGACAGAGAGCAGTGATCTCTGTCATGACACAAGGCAGAACGAGGAAATGTCTTGTTTACATACTGTAGGCACTTCCCCGTTCTGCGGCTCCATGACACGATCGCCAGAAGTCCCTCACCTCTTAAAGGGGATGTACAGGTATGCCCATTTGTCCACCGCTGCCATTGTGCAAACTTTGCAGTGCATGAACTTTCACTGAATGTGGACTGTTTAACCGCTTGCTGCCCGCCAGCCATCATATGACGGCCAGGCGGTGCGGCTCTTGTTCTGGGCGGGTGTCATATGACATCCGTCCATTTAAACAGGGCATGCACGTGATCATGTGCGCACAGCCCTGTACCTTCGGTGGCGGTGTGTCACGGAGACACTGCTCGCCACTGATGGGGGTGAACAGCCATTGGGCAAGGCTGTTTCCCATGTGATCAGCCGTGATGAAGTCATGACCGATCACAGATGGTACCGTCCCACTTTGCACGGTGCATTCCCGTGAACACTGCTCGTCACCGATGCTGATAAACAGCCATTGGCCGGCGGCTGTTTACCATGTGATCGGCTGTGATCCTTTCACAGCCAATTACTAAATGTAAACACAGAGTGGTACCAAGACGTTACCAGGTTCTCCTCCTCACACACCAATCGTTTGTGAGAAGGAGATTGAGGTAACATCTCGTTACCACTTACAGTGTACACCAATCGCACTGCTTGCCCCCCCAATAAAGAGGACCTGTCACCACCCATCAAAGTACCTGTCACCCCCATCAAAGTACCTGTCACAGTTCATCTGAGTACCCAAGTACCTGAGTATCTGTCACAGTCCATCTGAGTACCTGTCACAGTCCATCTGAGTACCCCAGTACCTGTCACAGTCTATCTGAGTACCTGAGTACCTGTCACAGTTCATCTGAGTACCCGAGTACCTGAGTACCTGTGACAGTCCATATGAGTACCTGAGTACCTGTCACAGTCCATATGAGTACCTGAGTACCTGTCACAGTCCGTCTGAGTACCCTAGTACCTGTCACAGTCCATCTGAGTACCTGAGTACCTGTCAAAGTCCATCTGAGTACCCGAGTACCTGTCACAGTGTCTGGACTGGGCTCAGCCCTTCCTTCTCTGAGCTGGCCGGTCAGCTGTTGGCTAATTGCTAGCTCCCATCTCTCTCCACAGTTACCCAGCTGTTGATCCTGCTCATCAGTCCTGCCTACTTAAGCCATCCAGTCCAGAGGAGCTCTGCCTTCACCTTGGACGCATCACAAGAAACTATCTCCTGTGTTCCTATTTAAAGACTGGCTTTGCTGACATCCCTTCTGGCTCCAGATCCTGCTTGTTGTTCCACTAATTTGATCCCTGACTTCTGCTTGGCTGACTATCCGTTCTGGTTACTGAACTTTGGCTATGTTTTGACTACGTTTGTTCTTTTTACTTTTTATTATTAAACAAGTGTGATTTAACTGTACTTCTGTCTTGGTCTTATTTCATGGTATCTGACACACAGTTCATCTGAGTACCCGAGTACCTGTCACAGTCCATATGAGTACCTGAGTACCTGTCACAGTCCATATGAGTACCTGAGTACCTGTCACAGTCCATCTGAGTACCTGAGTACCTATCACAGTTCATCTGAGTACCCGAGCACCTGTTACAGTCCACCTGAGTACCCGGGTACCTGTCACAGTTCATCTGAGTACCCGAGTACCTGAGTACCTGTCACAGTTCATCTGAGTACCCGAGTACCTGAGTATCTGTCACAGTTCATTTGAGTACCCGAGTACCTGTCACAGTCCATCTGAGTACCTGAGTACCTATCACAGTTCATATGAGTACCGAGTACCTGTCATCACCCTTCAGAGTACCTGAGTACCTGTCACAGTTCATATGAGTACCAAGTACCTGAGTACCTGTCATCACCCTTCAGAGTACCCAGATACCAGTCACCAGCCCATCAGAGTACCCAAGTACCCATCTGTAGTCCATCAGTGTACCCGAGTACCTGTCACCAGGCCATCAGAGTACCTGAGTACCTGTCACCAGCCCATCAGAGTACCCGAGTACCTGTCACCAGCCTATAAGAGTACCCGAGTACCTGTCTGCAGCTCATCAAGTTACCCCAGTACTTGTCTCCAGCCCATCAGAGTACCCGAGTACCTATCTGCAGCCCATTAGAGCACCCGAGTACCTATCTGCAGCCCATGCCTCATAGAATATAAGTGGGGTGTTTGCTTTCCAAAATGGGGTCATTTTGTGGGCAATTCCACTGTCCTGGTGCTCAAGGATCTTCAAAAAGTGTGATAGGTAGGAATGAAATGAGATGTGTAATTTATGCTCCTAGAACGCCTCAAGGTACTACTTCAATATTGGGCCTCTGTATGTGGCCAGGCTGTGTACAAGTCTCACACATGTGGTATTGCCATACTCTGGAAGTGTAACAGAATGTATTTTGGGATGTAATTTTTGCTATATGCATGCTATGTGTTATAAATATCTTCTAAACTGACAACTTTGTTTAAAAAAAAATGTGTTTTCATTTTTTTTCCACATTTTCCAAAAACTTCTTTAAAAAAATGAACCATTCAAAAGACTCATTATGCCTCATAGATTATACGTTGGGGTGTTTGCTTTCCAAAATGGGGTCATTTTGTGGGCAATTCCATTGTCCTGGTGCTCTAGGGTGTTCAAAATTTAGGTGATTGAGAAATGAGACGTGTAATTTATGCTTGTAGAACGCCTGAAGGTGAAGAGTAGCAGAATGTATTTTGGGGTGTAATTTGTTGTATGCATATGCTGTGTGTGAGAAATAACCAGATAATATGATAACTTTGTAAAAAAAAAATAAAAAAAAAATCTTAATTTTGCAAAGAATTGTGGGAAAAAATTACAACTCACCATGCTACTTAATACCTTGGAATGTCTACTTTCTAAAAAGAGGTAATTTGGGGGTATTTGTACTTTCCTAACTTGTTAGTGTCTCAAGAAATCAGATACACCTAATGTACTGAAGGCCTGATCAGATGTGATCAATTTTCAGTGATTGGCACCATAGTTTGTAGGCTCTATAACTTTCACAAAGACCAAATAATATACACTAATTTGGGTTATTTTTACCAAAGCTATGTAGCAGTTTTGGCCAAAATTTATGAAGAAAAATTACTAATTTGCAAAATTTTATGACAGAAACAAAGAAAAAGGCCTTTTTTCACAAAATTTACAGTCTTTTTTATTTATAGCACAAAAAAACTAGAAAAACTACAATTTCTGGGGAAATTGTGAAAAGTGTTCTTGCCTCTACAACTGGAGTAGGCGGAGTAACTGGGTGGAGTGGCTTGAGTAACTGTTGTGTGGTTGGAGTGGCTGGAGTTACTGTGAAAAGTGTTAAAAAGCTTAATATTTTAAAAAGTATAAATAGTAGTAAAAAAGTTGACGAAGTCCCATCATTAGCTGAAAGAGCTGAACATTTTTTTCAAAAATAATTTTTTTTTTCAAAAATTATGAATTTTTAAAAAAAAATTTTTTTTTTCAAAAATGAATTTTTTTTTTCAAAAATGATTTTTTTTTTCAAAATTTTTTTTTTTTTCAAAAATGATTTTTTTTTTAAAAAATTAATTTTTTTTTTTTTTTCAAAAATGATTTTTTTTTTCAAAAATGATTTTTTTTTCAAAAATGATTTTTCTTTCAAAAATATATTTTTTTTTTTCAAAAATGATTTTTTTTTTTTTTCATAAATGATTTTTTTTTCAAAAATGAATTTTATTTTTCAAAAATGATTTTTTTTTTTTTTTTCATGGGGCGGTCATAATGTTTTGGCTGATCATGGGGTAGTCATAATGTTTTGGCTGATTATGGGGTTGTCAGCTTTTGTCACCTCCCACTCTAGTTTTGAACATTTCCCCATTCATTCCTATGGGACCAATTTCGCCGCAAAAACGACGATATTTCGTTAACCATTCGGCGAAACGTTCCACAAAGTAATAGCACACCAATCTTGCCTCCACCAGTAGTCTACAAGCATTATCAAGCCTAGCAGATGAAAGTATGACCATATGCATTTGGGAGGTCTCAGCATCTTGTGTTTACAACCACTGTTTCCTAGCAACGCTCATGCCCTGTATGAAGCATAACTTCATAACCACTGCTCAATACACAGGATCATGATAGCTGTAATAACTGCAGTACTTCAAACGATCGTATTTTAAAAACTATAAATCCTACAGCGAAGAGCTTTATATTGTGAGAATCACAAGACCCAGACCTAGATTTTTATGCATAGTATGTCTCTGAAATATTAAAAATGAAGGCACGGTCACAGTTTAGATATTGCCCTTCAAATTTGAAGTGGCTAGAGTGTAGTTTCAATGAATGTCAATGGATGGCGTGAGTTGCAAACAAATGGTCATATTGTGAAAACTATCATGACTATGGCTTAGCCGTGGACATGTTTAGCGGCAGCAGGGATAGCTGAACGTTTTGATATAAGATTTGTGTAGGTGGGCTTGAAAATGAGGGAGTGGCGGCAGTTTAGAAATCATGTCCTGATTTTTCAGCTTTTGTCACCTCCCACTCTAGTTTTGAACATTTTCCCATTCATTCCTATGGGACCAACTTTGCCGCAAAAATGACGATATTTTGTGAACCATTTGGCGAAACGTTCCACAAAGTAATAGCACACCAATTGGGAACAATCCGCACGTTTCAGTATATCACTTGTCTATGTAATGTAAAAACTGTGGGAGGAGTTAGGGTGGTAAATTTGGCTATAATAAGAATAATAATATATATGTGAGGTAACAGTAAGTGGTCTTGCTATGCAAGAACACTTAATAAAAAACCCACTAGTGATTAAATACCACCAAAAGAAAGCTCTATTTGTGGGAAAAAAGGACGCAAATTACATATGGGTACAGTGTTGCATGACTGAGTAATTGTCATTCAAAGTGTGAGAGCGCTGAAAGCTGAAAATTGGTCTGGCATGAAGGGGGTATAAGTGCCCTGTATTGAGGTGACTAATGAGTTTGCATTGATTTCAGCATGTGCAAAGTGCCCCATGCATGCTGAAATCAATGCAAACTCATTAAAGAGGAGTTCCGCTTCCTCCCCCGTGATAAAATTAAAAGATCTCTTTCACACGGGCAGTCCTCATGATGGACTCAGCTTTGCTCAGTGGGGCATCGATCCGTTGATCCCCACTGAGCAGGCAGATGACAGGTCTGTCTCCACTCACTGTGCAGGGACGAACCTCTCAGAGCCCCGCTGTCCTCTATGGGGGAATCGGATGAAAACAAATCCGCCTGTCCATTTTCAACCGATCTGCCAGCAAGATGGAAAATCAGGTCTCCATCCGTCTGGATTTTGCAGACAGGATCGGATAGCAGCGGGTGTCAGCAGACATGTCATCGCTGACATCCACCACTCCATAGGAGTGAATGAAGCGTCCGATCAGGTCCACCTGAAAAATTGACAGGCAGACCTGATCGGACAGCCCCTGTGAAAGGGCCCAAAGTCAGTAGCTACAAATACTGTAGCTGCTGACTTTCAATATTAAGACACTTATATGTCCAGGGTTCCTGCAATGTCGACACCCCAGACGATTTTTGGCTGGGATTGGTTCTCGGGTGCTGCCACCACCATTATGGGCGGTTCCCTACTGCGCATGTGCGAAGCGTGCTGTGCTGAATGGTGCGGCGGAGAAGGGGGTGTGGTTTACAGATTATAGGGTGGGTCTTAAACAGGATGGGTTGTGGCCTTGACAGGGAGGGGTGGGTCATATTTAAATTAGGGGGTGCACAAGTTCAGTCAGGCCTAGGGCAGCACAAAACCTAAATACACCACTGCCTTATGGGCCAGAGCAATTTCTACATCTCTTCATTGGACCTGTTTATTCAAAAATACTTTTGTCATTACTTAAAATTACAAAGTAATACATATACAGTATTGCTTTTTGGGGCATTACTATATATAAAAAGTCTAAATTGCATTCTATAATTTGCCCTCCTTAAAAACTACACTAAAATTATGATTCTGGTACAAAGGGTTTTTTTTTTTAATATTTAGATTTTTTTTACACTCTTTAATATTATATTTCATTTAACCTCTATGCGATTTTGAAGACAACCAAACTAAACAAAAACATATTTCATTAAAAATTACATCTGTAATGTTGAGTTTAAAAAATACAAAAGTTTAAAACCACAAAACAGCCACAATTGACTTACGCAAGGCTGACAATAATTAACTTATACTGTACATGTTAAGCGGTACTCTCCAAAACCATTTGGGGGTCATTTACTATAGAGCTGCGATGCTAATTAGCGCTAATTGCCACGAATTAGCGCTAATTAGCGCTAAAACGGTTTTCACTATAGCGCTGGTGAGAAAATACTCCCAAAATCGAATTTACTATAGTTCCCTGAAACCAAATAGCGCCCAAACCCTTATGCCCCGTACACACGGTCGGAGTTTGTTCAGACATCCCGACAACAAAATCCTAGGATTTTTTCCGACGGATGTTGGCTCAAACTTTTCTTGCATACACACGGTCACACAAAGTTGTCGGAAAATCCGATCGTTCTAAACGCGGTGACGTAAAACATGTACGTCGGGACTATAAACGGGGCAGTGGCCAATAGCTTTCATCTCTTTATTTATTCTGAGCATGCGTGGCACTTTGTCCGTCGGATTTGTGTACACACGATCGGAATTTCCAACAACGGATTGTCGGAAAATTTTATATCCTGCTCTCAAACTTTGTGTGTTGGAAAATCCGATGGAAAATGTGTGATGGAGCCTACACACGGTCGGAATTTCCGACAACAAGGTCCTATCACACATTTTCCGTCGGAAAATCCGACCGTGTGTACGGGGCATTACTCTGCTAAAACCTGGAGAATTGCACATGGAAATAATGTTTAGAGCAAGATATAATTGCTTAAATGGTACTGAAATATGTGGTATATTATTTAAAGATAATCTGCTTTTAAACTGTGTGAAAAAGTAATTTCTACACTGAAATATCTTTAAAAGTCTGAGAAGTGAAAAATTCCCTGTTTTGGACAACTAGGTACCAACACAACTGAGCATGCTCAGACCTGAAAATAACTCTCATTTTAACTCAAGTGTCTTTTTTAGCCGGCTCTATAGTAAATACCAAAATTAGAGCTAATTAGAGAGCATTTTTTTAAGTGAAAATCTGCTCTATTTTAGTCCAAATCAAGTTTCAGCCATTGATTCTAATGAAGGGTCATAACATTATGCTGGGGCCCACATGGGATGGCTCAGAGGGGGCTGCAGTTTTCTCTCTTCCTTTTCTATTTTATTTTAGGTTGCCATTGGTTGCCACTAATTCTCTGGGAAGCAACAGCCAGGGGATTGGTAGCAAGGGCCAGCGTTGGATTGGAAGATTTTGGCGGGCGCTGAGCCAGCGCAGAAGGAGCCTATATAAGGGACTAAGTACAGTGGCTCACTGACCGTTTGAAGCAGGACCAGTGACACGGAGCTCCGCAGCATGAAGCGCCATTCGCTGAGCAGTCGGGAGACATTCCTGTGTCGCCTTCTCGAAAAACCCGAAGGAGAGGGCGGTGAAGAATGGCTCCTGCAGTGCTTAGGGGAGGAGCACGGCTCGGCTCCTCCTGCGGGGACATCCCTCGCAAACCCGAAGGCAGAGGAGGGTTCGGTCTCAGTCGGAGGCGGGACTCGGCAACAGCCGGGCAGGAAGAAGAAACGCCAGAGAATACCTGCTTCGCCTCAGCTGACGAGAGGGGAGAGAGCTGGCAGTTCCATACCACGGAGGGAGCCTTGTATGAGGGAGAGCAGCGCTACTCAGCTTCCCCAGGAGGCAGCAGACAATGAGCATCCGTCAGTCTTAAATGATGGTGAGCAGTGTCAGTTTTCTAATATCTCTGATGTGTCACTTCTGATTAATTCTTTGTCAAATATTTTGCAACAGTTTAAAGGGGCACAGTCTATTGGTGCTAGTAATAGTGTAGAAGGAGCACAGGTCACTGGTGCAATGAATGTTAATCAACCTAACATTAATGTTGGTCAGTTTCCAGGAGCACAAATGAAAAATATTGGTGCCAGGCATAATATACATACTAGTAATTTTTATCAGAGGGCACAGGTATCTGGTGCTTCCAAACTTGTTGGTAATGATGCTGGAAAAATGTTTACAGAGGCACATTCTTATGGTGCTGTAAAAGATTTACCAATTAATGATTATATGAATGAAATTAGTTCAGTGTGGCAAAATTGAAACGAGTCACAAATTGCTGATCATGACAATTTAAACCACATTAATGTTGATAACCCTCCATTATCTGTTGATTCCATCCTGCCTCTCAGGCCTTCGGCGGTGGCAGTCGGGGAGATTTCTTTTAAGGAACCCCTACCATGCGAATTATCACCTTTGGGGTTCCACTTAGCTAAGTCTGTTAAAGAAAAGATTTGGAGAGGGGAATACATTGACATATTGTCACTTATGCCGGCTTCTAAAGAGTTTTTGTTTAAAGCTGACAGACTGTCAGTAGATAGGTCTGAAGAGAACAGAAGGAGGGCTATACCAAGGACCTTCCAAAACTGGTTGCAGGCTTTTTGCATTTATGCAGCAGTTATGGGTGAACGTTTCCCTGCAAAGTGTTCAGGTTTATTCCAACATTTGGATATTGTTGCAGAGGCTTTTCGTCATTTCGGTGGCTCTGCATGGTTCACATATGATGAAAATTTTCGGCAAAAAATTGGCAGTCCACCCCTCTTTACATTGGGTGTCCAAAGACGTTGGATTATGGTTAAATCTCATGTTACCCCATAAGCCTCAATTCACTCCAAAGTTGGTGTCTAACCCACAGTCTGCATTTCTTAAAGGATTTTGCTTTTCTTTCAACGAGGGACAATGCAAGTTTCTCACGAATTGCAGATACAAACACGAGTGCTCCTATTGTAACGGGAGCCATCCGGCTAGTAGATGTTTTCGCAAATCTTCAGCAGCAGCCTTTCAACCACTTCCTGGGCACGCTCATGGGAAGCATTAATTATGCTTCTCCGCCATTTCTGAATTTTAGGCTCTCTCCGATAGGGTTAGTTCCTAAAAAAGAACAAGGTTCTTATCGTATGATACATCACCTTTCATATCCAGTAGACTCCTCCTTGAATGATGATGTGGCCGGTATTGAAGCTCCGGTTTGCTATGCATCCTTCGATGAGGCTTTGGTTATTTTAAGGAATCAGGGAGGGGGTGCTCTGCTAGCCAAGGCAGATATTAAGTCAGCATTTCGGCTGCTCCCGGTCCATCCGCAAGGCTTCAATTCTCTGGGTTTTCAATTTTCGGGAAAATTTTACTTTGACAAATGCATGCCCATGGGGTTTTCTTTGTCTTGTTTCTATTTTGAAGCTTTTTTGACATTTTTACACTGGATTCTGTCAGATCTTCATCCCCGTGGGGATTTTCTGCATTATCTAGATGATTTTTTATTTGTTGGCCCAGCTGGTTCCCCCTCTTGCCTAGAATCTCTTCAGCTGTTTTTTTAACATTTGTGAACACTTTGGGATCCCTCTAGCATCCGAAAAGACAGTCTTGCCCTCTACTTCTATTGAATTTTTAGGGATTACCATCGATTCCACAGCAATGAAATTTAGATTGCCCCTAAAAAAAATCCAAAAAATGAGATCCTTGATCTCAGTTTTTCTTTTAAAGAAAAAGGTACTCCTGAAAGAGGCTCAATCTCTCTTGGGTCTATTCACTTTCGCAGCCCGAGTCATTCCAATGGCTAGGGTGTTTTCGCGCAGGTTTTCTTTGGCCATCAAAGGTCTTAAAAATCCATATTCTCATATTCGTATCTCCAAAAGCGTTCGGGAATACCTTAAAATTTGTGATGCTTTTCTGTGTAATTTTAATGGTTCTACCATATGGCAGCAAGAATTTGTTACTAACTATCAGCTAAATTTTTTCACAGATGCAGCTAGGTCTTCAGGCTTTGGAGCATTTATGGATGGTCATTGGTGCGCAGGTGAGTGGTATCAGGATTGGTTACAGAAGGACATTCTTCAGAACCTGGTCCTTCTGGAGCTTTTCCCTGTTATAGTTTCCCTAGTAATTGTGAAAGATGATTTGCGGATCGCAGAGTCCTGCTTCACACTGATAATAAAGGTGTTCTGTATGCGGTGAATACAATTATCCTCTAAGTCAGAGCCGGTGATTAAACTGATACATTTTCTTGTTTTACAATGCATGCGTTTCAGTATCTGGTTGAAGGCAGAGCACATTGCAGGTGTACGAAATAACATTGCTGATGCTTTGTCTCGTTCGCAGTTCACGAAGTTTCTGGAATTGGCTCCAACATCGGATCAGTGCGGAACCCTTTGCCCAGATTTCCTCTGGGGCTTAATTTGGAGTTAATACTTGATAACCTCAAGAATTCAGTGTCGAAGAAAACATGGTTAGACTATCGTCTATCTTGGACCAGATGGTGTTCCTTTTGTCGAGACTGTGGTCTGGATACTCTTGTAGTAACATCTTATGTCTCTCTGTCTTTCGTGTCTTTTTTGATTCAGGCAAATCTCAGCCCAGGTTCTATAAGCAAAATATTAGTGGGTGTTTCCTTTTTTCTAAAATTTGCAGGTTTACCATCTTTAACCTCTTTCGTTCAAGTTAATTGAGTATTAAAAGGTTTTAGGAGGTTCAGACCTTCATTGGATAACAGGCGCCCTATTTCGGCTGCACTGTTGGTTGATCTTCTCAGGACATTGGAGGAAGTGTGCTTCTCAGAATTTGAGTTATTTTTGTTCAGAGCTGCTTTTTCGGTTGCCTTTTTTGGTGCCCTCAGGATCGGAGAATTCACAGCTGAAAATAAAAGGTCCTCATCTTTTCTTCGTAGGTTCCATGTTGTTGTGTGTGATGGGTCCCTTAACCTTTTCCTTTGTAGGTCAAAATCCCTGCCGATAGGTGAAGGTCATTGAATTTCTCTAGCTAGCTCTATCAACCCTACAATATGCCTGGTTCTACTGGTTTCTAAATACTTGTCAATCAGACCATGTTCTGACGACTCCTTTTTTATTCATCAGGATCTGTCCTCCTTGACTAGGTATCAGTTTTCAGCTGTCTTGGCTGCCTGTTTAAAATGCCTGAACCTTTCAGGTTTTTGTTTTTCATCATATTCATTTTGTATTGGGGCAGCCACCACAGCTGACTCTCTAGGTTTTTCAGCGAAAACTTTAAAGAGAATAGGCCATTGGGGGAGCGATAGATATAAGATTTATGTCCGCCCTGATCTTCTAACTTTGTAATTTCTTTTTCAGGTTCTCCCAAAACAACAGTTTGGATAGTAGGACATTCCTATGTTTTTTGCGTGCTGACACTAGAACCTACTCTGCTAATTTAGGTCTGGACTCTAAATCTTTCACAGTTTTGTGGTCGGGTATTAGGGGCTTGAGGTGGCAAAATCTTAGAGATCATTTACTTCACTTAGCTAGCATTTGGCCTTTACCCCAAGTTTTAGTTCTTCATGCTTCACTTGGGATCTTCTATGTGAAATGAAGAAAGATCTTTGTTATATAAAACTTTTATTCCCAAATGCTATACTGGCATTTTAGGAAATGATTTCTCATCTTCTGTGGTCTCCTGCCGGTAATTTATTCTATGTAGACAAGATTAGGAGACGTCTCAATAGGAAAATCCATAGTTTTCTAAGTTCTTCTGGTGGTATATCCTTTCGCCACTCAGAATTAGAAGGTTTTGTCCAAGGTTTATTTCGGAAAGATATGGTCCCCTTATCTGTGATAGGCTTAGATATATTTAACATGGGTTTGCAAAATTTGATTGAATCAGTCACGGTGTTGGGGGGGCCTCGGCCGGCAGCGTTGCTGCTGACCTCAGCCAGTGGAGAGTAGTCGTCCAGCATTGTTTGGATGGACACCGTTTAATTTGTTCATTTTAGCCAGGATGGCTTTATATTCTTTTAAATAAAATGGAGTACTATTAGGTAACCCCGTGGATAACACTGTGGCCATATAAATTGCCAAGAAATAAATAGTTTTGTTTGAAATTTAAATAACAGTGTATGTCTTTATTGTTGAATCCCATCTGTGCTAGCCCATGAAGGGTCATAGCATTATGCTGGGGCCCACATGGGATGGCTCAGAGGGGGCTGCAGTTTTCTCTCTTCCTTTTCTATTTTATTTTAGGTTGCCATTTGTTGCCACTAATTATCCGGGCAGCAACAGCCAGGGGATTGGTAGCAAGGGCCAGCGTTGGATTGGAGGATTTTGGCAGGCGCTGAGCCAGCGCAGAAGGACCCTATATAAGGGACTAAGTACAGCGGCTCACTGACCGTGTGAAGCAGGACGAGCGACGCCCACTTACCCGCCCTAATTTTGCCATGATGTTGTTCAAGAGGGGAGTAGTCATCCAGCATTGTTTGGATGAACACCGCTTAATTTGTTCATTTTAGCCAGGATGGCTTTATATTCTTTTAAATAAAATGGAGTACTATTAGGTAACCCCGTGGATAACACCGTGGCCATATAAATTGCCAAGAAATAAATAATTTTGTTTGAAATTTAAATAACAGTGTATATCTTTATTGTTGAATCCCATCTGTGCTAGCCCATGGAACAATTCTAACTTTCACAATAAAACCTTTTAATGTTGAGATGAAATGTATCTTTCTGTGAAATAAATTTTCCTTTGCAACATTGTTGCTTCTACTTAAAATATTTTGTTTTTAAGAATACTAGAATGTGGAATGTTTTGATGTTTTGGTAAAATATATTTTTCTCTGTCACTTTCACTTGTTACTCTCCATCTCACAACAATCTTTACCCAAACTCACACAGGTGTCTTTATAATCCACAAACAATACCATTGCTGATGCAAATTTAAAATGAATCACAATTTTTTCTGCTTTTTATTATTTCCAAATATTCATAATTTGAGCCCAAAAAATGTGATATGTGTGCCAACATCAGAAAGCAAAATGTAATTTCCAAAAATTTGAGGGTAATATTCTACTCTCACCCACAAAAAAACACCAAATATCACAGAATAAATCAAGAAGAATAACTCTTGAATAATGTAATTCCATCACCTGTATGTCCAAAGAAATGCAGTATTTATGTGTTTTTATGTGTATACATGTGTAGTTATGTGTAGGAGGCTTGCACATGTGGCAGTTTGTGGCTTAGCGGTTAGAACTTCTGCTTAGTATCCCTGAGGGTCTGGGTTCAAATCTCAAACAGGTTGCTTCATGTAGAGAAGTTGTCTCATCTCCCAGGTGCTATAACTTTGTCTAAATGTAGTATTTATGTGTAGGAGGGTTCCACCACCATTGTAAGTCTTTTCCAGATACACTATTTAGCCAAAAGTATTGGCCTTTACACACACATGAACTTTAATGGCAGCCCAGTCTTAGTCTGTAGGGTTAAAATTCGATTTGGCCCACCCTTTGCAGCTAGAACAGCTTATGGGAAGGCTGTCCACAAGGTTTAGTGTGCCTATGTGAATGTTTGACCAAACTTGCTCATCCATGTCTTTATGGACCTTGCTTTGTGCACTGGTACGCAGTCATGTTGGAACAGGAAGGGGCTTTCCCCAAACTGTTCCCACAAAGTTGGGAGCCTTAAGAGTTCCCTTAACTGGAACTAAGAGGCCAAGCCCAACCCCTGAAAAACAACCCCACATCATAATCCCCCCTCCACCAAATCATTTGGACCAGTGCACAAAGCAAGGTCCATAAAGACATGGATGAGTGATTTTGGGCTGGAGGAACTTGACTGGCCTGGACAGAGTCCTGACCTCAACACAACAGAACACCTTGGGGATGAATTAGAGAGGAGACTGTAGGTCAGGCCTTCTCGTCCAACATCAGTGCCTGACCTCACAAATGCACTTGGAAGAATGGTCAAACATTCCCATAGACACTCAAATAAAGGAATTATTCCCGCGCTAACAGGTATAAGTTCTGATAACAATCCTAAGGACAAGCTGCATGCACCGAATACAGGTGCAAACTGAACCTTAAAGGGACATAGAAATATTAGATGGTGCTGCGCTAATCCTAGACACCCTTATTAGAAGACTTAGGGTGATAGTGAATAATTAAAAGGTGGTGTAAACATCAAGGAAGTGTTGGCATCAATCATAAAAAATCGCACTCATAAATAAACATTAGCAGTGCTAAAAACAAATAGATGTGAAAAATAAAATCACTAAAAATTCACTCATCATAAATAGTGCCATTAAATAAATCATCAGTCCATAACTGTAATCATGTGCAAAAATCAATGGTGTCAGCAATCATCACATCGTAACAAGGAATCTGTGTGACTCAAATTGAGTAGCAAACAAAATAGCACATAAAGTGACAAAGTGCAAGGTGAAGAAAATGAAAAATTCATAAATGTAAGCCAGTGCAATGTTCAGGGATTGTCCGGAACTATGGCAAGCGATATTAATAAATAATGTGACTTGGATAGTTTGGCATGCACCAGATGTGACAGTAAAAAAAAAGTCCTTTTTAAATAATAGTGGTAGCGTCCTAACATGCAACAGTCGCTCCGTGGTGCTTGACGTAAATCACATGGTGCTCAGCTTCGTGTAAACACACTCATGTAAAAGATGGCCCCTTACCTTAAGGCAATAGGGCAAGCGCATATAACCAGGGGTCTTTACAAGGGTCCTCCTTGAAGCAATGGAGCAAGCACATATGGCCAAGAATCTTTTAAGGGGGGTCCTCCTAGGATGCAGAGACCTATCCTCGCGGTCCTAGTTACAGGGGGTGGTTCCCTCGGTAAAACAGGGGGATAAAAAACACAGGGAGCCCCAATAGTGTAATACTATTTAAACAAGTACTTTATTAGGTAAAACAGGGGTACTCACATAAAAACCAACAATAATGTTCCTATCTCCGATGAGCGGCGAGCTCGTATCACTATCACAGTATGTAGAGCCTGTCCCGTCCTTACGCGTGACGTCACACCGCACGTGACTTCATCAGAGGATCATCATCTTTAAGGACCCCCCTTAAAAGATTCTTGGCCATATGTGCTTGCTCCATTGCTTCAAGGAGGACCCTTGTAAAGACCCCTGGTTATATGCGCTTGCCCTATTGCCTTAAGGTAAGGGGCCATCTTTTACATGAGTGTGTTTACACGAAGCTGAGCACCATGTGATTTACGTCAAGCACCACGGAGCGACTGTTGCATGTTAGGACGCTACCACTATTATTTAAAAAGGACTTTTTTTTTTACTGTCACATCTGGTGCATGCCAAACTATCCAAGTCACATTATTTATTAATATCGCTTGCCATAGTTCCGGACAATCCCTGAACATTGCACTGGCTTACATTTATGAATTTTTCATTTTCTTCACCTTGCACTTTGTCACTTTATGTGCTATTTTGTTTGCTACTCAATTTGAGTCACACAGATTCCTTGTTACGATGTGATGATTGCTGACACCATTGATTTTTGCACATGATTACAGTTATGGACTGATGATTTATTTAATGGCACTATTTATGATGAGTGAATTTTTAGTGATTTTATTTTTCACATCTATTTGTTTTTAGCACTGCTAATGTTTATTTATGAGTGCGATTTTTTATGATTGATGCCAACACTTCCTTGATGTTTACACCACCTTTTAATTATTCACTATCACCCTAAGTCTTCTAATAAGGGTGTCTAGGATTAGCGCAGCACCATCAAATATTTCTATTCCCATAGACACACTCCTAAACCTTGTGGACAGCCTTCCCAGAAGAGTTGAAGCTGTTATAGCTGCAAAGGGTAGGCCAAATGAGTTTTGAACCCAATACTAATACTGGGATGCCATTAAAGTTCATGTGCGTTTAAAGCTAGGCGTCCCAATACTTAGGCCAATATATTGTATATTGCTTGTGACACTGAGCATGGCTATGGACTTAGGGCTGGTTCACACCACAGCCTGGTGGCTAAGCGGGTAGCAGTTCTGTCTAGCAACACCTGGGATGTTGGTTCAATTCCCCAACATGCTAAGCCTTGTGTTGAAGTTTATATGTTCTCCCTGTGTGGGTTTCTCACCACAATCCAAAGACTAATGCCGCGTACACACGGTCGGACTTTTCACCTGCAAAAGTCCGACGGACGCCGCCGGACCAAGTCCGGCGGACAATCCGACCATGTGTGGTCTCCATCGGACTTCCGACGGACCGTTTCGGGCGGAAATCCGACGTACTTTAGATTTGAAGCCTGCTTCAAATCTTTACGTCGTACCTCTGCCGGACTCAGTTCCTGACGGAAAGCCCGTTCGTCTGTATGCTAGTCCGAAGGACCAGATACGACGGAGGAGCAGGTTACTGCATCTCGCTGCAATAGGAAAAACTAATTTTCCCATTGCGGCGAGCGCGGGGGGCATCCCAGGCCCTTAGGTCTGGTATGGAACTTTAAGGAGAACCCCCTACGCCGAAAAACCGGCGTGGGGGTCCCCCCAAAATCCATACCAGACCCCGATCCGAGCACGCAGCCCGGCCGGTCAGGAAAGGGGGTGGGGACGAGCGAGCGCCCCCCCCCCCTCCTGAACCGTACCAGGCCGCATGCCCTCAACATGGGGGGGTGCTTTGGGGGAGGGGGCGCCTTGCGTTGCCCCCCCACCACAAAGCACCTTGTCCCCATTTTGATGAGGACAAGGGCCTCTTCCCGACAACCCTGGCCTTTGGTTGTCGGGGTCTGCGGGCGGGGGGCTTATCGGAATCCGGGAGCCCCCTATAATAAGAGGGCCCCCAGATCCCGGCCCCCCCACCCTATGTGAATGAGTATGGGGTACATGGTACCCCTACCCATTCACCTAGGTAAAAAGTGTCAATAATAAAACACAACACAGGTTTTTAAAATAATTTATTAAACAGCTCCGGGGGGGGTCTTCTTCCGTCTTCGGGGGTCCCTCTGGTTCATCTTCTCCCGGCGTCCGGTTGGTTCTTCTCCGCTCTCCGGCCTCTTCTCCCGGTGTCCCAGGTCTTCGGCCGGCCCCTCCGCTGTCTTCAGGTAGCTCTATTGCCAGCGGAGGTCCGGACGTCTGGGCTTCTTGGCTTCTTGGCTTCTTGTGTTCTCTTCTCTTCTCTTCCCCCAGATGTTGACACGACGCTCTCTCCGGCTGGACTGGTCTCTAAAGGGCTGACGTTTTAGGGGGCGTGGTCGACCACGCCCCCTAAAACGTCACAGTCCCAGCATGCCCAGGGACTGTGACATCATATGGGGGCGGGGTCTCCGCCTATATAAGTCACAACGCAGCCCTCAGAGACCAGTCCAGCCGGAGAGAGCGTCGTGTCAACATCTGGGGGAAGAGAAGAGAACACAAGAAGCCAAGAAGCCAAGAAGCCCAGACGTCCGGACCTCCGCTGGCAATAGAGCTACCTGAAGACAGCGGAGGGGCCGGCCGAAGACCTGGGACACCGGGAGAAGAGGCCGGAGAGCGGAGAAGAACCAACCGGACGCCGGGAGAAGATGAACCAGAGGGACCCCCGAAGACGGAAGAAGACCCCCCCCGGAGCTGTTTAATAAATTATTTTAAAAACCTGTGTTGTGTTTTATTATTGACACTTTTTACCTAGGTGAATGGGTAGGGGTACCATGTACCCCATACTCATTCACATAGGGTGGGGGGGCCGGGATCTGGGGGCCCTCTTATTATAGGGGGCTCCCGGATTCCGATAAGCCCCCCGCCCGCAGACCCCGACAACCAACGGCCAGGGTTGTCGGGAAGAGGCCCTTGTCCTCATCAACATGGGGACAAGGTGCTTTGTGGTGGGGGGGCACCGCAAGGCGCCCCCTCCCCCAAAGCACCCCCCATGTTGAGGGCATGCGGCCTGGTACGGTTCAGGAGGGGGGGGGGCGCTCGCTTGTCCCCACCCCCTTTCCTGACCGGCCGGGCTGCGTGCTCGGATCGGGGTCTGGTATGGATTTTGGGGGGACCCCCACGACGGTTTTTCGGCGTAGGGGGTTCCCCTTAAAGTTCCATACCAGACCTAAGGGCCTGCGACGGGGCTCGCAAGGTTTCAATCTCGCCAAAAAAAGCGGCGAGATTGAATTCCTTTTCTAGTCCCGTCGTACCCAAGTCACGTTCAAAATGAACGGACTTGTCCGTGTGTGGGAAAGTCCGTTCATTCTGAAAGTCCGGTGGAAGTCCGTCGGGAAGACCGGATTCCGGAAAGTCCGGCCGTGTGTAGGCAAGTCCGGCCGTTCAGAAAGTCCGGCGGTAGTCCGCCGGAAGTCTGGCGGCAAGTACGTCGGACCTAGCTTTCTAGAAAGTCCGACCGTGTGTATGCGGCATAAGGATGAGCTGCAGCGTGTTTGCATGCTGCATGTGCTGAGCCTGCCAGGAAGTCATCACAGGCAGTGAGACATTTCCTGATCTCTGCAGCCACACATCAGGAAATGTCTCACTGCTTGTGATTAGCGCTGTGCCGTGCCAACTTCCTGGCGGGCTTGGCACATGCAGCATGCGAACACGCTGGAGCTCATCCTTACCAAAGACATGCTGGCATTCTATTTGTCTCCTGTCAAAATAGGTTCTAATGTAAGAAAGTTAATTTTGGACTTTATATTGGAAGCTCATTGCAGCCAGGGACTGATGTTAATGTTAGCACTAATCATGCCCAGGGACTTGGACCTTTCAAATTTTAGGGTTTACACTGCACGGGTACATATGCTTAGAAAACTGTTGCTTTGTTTATGTGGATGCAAAAAGACTTTGATCTTTGTCCTGTAGTTGGGGGAGAGAAAATTGAGTACTGTCCGTGATACTTTTTTCATTTGCACTAACATACAATTTTTCAGGACAAGTTTGTATTATTGTAAATTATATGTTAGTGCAAATAAAAAAGTATCACGGACAGTACTCAATTTTCTCTGTCACAATTGCACTAATACGGCGACAATCAAATCCTGTAGTTGGAGATTTGATGCACATAGCCAAGGGCTAACACAGTTGCGAATAATATCTGTTCCTGCTCATCAAGTGCAATCACTTTAGACATACATGAAGAGAGAGATTGAAAGATACTGGTGGGCGTGTACTTCTATTGGGTGTGTCAGTGTGCTAACAATACAACCTCTCTTATATAAAGGCCTGCAGTAGGGGGGTTTGTTTGGCCTGAGAAGGTCAGGTTTTTGCTGTGATTTGTGGGGGAGAAGGAATAATATTGTGCATATTGGCAAATGCCCAACTAGGGAGAATTGATGAAATTCTTGTGCATTTTTTCAATCAAAAGTGGGTTTATGTGGCCATGCTGTCAATGTTGTGCATGTATTGTTCCTGTCTGATCATGCAAACATTGTTTGGAAGCATCTGTTGACCTACTCTTTTTGATCTTGTTGTTTAATCGTGTACACCGTGTACACCGAAATGCAGCTTCCAGCACCAATGTGTGGATTGTGGGCTGGTGGTGGGTGTTTTGAATAAGTCTTTTTTGTAATATTATGTTGGAATGCTTTGTAAGAATGACTGTTAATTACGTTCCTATAATCTTGCAGATAAAAATGTGATGTGTTGCCTATTATACACTGAAATTAAAGCTGTGTCCACTCTAAGGTTTTGCCAAATTTTAGATTGTAAGCTCCTATGAACAGGGCCCTTAAAATCCCATTGCTAAATGTAGTACCATATATCCTGTCCAATTTTTTTTTGAGCTAGTAAATGAATGTACATTTTTTTTTTTTTTCCTGCTGGTAAAATAAAAGTACATTAGTGAGCTTTGTTGTTGTGTGTTTTTTTTTCTCCTCTACTTTTCTTTCTCTTTAGTTTTTGTGGGTGGTGGTTTTGGGAAAGTGCAATATCTCTTATATTTTATTTCAATATGTATTTGTGCACCAAAAAACTAATTTCTTTGCCCTGGTTCACATTGATGCTACTTTGAAATCGCGCTACTTCACTTGAAGTAGCGCGATTTCAAAGTAGCAAGGTCAGCGTGATTTCAGGTGCTACTTGATAAACATCCGTGTGGCTTCATCCACAAATGTCTATTGAAGTCGCACCTGAAATTGGCAAAAGTAGTGCAGGAACTACTTTAGCAAATTGGTGCGGTGCCACAAAAAAAGTCGCATCGATTGGAACAGTGCCATTGCTGCCAATAGTCATGTGATTTGATCTCTAAAATCGCATGACAAATTGCTCCAATGTAAACCTAGGCTTCTGCACACCTGCAAGTTAATGATAAAGGTGGAATCTTAACAGCTGTGGAGAATTGCAGGTAATGAATTCAGCTGGTTGGATAGGCAGTGTTGTATGTATCAGCTAGGGATGAGCCGAATACCCCCCCCCCCCCCCGTTCAGTTCGCACCAGAACTTGCGAACAGGCAAAAAATTTGTTTGAACACCGTTAAAGTCTATGGGACACGAACATGAATAATCAAAAGTGCTAATTTTAAAGGCTTATATGCAAGTTATTGTCATAAAAAGTGTTTGGGGACCTGGGTCCTGCACCAGGGGACATGGATCAATGCAAAAAAAAGTTTTAAAAATGGACGTTTTTTCGGGAGCAGTGATTTTAATAATGCTTAAAGTGAAACAATAAAAGTGTAAAGGGGGTCATTTACTATAGCGCCAAAAAATTATCCTGCAGTACCAAAAAAATAACTCTCAAAAAAGGCCAGAAAGACTAAAACTCTCAGAAAGTCAGCGCTATTGCGGGCAATAATGCCTGTCAGATCACATATGCTGGAATAGTGGAAGTCAATGGGGCTCGAACCTGCAAAATCCAAAGATCTCACTGAAGGCTTATATGCAAGTTTTTTGCCATAAAAAGTGTTTGGAGACCCGGATCCTGCCCCAGGGGACAGGTATCAATGCAAAAAAAATTTTAAAAACTGACTTTTTTTTCAAGAGCAGTGATTTTAACCACTTGCTGACTGCCTCACGCCAATGTACATCGGCAGAATGGCATGGACAGGCAGAATCACATACCTGCACGTGATCTGCCTCCCGCGGGCGGGGGGTCCGACCGGTGCCCGAGGTGGTCGGCTTGTGTCTGGGAGCGATGAGAGGCAAGGGGGAGACCATCCATTCGTGGCCCCCCCTCGCGATCGCTCCCAGCCAATCACGTTCTTCCTCTGCTGCTGTATGCTAAACAGCAGCAAAGGAAATTATGTCATCTCTCCTCGGCTTGGTATTTTCCGTTCCGGCGCCGAGGAGAGAAGACTTCACTGTGAGTGCACAACACACACACAGTAGAACATGCCAGGCACACAATACACCCCTGATCACCCCCCGATCACCCCCCCTGTCACACTGACACCAAGCATTTTTTTTTTCTTCTGATTACTGCATGGTGTCAGTTTGTGACAGTTAGTGTGGTAGGGCAGTTAGTATTAGCCCCCTTTAGGTCTAGGGTACCCCCCTAACCCCCCTAATAAAGTTTTAACCCCTTGATCACCCCCCGTCGCCAGTGTCGCTAAGCGATCATTTTTCTGATTGCTGTATTAGTGTCACTGGTGACGCTAGTTAGCGAGGCAAATATTTAGGTTCGCAGTCAGCGTTTTATAGCGTCAGGGACACCCATATACTATCTAATAAATGTTTTAACCCCTTGATTGCCCCCTAGTTAACTCTTTCACCACTGATCACCGTATAACCGTTACGGGTGACGCTGGTTAGTTTGTTTATTTTTTATAGTGTCAGGGCACCCGCCGTTTATTACCTAATAAAGGTTTAGTCCCCTGATCGCTACCCCAGGCAACGTCAGATTAGCGCCAGTACTGCTAACACCCACGCACGCAGCATACGCCTCCCTTAGTGGTATAGTATCTGAACGGATCGATATCTAATCCGATCAGATCTATACTAGCTACGCCAGCAGTTTAGGGTTCCAAAAAACGCAGTGATAATAATAAAGTGATTTTGCGCTTCAAATCTATCACATGAAAGCATACTTGTGCAAACAACTATATAAATTGGGTGTGTTCTCCGAATATGTATCAACAGTGCAAACATATAAAGTGCAAAGTGCTAATAAAGGTGATAATCCAAAGTGCTGGTGTGCATAAATGAATCAAAAGTTCATAATGTGCTTCATCCACTGGGAACATATATTGGAGGGGAGAGGTGATGGTGATATCCTTAAAATGGAGGGATCCGGTGAACCCGGGCTCTCTAAACTCTCACCTTAAGTAAAATGAACTTGGGCATCAAACAGGTTCTGTATTGGATGTTGTATGGTGTGATTCAGGTAGGGCTTCTCTGATGGTTTAATGATCCTCCCGATATAAAACCTATCAAAAAGATGGAAGGGAGGGGGGGTGTGTGGGTTACCCACCTGGGCTCCACTGATCCGGTGGGATGTATGGGGAAGGGAGAGAAAGAGGCCTCCAATAGTGTAGTAAAGTTATATAAAGCGGAGTTTATTAAAGTAATAGGGTGGTCTCTTACATTAAAAACGAATAAAAACAGCATAAATTGCAAAATGATAGATCAGAGCGCGTCTGAGGCGCCTCCTTACTGACTTCCGGTTACGTCTGCTCTCTGCCACGCCCTACATGTTACGTCACCGCTCGTGACTTCAACAGTTGATACATATTCGGAGAACACACCCAATTTATATAGTTGTTTGCACAAGTATGCTTTCATGTGATAGATTTGAAGCGCGAAATCACTTTATTATTATCATTATGTTGAGTGTATGTGAACACTTTTGATTTTGCTGCAGTCCACAGAGACATCATCACTATTTACACATTTTTTTTACCATTATTCTATATTTAGTTATTTTATTCTGGTATTGACTCCGTAAACTCAATATAGTGCGAGGGACTACACCACATTTCCCAAAAACGCAGTGTTACCTGCTAGCACCTGCATTTTGCCCCTCCGCCCAGCCCAGCCCAGCCCACCCAAGTGCAGTATCGATCAATCACTGTCACTTACAAAACACTAAACGCATAACTGCAGCATTCGCAGAGTCAGGCCTGATCCCTGCAATCGCTAACAGTTTTTTTGGTAGCGTTTTGGTGAACTGGCAAGCACTAGCCCCAAGCAGCGTCAGGTTAGTGCCAGTACCGCTAACACCCACGCACGCACCGTACACCTCCCTTAGGGGTATAGTATCTGAACGGATCAATATCTGATCCGATCAGATCTATACTAGCGTCCCCAGCAGTTTAGGGTTCCCAAAAACGCAGTGTTAGTGGGATCAGCCCAGATACCTGCTAGCACCTGCGTTTTTCCCCTCCGCCCAGCCCAGCCCAGCCCACCCAAGTGCAGTATCGATCGATCACTGTCACTTACAAAACATTAAACACATAACTGCAGCGTCCGCAGAGTCAGGCCTGATCCCTGCGATCGCTAACAGCTTTTTTGGTAGCATTTTGGTGAACTGGCAAGCACTAGCCCCAAGCAGCGTCAGGTTAGCGCCAGTACCACTAACACCCACGCACGCACCGTACACCTCCCTTAGTGGTATAGTATCTGAACAGATCAATATCGGATACGATCAGATCTATACTAGCGTCCCCAGCAGTTTAGGTTTCCCAAAAACGCAGTGTTAGCGGGATCAGCCCAGATACCTGCTAGCACCTGCGTTTTGCCCCTCCGCCCGGCCCAGCCCAGCCCAGCCCACCCAAGTGCAGTATCGATCGATCACTGACACTTACAAAACACTAAACGCATAACTGCAGCGTTCGCAGAGTCAGGCCTGATCCCTGCGATCACTAACAGTTTTTTTTTTTGGTAGCGTTTTGGTGAAGTGGCAAGCACCAGCAGCCTAGTACACCCCGGTCGTAGTCAAACCAGCACTGCAGTAACACTTGGTGACGTGAGGGAATCTAGGCTGGAAAAGGACCTGGGGGTCCTAGTAGATGATAGGCTCAGCAATGGCATGCAATGCCAAGCTGCTGCTAACAAGGCAAACAGAATATTGGCATGCATTAAAAAGGGATCAACTCCAGAGATAAAACGATAATTCTCCCACTCTACAAGACTCTGGTTCGGCCGCACCTAGAGTATGCTGTCCAGTTCTGGGCACCAGTCCTCAGGAAGGATGTACTGGAAATGGAGCGAGTAGTAAGAAGGGCAACAAAGCTAATAAAGGGTCTGGAGGATCTTAGTTATAAGGAGAGGTTGCGAGCACTGAACTTATTCTCTCTAGAGAGGAGACGCTTGAGAGGGGATATGATTTCAATATACAAATACCACAATAGAAATAACACTTTTTCGCAGAAGAGAGTTTAACAAGACTCGTGGCCACTCATTAAAATTAGAAGAAAAGAGGTTTAACCTTAAACTATGTAGAGGGTTCTTTACTGTAAGAGTGGCAAGGATGTGGAATTCCTTTCCACAGGCGGTGGTCTCAGCGGGGAGCATCGATAGCTTCAAGAAACTATTAGATAAGCACCTGAATGACCGCAACATACAGGGATATACAATGTAATACTGACACATAATCACACATAGGTTGGACTTGATGGACTTGTGTCTTTTTTCAACCTCACCTACTATGTAACTATGTAACTATGTCATCATGGAGGAGTGGAAGAGAACTCCAGTGACAACCTGCGAAGCTCTGGTGAACTCCATGCCCAAGAGGGTTAAGGCAGTGCTGGAAAATAATGGTAGCCACACAAAATATTGACACTTTGGGCCCAATTTGGACATTTTCACTTCGGAGTGTACTCACTTTTGTTGCCAGCGGTTTAAACATTAATGGCTGTGTGTTGAGTTATTTTGAGGGGAAAGCAAATTTACACTGCTATACAAGGTGTACACTCACTACTTTACATTGTAGCAAAATGTCATTTCTTCAGTGTTGTCACATGAAAAGATAGAATAAAATATTTACAAAAATGTGAGGGGTGTACTCACTTTTGTGAGATACTGTATATAGAAATATATTATTTGTGATATGGGCGATGGTGGCAACCTTTTTCCATAACAGAGTGATCAAAACCAACACATTTTTGTACACTCTTTTACACAAAACATAAAAGCAAACAATCAAACAGAACAAAAAAAAAAAAAAATACGTAAAAAGTTAACTTTTTTTCTAATTAATGTTTTATCAGAGGTTTTCCAAAACATACAGTGTACATAGAACTCTGTAACATTATTGACAATGAAAGTACAGGAAACAAATTGCTCAATGTTGTGGAAGAGGTGAAACAAAATTACTATCGTGGTTCACATAACTGTGGTAAATAAAGACAATGAATGACAGGTAATAGTACCAGTCTGTAGAAAATAAATCCACATGAGCTAGGCAAAGAAAATCCCAGTGTACTGATGATAGAGTGCCAAGAATCAAGTCCTTTGTGTGGTAGAAACAAGGAAAGGATGAGAAAATGGGGGGTGTTAAAGGAATGCCGCACTCTCCACCACCAACCTTTATACTAGCAGCTGGATTCACTGATAAGTGAAGAGGTGTAGTCATGGCGTATCCTTCTTAGGATGCCACAGTTCCCATACCTTATTATGATTTTCCAGAGTATCATGCAATCTAGAATTGAGCTCTTCCAAAAGTTCTACTTCTCTAACTCTAGTGTATAGAGCAGCATATGACGGGGTTCTCTTTTTTCCAGTGGAGTATGATGAGACACCTCTCAGCAGTAAGGACATGTATCAACAATTTCTGTTAGGCTTGGATCAAAGGGTCAAAGAGATCAACCCTAAAAAAATTTTTAGGGTAAAATGGAATAGAAAGGTCAAATATATTCTGTAACAGCTGATGAACCGATTTCCAAAATGGTTCAACACATGGACATTGCCAAAAAAATGTGGAAGACGAAACCTCAGTCCCTTTGGCATCTCCATGATCATTGCTAATGGTATAGATCATATGGAGGATGTCAGGAGTCATGTACCAAAAGCAGAGTGCAAATAGAGCTCTTGGCTGCTTGAGACCAGACAACCTGCCATGCTTCAGGGCAGAGGCGTACCTACAGGGGTCGCAGGGGTTGAAATTACAACCTGGTTCCCGATTACACCTGAATAGGAGGAGCAGCAGGGGCCTTCCTGGTTTCTTGCACCAGGGACCTTATCGTTCTAGTTATGCCACTGCTTCAGGAGATAACTCCTCACCCAAAATCTTTTCCCATTTGAGCATATCTGAATGGTTTCCCATGGATCTGCATAGAATAAGCTTTCAATATTTTAACTTTATTTTATTTAGTCTGAAATCAGCCCTTTCTGGGAAGAACCTGATAAGATTACTCTCTTAAAAAGGATCAAGTGGGAAAACTCTAGGGAAGGGGTGATAGTCTGAGCATAGTGGTGGCTCTGCAAGTCCTCATAGAACACATGATTTGGTAAAAGATAGAGGTTTGAGAGTCCTGGGATCAACCAGGTGGCCATAATGAAAAAGTTTCCTCGTCATCCATGGAAAGGAAGGTCAAGCTATCTGGCATTCTGGGGTTATAGAGGAAAGCAGTCACTAAGAAGGAGTGTATTTTTGTTTCAATGTCCTCCACAGGTTTCAAAGGAGAGACATTGTATAGAGAAGATTACATGAGTCTACCTCTGCATTCGCATTCCAGAGGAGAATATTAGGATGTAAAGATGCTAATCATAATTTTTCTATTTGTGTCCAGCGATTATAAATGTGAAGGCCAGACCATGAGCCTACAGCATGGAATTGAGTAGCTTGGTAGTATGTCAGCAGATTCGAGAATTGCCAGGCCACTATCATTCCAGAACTGTTCATGGAATACTATGTCTCTTATAGTCTCAAACAATTCAGTAAATCTGTTTGCATTTTTTTAAGATGTGAAGTTGAAATCAAGATCGCAATGTCTCAAAAAGATACAAAAGTTTGTGGAATAAACTAATTTTAATCGATGTAAGGCGAACAAATAGAGAAATACAATAGTTCTTCCATTGCAAAATAATTGCTTGAATTTGTTTAAATAATGTTGTGTATGATGGGGTAATATAAACCCCCAAGATTTTTTATTGTGGTAGATTTCCAAGCGTATGGAAAAAAGGTAGAGAGATGTTGGACCTCTAGAGCAGGAATGTTAATCGGAAGGGCCTATGATTTGGTAGGGTTGATTTTATAACCCGACAAAGCACCATGACATTCCAGTGCCAAATGTAAATTAGGTAACGTGATCCCATTCTGTGTAAGGGTCAGAAGGATATCATCTGCAAAAAGTGAAATTTTAAACTCCCTACTTCTAATTGAGATACCATGTATATTTATATCCTTTAGAATATGGGTGGCTAAGGATTCAACACAGAGAGCAAATAGCAATGGAGACAATGGGCAACCTTGCTTTGTGCCATTTGAGATGTTAAATGGAGGCGAGATTGGATAAGGTGTTTTAACCTGCGTGGTGGGATTACAGTATATATGCTTGATTGCCCCTCAGAAATGGTCCCTTAAGACCCATATATTGAAGTGTGGCAAAGAGAAAAGGCCAACTCAGGTGATTAAACCCTTTTTCTGCGTCTAAGCTTAGCATAAGATAATCCATCCCTTTCCTGTTTGCTACATCAATTAAGTTGATTACTGGCCTAGTGTTGTCCCCTGCTTACCGAGAAGGCATGAAACCCACCTGATCTTTGTGGATCAGTAAGGGAAGGTTAGCGTTTAAATGTATCGAAAGAAGTTTAGTAAAACATTTTTAGATCGGAGTTTAACAAAGTAATAGTTAGTGCACAGAGCAAGGTCCTTATCTGATTTTGGAATTAGGGTAAGAAAGGACCGTTGCATATCCTGAGGGATAGGGCCCTTATGTAAGAAACCATTGAAAAGGCGTAGCATATGGGGAAGAAGTATTAGAAGGAAGGTTTTATAGTATTCGTAGGGTAGGTCATCCAGGCCTGGGGCCTAATGTGTAGGTAATGATTTATCCCTGTAATAGGAGCATGGAGGGACAGGAGATCTGAGGATAAAAGTCTCTTTATACGAGACTTTGATGCATACAGTCTAAAAAGTCCTGGAAATCATTAATTTGCCAATGGCAAGGCCTCCAATTTGGGGCTTCTAATAACAGTGTGAGGAGGATAGGCGCATGGTCCGACCACAAAATCGGTAAAATCTTGACCAATTTCAGCATGCGGAGAGTAGGGTTATTAACAAAAAACATTCTATGCAGGAGTGAGTTGAGTGGGGAGATGAATAATAAGTGTATTGTCGGTCTCTGTGGTGATGAGTATGCCAAGCATCAAAAAGGGCGTACTTTCTAGACAGTGTTGAAACAGCTAAGACCTCCTCAAAACACAGAAGTGTGACATATGATCATCAACGAGGTGGCGGTCTAGAATATCAGAATAAGGCAAATTAAAACCCCCTCAAATAAATATATGTATATATATATATATATATATATATATATAAAAATGTTCTGTGCGGAATAAGCAAGTATAGACCAGGGGAAGAAAGGTAGTTTGAATGACATTATGGGAGTAAAGATTACAAAAAGTAACATCTTGTGTTTGTCATTTACCTTGGAGGATGATGTAGTGACCCTGGGAATCCAAGTAAGAATCTAGACAGGTAAAGGGTGAGCCATTCTTAATATTAATAGCTACTGTACACCCTCTTTCTTCTGTTTATTTGAAGCTTGATTGATATACGTTTGAATAGTATCCAGATGCGAATGCAAAAGAACCCTTCTTGTCTAGGTATGTCTCCTGGACAAGGATTACGTTTGCCCCAGATTGTCTAAACTCCCAAAGTGCCAGATGAATTTTAGAGTTCGGGTTATTAACGTTCAAAGACAGAATCTTAACCATGATGATATTAAGAAATAAGTAGTTTGATACTTATCTGATCCACCATAAGAACATACGATATCCAGAGCAGCGGGGCACATCTGTCATCCAACAAATGAGGAATGAGGGGAGATGGAGAAGCGGCACACCAAGGGAAAGAGTAAAAAAAGAAATATAGTCAACAACAAACATCAGAGAACATAGTCATGTGGGCACCAAAAAGGTGACATATCGTGTAAATAACACTCTACAGGATACAGCCATCAAAGTTCCTAAATGCCCCATCACCAGGGCATAAACGAATTATATAAATGTGGCACGTAAAATTAACATGATGGGGGAAACATAACCATGAAAGCTTAAGTTTTAATGGTTAATTAAATAGAAATAAATACAAAAAAATCTGCAGGAAAATAATAGTTGAAGAGAAAAAGTACTTGACAGGTTGGCAAGTTGCTTTAACTGACATCATATGCAGATCAAAGCTCATCCTTTGGATGAACTGATGAATGAAACAGAGTAAATACAAAGTAACATTGTTAGTTTGTATCTCTCTATTTCCCATTCAAACAGTGTTGATGTGTCAAATGTTACCTTTTTTTATCGCAACTTTAGAAAGAAGGACTGTATGATTTACACATGCTCTGTGTATTTTGATGATATTTTTTGGGGGCGTATATAGCACACCCCGGTGTCTAGTTAATTCTCTTCACTATTGTACAACTAACCACATAGATGACTGGGGATGCTATATTCAATGCAACAGGTTGTGAATGTGCAAATTAATGAGTTATACAAAGCCAGGGGAGTGAGTGTTCTGGGAAATCATATGTAAAACAATACACTGTTGCTATGGTTGCAAGGAAGAAAAATGTTAATATTTTTGGCATTTAGAGAAAATTATGACTAATGAAAATTTTATTGGATGCCTATATTCATTTTTATTTAGTTTCAAGGTGCCTCCAATTTACGTAAACAGAGATACATTTAAATTGATTTACAGAGAAGCAGAAATAGCTGCCAAGTTCATAGTGGTATTGCAGAAAATTTCAAACAACTGATGAAAATTAAGCAAATCTATGTTACCTGTCAATAAAATGTGCACACTGGTATTTAAGATCTAAAACAAGGGGTTGCTGACCCAATAAAGACTGCATTGGTCATGCACATGGCTTCACAATGAATGCAGAAAAAAAACAGGACAAGATAAAAACATAAAAGAATACAATCTGCAAGCAGTATTTAAAACTGATCTCCACGTTTCATTTAACTTTAAATAGTTTGATCAGACCAAGCTGGTCCCAATGTACTATTTACTTCATTAATAGTTGCCGCAGCTGTGCACAAGGCACATTTGTGCTCATAAGTTTACATACCCTGGCAGAATTTATGATTTCTTGGCCATTTTTCAGAGAATATGAATGATAACACAAAAACTTTTCTTTCACTCGTGGTTAGGGTTTGGCTGAAGCAATTTATTATCAATTAATTGTGTTTATTTAAAAGTTTACATTCTCCAGTTCTCCAGCAATACCATGTATTGCTACCTTTAACATCAATGACAGCTTGAAGTCTTTGTGGATGAGGCTCTTTATCTTTTCAGATAATAAAGCTGCCCATTCCTCTTGGCAAAAAGCCCCCAGTTCCTGTCAATTCTTGGGCTGTCTTGCATGAACTGCACATTTGAGATCTCCCCAGAGTGGCTCAATAATATTGAGGTCAGGAGACTGAGATGGCCACTCAGGAACCTTCACTTTATTCTGCTGTAGCCAATGACAGGTCGACTTGGCCTTGTGTTTTGGAAACAGCCACACCACATGTTTTCAGAGAGTCCTGTATTTCGCTTGAAGTTATTTGTGGGTTTTTCTTTGCATCCCAAACAATTTTCCTGGCAGTTGTGGCTGAAATCTTAGTTGGTCTACCTGACTGTGGTTTGGTTCAACAGAACCCCCTCATTTTACACTTCTTGATTAGAGTTTGAACACTGCTGACTGGCATTCTCAATTCCTTGGATATCTTTTTATATCCCTTTCCTGTTTTATACAGTTCAACTACCTTTTCCCAAAGATCCTTTGACATTTCTTTTGCTTTCCCCATGACTCAGAATCCAAAAACGTCAGTGCAGCACTGGATGAAAGGTGCAAGGGTCTGTCAGGAGTCCAGAAACTCACTGACCTTTTTATACACACACAAATTACAAACAAACAGATCACAGGTGAGGATGGTTACCTTTAATAGCCATTCAAACCCCTTTGTGTCAACTTTTATGCATGTTATCAGGCCAAAATCCCAAGCGTATGTAAACTTTACATCAGGATCTTTTTGGTAGTTTTTGTTGTCATTATGATTTAAAAAGATCAAACACAGTTGATTGATAATAATTGGCTTCGGCCAAACATTAACCATGAGTGAAAGAAAAGTTTATGTGTTATTATTCATATTCTCTGTAAAATGGCCAGGAAATCATAAATTCTGCCAGGGTATATAAACTTATGAGCACAACAGTATAAGTTGTACAGTATGTAGCCTTAGCTATACAGCGTTGTGGTCTGGCATTGGGACAAGAACTGCCCACCCCAATCCTGGTACAAAATTAGGTTAGGCTGAGTGCTGCTCAGCCTTTCACAGGGAGCTTTGCATTCTGTGAATGAATACAAAGCTTCTTCTAATTGGCTGAGGTGGCAAGTGTGACATCATCAGCCCGTTTCTATACCTCAGGTAATCAGAGGAAGCTTTGTAAACATTCATAAAATAAAAAGCTCCCTGTGAAAGGCTAAGTGTCACTCAACATGACTCAATTTTGTTCCAGAATCAGGACGGGAAATTCTTGTCCCACTGCTGAAACACAATGCAGTATACTATCTGAGGCTACATACAGTTTATACAGCGCTCACAGTTGCTGCAACTGTTAGTTAAGTAAAAAGTTATTTTAGACCATCTTGACCCAAACAAACCATTTAACTGCTAGATGCCCACCCAAAGTATATTTACTGCTTATGGGTGGCACAGCCAGAATAGGCGATGTACTGGTATGTCAACTAACACATGCACACTAACACGCCCTGGATCGCTACTGGACCGCACCTGGATCACGGTGCTCAGTAGCCGGTCACTGTGAGCAGCAGGGGTATCATGTAATCACTATGACTGGTCATAGCAATCACATGATTACAATGTCAACAAAACTGTCATTAATGCCTTCCATTCATGACTATATTATGATGCTGTGATTGGCCCACAGCTATCACATGGTACCTGGGTCAATCATAGCACCCTGTACCATGTGATTAGCAGTAGCCAACCACAGCATGTTAACAGTAAGCAAGCTGTCATGAATGGAAAGCCATGGTCATGAAGGGGTGAAACTTTCTGGAGGTCAAGTGGTTAAAGTGTCACTAAATCCACATCATAAAAAAGAAAAAAAAATCAATAAATGCTGTATTACATGCTGTTCATACTCAATCAGTCACTATGGGGTTCGTTTTCTGCAAAAAAGTTGGTTGATCCTGCTGTTCTCTATCTCCACCTTTAGTCCAAGTGTCCAATGCAGCTAGGTATTTTTTTAGAGCAGTGTTGGCAGCTCTGCACATGCTCAGTTTTCAGTGAGATTCTATGCTAAGCATTTGCTCCCAATCTGATCTGAGCAGCCCATGTGACTATCGAGTCACACATATGGATGTATACACAGTGATAAATGACAGCCCGCTCCCTCCCTCCTCCTCCATGTTCACTAACCAGCTAAACACAATAGGGGTGGGATATTAGATGTAGATTGATGGAGGCTTCACCTCCCCCTTATTCTAAGACACAGGCTGTGGGGGCGTGACAAAGCCTGTGACTGGCAGAAATCTGTTTACAGTTTATTGATGTTAATTATTTATTTTTACTCTGTATTCCAAAGGCTGATTTTTTTTATTTGAACATGTGACCAGCAGCAGAGGACCAGAAGCTCTTTCTGTTTAGGTTTCCCTGCAGACAGGCTTGTGATTTATAAAGCTCATAACAAAGTACATGGGGAAATGTTGGCATAGTAGCCCATGGCAATGTAACAGTTTTGAAATATGTTTACCAGGAACATTAGACAAGACTGTTTGGTTAATAGAGGTAACATCATGCGCCAGTAATTTTTTGTTACCATCTTTCTATATCACTCCTTTGATTTGAACAGACATTTTTTTAATTTAAATATTGGCTAAATTGAGGAAGGGTTAGAATCTTCTTCAGATTTAAATTGTTGTTGGTGTCCTCATAGGGGAGTCTCCCTAATACTTTGTTACACGAACAATCATAAAAATTTAAAGTGGTTCTAGCCATTTCCCTTTTTTACTAAAACATTGCTTTTAAGACTAGGGATGAGCCGGTTCGGTCCGCATCAGAACTTGCGAACAGACAAAAAATTTGTGCGAATATGCGAACATCGTTAAAGTCTATGGGACACGAACATGAAAAATCAAAGGTGCTAATTTTAAAGGCTTATATGCAAGTTATTGCCATAAAAAGTGTTTGGGGACCCAGGTCCTGTCCCAGGGGACATGTATCAATGCAAAAAGTTTTTAAAACAGCCGTTTTTTCAGGAGCAGTGATTTTAAGAATGCTTAAAGTGAAACAACAAAAATTTAATATTCCTTTAAATATTGTGCCTGGGGGGTCCCCTTAGTCTGCCTGTAAAGCACTATATATACTCTGCACTGTATTATATATACTACACTGACTGCACTATATACTCTGAACTGCAGTATATATACTTATACTATATGGACTGCACTATATACTCCACTTAAAATTTTAATTACATGCCCCTGTTAAACAGGGGCAGAAACATTGGGCCTTAGGTGTTGGTGGTACCAGAAGATGGTAACCCCTCACAGTTACTCTTTTTGGGCATAGGAATGGTCCCTGCTGTTAAATATTATTTCAAAAATTGTAATTACATGCCCTGTTAAACAGGGGCAGAAAAAATGGGCCTTGGGTGATGGTGGTGGTGCCCTATACCAAAAATATTGTTGGAAGCTAGCATCATCATGATTGAGGAGGAATAGGATAGGCAGAATAGGCAGTCTTCAAGGGGTCACAGATCCATAGCAAATTCAAATAGTTACATCAGCATCAGGTGCTTGATAGCTGCTGATCCAGGACTGATTAATTTGTATAAAATGTGAGCCTATCAATGGAGTCTGTGGACAGGCACATTCTTTGATCCATTACAAACCCTCCAGCAGCACTGATTGTGCATTTAGAAAGCATGCTGGATGCAGGACAGGCAAGTAACTCAATTGCATATTGAGCAAGTTCTGGCCAGTGGTCCAACCTCAAGACCCAGTAACTCAGTGGATGCTCTGTTGGAAAGGTCCCCAAGTCTGCTTTTGCCCCTAGATGTTCCTGAAGCATACAATGCAGATGATGGCAATGGTTGCTGGAACCTATCAGACTTGGCGCTGAGGAGTGATAAATTTAAAGGCATCGGTCAGCTGCCCACCTTCTCTACCACTCTTCCTCTGACCGAACGAAGCCTCAGAAACACGTTGTCCAGCACCAGGTAATGGTAACCTCCCAGGGTCTGGAAATGCATTGCACAAACCTTTCTTCAAGGCCTCTTGAAGATGTTTCATCCACTGCTCCCTCTGTGAAGACAGGATGAGTTCTGCAACCTTACCCTTGTAATGTGGATCAAGAAGGGTTGCCAGCCAGTAATGATCCCTCTCCTTAATACCACAAATTCTAGGATCCTTTTACAGGCTTTGCAGAATCAGGGAGGCCATGCAGCGTAAGTTTGCAGAGGCATTCGATTCTGAGTCCTCTGGGTCACATTATCCGTAACTACCTCCTCCCAGCCACCTACAACTCCTTGGGTTTCTGGGGACTGAAAACATCCCTTGAAGACTGCTGCATGTTATCCTCTACATCCACAATGACACAATCCTCCTCCTCTTCCTGTGTGTTTGGCGGCCCCGTAGGAATGCTATCTGGATAAAGGGGCCACTGTTTTGCCTCTAGTGCCCTGTCCATGATTCCAGGAAGCGTGTGCTCCAGCAGGAAGACTAGAGGGACAGTGTCACTGATGCATGCATTGTTGCTGCTCACCATCCTTGTGGCCTCCTCAAATGGAGGCAGGACAGTGCATGCATCCTTTATCAGTAGTCACTAGCGTGGCGAAAAGAAGCCAAGCTCCCCTGACCCTGTCCTGGTGCCAAACTTGCACAGGTACTCATTGATGGCCCTCTGCTGCATGTGCAGCCACTGCAGCATTGCCAATGTTGAGTTCCACCTGGTGGGCATGTCACAAATGAGGTGGTTGATGGGCAGGTTGCATTCCCTTTGAATGTCAGCCAGCTGAGTACTGGCATTGTAAGACCAGCGGAAATGACCACAGACTTTTTTGGCCTGCCTCAGGAGATCTTGTAAGCCTGGGTACCTGGTCAAGAAATGCTGTACCACCAAATTCAGGACGTGCGCCAAACATGGAACATGTAGAAAAGAGATGTGTGGGCTTGGACTTTTTAGGCACAATAACTGGTATTATATAGTTAAAAACTGAAATTTATTGAAAATAGAATACATTTAAAAGAGAACAAAGACAGATCCAAAAATCTGTACAACATCAGTCCATGAAAAAAGGTTACAGCAATACAGACCATACATAGCTCAATGATATAACATAAACACTTAAAGGATGAGATAACCAACATTCCATCATAGAGGTATTAAATTCAAAGGAGAACTATGTCGTTGGTAGATGTTACAATTTACAGCTCAACATGTTACGCGCCTAGCGCTTCCTCAGGAGCATGGAACTGAAATATAAGACTTAGAATAAATATAACAGATAGTACATCAGTGTAAAACATACGTACAAAATATTCGTAAAAAATTATGGTGATAATCAATGAACATTGCGAACTAAACAGGTGAAGATTGGAACCCATAGAAGCCAGTCCTGGTCAAAGGAAGACCCAGGAAATATTCGTCCACTATGGGGATGTGTGTAACATAATAACAAAGGTATATTTTTATAAGTACTGGTAGTGTGATTGGCCAACTCGATATATACAGGTAGCCAAAAATCGAGTGATTCATGGATTAGCAATATGTCAGCTGGCAACGAGAGACAAAAAGGGGGGGAGGGGGAGAAAAGGAAGGACAAGAGTAGGGAAAGGAGGGGGGAGTGAAAGAGGATAAGGAAAGAAGGGGGAGGGGAAAAGGGGGGAGGGGGTAATAGGGGAAGGAAGAGGGCCAAGATAAGGGGGGAGGGAGGGGGAAAGGGGAAGGAGAAAAAGGAAAGGAAAAGAGAAGAAAGGAAAGGGGGGGGGGAGAGGGGATAGGGTAGGAAGGGAGGGAGGCAGGGGGTGGGGGGGAAGACAGGGAGGGAAAGGAAAAACCAAAAGGGGGGAAGGAAGAAAAGGGGAGGGGGGGAAAGGAGGGGGTTAGAGGGGGGGAAGGGGGGTGAGGGGAAGGAGGGGGAGGAAGAGAACAGAAGTGCTGATTGAAAGAACATAGTCTAGAATGAAAATGGTGGATATTGGTATTAAAAGTAGGTAGCAGAGATTGAATTTAATAACCAGTAAATACTAATGGACTCTAGTAGCAGGAATCTCATAAATATAGTAATTTGACAGTATCAGAAATTCCAGGTACTTACCATAGTAATGATAATATAGTGGTTAGGATGGAGGAGGTGGTGAAGGAACATGGGGAGAATGACCGCCAAGGATATGCACTTGCACTGTAGTATATAGTGCTAGAAACAACTAGTAATCCATAGTAGCCATAGGCCAGTCATATGGGTAACAGTGTAGAATTACTTAGATGTGTAAAAAAACAACATACAGCAGTCACAGATATTTATAGATAGTCGCAGGAGGTGATTGGACATCCCGGTCTATCATCCTGCATTTTCATTACAATTATCCTACATGTTGAGGGTTAATATAAGTTGCTCATTTTTAATCCACTTATATTGCTTTAAATACTGAGGATGTCATGCTAGATATTGGGATTCAACAGCCACAAATCGTGAGAGGTGTAATTATCGGAAATAATAAAATAAAATGTAGTAATGTTAAAAAACGTGAGTGAAAACTCTATATTCAACCTCTAACTATTATATAATAAATCCAAAATGTATCTGAATCTTTAATTAAAAGTAGGCAAATAAATGTTAAAATTACTTTTAATGGCAAAGTATTAATAATTTGGGAGTAAGATAAATACCCTCCTGGGCTCCAGATAATACCTCATACTATACATACATGCTTGACTTTGCTCTTAAATCCAAACATAAAATGGTTCTAAAGGTATTTATAGATTTGGTGGGCAACATACATTGCAGTTCTTCCACTCATGATATTACTCTAAGGGTAGTCCATCCTACCACCTGCTGACTAGGGACGAGCCCGATGTTCTCCTGTTCACTGAACAACAAACAATATGCGGTGTTCGCGACAAATCCGAAAGCCGCCGGAACACCATTAAATCTAAGGGACACTAACATGAAAAATCAAAAGTTCGCATTTTAAAGGCTTATATGCAAGTTATTGTCATAAAAAGTGTTTGGGGACCTGGGTCCTACCCCAGGGGACATGTATCAATACAAAGAAAAAATTTAAAAGCACCCTTTTTTTGGGAGCAGTGATTTTTTTAATGCTTAAAGTGAAACAATAAAAATGAAATATTCCTTTAAATGTCGTACCTGGGCAGTGTCTATCATATGCCTGTAAAGTGGCAAATTTTTGCCGTGTTTAGAACAGTACTACAGCAAAATTACATTTCTAAAAGGAAAAATTGTCCTATAAAACTGATTGCGGTTGTAATGAATTGTCGGGTCTCGGCAATATGGATAAAACTAATTGAAAAAAAGAGCATGGGTCCCCTCCAGTCCATTACTAGGCCCTTTGGGTCTGGTATGAATATTAAGGGGAACCCCAAACCAACATTAAAAAAAAAAAATTGTGTGGGGGTCCCTGAAGGGCCTGGTATTGATTTTAAGGGGAACCCTGCACCAAAATAAAAAAATGGTGTAGAGCCCCCCCCCCAAATCCATACCAGACCCTTATCCGAGCACACAACCTGGCAGGCCACAGAAAAAGAGGGGGGGCAAGAGAGCTCCCCCCCTGAACCGTACCAGGCCACATGCCCTCAACATGGGGAGGCTGCTTTGGGGTCTGATCCCAAAGCACCTTGTCCCCATGTTGATGGGGACAAGGTCCTCATCCCCACAACCCTTGCCCGGTGGTTGTGGGGGTATGCGGGCGGGGGGCTTAATGGAATCTGGGAGCCCCCAGATCACGGCCTCCCCCCCATGTGAATTGGTAATGGGGTACATTGTACCCCTACCATTTCACAAGAAAAAGTGTCAAAAATGGTAAAAAAGACAAGAGACAGCTTGGGACAAGTCCTTTATTAAAAAATAAAAATGTCTCATGATGTAAATTCACGCCGCCTGATGGACCGAACAAAAAAAAAAAGCCGCAATCGTTCCTCCGACTGACACTTCCTCCCTGGGACAATTCTTATATAGCTGAGGGTGGGGCCACCCGGTGACGTAAACGGGTGACCCCGCCCTCCTCTGATGCCACCGGGGCTTCCCACATACTGTCCACATACTGAAGTCCACACAGACATTGTAGCAAATAAACAACCCCAGTCACGGAGCAGGTAATAAAGGGTTTCATCTGAAAAAGTACGAGAGGAACTAGTGGCTGTGAACTCCCTGATATTCCTATGTCAGCAGCCATTAATAGCACACACTTGACATTTCCTGCACTGGTAAAATCCAAAAAGATTCTGAAAAAAGGGAATTGGTTTTGATGGTCGATTCAAAACACTGGGAGCAATTTTGTCTTAAGTGAAGGGACCCCTCTGAAGACTACTTGAGGTCCAGATGGTAGAGAGGGTCTTAAAACCTTATCATTGCACAGAATTTGCCAATGTTTTTGAATACTTTTTTATCCGCCAATGTTGTCTCGAATAGGTTGTGATAAAAGGTAAGAATGGCTCAATATCCCCATCTACCTCCTCCCTAGACACTTGTGTCTTTAACAATAGACTTCTATCGGTTTGCTGAATCTGATCAACTATATTGTTAAGAGAGTTTACCTCATAGCCTTTATCGACAAATCTTTTAGTAAGTACCCCCCGCCTGTCCTTAAAATTCCTCTACTCTAGTGCAATTCCGTCTCAACCTTGTATACTGTCCATTGAGGACCGCTTTTAGCCAGGTTTTGTGCTGACAGCTATCTAGTGGAATGTAAGCATTTCTGTGGGAGAGTTTAAAAAAAAAAGTTGATGTAATAACCCATCCGATTCCATTTTTATTTTCACGTCTAATGCCGCGTACACACAATCGCCCATTCCGACAACAAAATCCATGTTTTTTTCCCGACGGATGTTGGCTCAAACTTGTCTTGCATACACACGGTCACACAAATCTTGTCGGAAATTCCGAACGTCAAGAAATCGGTGATGTACAACACGTACAACGGCACTAGAAAAGGCAAGTTCAATAGCCAGTGCGCCAACCTTTGGGCTCCTTCTGCTAATTTCGTGTTAGTAGAAGTTTGGTGAGAGACGATTCACGCTTTTTGAGCCTGATGCTTTTCCTATCATTACTGCTCTTCAGTTTTTTTTGATAATTACTCATGATTTGTATCATGAGGTTTCACAATTTTATTTCATTATTATTACTTTTATTCTAGCTCATTCTTCATCACATAGATATATATGGAAATTTTCATTGTCCTATACATCTTTCTAGTTGTGTAGGAAACACCTGATATATATATTAGGTTTTTACGCAATATGTCTTCACACTTTTTCACTTTATTTTATTTCATTCATTTTATTCATTTTCATTCATTCACATTTTGTACACCTTGTTGTCCATATATATATATATATTTTTTTTGGACATCTTGGGATCAAAATTCAGATATATTAAGCTTATTTATATGTACACAAGCTGACATACATTGTATCGTTTGTGTTCAGTGCTTATTTTGCGAGTGTAATGTTGCAATATGAATATGTAGTTGTTTCTCTTTAGAATGCAGCATTATAACATTTCTTCTCATCGTCTTTATAGATTGGATTCACGCCGATCATTATATGCCTGTTTTCATCTGTTACATTTGCCGGTGTCAATATATGAGCATTGTATTAGTGGACTCATAAGATGTATCATTCTAATATGTTTTGTTTGGAGGTCGTGACATTTGCTGACACACATATACTGAGACATGCTTTTATATGAGCCACCCGAGATGGATCACAAACTAACATATTTTTAACTTAATTGTCTGTCCGGATAATTTTTACAATCCCAGTCTGGTAACATTTTCGTCCAGCCTGGAGTATCTTACTTGTTTTTTATTTGTCCTTTTTTGTGACCCCTTAAACTCAGGTGACTGGCCGAGACCACCCCCAACTTTATTACCATCATTTAGAATTCCATCTAGACATTTAGTGTGACATAGATTAGCGGCGCTCTATTATTTTGAACACAGCTGCTTCACTCCTGAAATTCCACACACACCCTGCTCACGGCCAGGTTCATCATTTAGAATCACTACGCTATAAGCCAGTCTACTGGGACCCTACATATATCACTGCCATTTGACCAGATCAGGGCAACCCTGATCAGCGTGATTTTATGCCTTCGTATCCCAGCCTATAGTACCTTACTTGTTTTTCATTTATCCCTTTTTGTGACCCCTTAAATTTAGGTGACTGGCCGAGACCTCTACCAACTTTATTACCATCATTATAATTCCATCTAGACATTTAGTGTGATACAGATTAGCCCTTGAACACAGCTGCTTCATTCCTGAAATTCCACACACACCCTGCTCTCGGCCAGGCTCATCATTTAGAATCACTACGTTACAAGTCAGTCTACTGGGACCCTGCATATATCACTGCCATTTGACCAGATCAGGGCAACCCTTATCAGCGTGATTTTATGTCTTAGAATCCCACAGTTTATTTCTAATATTATAGGGCCCTATATGTACCTTGTTATCAACCGCGGGCATATCACGCATTATTTCAGGTCACATTGCTTTATATTTCACCTGTATTATTCTGGCTTATTATAGAGAGTTTCATCCACTTCACCGGCATATTACAGAGAGCTTCATCATATTTATATATTTTGTTCACATATAGTTTTATTACATTCATCCTTCACATTTACTTTGCACGTTGTCTGAATATTTTTATTAATATATTTTCTCTTTTTTAATGAGAAATATTTTTTACACAATTTTTTCCTTTCACCTAATAGTAATTCTTTTTTTGATACTTATCACCTTTTATATATACACGTTATAGAAGTATATTCATTATTATATACACGTTTATTGATAGGATTCACCATATATATATACACACATATATACTTTTTGCCTACACATGTGCATATACACATCTTTTTTCACCTTCTTTGTCATCTATTTACATGTCACGGTTTTGAAAACATTTCTCAATCAGTCAACACACCAAATAGCCAGCAGATGCCAAGACCTCATTAAATCGGCTTCCAGCTGAGACTCAATGACCATCTAATTGGGCAATCATGTGATACCCCATTGAGCTATATAAAAGTTTGTCTTTTTAATATTTGTTAGCTATGAGTAAGCACTCAGTCCTGAGTGCGAAACGCGTCAGCTTATCTGTACTTTCTGCATGACAGTCTTGTTATTTTGATGATCCCATTTTTCCAATAAAGTGAAAATTTTTTGACTACATCCGGTGTGCGGCATCCGAATCTTCTCCTCCATTCAAGCCTGCTTTGCCTAGCATTCAGCCAGCACCTGGAGCTCTTCTGCTCTGAAACTTCTACTTACACCTGGGTCAGTGTCAGCCTGAGCGGTGGAAATATTTTCTTTGCTTGTTTGCATCTAAGGATACATGCTCTTCAATTTGTGCTTGTGGTTCGTATCTGATTTTCAGTGCTTGCCTCCCAAAGCGCACGCAAGGTCCGTATAAAATATATGAAGTACTTTGCGGGTAGGGGGGCCATTGATATGCCAGAAGATGTTTAATAAACATTTTAAAAATACATGTTTTTAGTTAAACTGAAATAATATTTCCTTTGATTTACTGCTTGTGTTTCTTTTAGCTGTCTCCTAGGTTCTCCAATGGGCTTTCTTTTCGCCATTTTCTTCAATAGTGCAAACGGAATTTATTTGATACATGAGGTGACAATCTCTTCTTCAGCGAACTATTATTATGTTGTGGGTCTGCTACACACACACCTTGTTTTTGTTGTTAATGTATGTAATGCATTACTGTTAAAAATATACATAATTTTTAGCACCATGAATGAATTTTGGTGAGTCACGAAAATGGCATAATTGTGGCAAATTATAAAGCACTATGGGAGTTATTTACTAAAGGAAAATCCACTTTGCACTACAAGTGCACTGCAAAAGTGCACTTGAAACTGCACTGAAAGTGCACTTGTAATGCAAAGTGGATTTGCCTTTAGTAAATAACCCCCATTTCAGTGTAAACACAAACTTAGTCCAAAAAATAAAAAATGATATTGAGCATTGAAAGAAAAAGCCACACCTTGTTGAGTAGAAAACCTTTTATTCTATGTGCATTCACATGTGCGTTAGAAAATGGTTTTTGAACAAACCAACATATTTTAGTAATAACATTTTTGTTTTTGACAGTACAAATAGCCTTTTTTTGTGCTAAAACAGGCATGTTTAAAACCATAAAACAATACACAACTCAGGAACTTACAAAGTTCAACTTTGACAAAGTGAAGGCAATATCAGACATTAGTATGTCCAAACTGTGTTGATATTGCCTTCATCAGATGGGATGATGTCACCCCTGTGAAAGCCAAATTTTGAAGATGCACACAAATTGAGAGTCAAAATGGGGATTTCCGTACTACGATCCCTCTACTCAAACCCGGCAGCAATAATCCGACTGCAGGGACAATACTCCAAACCCCTTCAAATAGCGAGAGGGACGAGACAGGGCTGCCCTCTCTCCCCTCTCATTTTCGCTATGGCCATCGAAACACTGGCAATAGCGATTAGATCAAACCCCAATATTCACGGCGTATCTTGTGGGGAACAAGTCCACAAGTGTGGGCTCTTCGCCGATGATATGCTCCTTTTCATAACGTCCCCTATCACTTCACTCCCTAATCTATGTAAATTATTGAAAGACTTCTCTAGCACCTCAGGCCTCAAAGTGAACTATTCGAAGTCTTCAGCTTTAAATATCTCCCTGCAGTCGGATACGGTATCCGCTCTCCAAAGCTCCTTTGAATTTAAATGGAATGACCAATGGATAGATTATTTAGGAATCAAACTCCCAGCTAGAACAGAACAACTGTACCCTCTAAACTTTTCGCCAATGTACCGGAAACTAACAGCTGATCTGGGAGCTTGGTCCAAGGGTGAGATTTCCTGGCTGGGCAGAGTTCATGCAGTGAAGATGACTCTCCTGCCCAGACTACTATACCTTTTCAGGGCCATCCCGATAAATATAAACAAAGAACACCTTTCCAATTTTCAAAAGAAGATCACCAAATTTATCTGGGGGGGCAGAGGACATAGATTTCAGCAAAAAACCCTATTCCTTCCAAGAGACCAGGGTGGCATGGGGGCTCCTCAGCTTCACTGGTACTTTCAAGCGGCCAGGCTGGCCCAACTGTCCACGGTTTACTCCAAGGCAGAGAAGCCAGATTGGATTCAGATAGAGAGACAGGCTGTCCCCACATACACCCTGGACTATCTCCTCTGGACTCCTCACAAACAGAGACCCCCAATTCTTTCCCCATCCTTATCTCAATCATTTCACATATGGGATAATCTAAGAAAAAATTCAGCCTTAATCTCAAGATGTCTTCCTCTAGCGCACATCTTCAATAACCCTGACTTTCCCCCTGGGTTGGATATTAAGGCTTTTCGTTGGTGGTTGGACAAGGGACTGTATCGAATCGGACATTTTTTCACAAATGAGGGTCCTATCTCCTTGGAGCAAGGTGTAAGGCAACTGGAAATTCCGATCTCTGAGCACTTCAGATTCCACCAAATTAGACATTTCCTCTGTCAACGTTGGAGAGGAGGCATCCCCTCACACAACGCCCTTACGCCATACGAATTATGGTGTGGTCGCTCCTTTGAACAGAGGGGGGGGATTTCCGTCATCTACCAGTCACTAGCTTTGCACCCCCAAAAAAACCCCTATGCTTGACTGGGAGAGGGATCTAGCTTTTGAATGGGAGATCTCTAAATGGAGATGCTCCTTTGACAGAGCCTTTAAAGGCATTAAAAAACATTTCCTTAATTGAAGGAGGTGTTAAGGTTTTGACAAGGTGGTACCTCACACCTGTCAAGCTTTCCAGAATGTTCCCAACAGCTGATCCCAAGTGCTTTCGAGGGTGCCAGCTCGTGGGCACAATGGCCCATATCTGGTGGGAATGCCCCAGACTAAGGCCCTACTGGAATAAGATATTCTCCCTGATACGGAAAACGACACAGACCCAAATCCCGAAATCCCCGACCATAGCTCTTCTTAATGATAACTTTCCCAGGATGCCGAAGAGCTCACGTAAACTGACACACTTCATCCTCTTAGGTGCAAAACTCACCATTGCTAAGGCCTGGAAACAGCCCAAAGTCTCGGTGAAAGCGACAATACACAAAATCTCATGGATCATGGCCCAAGAGAAACTGGCCAGCATCTTAGATGATAAAACTAAGCAATTCAAAGCCATATGGGAGCCCTGGGCAAAGTTCGTTGGCATTTCTCTCATTCCAGGAGTCCCACCCCAAAACTAAAAGGGGTCAATTTATGAGGCGGGGGCACCTCCAGACGGACGGCTAATCTTCCTTTCTCTCTTTTCCTCTCACCTCTTTCCCTTTTCTGTTTTTCCAGTTGTTTTTTTTTGTTGATCGTGTCCCTCTGCTGGGGGAAACTAGGACAGAACAGCAGGTAATGGCTGTATTGTGTTTTCTGACCAGAATTCCTTCATTTTGAGACAAACATTACTCTTTTCATAGCATGTTTCTAACTGATAGGTTGTAATCTCTAATAATTAATTTGTATAGATCCTTGAGACCCTAGGGTCCTAGATCAATCCCTGGTTAGGAGAGGAGGGGGGCTCACACTGTGCACAGCATGAGCCCGTTAGGGGTGCCGGTGGGATCCCCTAGTGCCTCTCTAGTCGTCAGACAATCCCCTTAGGGAGCTCTTTCTATGTTTACACCAGCTACAAGGTCTCAAGCTTAGGTTCCTATACGCCATAGTCAATCATATTCAATGTGCCTTATAAATGCTAACGCTCTAGCCCCAGCAGGCGTATCTTATGTATCAGCGGATGTTACATGATATGTGATTTCAAATCCTGTTTTTTTTTATATATTCTCTTGTGTTTGTATAAAACCAATAAAAGATTTTTGAAAGCAAAATGGGGATATCCCTCCTGATCCCATGTCTAATGTCAACATGTGCTAGCTCCCATCATGGGGGAATAATGGACGTGTTTCGGGGGTGCAACCCCTTCCTTCATCTACTTTAGTTGCCAGGAAGGTGTTACACCCCCAAAACGCGTACCTTGATATCCCGTGATTGCAGATAGCACATGTTGACACACTGGGGTTGATTTACTAAAACTGGAGAGTGCAAAGTCTGGTGCAGCTGTGCATTGTAGCCAATCAGCTTGTTAAGTTTTAACAAAAAAAAATGGAAGCTGATTGGCTTCTATGCACACCTGCACCAGATTTTGCACTCTTCAGTTTTAGTAAATCAACCTCACTGCGTGCATCTTCAAAATTTGGCTTTCTAAAAAATATTTAAAATGTGTGAAACTAATAAAAATACAAACAAACTAGAAGACTTTGGAGTGTTTTAGATTCTGCCTAAAACATCAATGATGTTTTTGAGGTTTTTTTCCACACCATTGATGTCTTCCTTGATCTTTTGTAAATCACGATTGCATACCATGATCTCCCCGATGAGGACGTGTGCACTTGCACTTGTGAAATGAGATTCTTCTTCCACAACATTCACATCACCTAAAATAAAAAAACACATCATGTATTATAAATATGCAGGCATACATCTATTACCTGAATCTGTGGTCTCATCTGTTGTGCACACTATTTTGCCCACTTCATAAACCTCTCCTTACTCCACATCTTCTGGTTGTGGTGTGGAGATTTGCTATTCTTTAGGAGGTGGGGGGTCCCTGGTGTCCTCAGATGTCCCGAGTCTTTTCTTCCTTATGTGAATAAAAAAAAGGTATACTTAGCATATAGATATTTGAGGCCGGAAATAGTCATATGAAACATTGCTTGGAAGTGTCGTACAGTTGTCTTTTTTGGCAGAGTTCCAAGCTGAAGACATTATTTTTTCCCTTTCTAAAGCTTGAATACTTACCTTTTTTGTACAATTTTCACACATGGAGACACCCCTAGTATCCACTGGAGCACCTGTGTGGGACACCCTAAAAAGTTTGTTCTGGTGTCCCACACTACTGCTCCTACGTCCAGATGTGTAAACAGCTGCTGAGTGTCCTCAGCATACTGGCGACAATTGTCATAATCGGGATTTTCAGTTGGCCAGCAGGGGAAGGAACAAGCGAAATGGAGATGCAAGAGAGGGTGCAGAGGGGGGAGGAAACGTCACCCCAAAAAGGAGGAGGATATAAGTGGTATTATAAATTTAAGCACCAAAGAAATTACAAAGGAAGAACTGCCTACCCTTAGTAAAGGTTTGAAGTTTGTTCCACCCCGGAATCTTAACAAATTTCAAACGTTTATAGATGTGCAGAAATACACACGCAAATTAAATGTAAAAAGGTACATTCTAAGCAATCCCGCTAGACAATTGAATAGAGAAGCATCTGTGGTGACACATTCGGGGCTGTCGAATGCTTTGCTTTTCAATCCCCCTAGCAACGCAGCACCAAATGTGGCCATCTTTCATGACTTAGTGTTGAATGATCTGGCTAATTTAAATATTAGATCAGTGCAACCCCAACATAGCATCAAAGCAGGTTTGGAGTCTCTGTGTAACAGGAAGGATATCGTCATACGCCCCGCCGACAAAGGCGGAGCGATTGTCATCCTAGATCATGACTCCTATACTAAGGAAATGTTGAGGATCCTTTCGGATACAAGCACGCATTCCCCTCTATTATCTAATCCAACCTCAGGTTTCAAACAGGAACTAAAGGTTTTGATTGATAAAGGCTATAATCTGGGGATCCTAAATAAAAAAGAAAAGGAGTATTTGGTCCCTCTAGCCCCCAGGCTACCGGTAATGTATATATTACCAAAAATCCATAAAACTTTAATTAATCCACCAGGTAGGCCCATCATCAGTGGTATTGACTCCATAACATCACGTGTGGGGAAATACATAGACTTTTTTCTACAACCACTGGTGATGGGCACCCCCTCCTACCTCAAGGACACCAAACATGTCCTTAATTTATTGAGTGAAATAGAGTGGAAGGCCACATATATGCTGGTGACAGCTGATGTCGCATCACTCTATACATCAATATTCCATAATCTGGGACATGAAGCGGTGCGTCATTTTCTCTATTGGGACTCCAGTATCTCCACCACGCAATGTAATTTCGTAATGGAGCTACTGGACTTCCCGATGGAACACAATCATTTTTGGTACAGTGGCACACACTATTTACAAACAAAGGGAGTGGCCATGTGAACCAAATTTGCTCCCAGCATGGCCAATCTCTTCATGGCCAAGTAGGAGGAGGATGTAATTCTACTTAATAATCCACCCCAATTGGTCATGTGGAGGAGATTTATTGATGACGTCCTGTTCATCTGGGACGGTGACATCAACTCTGTGGCCACTTTCCTGTCTGCTCTTAATAACAACACTAGAGGTATAGCACTTACCTATGAAGCCAGTTCTACCCAAATTCACTTCTTGGATTTGGTTATTACAATTGTCAATGATGTAATCACCACCTCGACTTACTTTAAACCAACTGACAGGAATAGTTTTATACCACTCGACTCCTGTCATCATCGCTCCTGGTTATCAGCTGTCCCCAAGGGCCAGTTTTTGCGTCTAAGACAGAATTGCTCTGATCTTAATGAATTCCGTAAAGAGGCTTTAATTTTAAAATCTAGATTTTTGAATAAAGGGTATGATGCTGCCACATTAGATTCCCTTATCATGGAGGTAGAGAATAGGGAATGTAGGGATTTATTAAGTGACAAACCTCAGGTAGTGAACAGGGAGGACTTTGGATTAGCCTTCCTCACGACCTATTCGAGCCAACATCGGGCTATTAAGAGGATCATTAAAAAACATTGGCCTGTTATCAAAAATGACCGAGTTCTGGGACCTTTACTGTCTGATAAACCACGAGTTTTATTTAGGGGAGCCACCAGTTTCAGACATTTATTGGCACCTAACATTCCGGTTCCACCTGTACGTCCCACCTTTTTTGGTGATCTAAAGGGAGTCTCCCCCTGTAGGAGATGCAATGTCTGTAAGGTTAACACACTACGAGATAGAAGACTAACGGAGTTCACATCCAGTGGTACCAGCACCACATACTCCATCAAATCACTCTTTACATGCACCACTAAGTGTGTTGTATATCTCCTTAGGTGTCCATGTGGGTTGGAGTATGTTGGACGTACCATTAGGAAATTGAACGTAAGGCTGGCAGAACATATCACCAACATTAGACAAGGATTTGACAAGCATAGTGTTTCTAGACACTATGATCTTGTACATGACAGGGACCCCAAGGGAACTGTTTTTATTGGTATTGAGAAATATGTTCCCCATTGGAGAGGCAGCAATGGTAAAAGAACCATCTCTAGATCCGAAACAAATTGGATCTATAGACTTGGTTCTCATGCCCCCAATGGGTTGAACATAGAGTGGGACATCAACTGTTTTATTAACAACAGTTGATGTACCCCTCTATAATAGGTTTCTATTTTTTGACAAGCAACTTTTTTTATCCTCTTTTCTAATTGTGACAAATTAATTTTATATATTTTTATATATTATTTTATATATTTTTAATGTGTATTATGCTTTGGATTTGTGATGCATTATGGCTATTGATTTTATTTCACAATTTTGTGTTACATTTACTGCACACAATATTTCTTGCACACCTTAAAGTGTGTAAGATTTTTCAGCTTTAAGCTGTGTGCTTTTTGAGCTAATCTGCATTATTGAGCAATTCTCATTTTTTGCCACTAGATGGCATGGTTTGTAACATGCACCTCTCCCTTGTATAAATATTCATGTTATCTCCCCTATATTAGACGAGTATTTTACATACTTAATTTATGGGTGTCTCATATGGGGTTGATGGGGGCGGTGTTGAGTAATTGCATGTGTCAGATTGGCACTAATCTTGATCCATCAGCCAATGAGTGTGCTATCTGCCGCATTGCTTGTGTTTATAATGCGCGTGCGTGGTTGCGTACCCCTGATGACGTCAGTTGTGATGAAACGGCCGTAGGGTCACAACGCCGACACGCATCGCGCATGCGCGAGTCTGTTTTAAACAGCAAAGGAGTTTTTTACCTTGTCACTTCTGTTGTATGTGCTTTTACTTATTGAATTTTACTATTGGAGTCCCCCTTTCTTTTCTTGGGATTTGTGGCTTATTTGTGCCGGGTCCATCTGGGAAGAAGCGTTGGAAGGAACCCCTGGGAGTATTCCCCCAATACTGGTGTCCCCGTTACTGCGGACCAATGGTTTGGCGAGGAGACCGGTAGGACAGCCTAAAGAATCCATTGTGAGACGTTTCCGGGTGTCCATCTTCCACTACTAAGCCTGTTTTGACCCCCCTGAGTAAGGGCGGTCACAGGCTCTCTGGTAAGCCTCCAACTTTACCATCTGGTGGCGGGCTGCACTAGCGGTGGACCATGTAATCCCGGACCCTGCAATAGCTTTTTTGTGGACTTATTTTTTCACTTATGACACCTATGAACTTTATTTTTATTATTTTGCACTTATGAGTTGTATTTTTACTATTTTGCACTTGCGCCTTTTTCTTGCATACACCCCTTTGGGTTATGGATTCACACTAACTAATATTACTTATTTTAATTTTTCACTATTTTATTTTTTATTTTATGACTGGATCATTTTAGGTCATGATATAATAATTTACATGTGTTTATAACATATATGTTCACTATATCACTAGTCCAGCGCTACACTGTCTTTTTTGATATAAGTAATAATAATAATAGGAACACATGAGAACTACTTGCTTTTTTGAAGAACTCTCTTGATCTTTCTGTACTGATCCTGCTCCCTCAATTTCAGGTCTGACCAGCGTTTCCTCAATTGATCCTTGGATCGTCGTACCCCAAAATTCCTGTGCAGACTTTTCACAACTTTAGCCATGATCTTGGCCTTTCTGACATTTGAGTTTGGGTAAAGTCCATGCTTCCCATCATAGTTGGCCCTCTTCAAGATGTCCATCATCTTCACCATCTCTATAAAGGACATATTTGAGGCCTTAAATGTCCTTCGGGATTGGGACATTCGTGGCATCGGGCTTTCGTCGTTGCTGCTGCCTGCATGCACTTGCTCTTTCTCCGCTATGTGCTCTCCCACTGCGCCGAAAGACGAGGGGCGGGGAATAAACTAGAAAGAACACCAGGGGTGGCCAGAGTTTCACGCATGAGCAGTGTATATAAAGCGTAACACGCGTGCATCATAGTACAATCTGTGAGAGGAGGAAGGGGGATCGGAAGCGCTAATCGTTAGAACGAAGGTACAATTTTAACTTGGTACATCAGTGGCCTATACTGCTTATAGATTGAGGCCTATATTGGGACAAGATTAGTTTTAGAGTTTAGCCTGACATTAGGGTTTGTCTTGTGTTGTGTCTTGCAGAGAAAATAGATCTATTTAATGATGAGGACTTTATCCCCATATTCACTGATACAGGGAGCTGCCCTGCCTGCGGCAGGTAAACCACCCCTTTTATAACAATAAAACAAAGAGGAAGGCAGCGCTGGATCAATTGCTGGAATTTGTGAAGCCGGCGATCCCCACGGCAGACATCCCCTATTTGAAGGCCCTTATAGGTGGCATGAGGAGCACTTATAATAGTGCAAGAAGGTCCAGGATTCCCAGAGATCAGGAGCTGCAGAGATGACATTTATGTACCCAGGCTGTGGTACTATGACAGACTGCATTTTCTGGCAGGCCAGACTGAACCCAGGCCAGCACTCTCCAGTCTTCCTTCCAGGCTTCCTTCCACCTCAGCTGAGACTTCCGACGTCCAACCTGGGCCCGCCAGCCAGGAAGAAGGGGAGGAGCCCAGCTTGAGCCAGGTATAGCATTGTTCAACATATTTCTAGTCATATAATTAATGATGTTAACTAGATGTTATTATTGATCAGTAATTTCTGATTTTACAAAGTGTTTTACATATCAATAGACAGTAGTGACCACAAATGATTGGGACAAGAATGAAAAATGCTGGGGTCAGAATGATAGTCTTTTCTATTTATTAACATTCAATTTGCAACAGTCATGAGCTGAAAATCTCAGTCAGGAGGAGGCTGTGGAAAGTGGCAGCCAGGAGGTGGCGGGGGTGAGTGGCAGCCAGGAGGTGGCCGGGCCCAGTAGTCTGCCCAAATCCCAGGTCCCTCCCCTCCGCCTTCCAAAAAAAAGTCCCAGGAAGGGGAGTAACCTGGAGGAGGCAGCGCTTGTCCTATTTCAGAAGGCTACTGCGGCCCTCAGAACCCCCCAATAATCAAGACGACTATGCCCACATGGCAGCCTGCAAAATGCAGGAAATGGAGGAGGGCCAACGCCTCTTATGTGAGGAAGTTATCTTACAAGCCCTAAATAGCCCTAAATAAGAGGTTGAGGGGCAAACTCACAAGCCAAAGCCACGTTTGTGAGTTCAACCATGGTCCTCCTCCTGCCACAACTACAACACCAGAGCTACAGCCTGGAAGCAAGTGTGGAAGGAATCATGGAAGGAAGACAAGAAAGTGATGGCCTGGGTTCAGTCTGGTTTGACAAAAGATGCAGGCTGTTGTAAGTCCACAGCCTGGGGACAAATATGTCATCTGTTGCTGTTCCTGATCTCTTGTAGTCCTGGACTCCTCAGGCCACCAATTTTGACTGTAAAATAATTGATGTCTGCCCTGGGGTGCCCTGGGGTACAAAGGCTTTGCAAATCCCACCAGTTTATCCAGCATTGCCTTCCTCTTTATTTTGTTATGACCCATAATAAATGGCTATTTATTTTTCACAAATACTTGCCTATGTTTTTTACTTCAAAAAGGACAGTTTGTTTGTGAGTAGGCAGGTATATTTCAAAAATACAATGTCAAATTAACAAGGGACACCAACACCAACCTCCTTGAGGTTAAAAAAATACAAGATAATAATGGTGTTGTGGTAACTTGACACAAAACGAAAGAAAAAATTATGGAGATCACTATAAAAAAAAAAAAAAAATATATATATATATATATATATATATATATATATATATATATATATATATATATATATATATATATATATATATATCAAAAATGTTAAACATTATTATGAAGACCTGATGAAAAAAAAACAAAACATAAATTATTCATGAGATCATGAGAAATAATAAAGAAATCAGGTTGTCAGAACTCTGTGTGAATATCAGCAGCAAAACAACTTCTAGCATTATTCTAGCATTATAAAGAAGAAGAGAATGCGCTGCATTAAAAGATTTTAAAATTTGCAGCGTGACGAATGTGCTATCTCTATTACAAACACTAGTTTTACCAGAACGAGCGCTTCCATCTCGTACTTGATTCAGAGCATGCATGGAACTTTGTGCGTTGGAATTGTGTACACACGATCGGAATTTACAAGAACGGATTTTGTTGTCGGAAAATTTGAGATCCAGATGTCAAATTTTGTTTGTCGGAAATTCCGACGGAAAACGTCCGATGGAGCCTACACACGACAACGAATTTCCAACAACAAGCTCCCATCGAACATTTGTTGTCGGAAAATCCGATCGTTTGTACGCGGCATAAGGAATGCATCTTCTCTCTACTAGCTTCAAAATTCAATATGATACGCCTATTGTTATTATTGAGGGATTCCATAAAATCCCCAAGGCTGTCACCATCTCCATCCCAAAGGATGTGTTATTCCTTGGATCTCCTGTTCTTGACCTGGCTTGTTCCAGACCTGTTTACCTCCTCTCCTGGCTCATCCCCTGGCTTGCTACTTGACCTTCCTTCTGCTGATTATCTGTGCATGACCCCAGCTTGCTATATGGACTTTGCCTCTGCCTGATTACCCGTGCATTAGCCCGGCTTGCTATATGGACTTTGCCTCTGCCTGATTACCTGTGCATGACCCCAGCTTGCTATATGGACTTGCTCCTGCTTGATTACCAGTTTATGACCTCAGCTTACTTCACGGATTTGCTCTTGCACCTGCCATCCTGTGTTTGACCCTCAACCGGTGTCCACTGGCCACCCTGTGTTTGATCCTCAGCCAGTTCTACACTGCTGTCCTCTGAAGCATGGTTTATTCCAGACACAGCGGGGAGTTCCTGACTGCCTGTGCACCACCACGCCCTGGCAGTCCTCAAAAGGTGATGCTCTTCGGGACCCATCCTGATCCTGCCGGCAACCCGTGTTTCTTTGGGCCATTCTGTGGCACTTTCAGAGGTACACCACACCTAGCCACAAGGGGATCCCCTCTATGCATATTGGCTTCGGATCAGGTAAGTGACAGCAGGTTTGAGAGGACTGGAGGTATACTAGGGTTTGAGATCCCAGACGAGGAGCAAGGTGAAGTCTGCCTTTTCCTATGATGTGGGTCTTTCAGGTGTTGCTGCCAATGAACTGCATGGCAGGTCAAGCATGTGGTGCTCAAGCGGTATAGGTTGCAAACAGCCAGACATGAAGGGGATTTTATATAGTCCGAGCCCTATGACCAGAGAGATGTGAACCACATAAACACAACACATAACACAAGACTAACAACATAAAGTAGACATGAAGTGTGCCCTGGTTTGCTGGACGGTATGCCAAGAGAAGGGGGCATACCCAAGATAAGTGAGTGGATGGTTGTAGAGGAAGTGTATTCAAGAGAAGTGCCCTGAGAAGGGGAATGGGTGGGTACCACACACTGGATCCGACAAAAAGACCACTGTGGGTGGTCTGCCTAAATACCCCCTGAGCTCCTCCCATACTTTCAGGCCACCATACTGGTCTTCCTATTTATGGTCGGAGCCCTATGACTGGAGAGATATGAGCCACATAAACACACCACAAGACTAACAACATAAAGTAGACCCAAAGTGTGCCCTGGTCTGCTGGACGGTATGCCAAGAGAAGGGGACAAAACACTTGGATAGGGAGGTAATTATTTAATTGAGCTGGGAACGTACTACTGGGAAAGCTTGCTGGAGGCTTGCAACACTTCTGCTTGAGGATTTGGAATGTATCGGGCAAAGCAAGCGGATTTCCACCTGCCCATTCTCTTGTGTTGTGACGCTGCTTCGATCCGGAAGGAATATCCAGATTATCGGCCGGGGCATAGGCGTGAGCACAGGGTGTGCCCAGGCACACCCTAATCACCCCATGTGCATTAGTGTTATCGCTCTGTGTAGCAACAGGAACATGCAAAAGATCTCCCTCTTACCGGTTCTGTCATAAGAGAAGTGTTTATGCTCTTCTCTTTCACTGTGCCAGCAGGGAGATCAATGTGCCGGAGTCATATATATGTAGATACATACACATGCATGTGTGTTTGAGCTTAAGGATGCACATCCTAATGCATTAGGCTGCGCACACCTATGGGCCGGGGTCAAGGTCTAAGTTAAGCAAGAGGATCCTAATGTGTCTGGTCAACTGGCTACCACTCAGAGGGTTGGTAAGGAAAGGTAGCAATGGGCTAGCCCCCGACAGGTTGGGCAGATGAGATAACGACTGGTCTAGAATGGCCACTGGGAATCTACCTCGGGACCGGACTGTTGCATCTTTGGACACTACAAGGTGCAGGATTACGTGATTCTGATGATGTGTCAGATGGCGTCTGCATAGTACCTGACAGCTGGGGCTGGTGAACTCACTCGGATGTAAGAAAGCTATAGAAGGCTAGGTAGATGGCTGTTTGAAGGACCAGGCTGATCAGTAACCAGAAGGGGGAACGTAACAGGATGGTAGACATCTTTGAAGATGGCGATAGTGCCAGGTAAGCACTTGTTACTAGTTTTGGGGTTGCTGCCTGTGGATACAGCGTAGGATGGTTTTGACTGTGTGGGCAGAGAACAAGGTTGGCTTGGTAGGTTCACGTAAGGAGACGAAATGCTGGATGCCAGCTAAGCAGAGTCTGATGGTATTATGTGATAGAGCCAGCTGCATATGGCAGTATGATATGAAAGCCAGGCTGTGTTTAAGATCTCCCGACACTGCCCCGGGGTTTGGGGCTAGGAACCTGCCGTAGAAATTCCAGGTGGTTTGATAGGCCTACAGGGTGTTGCGGGATAACGACTGATTTACAAGGATGGTCGCATCATGCAGGTGTTGCTTTAATCCAGTGTCAGCTGTGACCAAGGTGGGATAAGAGATATGGTCAGGTCGGTCCCACGTTCCTGCAAAAAGAATGACGCAAAGTTAAAGTGGGAGAGTGCGTCAGCCGAGACATTACACTTGTCTGGGATATAGATGCAGTGCACTTTGAATTGATGCTGCAGGGATAGTTGCACCAGCCTGCTCTGGAAGGACATGATGGCTAGCGATTTGGACCTGCCTTTATTTATGATATTAACTGTGGCCTGATTGTCTGCGGAAAACGTCACTGTTTTCCCTGCCAAGGTGCTGCCCCAGACTTGAGCTGCAGCCACAATGGGGTAGAGTTCAAATATTGAGGAGGACTGACTGAACCCGAGGATCAGGAGGATTTCTGGTTGTCATGGCCCTGCAAGCAATGATCAGCAAAAATTCTCACAAAGCCTGTAGAGGCTATGGCGTCTGTGGCTACCTGAGGTGACAAAGAGGATGCTGACGGAATGAACATTGATATACCATTCCAGTTTGTGAGAAATTCGTCCCATATTGACAAATCCGCTCTTGCTTCTAAGAATTTAGTCGGGATCTTGCACTTGCGAGAGGAAAACTAAGAAGTGTGAGATGAAGGAAGGGATGATCCTCATGGTGAAATCGAGCATGGATTGTAGCTGTCTCTTGGTGCACCCTCGATTAAGGTTAAGGTGTGAACGACCGACCTGATGCGGGTCAACTTGTCGGGAGGCAGGCTGGCCTGCATGGACCATGTGTCGAGCGTGACACCCAAGAAGATGATGAAATGTGCTGGGCATTCAACTTTATTCTCTGCTATGGGCACATTAAAATGACCAAATACCCCTCTTAAGCTGTCAACGTCTACTGGGGGCTCACCGAATTTTTCGATGCGCAGGAAGTCATCGAGATAGTGGATGACTTTCTGGCAACGTGCCTGATGTGACAGGGTCCAGGAAAGGGACTGGGCAAAAGTATCAAAGTGTTTTTTTTTTTTTATTTAGTACCAAATGACAATTTGGTGGTGAAATAATATAAGCCTTTCCACTTGATCCTTATGCCACCGCTAGAGGGATGGCTCGACAGCAGTAATTTGAAAGCATCTAAGATGTCCGCTTTGGACCGCCAAGCGCCTACTCCTATGCTAATGATGGCTTGAATGGCTAGGTCGACTGACGACTACTTAAGGGAAAATTCTTCTGAGGGTATTAGGGAGTTCAAACTTGGGATGTGAGAACAATGAGGCGCGAACAAATCATACACTAACAAAGTTTATTAGAATATATGCCCTTGGCAATCCAATAGGGCTGACTCTCCAGACGGTGAAAGGTGACTTGGAAAAGGGGCGATCATGTACCCTCCTGTCCAGTTTGGTTTGTAACAAGATGACAATGGCTGACTCATCGGTGACAGTTGAGAGTAGGTTCTTGCATTTGTGGGTCGTGTGGGGCAGCGTGATGAGGCAGGTGTGGAATCCTGAGGTGCATCCCTGCATGAGGAAGGTGGCCAGAGAGGGAGTTGGGTGGGAGGATAGGTAGAACCCGAGCCACTCGACATGCATGCGGCCTAGTTATGATGTATTTAGCTGCTTAATGCCGCATGTGACTTTGGGACGTGCTTTATGGCATGAGAGGCAAACATGAAGGAGCGCACAGTGAGTGTAGTTGCATGTCCCGATCTTTTTTTAATTTTTTTTGGTGCTGAGCGATAGTCGAGGATATAAACTGTGGAGAAGCCTGGGTGCCAGGTTGGGCTGCCGCTGGGGATGCCAGGTTGGGCTGCCGCAGGGGATAGCAGCCTGAAAGTTTGGCTTTCCTGGCTGTGGCAGGGTAGGAAACACCCCTGCACCTCAGCTCTGCTGTAAGCTTGGGGATGGTCCAAGCTCTGGGAGGTTGGGTGCCATGGCTTTCTTAACCCGCAGAGGGTGATGGAGGGGCAGAGGTAAAGTCTTCACTGTTGGCCAGCAACATGGCTTCGGGTAAAAGACAAGGAGAAGGGAAGTGCATATGTTAAGATAAGTTGAAAAGGAAGGAGGGGACAGATGCGTTGGGTAGGTAAAGATGGGAAAAAAGGAGGAAAACGTGAAGGACAGGAAAAGGAATGACAGGCGTAGGGAAGAAGTCAATTTGCGTATGAACGCTGTTGAGTGGAAATTTAGAAAACTGGCCAGGTAACCGATAGACCAGGTGCCCGTCTGTGCTTGGCACAAACCTGTGAACCATAACCCCCCAGGGCGCAGGGGCGGGGAGCTGCAGTCTGGTATTCTAAGTAGCGTTCTGTAGTTTATTGACGTATGTTCAGTCTGCTAACGCTTGCACTGCCAGCAAGCTTGACGTTGAGTGACTTTATTTGCGTGGTGAAGGATCTCGCTTCGAAAACAGAGTGAAGTGCACAGAAATATGTGACAGTTACTAACGCCTCAGGAGCAACTCGAAACATGTATGTGAAGTAAAATATATTGTGAAAGAGTGCTTAAGGGAAATGCAGGGAATTCTTTACCAGTTAATTGCATGTAGACGCAGCGATATTCTGATGCGATCCTTTGCTGGCTATTTGACTGTTGTGAAAGTGTGTTCCGGGGCCAGCAGAAAGTGGGCGGACTTGTAGTTACTCGGATCTGCCGCGGAGAAGCTTGGGAGGTTACCAAAGCAATGACAGGATATTAAAAGGCTCGGGTGAGGTATCCTTCCCTATTTGCTGAGGAAGACCATTCAGAGGTTGATACATGTACAGAGGAGAGGATCCGAGCCTGTGACGTCGCGCAGCCATGGTGGGTGTGCACAAGCAATAATAATTATTGAGAAGCACGGGGATATAATAATATAATAACACTGGAGCACTACTATCAAGATTGATATAGATTTATGGGACATTTATTATGAATTTTTTATAAATTTGAATTTTATTTTATTGCATATTGCATGTATACATAGCATTGAATTAATATATATATCTATATATATAGATATATATAGATATATATATATCTATATATATATATATCTAGATAGATAGATAGATAGATAGATAGATAGATAGATAGATAGATAGATAGATAGATAGATAGATAGATAGATAGATAGATAGATAGATAGATAGATAGATAGATAGATCTATATATAGATATATATATTAGACTGCCTGTGTATATATATATATATATATATATATAGATATATATATTAGACTGCCTGTGTATATATATATATATATATATATATATATATATATATATATATATATATATATATATATTTATATATCTATCTATCTATATAGATAGATAGATATATTTATATATATATATATATATATATATATATATATATATATATATATATATATATATATATATATATATATATATATCAAATACACTGCAAACAACTAAGTAACTAACCTGTCTGCCTAATCTAGCTCAATCTATCTCCGTCCACAGTCACAAAGCAGCCTTATATAGTGTGGGGCATGGACTTAGTCCCCCAGAGCCATGATTGGCCAAAGGCACCCTGCCTTTAGCCAATTATGGCTCTCTCTGCAGAGCGCGCTGTGATTGACCAAAGCATGCACGTCCGGTGCATGTTTTGGCCAATCACCAGACACTAATGCACTGCGTTTTCGCAGTGCATTATGTGGCATTCCGCAGCGCTCTATTTTCCCGTGAAGGCCCCATGTTGTTCGCTGTTCGGCAAACGGGCAAACACCTGATGTTCGACTCGAACATCGAGCTCATCACTATTTAAGACTATTACATTACACTTTCTGTCCCAGTAACCAGAAAGAGTATAAGGGGCAAATATCTCCACTTGGAGATAAAGAGACTGATTTACTGAAGGAGTTGAGAATGTTCACACAAAAAAAGAGTAAAAATTCACTTCAGGTAGCCAATCATGTGAAAAGCACATTTGTTTACTTAATTAATCTGCAAATGGTTAAGGAGTGAAATGAATCTTCACTCCTGTGTGTGAACAGTCTCAGCTCCGTTAGTAAATCTGACTCACAATCTCCTACTTCCTGTCCTTTCTACAATTGTTCTTTTGTAGTTTTAGAAATGGGAAACAGTGTTAACTGCTGACGAATATAGAAGAGATAAAGGTCAGATTTGTAAAAAGCTGATGAATGACTTTTGAAGGCTTTGGTTTAACTGAAATGAACCCACCTGAGCAATCGCGTAAGGAAGCTTTCAGTGTACTAGACCAATTATAAAGTTGCCGAAGCATTCCGTTCCTGCATGTTAAGGACTGTTTTCTCGAACTCCCGGCAAACTAACTAAATAATTCTATACACCATTAAAGCTACACATTTAAATAAATAGTGCAAATGTTTTTGTTGGCTTTTTAAACATTATGAGGATCTTTAGTCTTCTTTAGACCTCATCAATTGTTCATGTCTTTTCGGGACCTCCTCCCCATAGCTCAGGAAACCTTTTAATAAGTAATACACTGAGGTAATGAAATAGTGTTCAGATTTGCTCAGCCAGGGATCTGGCAATGTTAAGCCTGCTGTGCTATGTTTCTTAGGTTAGATTGTCCACCCCAGATTACCAGCAATAGGTGAACTGGCAAAATATTCCTTTGGAACGCTTACCAGTCCAATTACATATTCCACAGTTTACTCCTTGCACTCTGTATGAATGCCTGGACCCGTCACTTTGTAAATGAGCATAAAGGTGCATATGAGTGATTGCTTTTCATACTGTTGACATGGTTATGGCCTTATGCATCATCATGGTATAAGCACATTTATGTGGAGTTTCCTAAGAATGGGCAAGAGACGGGTATTCCAAAAGAGAGCAACTGTATAATGTTCAAAGAAAAAGTGAGCAGGAATCCTACCAGTTTATGAGCAGATCAGTTTGCAGGTTGTTTGATAAATATTTAATCACCATGGAAAATCCTGAACAGTTAGAAATCCAGGTTTAAATAAACCAATTCACTTGCCATTATCTGATTTAAGATATATACATATAAATTAAGAATATAAAATAAAAAAAGTGCATCACCAAGCACTTTTAAAAGATGTGCTTCTTGTGTTACTGCATCTTCTGACATCTGTGTATACTCCCCTTGTCAACACTTAATCTGCAGCAGATGGAAGGAGTAGAGAAAAAAAAGCAGTGGAATGGGTTATGTGACCTCTAATTGACTGCCACTTAGACCTAAAAGTATAAAATATACTTTTTATTTAGTTAAAAAAAAAAGCTGTTTGCCAATTTGCACTTATTGCGGGTTTTTTGTCCGAACTATTTTACAGCTCATTCATCTTAATTGCACATGATTCTGTTAAAATCCTAAATTTCAAAAAGATTAATAAACAAAGAGCAACTTGATCCTATACTGGATATTTAACAACTTAGTTTAAACAATTATACAGTTTCATTACAAGTATAACAATCCCTCTTATACCTAATTTATCAACTAGAAAACTTAATTTAGCCAGGTACTCTTAGGGGGTTATTTACTAAAGGAAAATCCACTTTGCACTGCAAGTGCACTAAAAGTGCACTTTGAAGTAAAGTTGCTGTAGATCCGAGGGGGACATGCAAGGAAAATAAACAGCATTTTAGCTTGAACATGATTGGATGATAAAATCAGCAGAGCTTGCCTTCATTTCAGATCTACCCCTTAGATTTAGAGCGACTGCACTTCCAAGTGCACTTTCAGTGCACTTTCACATGCACTTGCAGTGCAAAGTGGATTTGCCTTTCGTAAATCACCCCCATAAAGCATATTTGAACAAAAGATCAAAGCTGTAATTTATTGCAGCTTATCACACCTTAGATGTAGTGGTTGCATTTGTTTTCTTTTTCCGGTTAACAATGTTTTCAGTGAGTACAGAAAATACCTGTTTATCTTTCCAAAAGTGAAATGTCCTTATCTCTCCCTATTTAATGAATTTAAAGCATGTTCAACCTTATTTTCTTTCCAAGCTATCTTTTGTAGACTATCAATTCCCCTGCCTCTCTGTAATGGAGACGAGGAGAAGTTAGTAGTTCAAATCAGGAAGCCTTGTGACAACCATGGCTCCCTCCACAGGTACGCTGGATTGAATCGCCGTTGTTACCCTTGGACAAGAAATGTGTATTTGCCAAATTACAAGGTAAAAATAAAGTGCAAAATGCCCTAACAAAGAAATGTAACTTTAATCTAAAATGATGCATATAGATGCACTCTTTTCTTGATGCAAGTGAAAACAAAACCACAAATTTAACCCAAGGTTGTTACAGTTTCCTATTCCCAATGTGATAACTAGGGGTGAGCTGATTAGTTCCAGACCGTAACCTAGGTTCAGACCGTATTTTGACATTTCAGGGCCCTGGCCAAACTAAATTGGTGTTTGGTAGAGTCACACTCCTGGCAGTACCATTTAGCACTGGTATTACTACTGCTGCTAGATGTGACAGCTTTACATGATGGACAATGGTTGCACATTGTGGATTTTTTTTTGTTTGTTTTTTTTCGATCCTTGTGTTTTTTTTAAATAAAGGACTTGTCAAAATTATTATTATAAAAATATTTTATAAAAATAATAATAATAATTTTATAAAATATTAGTACCATATATCCCATAGTCAACTACATGGGGACCTGTATCTGGGGCACCCTTTTTGACATCCAAATACTGATATGCCCCACAACCATCTGGACAGGGTTGTAGGGAAGAGAACTTTGATCTCATCAACATGGGCACAAAGTGTTTTGCCAGGGTGTATCCACGTAGGCAAAGTATACCAGACCATCATCAGGGCTAAGGGTTTTGAAAGTATTTTTTCGAAGAACCCTATATCTTTTTTCGTGTAGGTTCCCATGTTACTATCTATTACAGACCCCCATCTAAGATAATAGGTGTATGTTAACCACTTGACGACCGCCTCATGCCGATGTACGTCGGCAAGGTGGCACGGACAGGCAGAATCACGTACATACACGTGATCTGCCTTCCGCGGGCGGGGGGTCCGATCGGACCCCCCCCCCGGTGCCCGAGGCGGTCGCCATTTGTTCCCGGGCGATCAGAGGTGAGGGGGAGGCCATCCCCTCCCGATCGCTCCTGGCGAATGAAAATGCTTCCTCTCCCTCTGTAATGTAAACAGAGGGAGAGGAAGTGATGTTATCCCTCCTCGAGCCGGTCTTTTCGATCCGGCGCCGAGGAGAGAAGACATCCAAGTAAGTGCACCAACACTACACTTCCAGTAGAACATGCCAGGCACACTTTTCACCCCCCATTACCCCCCGATCACCCCCCTGTACCCCCTGTCACACTGACACCAATAGCAGGTGTCAGTTTGTGACAGTTATAAGTGTTAGGGCAGTTAGGTTAGCCCTCTTTAGGTCTAGGGTACCCCCCTTAGGTCCAGGGTACCCCCCTAATCCCCCCTAATAAAGGTTAACCCCTTGATCACCCCCGTCGCCAGTGTCACTAAGCGATCGTTTTTCTGATCGCTGTATTAGTGACACAGGTGACGCTAGTTAGGGAGGTAAGTATAAAGGTTCGCTGTCAGTGTTTTATAGCGACAGGGACCCCCATATACTACCTACTAAAGGTTTTAACCCCCTGATTGCCCCCTAGTTAACCCTTTCACCAGTGATCACCGTATGAGAGTTACGGGTGACGCTGGTTAGTCAGTTTGTTTTTTTATAGTTTTAGGGCACCCGCCGTTTATTACCTTATAAAGGTTTAACCCCCTAATTGCCCGGCGGTGATATAAGTTAAGTTTTTAGGGTCAGATAAGGTCTGCGTCGCCCCAGGCAGCGCCAGGTTAGCGCCAGTACCGCTAACACCCACGCACGCAGCATACACCTCCCTTAGTGCTATAGTATCTGAACGGATCGATATCTGATCCGATCAGATCTATACTAGCATCCCCAGCAGTTTAGGGTTCCCATAAACACAGTGTTAGCGGGATCAGCCCAGATACCTGCTAGCACCTGTGTTTTGCCCCTCGGCCCAGCCCTGCCCAGCCCACCCAAGTGCAGTATCGATCGATCACTGACACAAAACACTAAGCACACATAACTGCAGCGTTCACAGAGTCAGGCCTGATCCCTGCGATCGCTAACAGTTTTTTGGTAGCATTTTGATACAGTCGCTGACAGTCAGGAGCTTTTTTGCCTGTGAGTCTCACTAGTGTACCCCTAAATTTAGAGCCCAAAATGGCAAATCGAAGGTACACTAGTGAAGAGGCCTACACGTTTCTGAGCATGACAGATAGTGAAGAGGAAGTCACTCATCTGTCAGATTCAGGCTCAGAATACAATCCTGTAGAGGACAGCGGCTCCATGACAGATAGCTCTGACGACGAAGTTGTGGTCCCTGCCAAGGTCAGGCGTACCATACCCCAATCTTCTTCTTCTGTCCTTGAAGTGCAAGAACCGTAGGGGTCTCATATGGAACAGAGAAGTACTAGCGCCGTTATTCCTCCTGGTGAACTGGCAAGCACCAGCGGCCTAGTACACCCTGGTCGTACATCCAGCACTGCAGTATCACGTGGTGATATGGTGAGTCCCATAAGTGCAGTTCAAGCTGGCGAGGTGGCAAGCACAAGTAGTGTCCCACTGCCACCAAGAAGACAAAGACAGGCCCATCGTGCCCATAGTGCCCTTCCTGCTGCATTCGCCAATCCGAATTGGGAACCCACCACTTCTGCAGCACCCGTACTTCCCCCATTCCCTGGTCAACCCGGAATTCAGGTGGAAACTCTCTATAGATCTATTGTGGACCAAAGCAATTTGTATGCTGGTCAACACATCGCCGCTAATCCCCAGTCCTCCCTTGCCAGAGATTGGAGACCAATTACGGTCTCCGAATTTAAGATCTTTCTGGGCCTTTCCCTCAACATGGGCATAAATAAAAAGGGTAAGTTGCGGTCATATTGGTCCACTGACCCAATTTACCATATGCCCGTGTTCTCTGCTTCCATGGCCAGGGCACGATACGAGCAGATTTTGCGGTTCATGCACTTCAATGACAATGAACTCTGTCATCCTCGTGGAGACCCTGGATACGATCGGCTCTACAAAATTCGGCCCCTCGTAAACCACTTCAACCAAAGTTTTGCAGACTTGTTTATTCCCCATCAAGTTGTCTGCATTGATGAGTCCCTGATTAAGTTTTCTAGCCGCTTGTCATTCAAACAGTACCTTCCCAGCAAGCGTGCCAGATACGGGGTCAAGATGTATAAGCTCTGTGACAGGGCCACAGGCTATACATGTAGTTTTATGGTTTACGAGGGCAAAGATAGTCACGTAGAGCTGACAAACTGCCCTGACTACATAGGAAGCGCTGGCAAGATAGTGTGGGACTTGGTGTCACCCTTATTCGGAAAGGGGTACCACTTGTACGTGGACAATTATTACACGAGCGTGCCACTTTTTAGTCACTTGTTTGATCAACAGATTGGAGCATGTGGCACCGTGCGACCTAATCGCCGGGGCTTTCCCCAGCGGCTTGTAGATTCCCATCTTAGGCTGGGGGAGAGAGCCTGCTTGAAGTGTAATAACTTGCTCACTATGAAGTGGAGGGATAAGAAGAATGTTTTCGTTCTCACCTCCCTTCATGCAGACACGACTGCCCAAATTACTACGGCGACTGGTGTTGTGGAGAAACCCCTCTGTATCCACGAATATAACCAAAATATGGGAGGGGTGGACCTCAATGACCAGTTGTTGGCGCCATACCTAGTTGCCCGTAAGGCCAGACGCTGGTACAAAAAAGTATCTGTTTATTTATTTCAAATGGCTTTGCTGAACGCTCATGTGCTATACAGAGCTTCAGGACAGACTGGATCCTTCCTTAAATTCCAGGAAGAGATCGTCAGAGCCCTTCTGTATCCAGACAGTGCTCCACCTCACCATCCCCAACCAAATGCAGTAGGCCGGCTGCATGAGAGGCATTTTCCTTATGCCCTCCCGAGTACCCCTACCCAACGAGCCCCCCAAAAAAGATGTTGTGTCTGTAGCAAGCGCGGATTTAGGCGTGACACCCGGTGTTATTGTCCCTCCTGTCCTGGCAATCCTGGTCTTTGCATGGGTGAATGTTTTGAACGCTACCATACACTAGTTGAGTATTAGCGTAGGGTACAGCACTGCATAGACTAGGACACACTTTCACAGGGTCTCCCAAGATGCCATCGCATTTTGAGAAACACAAACCTGGTACCAGTTACAAAAGTTAAAGTTACTAAAAAAAGTGTAAAAAAATAAAAAAATAAAAAAAATAAAAAAAATAAAAACACAAAAAAAATATAAAATAAAAAAAACAAAAATAGTCGTCGTTTTATTGTTCTCTCTCTCTCTCTATTCTCTCTCTATTGTTCTGCTCTTTTTTTACTGTATTCTATTCTGCAATGTTTTATTGTTATTATGTTTTACCATGTTTGCTTTTCAGATATGCAATTTTTTTATACTTTACTGTTTACTGTGTTTTGTTGGTAACCATTTTATTGTTTTCAGGTATGCCATTCAGCTGCAGAGCGGATTTATTTATCTTGACAGCAACAGCGTTTGCTCCCACGATATATAAAGCCGTGACTCCAGCGCTGTCGGAGGTGATTTCACCACCACAGTTACATACTTTAGCATATATGCCGAAGCGTGGGGGCAGCAGTGGGTGGAGGAGCGATTTGCTCCTGCCTTTTGCGGGAGGATGCCCCCATGCTTCGGCATATATATATATTTTAGGTAGGCACAGGTTGCGTTAAATGTTTTATTTTTTACTATGTTTTTTTTTGTATTTGCTTAGCAGGTATGGTAAGTATTACTGTTATACTGTAATGTTACTTTGTTTTTTTGTTAACCATCATTTGCTTAGCAGGTACGCCATTCAGTTGCAGCGCAGATTTATCTATCTTGACAGCAACAGCGTTTGCTCCCACGATATATAAAGCCGTGACTCCAGCGCTGTCGGAGGTGATTTCACCACCACAGTTACATACTTCAGCATATATGCCGAAGAGTGGGGGCAGCAGTGGGTGGAGGAGTGATTTGCTCCTGCCTTTTGCGGGAGGATGCCCCCATGCTTCGGCATATATATATTTTAGGTAGGCACAGGTTGCGTTAAATGTTTTATTTTTTACTATGTTTTTTTTGTATTTGCTTAGCAGGTATGGTAAGTATTACTGTTATACTGTAATGTTACTTTGTTTTTTTGTTAACCATCATTTGCTTAGCAGGTACACCATTCAGTTGCAGCGCGGATTTATTCATCTTGACAGCAACAGCGTTTGCTCCCATGATATATAAAGCCATGACTCATGCTTCGGCATATATAAATGGTGCATGTATGCCCATCATTAGAAGTGGGTGGATGAAGGGAGGTATTCTAATGGTGGGCATACCCACCGATCAATATCTTTTTTTCATTCAGCCCACAGGCTTCATGAAAAAAAAGTTTACAATATATGCAAGGACCAGCAACGTACTGGTATGTTGCTGGACTTTGAGTGGTTATACCAGAATGATGCCTGCAGGTTTAGGTATCATCTTGGTATCATTCTTTTCAGCCAGCAGTTGGCTTTCATGTAAAAGCAATCCTAGTGGCTAATTAGCCTCTAGACTGCTTTTACAAGCAGTGGGAGGGAATGCCCCCCCCCCACCGTCTTCCATGTTTTTCTCTGGCTCTCCTGTCCCAACAGGGAACCTGAAAATGCAGCCGGTGATTCAGCCAGCTGACCATAGAGCTGATCAGAGACCAGAATGGCTCCAATCATCTCTATGGCCTAAGAAACCGGAAGCTACGAGCATTTCATGACTTAGATTTCGCCGGATGTAAACAGCACCATTGGGAAATTGGGAAAGCATTTTATCACACCGATCTTGGTGTGGTCAGATGCTTTGAGGGCAGAGGAGAGACCTAGGGTCTAATAGACCCCAATTTTTTTTAAAAAGAGTACCTGTCACTACCTATTGCTATCATAGGGGATATTTACATTTCCTGAGATAACAATAAAAATGATTAAAAAACATAAAAATGAAAGGAACAGTTTAAAAATAAGATAAAAAAATCAAAAAAATAAGAAAAAAAAAAAAAAAAAAGCACCCCTGTCCCCCCTGCTCTCACGCAAAGGCAAATGCAAGCGTCGGTCTGGCGTCAAATGTAAACAGCAATTGCACCATGCATGTGAGGTATCACCGCAAAGTTCAGATCGAGGGCAGTAATTTTAGCAGTAGACCTCCTCTGTAAATCTAAAGTGGTAACCTGTAAAGGTTTTTAAAGGCTTTTAAAAATGTATTTAGTGTGTCATGTTTGGTATCCATGTACTCAGCCTAAGATCATCTTTTTTATTTCATCAAACATTTGGGCAATATAGTGTGTTTTAGTGCATTAAAATTTAAAAAAGTGTGTTTTTTCCCCAAAAAAATGCGTTTGAAAATCGCTGCGCAATTACTGTGTGAAAAACAAAAATGAAACACCCACCATTTTAATCTGTAGGGCATTTGCTTTAAAAAAATATATAATGTTTGGGGGTTCAAAGTAATTTTCTTGCAAAAAAAAATAATTTTTTCATGTAAACAAAAAGTGTCAGAAAGGGCTTTGTCTTCAAGTGGTTAGAAGAGTGGGTGATGTGTGACATAAGCTTCTAAATGTTGTGCATAAAATGCCAGGACAGTTCAAAACCCCCCCAAATGACCCCATTTTGGAAAGTAGACACCCCAAGCTATTTGCTGAGAGGCATGTTGAGTACATGGAATATTTTATATTGTGACACAAGTTGCGGGAAAAAGACAATTTTTTTTTTCTTTTTTTATGCACAAAGTTGTCACTAAATGATATATTGCTCAAACATGCCATGGGAATATGTGAAATTACACCCCAAAATAAATTCTGTTGCTTCTCCTGAGTATGGGGATACCACATGTTTGAGACTTTTTGGGAGCCTAGCCGCGTACGGGACCCCGAAAACCAAGCACTGCCTTCAGGCTTTCTAAGGGCGTACATTTTTGATTTCACTCTTCACTGCCTATCACAGTTTCGGAGGCCATGGAATGCCCAGATGGCACAACCCCCCCCCCCAAATGACCCCATTTTGGAAAATAGACACCCCAAGCTATTTGCTGAGAGGTATAGTGAGTATTTTGCAGACCTCACTTTTTGTCACAAACTTTTGAAAATTGAAAAAAGAAAAAAAAAATACATTTTTCTCGTCTTTCTTCATTTTCAAAAACAAATGAGAGCTGCAAAATACTCACCATGCCTCTCAGAAAGTAGCTTGGGGTGTCTACTTTCCAAAATGGGGTCATTTTGGGGGGTTTGTGCTATCTTGGCATTTTATGGCCTTCGAAACTGTGATGGGTAGTGAGGACTGAAATCAAAAATTTACGCCCTTGGAAATCCAGAAGGCGGTGATTGGATTTCGGGGCCCCGTATGAAGCTAGGCTCCCAGAAAGTCCCACACATGTGGTATCCCCGTACTCAGGAGAAGCAGCAGAATATATTTTGGGGTGTAATTCCACATATGCCCATGGCATGTTTGAGCAATATATCATTTAGTGACAACTGTGTGAAAAAAAAAATTGTCACTTTCCCGCAACTTGTGTCAAAATATAAAATATTCCATGGACTCAACATGCCTCTCAGCAAATAGCTTGGGGTGTCTACTTTCCAAAATGGGGTCATTTGGGGGGGGGTTTGTGCCATCTGGGCATTTTATGGCCTTCAAAACTGTGATAGGTAGTGAGGAGTGAAATCACAACTTTACGCCCTTAGAAATCCTGAAGGCGGTGCTTGGTTTTCGGGGCCCCGTATGCAGCTAGGCTCCCAAAAAGTCCCACACATGTGGTATCCCCATACTCAGGAGAAGCAGCTAAATGTATTTTGGGGTGCAATTCCACATATGCCCATGGCCTGTGTGAGAAATATATTATTTAGTGACAACTTTGTGCAAAAAAAAAAAAAAATTTGTCACTTTCCCGCAACTTGTGTCAAAAAATAAAATATTCCATGGACTCAACATGCCTCTCAGCAAATAGCTTGGGGTGTCTACTTTCCAAAATGGGGTCATTTGGGGGGGTTTTGTGCCATCTTGGCATTTTATGGCCTTAAAAACTGTGATAGGTAGTGAGGAGTGAAATCAAAAATTTACGCCCTTAGAAATCATGAAGGCGGTGCTTGGTTTTCGGGGCCCCGTACGCGGCTAGGCTCCCAGAAAGTCCTACACATGTGGCATCCCCATACTCAGGAGAAGCAGCTAAATGTATTTTGGGGTGCAATTCCACATATTCCCATGGCCTGTGTGAGCAATATATCATTTAGTGACAACTTTGTGCAAAAAAAAAAAATTTGTAGTGCGCATGCGCGCGGGCACGGGAGCTGACATGTTCTGACCTGCTCCGCATGCCGCCGGCCTTTTCAAGCCACAAAAAGCCAGAGGGAAGCCGCACACACCGCCATTTTTAGAGCGATCTGCACTATGAACCGGAGAGGAAGGGGGACAGCCAAAAAGAAACCCCCGACTGCTAACTACTCGTTCCGTTCGGGGAACGCTGCAGCAAAGACTCCCCCATCCAAGATGGCGTCGGGACGGAGGACAGAGGCTGATACAGCAAAGCAGGTGAGCGGGACCCAGGGATACCAAAGCCTCCCTGCACAAAGATTCTCTCCCCACAACACTGGGACTGCAGGCACAGACAGAGAACGAGACCCCTTCTCCTCCCAGTCACAGGAGGATATTACAGGACTGCAGAAAGATGGGTCCCCAAGATTCTCTCTCTCCCCCTCCCAAACTTATCAGGAGGGGGACTAGATGGCGCAGATTCCCCTGCTTCCTCCATGGAGAGGAACATGGCTGAGATAGCAGAACTTGCACTAAGCCAAAACAGCATAGGAAGTGAACAACGGCCTCCACCTCCAGCAGCATATTCTGGGGATTCTGTCCTCCTTGCTCGCTTCTCAGCATTACTACAGCAAGAGCTTACAAAAGCCTGCCAACTGATTACAGCAGAAATGAAGCATGACTTTAATGATATAGGGGACAGATTGGATACCATTGAATCCAAAATGGATGGCACAGTGCAGAAGGTAAATCAAAACTCAAGTATGATAGCCTCACTGCAAGATCAATTAGACCAAGCCAACGCCAAAATTGAAGATCAGGAAAATAGATCCAGACGCTATAATTTTCGAATCCGCGGTCTACCAGAGGCAGTTACTGATCTAGAAGACGCAGTACATACTCTCATGCAAGATCTGATTCCAGATATTTCCCCACAGCACATGGAAATTGACAGGGTACATCGGGCTCTGACGGCACCAAGACAAGACGGCCCTCCGAGAGATGTCATAGTCAATCCGCATTTCTATAGAATCAAGGAACAAATAATGTCTGCAGCCCGGGCAAAGGGCGAAATAAACCTCTTGGGTCACCAGATACAAATTTTTGCGGAAATATCGCAGATGACTATCCAAAAAAGACGGGCCCTGAAACCATTATTGGCACAGCTCACTAATCACCAAATCAAATATCGGTGGTCGTTTCCGTTCCGACTATCTTTTTCCTTCAAGGGGAAAACATACTCCTTTGCAAATTTTCCGGATGGAGAAGATATCCTTTTGGGTCTTGGTCTGATATCCAGGGACTCATCGGCCCCCAAAGCACAACAACAGGAAATGGATCGCCCAATCTCGCCCCTTTGGGAACAACAACGCCAGCGATATTCCTCTAGAAGGCGACACCTAGCAAGCGGACCGGACGGATGAAGTTGAAGAGGAAACCCGCTTGTCTACTCTTCTAACTTTTACCTTATTAGGAGAAGTATCCACTACACCCTAATATAGGGTACCACAGTAAACCCGTGCGGGTCCCCCCTGTTAGCAGTTTAACAGTTTAGATTTTGCCCTGTTGGCTAACATTAGCTTTCTTTATTTGTCTTCAGGACACTAAAGAGGCTGCCTACACCCTGAAGGGGTAAAACCCCCCTCTCGGTATTGAGAGATTAGATTAGAGCTGTTTCACTCATGTTTATTTGCTCTCTTCTAGACTGTTTCCCTAGATATAACACATCCTGAACCCCCCAATCTAAAGCTAAAAATTTGGATTAATATTGCTTAGCTTGGTTAGAATAGAGGAAATGTAATAGTTTAAATCTTACGGTTCCAACTGACTCCCCTCTATACCAATACAATGCCTTATACGGAAAGTGCCGGGGGGAAACCGCATGCCACTCCCAGACGAGCTTGTCTTCATCGCTTAGATGAGAACAACCTCGCCATACTTAGTAGAGACTATAGTCTCAAGGACCATTAAGAATATGTTCACGATGCTGGTTCAGTTTTTTATGTACCTTATCTCTGAGGTGAAAGGTGGACATTGGTCCAGTCCATCTTATCCTAACACTAATTCCTTTTTTCTCTTTTCTTCTGTTTTCCCCTTATACTTGAGTGCACCCCTGGGCCAGAAAACTGGAGAGGCCTGCCGAAACTCTTCCTTCTCGAAAATCAGGATGACCATCTGCAACAGGCAAGTACGGTCTGCCAGAACACGATGATAAAGTCACAGGTGTCTCTTTCACACACTAAAGTTTTAACACATAATGTGCAAGGTCTGAATTCCCCTACTAAACGCGCTAAAGCCTTCCTTAACTACCATAAACTAGATGTAGATTTTCTGCTCCTCCAGGAAACGCACTTTTCACACACTTCAGCTCCCAAATATCTAAATGCTAGGTTCCCCTTGATTTACTTATCTAATGGGGTGGATAAAAAAAGAGGGGTAGCGATATGCATTGCAAAAAGGGTACCATTTACCCCCTCAACAGTCATTAGAGATAAGGAGGGGAGGTATGTCATGGTAGCAGGGAAAGTAAATGATAGTGCTGTCACTCTCATTTCATATTACGCCTCCAACACGGGTCAGGTGACTTTTTTCGACACTATGTTGCGAACACTGATGCCACATGTACAAGGCCAAGTGATAATGGGAGGGGATAGTAATGTCTCCTTAGATCAAGCCGCAGACAGGACCAATATACATAAACCTGTCCTGAAACATATTCCCAAACATTAAACAGAGAGGGGGTGACCAACTAGTTTAGGACAAGGAGCCGTGCCACGTCCAATAATCTATAGACACAAAACAAAAAGGTTCCCCTAAGTGGACTTTTCCGGCACTTGCATGGACAGAAGAAATTTATAAAACTCGATAAACGTTTATATATAATAAGAAACATATAATTTTATTCGTATTGAAACAAGTACAATTGTTAAAAACAAGCAATAGATATCTAAGGTAACATAGTAAAACTATACAGTAACCATGATGAGCAACACATAATAAGTCATGATGAAAAAGCTCTTCTCAAGCCCGACGCGTTTCGGGGTACTTAATATTTGTAAGATCCTTCTTCAGGGAATGGTTGAGAGAGAAGGGTTCATCTGAACTGAAGATATATGATTATTTGCTTGTGAAACAAAATTTCTTATAAAAGCAAAGAAGAGCCACGGAGAAAGGGCAGGGTATAGGCGCTATACACGCCGGACGTTGGGTTATGAGGCTGTCTTCATGTACTTTTGCTCCCATCTAAGAGACGCCTTCCTGTGACCTCAGCACGCCGCTCTGGCTTGTGCGCGCCCGGGTCGGGCGGAACTGGAGTATTGTCACACCTCTCCTTGGTGACTGCAGCCCACCAACCTGCATTCCTCACCGTCTAAGTATCAACATCTATACTAGCTACACCACTACTGCTTACCGTCATACCCTGCCCTTTCTCCGTGGCTCTTCTTTGCTTTTATAAGAAAATTTTTTTCACAAGCAAATAATCATATATCTTCAGTTCAGATGAACCCTTCTCTCTCAACCATGCTCCTGAAGAAGGATCTTACAAATATTAAGTACCCCGAAACGCGTCGGGCTTGAGAAGAGCTTTTTCATCATGACTTATTATGTGTTGCTCATCATGGTTACTGTATAGTTTTACTATGTTACCTTAGATATCTATTGCTTGTTTTTAACAATTGTACTTGTTTCAATACGAATAAAATTATATGTTTCTTATTATATATAAACGTTTATCGAGTTTTATAAATTTCTTCTGTCCATGCAAGTGCCGGAAAAGTCCACTTAGGGGAACCTTTTTGTTTTGTGCATATTCCCAAACTGGGTGTCAAACTGGCCCGAATCCTACACTCCTATGATCTCAAAGATACGTGGCGGGATTCCCACCCCACCACCAGAGACTATACTCATTATTCTCAGGTCCATAAAACGTATTCGCGCATAGACCATTTGTTAACACAATCTTCACTTTTACCCTCAATTGAATCAGTCAAAATAGTACCTAGCTCATGGTCAGATCACTCATCAGTGCTGATGGCACTGACTGACCTATGGAAAAAACCAAAACCCTCCATATGGCGACTTAACGCATCGTTACTTAACGACCCTATCATATACACTGAAATTGAGAAGGCCATACAACAATTCTTTACAATTAATCGAGCTAACGACACGTCCCCAAGTATTAATTGGGCGGCACATAAAGCCACCATTCGTGGCCCACTGATTCAAGTGGCCTCCAGGAAAAAAAGGGATGATGCACAAAAAATCCAACAACAAGAAGATGAATTACATAAAATAGTTCAGGAACAAAAATCTAACCCTCATCTTGACCTGCGACATAAAATAGACACAGCTAGAACGGCACTAAATCTTAGTTTAACAACCAAAGCTGAGAAATTTCTACGCTGGTCTAGACATCGCTATTATACCAAGGGAGACAAACCTACCACACTTTTAGCTAGAAAACTCACACCGCGACCATTTAACCCAGCCATGCCTAGACTGCGTACTCGAGACGGGAAAATCACTCAAAACCCCCAAGAGATACTTCTAGAATTTTCAAAATTCTTTACTGATCTGTATAATAAACCCACCTCATTTTCCAAGGACCGAGCAGAGGAATTTTTCAAAGACATTCCCTTGCCAACATTAGAACAGGAACACACAGAATTAATGGAAGCAAACTTCACGGAAGGAGAAATTCTGGCAGCCATTAAGAGCTTGAACCCCTCAAAGGCACCTGGCCCAGATGGCTTTACGGGCCACTATTACAGAAAATTTGCAGCCATACTGACTCCGCACTTGTGTTCCTTTTTTAATGCGATACGGAAAGGCAACCCCTTATCTTTACATGAAAATGAGGCCCTCATTCAAGTAATCCCAAAACCAGGAAAGGATCATGGGGATCCCGCAAATTATCGCCCGATATCACTTATTAATGTGGACCTTAAACTAATGACCAAAGTCTTGGCAACCAGAATGAACTCTTTTCTGGCCAAATATATCCACCCTGATCAAGTGGGATTTGTTCCAAACAGACAGGCCCCGGATCAAACCCGACGAGCGATAGACATCATTGCAGCACTTAATTCAAACTGGGACAATTTGGGGCCGCGGAGGGGTATGATTTTGTCATTAGACCTTTGTAAGGCTTTCGACTCGGTAACGTGGGAGTACATATACTACGCATTGAGAAGATATGGATTTGGGCCCCATTTCCTGAATATATTACAAGTACTATACAAAACACCCACGGCCAAAATCCAGATAAAAGGCTTCAAATCCCACACAATTAACATACACAGGGGAACAAGACAAGGGTGCCCCCTCTCTCCTATTCTATTTATCTTAGCATTAGAACCCCTAGCGATAAAGCTTAGGAATCACCAAGACATAAAAGGCATATGCTGCGGCGACGGGGAGCAGAAATGCTCTCTGTTCGCCGATGATATCCTTATGTTCCTTTCCTCCCCGATTACGTCCCTTCCTAACTTATACCGAGTCCTGAGGCGCTTCACCGCACTCTCGGGTCTCACGATAAACCACTCCAAATCTGAAGCCCTAAATCTGACCCTAGAACCACAGACTGTACAACTTCTCCAAAAATCATTTCAGTTTAGATGGCAACAAAATAAACTACCATATTTGGGAATCTTTCTAACCAACAATCTGCAGACTCTGTATCAGGCCAATTACCCCCCTCTCTATAAGAAGCTATCAGCAGACTTATTGTCATGGGCTAAAAGCCCTCCATCGTGGTTTGGCAGACTGTATTCCATTAAGATGAATATCTTACCAAGACTGTTGTATTTGTTCAGAACCCTTCCAATAGCAATCAATAGACACGATCTTAAGGTTTTTCAGAAAAAGATTATTCATTTGGGGAGACACAAGACCCAGGGTGAATCAACGAACCCTATACGCCCCTAGAATTAAAGGGGGGTTGGGAGTACCAAATTTGGTCAGATATTTTGAGGCAGCCCAATTGGCCCAATTAATTCGCACTCACTCTGGACTGCCTCAACCATCTTGGATGAAGCTGGAATCACCCCCATACCCCACAAAACCGATAAGCCATTTGATGTGGCTTCATATGAAAGACAGACCGACCATTTTATGCCCCACATTATCATTCTCATTAGGTTTATGGGATAGATTACAAAAACCTTTTACCTTCCGCTCACCTCATGCTCCCCTAGCCCCATTAACGGGCAACCCAGAATTCACCCCGGGTCTTAACCCTCAAAGATTATTATGGTGGACCAATAAGGGCTTGATTCGTATAGCCGACTTATGTGACCATAGAGGTATACTATCGAAGCAATTCCTTATAGAAAAATACCAATTACCTAACACAGAACTCTATCTTTACCTCCAAATAGTACATTTCCTGAAAACTCTACAGCGCAAAGCTGACATTATGACGTTCACTCCAATGGAATATTTATGCAGGTCCTTCGATAAACATAAAGGTCACATATCTAACATTTATGGTATTTTTTCCTCCAAGTCAGAAAAATTGTTTTACATGCAAAAGTGGGAACAAGATATAGAGGAAACGATGGAAATGGACACGTGGTTTAATACGGCCCAATTGGCCTCAAAAGGTTATATAAATACCTCCCTAATAGAGGCGAATTATAAAGTCTTATTACGGTGGTATATGGTCCCGGCGAGAATCGCTACATACATTCCTGGCGCATCCCCATTGTGCTTTAGGGGGTGTGGAGGGGAGGGCACGATATATCATACTTGGTGGTCCTGTCCTAAGGTTAGAAGGTATTGGATACGCATCTACAATTTTATTTACTCATTGACCCAAGTTAACCTAACCAAATCCCCACAACAGGCTCTACTGGGATGTCCAGTGGAAGGCGTGCCTCGATACACGAAAAAACTCATATCCTTTGTCTTCACAGCAGCTAGAATTGCGATTGCTAGATCCTGGAGAAAACCTCTGATCCCATTTGAACTGGTAAAAGCTAAACTGACATGGATCATGATTAATGAACGCCTGACGGCGATTCTATTGGATAAACAATGGGTTTTCGACAGGATTTGGGAACCATGGTTAACATACCTATCTGTGGGCTTCGATAGTTGATGGATCTAAGAAAAGTTTCCTAGGGGTGCACTCAACCCCAACCCTTCCATCCTATTTCTTCTTTTCTTCTCTTTCTGCTCCCTTGCTCCTTAACTTTCCCTCTCTCCACATTTATTAGTTAACGTAGGTTCTCCTGTCTGGTGTTGTTGCCCTCGCAACATTAGCAAAGAATCAAGAAGCGATAGTAGCATTGCTGCTTGTAAGTGGGGGGGGTTGGGGGGTCGGGAGCCTCTCGTCCGCAGAATTGATCCCATGCGGGGTGGACGGGCGGGCACCTGGCGCCACGGCCTCTCTACAAAGAATACATAAGTGATAAGGTAACGATGCTAAGGCACTAAAATATAAGGACAGACAGATGTAGAACTGATATACTCACCAGTAAAAATGTTACATTTTGCTATATGTACTGTGTGTAGGCCATGTTGGCCGAGCTTTGTTCTTCTAATCTTTTCTACATTGTTGTTTATATTTGAGAAATATGTATTGTATATTTTTCATACACTATATTCAATAAAAATATTGGAAAGAAAAAAAAAATTTGTCACTTTCCCGCAACTTGTGTCAAAAAATAAAATATTCCATGGACTCAACATGCCTCTTAGCAAATAGCTTGGGGTGTCTACTTTCCAAAATTGGGTCATTTGGGGGGGTTTTGTGCCATCTTGGCATTTTATGGCCTTCAAAACTGTGATAGGTAGTGAGGAGTGAAATCAAAAATTTATGCCCTTAGAAATCCTGAAGGCAGTGATTGGTTTTCGGGGCCCTGTACGCGGCTAGGCTCCCAAAAAGTCCCACACATGTGGTATCCCCATACTCAGGAGAAGCAGCTGAATGTATTTTGGGGTGCAATTCCACATAGGCCCATGGCCTGTGTGAGCAATATATCATTTAGTGACAACTTTTTGTAATTATTTTTTTTTTGTCATTATTCAATCACTTGGGACAAAAAAAATAAATATTCAATGGGTTCAACATGCCTCTCAGCAATTTCCTTGGGGTGTCTATTTTCCAAAATGGGGTCATTTGGGGGGGTTTGTACTGCCCTGCCATTTTAGCACCTCAAGAAATGACATAGGCAGTCATAAACTAAAAGCTGTGTAAATTCCAGAAAATGTACCCTAGTTTGTAGACGCTATAACTTTTGCGCAAACCAATAAATATACGCTTATTAACATTTTTTTTACCAAAGACATGTGGCCGAATACATTTTGGCCTAAATGTATGACTAAAATTGAGTTTATTGGATTTTTTTTATAACAAACAGTAGAAAATATCATTTTTTTTCAAAATTTCTGGTCTTTTTCCGTTTATAGCGCAAAAAATAAAAACGGCAGAGGTGATCAAATACCATCAAAAGAAAGCTCTATTTGTGGGAAGAAAAGGACGCAAATTTCGTTTGGGTACAGCATTGCATGACTGCGCAATTAGCAGTTAAAACGACGCAGTGCCAAATTGGAAAAAGTTCTCTGGTCCTTAGGCAGCCAAATGGTCCGGGGCTGAAGTGGTTAATTAGTTTGTTTGAAAGTTATCGCGTCTACAAACTATGGTATATACTATATATTTGAAAATTGATTAATCCTGATGTACCGACACCCTATCTTCTTGAGGCCCTTCAAATGCCAGGAAAGTGCTAAAGTACCCTAATTGACCTATTTATTGGAAAGGTATTTAGTAAGAGGCATGGCAAGTTTTTTTTAAGGAAAATTTGGAAACTAAATAAAATTTGGCTTTTTTTTTTACATTTTTTTAAATACTGTCATCAGTGCAGTACAGTGTCATCATATGACTATTGTTGCAGGGATCCAGGGATATTGACTGGTTATATTATGTTAAAAAAAATTAAATCATTTTTTATTATATTTTTTAACTTTTTAAACTTTTTTTTACACACCTTCATCAGAGTAGTTCAGTATTACCATAGTTTTAGGGTTTGGGTTTTTTTGTTTTTAGAAGCTTTACACTTTGGTTGCTGTTACAGTGGTGATCATTTTAACAGCAATGTTTGGAACTGTCATTAATGGGTTACATTCATATTCATAACAGCTGATATTACTATTGTGTGCTGTGATTGGCCCACAGCTATCACATGGTACAGGGTGATTTAGTTGTCCTAGGTACCATGTGATAGCTGTGGGACAATCACATCATCATAATACTAGTAATAGTTTTTAGGGTTTGGGTTTTTTTGTTTTTAGAAGCTTTACACTTTGGTTGCTGTTACAGTGGTGATCATTTTAACAGCAATGTTTGGAACTGTCATTAATGGGTTACATTCATATTCATAACAGCTGATATTACTATTGTGTGCTGTGATTGGCCCACAGCTATCACATGGTACAGGGTGATTTAGTTGTCCTAGGTACCATGTGATAGCTGTGGGACAATCACATCATCATAATACTAAGCACAGCAGTTATGAATGAAACGCATTCATAACAGATGTGTTTACATTGTGATCATGTGATTGCATAGCTATCACCTGATACCCTGGCTGTGTTGAGCTGTACGTGGGAGTGGTGCACTGTGCGTCGATCAGCTGGCGATGTACATGTATGCGATCCAGTGTTAAAACTAAAAGCAAACATTTATAATATTGCACCTTATCAATTCTTAGATGTGATGGCAGTATTAGCTTTCTTTTTTAGGTTTTCTTTTTTCTAATTTCATCTGGTGATTCAGCCAGTTAGTCTGTTGTTTTTCAAAAGAAAAAGATCTCCTCCAGATGTATCAATTTATAGTGATAAAACAAACCATTTAACACTGACAAGTGTTCAGTTTCTGATCAGCTTTTATTTATTCATGTAAAACCTTTATCCTAAAAGGAAAAAACAGTTTGCTCTAACTGATTATAAAGTGTGAGCTGGAGTTTGGCTTCAATTTGTTAAGGAATTTATATCTGCTAGTACATTTAACACTACCCTCTCCCCCAGACTGACAATACTGCTTTTCCCCTGTGCTCATTCATCCAGAGTGGGGACACTTGAATACAAGAGGTGTGTTACTAGCCAGATCATCAGGTGAAAAGAGGGAAAAAAGCCTAAAATAGAAAACGAATGCAGCCACCATATCTAACGCTAAAGCTGCAATATATTACATTTTTGGTTTTGGGTTTAATACAACTTTAACTTCAGAAACTGAGGTTAAAGTGATTGTAAACAATCATATTGTAAAACAACCCATTCAGTTTAAAATTGAAATGAAAGGCAAACATTTTTGTATAGATATAAAAAAAAATTATAAATACCTTTTTTTTTTATAAGTGATCACATTCCATCTGTTCTCAGCTGCGTAAGAGCTGGGGGAAGGAGAAGCAACAGTATAATGATCTTCCCAGTGAAAGGCTGTACAGGGGAAGCGTGTCAGGACAATTCTGGTTATTGGAGGAGAGCAGCCTGAGTTCCCAGCACAGCTCTCCTGCCTAGTGTGGTCAGTTTTTAATAGGAAAGCAGAGGGACTGACAGGAACACCAGGGAATTCACACAAAGGAAGCACACAAAGAGAACATGATACTTTTTCATACAAGTACATAGTGCAGCAGGTACATATCAGGAATTTGAAATGCTGGGGTAACAAACACTTTAAGTTTAGGCCATTAGCTGTGGAAGCTAGATTTGTTCCATTTGGATAAAAATAAACAACACCAATCTCATCCTATCTTTGAAGCATGGTGGGAGGAAGTATAAAGGTGATAAGCTACTTTACTGTCTTGGCACTTGGATAACTTACATTCACTGAGAATGCACAAAATAATTACAATTAGTATCAGAACATTTTACAGCTGAATACATGGGAATCTTTCTGTGATCTAGAACTTCCAAAAAACGGAAAATTGTATCATACTTACCGTAATTTTCCTTTCCTGATGCCTATCCATGGCAGCATACAGGTGATAGAGCTCCGCCTCGACTCCTCCCTCAGGACTAGTGAATAGCATAAATTAAAGACATAGTCCCTCCCCCAACATTCTCCGTGACAGAATACCGAGGGTGGGAGCGTATGCTGCCATGGATAGGCACCAGGAAAGGAAAATTACGGTAAGTATGATACAATTTTCAGTTTTTCTGGTGCCTCCATGGCAGCATACAGGTGATAAATAACTAGCTGACACGGGTGGGATAATGCTTAACAATGAATGTTTAATTAGAATGGGACATTGCAGCCTGAACTGCCCTCCTTCCAAACTCAACCGTCGTGAGAGCTCCTGGATCAATATGGTAGTGTCTGAGGAAAGTATTGTGAGAAGACCAGGTGGCGGCCCTGCACACCGTCTCCAATGAAATGTTAGCCCTTGTTGCCCAGGAGGTTGAGACTGCCCTTGTGGAATGAGCATTCACTCGGGATGGAGGTTCCATATCCTTCATCCTGTAGGCCTTCTGGATTAATTTTACCACCCAAGATGCCAGAGTTCTGATGGAAGCTTCTTTGCCCCTGTATTTACCGAATGGTACAATAAAAAGTCTTTCTGAGTTCCTGAAGGATCTGGTGGCCTCTAGGTAGGCTCTGAGCACTCTGGATATGTCCAGCTCGTGACAAGATTCCGAATCTGCTAGTAAATACTGGTAGTGCCCAGGGCTCCGAAAGGTGGCTTGGAGTAGTGACTTTAGGTGTGAACCCCCGAAGGGGACGAAGTTCCACTCTGTCGTGGAAGAAAGAGATGTGGTCATCACCTATTCCTAAAGAGTGGAGTTCTGAGATCCTTCTGCCAGAAGTAATGGCTAGCAGGAAAGCTGTCTTTAGCGTTAGGTTCCAAATTGCCACTTGTTCCACTGGGGCAAAGGGATGTTCAGAGAGGACTTCAAGGACCAGGGATAAATCCCATTTCGGAAAAGACCGTCTGACAGGTGGACGAATCTTTAACACTCCTCTAAGGAAAGTGACTACTAAAGGCTCTTCTGCCCATCTTTTATTTTTTGCAGCAGAAATTGCTGCTACTTGCACTTTGAGGGAACTTAGGCCCAGACCTAGATCAAGTCCTGTCTGGAGGAAACCGAGAACATCTGATGTAGAAGGAAGGATTAGATCAAACTCATTTGAGGTAGCAAAAGACAAGAACTTGTCCCATATTTTTGAATATATAGCATTGGTTGCTGGCTTCCTAGCTCCTAGGAGGGTTGTTATGGGGAACATCCTAGGGACTCGAACCTTCTCCTCTCAACCTCCAGACTCGAAGATTCAGCTTCTGAGGGTTTGGATGAACTAAACTGCCCTGCATCAGAAGTTGAGGGAAAGGAGGGATCCTGATTGGAGAGCTCACACTGAGGCGCATGGCTAGAGGAAACCAGGGTCTCTTCGGCCAGTATGGAAGTACTGCCAGTACCTGGACTGTCTCTCTGAGAAGCCTCAGGAGGAACTTGAATATTAATGGCCGGGGGGGAGGCATATGCGGTGGAGAATCTCCAGGGACATGACAGGGAATCTACTTCCTCGGCTTGCTCATACGGTAGGCGAGAGATGAATCTGGTTAGTTTGTCATTCTCCGGAGTGGCAAATAGGTGTACCTGAGGAGGATCCCAGAGGTTGGCAATCTGCACGAAGACCTGGGGATGAAGAGCCCACTCGTTGTTGCCCAAGAAGTTCCTTGACAGCGTGTCTGCTTCCGTGTTCAACCTTCCCAGGAGATACATCGCCCTGAGGTCTAAGATGTTCTTTTCTGCCCAGAGCATAATCGGCTCTACTTCCCTGAGGAGTGATGTGCTGCAAGTGCCCCCCTGCTTCTGCAGATACGCGACAGCTGCCCTGTTGTCCAGGCGTAAAAGTACTCTCTGGCCTCTGACCTGAGATGCCAATGACGTCAGTGCCAAAAACGCTGCTCTCATCTCCAGGATGTTGGATACTACTCCCTGGGTGGAACAGGACCATCTCCCCTGTATCCTGGTTTCCTCGCAATGGGCTCCCCAGCCCTGTCCACTTGCGTCGGACGTAACTGTGATCCAGGAGAGGGAACCCAGATGACGAGGTTTGGAGAGGTTTTCCGGAAGAGTCCACCAATGAAGACTCCTGCGCATTGTTCCCGTCAGCAGAATTGTCTGAGAGAGTTGTTGTTTCTTCCACTGCGCCAAGAAACCCATCTGGAAGTACCTCAAATGCCAATGGGCCCAAGGAATCATTGGTATACAGGCAGACATTGTGCCAATGAGGCTCAGGCATTGCGATGCCATTAGGTACCGGCTTGCGATGGTTTTGACCATCCTCTGGATGATAATCCTCCTCTTCGGAGATGGTAATGATACTGTCCCCTCCTGGGTGTTGAACATTGCACCTAGATAGATCATCCGCTGTGTAGGTGCAAGCTGACTCTTTTCCGAGTTTATCAACCATCCTAGTTCCCTCAGGGACTGGAGAAGAATGTCTCGGTGATATACCAACTGATCCGGACTGCTTGCTAGGAGGAGGATGTTGTCTAAATAGTGGTGTATCCTCAAACCCCTCTCCCGCAGGGGAACCAGGGCGGAAATTAGGATCTTGGTGAATACCCTGGGGGAAGTGCACAGACCGAAGGGCAGGGCATGAAACTGCAGGTGGGTCTGTCCTACTGCAAATCTGAGATACTTCTGAAAGGCAGGTAGGTTTGGCACGTGTAGGTATGCATCCTGCAGGTCGACTGAAATCATCCAATCTGTTGGCTGCACTGCCTGAATAATTGTTTGCAGAGACTCCATCTTGAAGCTTTCGGGGTGTATGTGCCTGTTGAGCCTTTTCAGATCTATCACAGGCCTCCATCCCCCCGTTCTCTTTGGGACCAGAAACAGAGTGGAATAGAAGCCTGCGAAGCGCTCTGCCAAGGGAACCGGCACAGCTGCTCCCTGAAGCTGGAGTGACGCTACGAAGTGTCTTAAGGCTTGAGCCTTCAGCAGAGAGGATGGAATTTCTGTTCTCTTGAAAGAATTTTGAGTTGGAGGATGAGAGAAACTCCAAAAGTGTCCCTATCGGATTGTTGACAGGACCCAGGGATCCTGGCATTTGTTGGCCCAGACTGGAAAAAAGAACTTTAGCCTGACTCCCACCGGGAGTGTCTGGGCTAATCTGGCGTCAAAAGGACTGCTTCTGCTCATGTGGAGTCGGAGGGGCCTTTAACTTTCTGCCCAAAAAGGATGCCTGAGTGCCCCTCCAGGGTTTTCTGCTGTCTCTGGATTGCCTTGATTTTCTAAAATCCCTAGGATTTGACTGGCGGAATCTAGAAGAACCTGTTCTGGATCTCCGCATCCTTCTGTCTTGGGGAAGCATACCAGAGTTTCCTCCTGACACCCTGGAGATGGCTTTGTCCATCTTGTCTCCAAATAATGCCTTCCCGTCAAATGGGATCTTGCACCAATTTTGCTTGGAAGCTAAATCTGCCGTCCAGGGTTTCAACCACAAAGCCCTTTTCGCCATTACTGAGTGCAGCATAGATCTTGCTGAACACCTAATTGTGTCTATAGCTGCTACTCCGATGAAGTCTGCTGACAATCTAATTTCCTCCAATGCTTTAATTATGTCCTCCTTGGGGACGTCCTGGCGCAGAGCCGTTTCAATGTTATCTGTCCAAGCTCTAATGGCATTAGACACGGAGGTGAGGGCGATCGCCGGCTTACATGCTGCTCCTGCAGCTAAATAGCTCCTCTTGAGGTCCAGGTCGATTCGTCTGTCAAGAGGGTCCTTGAAAGAAGCGGAATCTTTCATAGGCAAGGTGATATTTTTTGCGAGTCGCACCACTGATGCGTCTACCACAAGCATGGAGTTTAATGACTGCGTTCCCGACTCTGGTAAGGGATACAGTTTTTTGAAACGGCCCAATGAAAGTTTTTTATCAGTCCTTGACCACTCATCTTGAATTACTTGACTAATTTCACCCATTAAAGGCAAGAAAGCCTGTTTCCCTTTAAGGAATGGGAAGTAGCTTCTTGCTTCCTGGGGAGGTTCTTCAGCATCCTCCCAGGCTATTGCAGCTCTGACTGCCTGGATGAATGGTTTCACCAATGAAAGGCTGAAGCCAGAAGGATCTGACTTATCTGACGAATCTCCCGAGAGGTCTTCAGGTGGAGAATCTCTGGCCGGCCGGCCTGATGGAGGTAGAGGAGTACTGGCTGCAGAAGGACCGGGAAGATTAAGTTCAACATCCTGAGTCTGGGACATCTGCGGGACTGGTTGAGCGGGAACCAAAGCCGCCAGCTCAGAGAAGGAGTCCTTCATAGTTCTTTTGAGCAGGTCCACAACCTGTTGGTTTTCTAACTCGCGGCTGGACGCATATTCCGCAAAACAGTCCTTGCAAACTACTTTGTTCGGAAGCGGAGTAGCCCCACAGGTCCAGCACTTCCTCTTCTTATAGGATCTAGGAGAGGGGGACCGATCCCATCTTCTGGATCTTGATCTATGTCGAGAAGAATGGGACTCACGTCTTGACGAGCAGGACCGGTGGCGCGAAGTCTTGAGGATTTTTCGATCCTCTTGTAGTGGGCAGGGCTATGATTTTAAGAAAAAATCATGTCAGGCCAGCGAGCGCACTTTTTTTTTTTTTTTTATACTCACGTATAGGTGGTCCCATACCTAACTGAAGTGTGAGGATCTTTGCTGCGAGATGAATGGCTCATTGCGGAGTTGGGCATAAGGATCAGCTGCAGAAAAATAGCAAGAAAAGAAACAGAAGTTTTTTTTTTAAGAGACCCATTACCCGTTTTGTTCTCTTTTTTTTTTTTTTTTTTAAATACTTACCACAGAGCAGCTTTAGAGCAGCCTAGCAGGGCACAGCTGAGGAGACTCTGACTGATAGCCCCCAAAGCTGACCTTAAATACCCTAGGGGTGGGTGGGGAAATCCCATGAACCCCCAGTCTCTCTCTTTTCTTTTTTTTTTTTTAAAAAAAGCTTTTAGAAGAAAAGGGCAAAAACTGGCCCTTTTTCCAGAGACAAAGATGGCCACCGGGGCGCCAAGAGACCGCGCATGCGCAGTAGAGCCGAAGCCGTGAAGCCGAGAAAACAGCTGCCGAACGACAGCTGTTTAAGCTCCCCGGATCGCGCATGCGCAGTACGGCGGAGGAGACGCCGGACCGCGCTGCAGAGAGGGTAAACAGAACGCAGCAAGGACCCCACAGCAACAGGGCAACAGATGTCGATCCTAAAGGCAGCAGCATATGACAGGTACTAAACAAAAGGAACTTCCTGCACCCTTTTAAGTGTATATTTTCTTTCAAAGGGGAGAAAGGGAAGGCTACAGAAGGGAAAAGGGGAGGGAAAAAACATATGCATCTTTCTTTCTTTTTCTTTTTTTTTTTTTTAAATGAGAACTGCAAAAAAAGTGAAAAATCACAAGCCTGGGAGAATGGAAGCTGATCCTTTTGCGACTCCTTTTTGCCTTCATCATAGGATATGGTGGCAGACTGCGTTCCTGTGAGGAAACTCTGCAAAAAAGACCCCAACAGATCCACAGAGGGTTCCCAGTCTTATCAGCGCTGTGAGCGGCCCAAGAACAGGGACTGCGCACAGGAAAGGCTAAACCCGGCGGACGCTGCCAAAGGCAGAGGTATGGACATACTGCTACTCTTCACCAGCACAAGAGGTATGAGGAAAAAAAGGAGAATATTGGGGGAGGGACTATGTCTTTAATTTATGCTATTCACTAGTCCTGAGGGAGGAGTCGAGGCGGAGCTCTATCACCTGTATGCTGCCATGGAGGCACCAGGAAATGTTCCTACAACATCATAGTCAGTGTTATTTTCGTCGACTAAAGCGACTAAAACATTTTAGTCGACTAAATGAATACTATTTTAGTCGACTAAAATGCGACTAAAACTGAAACAATTGAGATGACTAAAATAGGACTAAAACTAAAATGGCATTTTAGTCAAAAGACTAAAATGGGAATAAAACTAAATTGCCATTTTAGTCAAAAGACTAAAACTAAATTGAAATTTGACTTCAAAATTAACACTGTTCTATAGTGCATGTTCATACATCAATACCATAAATAGTAACATATTAGATTTTTCACTCCAGCAGTATATAATGAGTTTAGAAATTGTAGAGAAATGTTAACAAATGCATTACAATTTAACCACTTGACCACTGGGCACTTAAACCCCCTTAACCAGACCAATTTTCAGCTTTCGGTGCTCTCACATTTTGAATGACAATTACTCAGTCATGCAACACTGTACCTATATGAAATATTTGTCATTTTTTTCACACAAATAGAGCTTTCTTTTGGTGGTATTTAATCACTGCCGGGTTCCTTATTTTTTGCGCTATAAAAGAAAAAAGACGGAAAATTCTGTTAAAAAATGCATTTTTCTTTGTTTCTGTTATAAAATTTAGCAAATTAGTAATTTTTCTTCATATATTTTGGCCAAAATTTATACCGCTACATATCTTTGGTAACAATAACCCAAATCTGTGGATATTATTTGGTCTTTGTGAAAGTTATAGAGTCCAAAAGCTATGGTGCCAATATCTGATAATTGATCACACCTGAAATACTGACAGCCTATTTAATTTCTTGAGACCCTAACATGCCAGAAAAGTACAAATACCCACCAAATGACCCCTTTTTGGAAAGAAGACATTCCAAGGTATTTAGAAAGATGCATGGTGAGTTTTCTGAAGTTGTCATTTTTTCCCACAATTCTTTGCAAAATCAAGATTTTTTTTCTTTTTTTTTTCCACAAAATTCTCATATTAGTAGGTTATTTCTCACACACAGCATATGCATACCACAAATTACACCCCATAACACATTCTGCTATTACTCCCAAGTATGGCGATACCACATGTGTGAGACTTTTAGACAGCCTGGCCACATACAGAGGCTCAACATGCAGGGGAGCACCTTCAGGCGTTCTGGAGCACCCAGGCCAATTCTGACATTTCTCTCCTACATGTAAAAATCATCATTTATTTGCTAGAAAATTACATAGAACCCCAAAACATTATATATATTTTTTTAGAAAAGACCATAGAGAATACAATGGCGGTTGTTGCAACTCTTTATCTTGCACGGTATTAGCGCAGCAATTTTTTTAACGCTTTTTTTTTGGAAAAAAAACAGTTTTGTGCTTTAAAAAAAAAAAAAAGTAAAGTTAGCCCAATGTTTTTGCATAATGTGAAAGATGAAGTTATGCCAAGTAAATAGATACCTATCATGTCACCCTTCAAAATTGCACACGCTCGTGGAATGGCGCCAAACTTCGCTACTTAAGAATCCCCATAGGCGACGCTTTAAAATTTTTTACTGGTTACATGTTTTGAGTTACAGAGTAGGTCTAGGGCCAAAATTATTGCTCTTGCTCTACCGATCGCAGCGATACCTCACATGTGTGGTTTGAACACCATTTTCATATGTGGGCGGGACTTACCTATGCGTTCGCTTCTGCATGCGAGCACACGGGGACACGGGGGGAAAAAAAATATTTTTTTTTATTGTTCATTTTACTTTATTTATTTTAGTTTGATGCTTTTGTCCAAAAAAAATAATTTTTTGATCACTTTTATTCCTATTACAAGGAATGTAAACATTCTTGTAATAGAAATGTGGCATGACAGGTCCTCTTTACAGTGAGATATGGGGTCAATAAAACCCCGCATCTCACCTCTATGCTGGGAAGCCTGAAATAAAAAAAAAAATCCTGGCTTCGATCGTAGCAGTGAGTCGGTAGAAGCACCTGAGGGCAGCGGGAGGGGGGACTTTCCCTCTCGCCTCCCATAAGAATGATCAAGCAGTGAAACAGCCGCTATGATCATTCCTATGGAGTAGGGAATCACTGGCTGAAAAAGCTGATATCTGAATGATGCCTGTAGCTGCAGGCATCATTCAGATATCCCCGCACAAAGTCAAGAACGTCGTATGACAGCCGGCAGGCGGGAAGTGGTTAAAACGCATTTTTTTTAACACAAAGTTGTCCATTTATACAATATTTCTAACACATAGCATGTACATACCAAAAATGACACCCCGAAATAGATTCTCCTACTCCTCCTGAGTATGGCGATACCACATGTGTGAGACTTCCCCAGCCTGGCCACATACAGAGGCCGAGTACAGCCGAGTATGGCTGAGCATGGCAGAGTATGGCTGAGCATGGCAAAGTATGGCTGAGTATCACCGAGTATTGCAGAGTATGGCTGGGTATTGCAGAGTATGGCTGGGTATGGCAGAGTATGGCTGGGTATGGCAGAGTATGGCAGAGTATGGCTGGGTTTTGCAGAGTATGGCTGGGTATGGCAGAGTATGGCTGGGTATGGCAGAATATGGCTGGGTATGGCAGAGTATAGCAGGGTATGGCAGATTAATGCGGGGTATTGCAGGGTATTGCAGAGTATTGCAGGGCATTGCAGAGTATTGCAGGGTATTGCAGGGTATTGCAGGGCATTGCAGAGTATTGCAGGGTATTGCAGAGTATTGCAGGGTATTGCGGGGTATTACAGGGTATTGCAGAGTATTGCGGGGTATTGCAGAGTATTGCACAGGGAATTGCAGAGTATTGCACAGGGTATTGCAGAGTATTGCACAGGGAATTGTAGAGTAGTGCAGGGTAATGCTGAGCATGGAGGGATGGCTGAGCATGGATGGATGGATGGATCCATGGCTGTGACTGCACATGTCACTGAGCAGCTGCTGCCATCCGATCCCTCCCCTCTGTACCGATCGGTATAGAGAGGGGAGGAGAGGAACCGGCGTCATGTCATGATGCCGGTTTGTTTACATGTGATCGCTCCATCATTTGACGAAGAGATCACATGGTAAACAGCCGCAATCAGCAGATGTTCCCGTGTGCGCGCCCCAGGGGGCGCGGGAGAGGTTTTCTGGGATCACGTCATAGTACGTGCTCCCAGAGTTATCCAACCGCCCTGCAGCCGTCATTTGGCTATGGGCCGGTTGGTAACTAGTTAATTACACCCATTAGTTTCAGACGACTAAAATGAGTTTTAGTCGACTAAAATGTACTAGAAATTTTAGTTGAGTAAAACATAGGACATTTTAGTTGACTAAAATCTACTGGAGATTTAGTTGACTAAATACAACTAAAACTAAAACAATTGCAAAAGACTAAAATGGGACTAAATCTAAAATGCCATTTTAGTCCTAAGACTAATGCCCCGTACACACGGTCGGACTTTGTTTGGACTTTCCGACAACAAAATCCTAGGATTTTTTCCGACGGATGTTGGGTCAAACTTGTCTTGCATACACACTGTCACACAAAGCTGTCGGAAAATCCGATCGTTCCAAACGTGGTGACGTAAAACACGTACGTCGGGACTATAAACGGGGCAGTGGCCAATAGCTTTCATCTCTTTATTTATTCTGAGCATGCGTGGCACTTTGTCCATCGGATTTGTGTACACACGATCGGAATTTCCGACAACGGATTTTGTTGTCGGAAAATTTTATATCCTGCTCTCAAACTTTGTGTGTCGGAAAATCCGATGGAAAATGTGTGATGGAGCCTACACACGGTCGGAATTTCTGACAACAAGGTCCTATCACACCTTTTTACGTCGGAAAATCAGACCGTGTGTACGGGGCATTAGACTAAAACTAAATCGAAATTTGCTGCCAAAATTAACACTGATCATAGTGATATAAATACAGGAATCAATGCCAAACAGTGGTATAGAAATAAGTAGTTCAAATACTAGGATATTAGAATACCAAAATAGCGCTAAAAATGAATAAACGTGATAAAACCGCAATATCACAACGTGTGGTTTTCCCTGCACATAAAAGTCTATAAGCAGTAGATGGTAAAGCAGACAGTTCATAGGAAGTTTTTTAGATTGCAGATTATAAGTGGTCAGAAGGTGCACCTTTCACAATAAAACGTGAGCAAATTCCACCTTGTGCAGCACACTCCCCCAGGGGGTCAAACTCACCAGAATCTCAAGATAAGTCAGCGTTATGGTAGAATGAATTAAGCCACTCAGATTCTAGGTCCAAATCACCATCAAGGTCCACCAGTATAGGGGCTCCAGAGTTTGTGCCATAAAATACAAGAAAGTCGGCACATAGCGTAACCCTTGTTTATTTAAGACAAAACCCCCCATAAACAAGTGGACCCCTTAATAAAACTGCATACATCAAGATTAAAAACACAAGCAAGGTAAAGTGTGTGACCCAGAGGGCGCTATCACCGTTATCAGCCGTCCAGGATAGATCCAGCGTTTCCTTGCAGATAGCTGTGGATACTTCCGGGTGGGCGGTGGAGAGCAGTGGAAGCGCACAGCGTCACTTCCGGGATGTCGTGTTGGTCATCCCCTGATCAGTTTCATCATTATGGACTTCCCCAGAGGGCGTGGCCACACAACAAAGCAATGAGCTTAAATATCCTTAACCCCGCCCAGCTAACCATTCAAATCTGCCCAGCAACAGATGACGTGGTGCGTCATTATCGTTTCATTGGGCAAAAGCGGTCTATAGGATGGGTGGGGTCAAGTGTCTTCAACCCCGCCGAGCTAGCCACTAAATTCTGCCCAGAAACAGATGACTAAGTGTGACACCGTTGTTTCATTGGGCAAACGCGGTCTACAGGCTGTACGGGGAACAAAACATTCCAATACTATGTCATATGGAGATTAATTAAAATCATAACATAGGTGTCTCAGCATATCAAAACGAAAAAAAGGGGATTAATGGAACATAAACACTAGGAGCAGTACATGATACGGATGAATGCATCTTCAGTTACAATAAATACAATGCTAAATAAATAAATATAAATACAACATGGATAGCGACCTAATTTGATTAATAAGATGAGAGTATTGAGTATTTAGACTTTAGTTCATGTCATGAGAACAGGGTAAAAGAAAGTGGGGTAATGCTAACTAAAATAATAATAGTAAGTGGGCCAGCCGGCGTACCGCTGAGACCTTGAAAACATAAAGAAATTACAAAAATAAAAAAGATCTGAATGAAAAGCATATAAGCAAATGGCATTGAAATGAACTGACAAAAACCCTACAGTGGAAGGATATAAGACACTAGTCTAACCCTAAAACAGGGAGGAGATATTATGTGTGTGTACATATATATAACGACCATTAGCGGAGAGTTAAAAATGTAATAGTAGCATTAATGCAATATAAAAATATATATACAGGTCAATATAATATGTGCATATGTATGTAACTCCCTAATGTGTATAAATTTCACAGCAAAGGGGCAAGATAAATCCTCCCACTGTAGGGTTTTTGTCAGTTCATTTAATTTGCCATTTGCTTATATGCTTTTCATTCAGATCTTTTTTATTTTTGTAATTTCTTTATATGTGTTCAATGTATCAGCGGTACGCCAGCTGGCTCACTTACTATTATTATTTTAATTAGCATTACCCCACTGCTCTTACCCTGTTCTCATGACATGAACTATAGTCTAAATACTCAATACACTCATCTTATTAATCAAATTAGGTCGCTATCTATGTTGTATCTATATTTATTTATTTAACATTGTATTTGTTGTAACTGAAGATGCATTCATCCGTGTCATTCAGCCTTCCATGTACTGCTCATAGTGTTTATGTTCCATCGATCCCCTTTTTTTCGTTTTGATATGCTGAGGCACCTATGTTGTGATTTTAATTAATCTCCATATGACAGTATTGGTATGTTTTGTTCCCTGCAGCCTGTAGACCGCGTTTGCCCAATGAAACAACGGTGTCACACTTAGTCATCTGTTGCGGGGCAGAATTTAGTGGCTAGCTCGGTGGGGTTGAGGACACTTGAGCCCACCCATCCTATAGACTGCTTTTGCCCAATGAAATGATAATGACGCAGATGATGTCATCTGTTGCTGGGCAGATTTGAATGGTTAACTGGGCGGGGTTAAGGATATTTAAGCTCATTGCTTTGTTGTGTGGCCACGCCCTCTGTGGAAGTCTGTAATGACTAAACCGGTCAGGGCATGACCAACACAACATCCCTGGATGTGACACTGTGTGCTCCACCACTCTCCACCACCCACCCGGAAGTATCCACAGCTATCTGCAAGGAAACGCTGGATCTATCCTGTACGGCTAATAACGGTGATAGCGCCCTCTGGGTCACACACTTTACCTTGCTTGTGTTTTTAATCTTGATGTACGCAGTTTTATTAAGGGGTCTGCTTGTTTATGGGGTTTTGTCTTAAATAAACGAGGTTACGCTATGTGCCGACTTTCTTGTATTTTATGACACAAACACTGGAGCCCCTATACTGGTGGACCTTGATGGTGATTTGGACCTAGAATCTGAGTGGCTTAATTCATTCTACCATAACGCTGACTTATCTTGAGATTCTGGTGAGTTTGACCCCCTGTGGGAGTGTGCTGCACAAGGTGGAATTTGCTCATGTTTTATGGTGAAAGGTGCACCTTCTGACCACTTATAATCTACAATCAAAAAAACTTCCTATGAACTGTCTGCTTTACCATCTACTGCTTATAGACTTTTACGTGTAGGGAAAAAACCACACGTTGTGATATTGCGGTTTTATCACGTTTTTTAATTTTTAGCGCTGTTTTGGTATTTTAATAACTTAGTATTTTAACTACTTATTTCTATACCACTGTTTGGCATTGATTATTTTCTCTTTTTAACAGCTGCTTATCACCTTGTAAATATTGGGATTGCTATATTTCAAGGATTTACGTATTTCTTCTAATGGGTTTGTGGGATTGATCTGGCGCTGAGCAGGTGCTCTTTTAGGCCTTGTATATGCACCTCTCCTTTTAATATAAATACAGGAGTAAATCAACAACAGGGTAATTGAAACAGATAGAATTCCATATTTTGGAAAGGCTATATTAGAGTACTGAAGCAATGATATGCTCTGGTGTGATCTTAAGTAGACATGTGCGGTCCTTTTTTTTCAAATCGAAATTCGGACAAATTTTTTGTTATGTCAGTATCCGAATTTTCAAATTACAATGGCAACTAATTTTAAAAGAATCTGAAATAACGAAATGAAAAGACGAAATTCAAATTTGAATAGTTTTCGGATCGATTTTAAATCAAATTCCAGAAGAGAATAAAATAGAATAAAGTATAGAAAATAATATAATCGAATAGAAAATAATAGAATATAATAGAGTAAAACAAAACAAAATAAAAGAATACCTGTAGAAGAAAATAGAATATAAAATAAAGGGATAGAATATAAAATAAAGGAATAGAATAGAAAATAAAAGAATAGAATATAAAATAATAGAGTAAAACAGAACAAAATAGAATATACAATAAAATTACAGAATAAAATAGAATAAAATAGAAAGAATATAACCATCTTCTGTAATTCGAATTTCAAATAGAATAAATTTAAATTCAAATAGAATAGAATAGGATAAAAAGAATAGAATAGAAAAAAAACAATAGAATAAAATAGAATAGAATACATTTGAATTTGAATAGAATAGAATAGAAAATGAAATAATAAAAATAAGAGAATAGACAATAGAATAGAAGAAATATAACAATATAACCATCTTCCGAAATTTGAATTTCGATTAGAACAAATTTGAATAGAATAAAAAAGAACAAAATATAATAGAAAAGAAAAGAATAGAATAGAATAGAAGATAAAAGAATAGAATAGAAGAGAAAACAATAGAATACAATGGAACAGAAAGAGTATAACCATCTACCAAAATTCTAATTTCAATTAGAATAAATTTGATTTAAAATGGAATTTGAAACTGAATTGATTCAAACTCAAATAAACAAAACAAATTCCAAAAAACAAATTAAACGAATATAACTAAACTAATTTATGTAAATAACAAATCATAAACAAAACATTTTTTTTTGTTCTGCACATGTCTAATCTTAAATAGACCATTTAAATAAAACGATAGAGCTTGGGTGAGTTTCTGTCTATTACATTTAAATAAAACACTCCATAAAGCTACATGAATGTAAACATTTTTGTATAGATAGCCCAAAAAATTTTAAACATGTTTCTTTGCAGATCTGATCAGCAGAAAGACATACAGTAGATTGAGGTATTTCTAAAAAAAAGTGGTTCTACTAGTTACAAAACAAAACGATTTGGGCATAGACATATGGCAATGTAAAATATGTCTATTGCCTGTTAATTAAGACTGTGTTTATTATTATAAATATTGTGATTTAGACAAAGATTAGATTTTACTTCAGAAGCTGCTTACACAAAAATCCAGCGGATTCCTAAGGGTTTCAAAATTTTTATCACAACTGCATGCAAATTGAATTCATTAATGTACAGTATACCGTTGAGTATATTATTTGACAATTACTGTTTTGAACAAATGGTGCATTTTTCATTACAAACTATCAAAAGACATTATCTTCTTCAGAAGGTACTGTACTGAAACTAAAGTGTGCAAACTGATAAGTATACAAATGAAAAGAACGGAAAGCAGAGTTGTTGCCTTTTCCATCAACGCGCAATTTTAGACACTAAGTAAAATCAATAAGTGGACTGACAATTTTCTCCTTCAAAGAATGCATGTGTGTCCAAAGAGGAAGTAAACTGTAGATGCTGTGATGAAAAAAGGCAGAAAGAGGGCAAAGGACTAGTCCTCAGTGTTGGCTATGGTCTCCCTACTGTTAATCTTTCTCAGTTACTGACTTACAATGGTTTTTATACAATGTGCCTGTGTGGTGGCAACCATCATGGTAGTGGAACAAGTCTTAAGTTTTACTTAATCATATTTCTCTATAATACTTTACAACACAAAAGCTCTTTACATGTTGAATGGGAGGGTGCTTTCTGAAAGAGAACTGGTTGCACATTTATTTATTTGCATAATTTTCACAATCTGTAAATGGGCTTTAAAACTATCCCTTATTGACCTCTGTAACTACAGGCACTGTGGAACATCCTCAAAATCCACAGAAGAAGAATTGATGTTCTTCAAGTCATTCTCTGTGTAGTTCAGCTCACCAGCTTCCTCCTGATTGTTGGCATACATCTTTTGATTTAATTAACTGCAGTGATCAAATTCTGTTTCTATTCATTTTATGTTCTCTAATTTTCCTAAGAGCAGCATTGATTGACTAATAACTGTAAGTGATGCCTCCCATTTCAAGAACCATTTGCAATGATCAAGAAGTTTCTGACCACTTAGAGGGCAAAGCCAAGGGCCGATATGATAGAAAAGCCCGATCCTTTCCTTGATTATGGATCAATTGAAATGATCAAATTACCACATGTGCATTAGTGTCATTTTGGGAGAAAATCACTATGCTGGTCAGTCTAATACTTTTTTCAATTTCTTCTCTTACTGTATGCATTTGTAAATAGTTTTTCAGGTGTTTTTTTTACTGCTCCTGTTTTTATACAGCTCCTTTTAATGCTTCATACTATAATATTCTTTGTAATTATGGTGTCTAGTAAGATTACTAAGTGTTGAAATGTTTCTGCATAATGTGTGTTCTTATGCCATGGCTCCAGGGGGCTGCCAGTCCCCCTCCACACCTCTTTAACCTTCTTTTATTTCTTATTTTGCTTGAATGTATTCCCTTTATTTTATTACATGTCTAGCTATCTTCTCTCTGGGACAGTTCTCCTAGTATTTTCTTCTGTTTTACAAGTCAAGAGGTGACAAGGTTAATGGGCAGAGTGTGTATCAGTGGTCTTAACTACAAAAAAAGCAATATTTTACTTATCAGTAATTGCAGTTCACTAATATGGTGGGAAGAACTGTCAGCCAATAAATCTGCCCCTATGTCAACTAATATACCATTTCTTTTTCCTTCTGGAGATTGCCAAACTGCCTTTATAGAATGTTACATCAACAGAGATGAACCTACACTTTAGTTGTGATTAGAATAGTAAATGTTTTTATTGTTCTCTTTCTTGCTTGAGGTGATTGTAGCCGTATTAGTGCGCTTGCGACAGAGCCAACTGTACTGAATACTGTCCATGATACTTTATTTATTTACACTAACATAAAATTTTTCAGGACAAGCTTTTAAGGTATGTTCCCTTCATCAAGGTCCCAGCAGTACTGATTCACAAAAGTTTTAGCAAAATGTTTAAAAAATGACACAACAAAGAGTATTAAGTACTGGGGTCAGGTCTGTGTAACATATGGCACAGTACATAGAGTGCAGCATTAGAATAATGCAATTTACAACATAGTGTTCAGAATGCAGCAGTAAGAACTATATATCATAAGGTCCCTTATTTTGCTAGTCAGTGGAAGGTAAAAATGCTCAGTATAGGTGGTCAGGGGGAAAAATACCTGCTGCGGTGGGAGAAAAATTTCCAGCGTCAGAAAGAAAAAAAAACATTGTTATGAGTGGTCATTGAGAGTCTTTAGTCAGTGGAAGAAAAAATGCCCCACATTAGTATCTGTGGGAGGAAGAATGCCCCAACATCAGTGATAAAAAAAATGGAAACTTGTATCAGCAAGACATGGCAGGAGAGATTGGTGGTGCAGGGGCAAAATTGATGGCGAGGGGGGGGCAATAATCTCTAGCTGACAATGGGAGAAACAATAGGACTTAGCAGGAGAAACAATGCAGTGGAAAATGGGGGCAACAATAGTGTCCAGTGGGGGGCTGAGGAACAATAATGCTGAAAGAGGAGTTGGGAGAAAAACGGCACCTAAAGGGGAGGAAACAACAGTGCTCTGTAAGGTGTGAGGGAACAATTATGCCCCATGATGATGGGGGAGCGGGCAATAGTGCCTACAGAGGGATGGAAGAAGAAAAATAGTGCTCAGCAGGGTGAAGGGGAACAATAGTGCCCAATGAGGGTGTGGGGAACAATAGTACCCAAAGGTGAGTAGGGGAAAATAGTGCCCAGCAGGTGGACATGTGGGGGGGTGAATAATGGTGGCCAGCAAGGAAGAGAACAATAGTGCCCAATAGTGAGTGGGAAGAAGCAATAGGGCTCAGCAGGGTGGGCAAGTCCAATAGCACACGGGAACAACTTGTTTCCAGCGGGGGGGGGGGCGGGAAGAAACATTTTGTGCCAAGTGTGGGGCGCTGAGGAACAATAATGCCTAGTAGGGGGTGGGGAACAATAGTGCCCCATGGGAGATGGGGGTAAACACTGATGTCAATGAATAACACTTACCCTGAAATAAATCTGTTTCCTACACTGCTACTCTCTCCTTCGTTCTCTAGCTATCAGAGCTATGCAGGCATTGTTGGGCAAGAGCTCACTCTACCAGAGTGTGCAATAAAGCTGGAGCCAGCTCCAGCACTTGCCTTTGAGGAAATCCAAGATGGTTAGTGGGTATCATGCCAATTTGCATCTCCCACCAATTCCTTCTTCAAACTGTTGCTATTGTTTAGCTTCCTTTTCCTCATGCCCAGCAGGGGAAAAAAAACACATGATACAAAAGAATGTATGTATGTGTTCTTGCAGCATTCACTAATTTATCCATAGATAGTTAGGGTATAAGTGCAGCCAAAAAAAAGAAAACAGAAAAATCCATTACAGTCAGGAGGATGTGTCCCCCCTTGTGCTGGTGCCTCTTCTTTTAGGTGAAATCCTCCTCCGTCCATGCCCCCTACCTTACAACTTTAATGACTGATATATATTTATTATGTAACTTTAGTAATGCCCAGTGGTGGCCCGTGCACTGTGGTCATGGATTCCTATGGTGGAGGCGAGAGGGGGTGGTACTTTTTGAAGCACCTGATTAGAGCCAGAGGCTCTAATAGGCTTCAAAATAGGGTGGGCTCAGGGCGAAGAGAGTGCATCCTGATCCCACCCAATTGTGTGATGATAACAAATTAATTTTCCCTATTTTCACACTAACCTTTCTCCCGCCAATCAGGAGGCAGGGCAGCAGACCTGTTTCCTGATTGGCCAAATCGCCAGGCCATCCTATTGGATGGCTGGCGCTTAGGAAGAGGAGCGGAGGAGACACACGCTGGAGAGGAGGTCACCGCCACTCTGGTGCACTGAGAGGAGCTGCTGCCTGGCGGTAAGTGCCAGGGGGTCTGTCAGAGCCATGCGCAGGGGGGCCATGAGCCCCACGAGTGGGGGGGGTCGGTGGGCACAGTGGCTGCATATGATGGGCACAAGTGGCTGCATTTGATGGGCACAGTGGCTGCGTTTGATGGGTACAATGGCTGCATATGATTGGCACAAGTGGCTGCATATGATGGGCACAAGTGGCTGCATATGATGGGCACAATTTGCTGCATTTGATGGGCAAGTGGCTGCGTTTGATGGGCACAGTGGCTGCATATTATGGAAACAAGTGGCTGCATTTGATGGGCACAAGTGGCTGCATATACTGGGCACAAGTGGCTGCATTTGATGGGCACAAGTGGCTGCATATGATGGGCACAAGTGGCTGCATATACTGGGCAAAAGTGGCTGCATTTGACGGGCACCAGTGGCTGCATATGATGGGCACAAGTGGCTGCATTTGATGGGCACAGTGGCTGCGTTTGATGGGCACAAGTGGCTGCATTTGATGGGCACAAGTGGCTGCATATAATGGGCACAAGTGGCTGCATATAATGGGCACAGAGGCTGCATATGATGGGCACATGAGGCTGCATATGATGGGCACAAGTGGCTGCATATAATGGGCACAATTTCTGCATATGATGGGCGCAGTGGCTACATATGATGGCACAGTGGCTGCGTTGATGGGCACAATGGCTGCAATTGATGGACACAGTGGCTGCATTTTATGGGCACAATGGCTGCATTTTTTATGGGCACAGTGAGGCTGCAATTGATGGGGGGGTTTCAGTATTTTTCAGTTTGTTTGCGCCCCCTAAAAATTTTGAGCACCAGCCGCCACTGGTAATGCCATCATAGTAAATAGCCACCCAGCTGTGGCTGATGAATTAATACTAGATGAGATTATGTGTTATCGTAGACACATGCATCTCTGCCCCATTATTTACTTAGCAATAACAAACCTCATAATCAAAAGTGATCACTCATGATGTCCAGAAGCTTTTGTCATTCCTGATGGCACTAGGCTCATTTAATATTTATAGTAAAACTAAAGCTGGCCATAGACAGTGCAATGTTCTTTCCTGCAACCATGGGTTAGGCTTGATGGTGGACTCCCTCCCAATGAGCTACTGGTGTTCTCCCAGATGGGAAGGCAGGGGAGACATCCCGTCCGGGTGAACACAGAGTGATTATTGCTAGATCGCATGCAAAATCCAAATGGCTAGTTTTACCCAAGTTGATAGATCGATCAGCTTTTGGACAATCCACCTGCTCATACAAGTTTCGGATCTCAGTCGTTCCCTGCTGAACTGGTCATGATTCAAATCGTCTATGGCCAGCTTAAGTAGATCATTATGTGGAACTGCATCAGAGATACCACATGCAATCCCTTCTAGGCCTAGTATGAAAGATGTGATGGTTTAATACAGTATGCACGGGTGCACCTGTGATTGCTATGTTAATATTTTTTTAGGAGAAAAACTGATCAAAATATATTACTAATTTGTACAAAAATATTTACCAAATGAGGCATGATATATAACATTTCAACTTAATTAGTGTTGATCAGTATAAAAAAAAATGATATAAAAATATGTATATTAAAGTGGAACAATAAAGTGGAAATGAAAATCTCTCACCAATTTCTATGCTTTTTCCCATCCACATCTGAATTATCCACTTTTTAGTTTCTTGAATGGTTGATTAGGAACAATTATCTAATCAAGCCATTCAGAACACTTCCTCTCTTGTAGCGACAACGTGATTTGTTCAGACAAATGTTCCTGCACACTGACACTTCCGTGTACCGTTGTCGGTCCTGGTTAACCCAGCCAGCCAGTTCTGCTCTGCCCCACTCAGTCCCACCTCCCATTTCCTCTTTTTGTAATGTACACGTCACATGCTCTGGAGCAGTTATTGGTCCCAGATCTCCCAGCCAGCCAACTCTGCCCCACTTATTCTTGTCTCTCATCTTCCCTTCCTCTCACATGCCTTCTCATGAATGACTAGGCTAGAACATAATGCACATGCCCCTCTTGCAGCTCTGTGTTTGAAAGTGAATTGGGATTGCGGTCATGTGATGGGGAGCAACACTGCTTAAAAAGAGGTAAGAAAAGGGCAATTTTTTGGTTAGGGTTGCGGTGGTCCATTTACAACCACCTTAACTGATCTTAATTGTAAATGATAATTAAAATTCTTATAAACCTCATTCATGAAATCTGAGCAAAGCACATATATCTGTAGTTTTTACTTATCTCTCTCCAAAGCTCTAAGTGTGGTTTCTCTCTGGCGCTTCCTCTTCTGTTATCAGTAACAAACAAATGGACCCTGCCTCCACCTATAACTGGCCTTCACAGCAAGGAGCACATGGAAGGGCAAATGCATGATAACTACACCCCTGTTTTTAACACAGACTGTTGGACAGGTTAATCTGGTTGGTAAGTTGAGCTATGGAATGTTCTGTTTTTTTGAGCTATTTGTTTCGGGGAGAGCTCAACACGCAGCTTATCTATTCACAACACAGTTCTTCTGCTGTGTGGAGGGGGATGTGTTCCTTTCCTCCAATCAGCTCTCACACACTTTAACTGAAGCCTCTCCACCCCCTCCTCTGTGCTCCTGACAGATGCGAAGGATTTTAACATTTTAACATGTTTCTGCCCTTTTGAAGGGGTGTAGGGAAGAGAAGACTGCAGACAAACAAGTAAAACCTATGTAGGAGGATTTATTTAATCTCTGTGTATCACCCGAGGCTGTTCACTTCACTGGGTATATGTAAGAGTTTACAACCACTTTGAAGTAAGATGTTATGGTTATTTATTGATTATGGATATTTAAAATGATTACATGATTTAGAAAGTGGTTTATTAAGCAGGGTGTTTTACAGCCTGTGTTGGTAGGGGCATGGTTTGTATCTGCATATGTATGCAATTTGTTGGACCATTATCATATTTTCTTGGATATCAGCTATTAGGCATTTTGTATCCTACCTGTAGCAACAAACAGGGAAGGGAATGTAGCCACCTCATTTGTGAATGGCATGGTGTTTTGTGTCATAAATCCATTTACAATGAATGAGGAATCATTTTCAAATTTTGACAGATAATGACCTAGCAGGTATTGAGGAGGGCTGGTAAACCACCCAACCGCCTGTGACATTGGCACACTGCCACTGCAAGCTTAGCTAACCCACTAGGCAAGTTGGCAGCCTTGACTTTCCTTTGCAGTCATAGTCTGCCATTGGTGTTATCTGATTTTGCATTTAGGAGATGTGCATTTCCAGGAAAACATAGCAGTTAATTTATATGTACACAGAAGTTGCACAAGATATTAACGTATGCCTAGCCTGGAGATCATTCTAACTCATTCTAACTCATTTTATGTCTATGGCCAGGGATGTTATTTTTGGAAACTTATTATAGACAGAAACACATGTGTCTAGTCACACTCAAATAGAATACATTTGAGCTAAAAGCATTGTTACTGACAAGCATTAAGATTAGCATTTAGTCAACAAGCAGTGAACATTTGCCAGCAACAATAGTCTCTCCTGGTTCTTAGAAGTTTTTCAGCATCCTGGAAAATCACTCAAACTTGTTATCTTTTCATTTAGGACTTCCCACTGGGACAGGCAATTTTTTTCATCTCTCATCAGAACTGGTGAGTTTAGGCTGTTTGTCCAGCCTTAAAGTTTATTCTATTGCCTGAACCACTATATATATATAGGTTTAATGAGCAAAGTGATACTGGTAACACTGACCATCGGTCCCTAAACTGTGATTAGGAGAATGGCTGAAATGAAATCCTGTCCTGTTTCCTGCAATTAAAATATGCCAAGGAAGCAGCAATTGGGATAGGCAAGGTTCATAAAAAATCACTCACTTGGATGGAATTAAGAGGTAGACTTCAGCCGCCATACAGTTCGGAGAAAACAAAAGTCTCACCAGAAATCTATTCTCACCTTACCCTTATGAAGTGATAAGACTGTTCCTTATTAGTAAAGAAACAGCTTAGTTTACGTCATGTTTTCTAAAGTAGCACTTTATTTGAATGATATGTAAACACCAAACCTTTTTTTACCCTCTTTAGTTGTTCTAGTGACCACTGTCCCTGAGACTAAAAGTGAGGGAAAATCCAAAATTTTGAGTAGTCATAGCTGGAACAGTAATTCTGAGACACTTTTATACTGGTGAGAGTTGTCTAATGCCCCCTACACACGGTCGGACATTGATCGGACATTCCGACAACAAAATCCAAGGATTTTTTCCAACGGATGTTGGCTCAAACTTGTTATGCGTACACACGGTCGCAGAAAGTTGTCGGAATTTCCGATCGCCAACCATGCGGTCACGTACACCACGTACGACTAGACTAGAAAAGGCCAGTTCAGAACCAAGTGCGGCACCCTTTGGGCTCCTTTTGCTAATCTCGTGCTAGTAAAAGTTTGGTGAGAGACGATTCGCGCTTTTTCAGACTCGTGGCTTTCTGATCGTTTTCTGCGGTTCAGTTTGTGCTTGGGGGTTTGTATCTGCTCTTCAGTGCGTGCAAGCAAGCTACGCGTGACTTTGTCATTGTGTTCTTGTTCGTTCGTTACTGTTTTTCAGGTAGCTCTTCACAGGCCTTGCTGTTCTTCAGTGCGTTCTGTTACTTCGTTCCGACCATTTTCTAGCCATGTTGCGTATACGTACTGCTCGTAGAGTTCATGCTGTGCAGGGGCTTGGTGTTGGGGTCCTGACCTTGACACAAGTCCAGTCCATGAACAGGGTGGGGAGGAGTTCATGGACCAAGAATTGGTTGCTTCAGCGTGACCAGTTCTCTCATATGCCTTTGCTCCGTGAGATCCGTGAGAATAATCCTGATGATTTCAGGAACTTTCTCAGGATGACGGACCCCGTATTTCACCGTTTGTTGGCTTCGCTGACCCCCTATATCAGCAGGCAGGATACCTGCATGAGGCAAGCCATCACTCCGGACCAGAGGCTTGTCGCTACCCTGCGGTACTTGGCGACAGGGAGAAGCCTGCAGGACCTCAAGTTCTCGACAGGCATCTCCCCCCAGGCTCTGGGCATCATTATCCCAGAGACCTGTTCTGCCATCATACACGTCCTGCAGAAGGAGTATATGAAGGTAAGATTTTTATCCTTTAATCTCACATTTTATTGTATTTAATGTTTGATAATATATTGTATTTCTTTCCTCATTCCCTAATTACCATGATTGGAATATGCTGTGAATGTCCCCTTTGTTCTCTTGCATGCTGGATTTTTATGTAATTTTTTTTTAGTCCTTCATACATATTTGCCTTCACTAACCTCCCCAGTATGTTCTCCTGGCCCTATATTCACCTCATGTAGTCACTTAACAATGTATTTTATCAGCTCCATAGTAGTGCTTTACCCCAAACACCCCCTAAAATGTTAAGAAATCTGATTTGTGCTTTAAATTCAGGCAGAGTGCCAGAGGCTTTTTTTTGTAGTGTCCCCAAATCATTTTTATTAACCCTCCCTCCCCCCAACTGCTAAGTCAACTGATCCCAATTCTCTCTCTATCCTCAATCATCTATCTGCTGACTTTGCCAAACCCATACACACTATACCCACCTCTTTTGTGCTCAGATTTATGGATGAATTCCCCAAAGCATGTAGTGCATGGGCCTGCCTGTATACTTTCAAATGGTACTGTTTAAAGTTTTTGTATCCTATTATTATCTTGATAGGTAATAGCAGAATGTCCAAATGTGCTCAAATGTGTACAGTGTGTATTTATATCTTTGTATTATGACACTTAGGACACTTACCTGTCCAGTGGGCTGCCAATAGTGTAACTAAGGAGGGGCTGTTCCAAGTAATACCCTGTATTTATGCATTCATCGCTCAATGAAGTGAAGAGGGTTACCTGTCCAAGATTCCCCCCCCCTATAATGTTAGAAATGGCCCATGAGAGGGGGGGGGGGTGGAATATGATAGATGTACCTTATACTTTGGTGTTGTAAAATTCCCCTTATAAATGTTATCTGGATGTTGGCCAAGAATATTTGTGTCTAATCTGCTTTCCATGATCATGTGCAAAAATACTACGTTTTTTTGTTTTCCTCAACAGTTTCCTTCCACGCCACAAGAATGGCAGACTGTGGCTTCCCACTTTGCCCAGCGGTGGGACTTTCCTAACTGCGGAGGGGCAATTGATGGGAAACACGTCCACATCGTCCCACCACCCAACTCGGGGTCGTACTATTATAATTATAAGGGGTTCAATAGTATTGTGATGTTGGCGGTGGTGTCGGCTAATTACGACTTCCTGTATGTGGACGTGGGGAAGAATGGCCGGATGTCCGATGGTGGAGTCATCACCCAGACGGAGTTTTACAGGCGTCTCCAGAATGGCAGCTTGGACTTGCCACCTCCAGAAGAGAATGTGGAAGGACTCCCATTCGTCTTCGTTGCGGATGAAGCATTTGCGCTGAGGGACCATCTTATGCGGCCATTCCCGATGAGGACCCTCACCCCGGAACAGAGGGTTTTTAATTACCGGCTGGCCAGAGCCAGAAGAGTGGTAGAGAACACATTTGGAATCATGGCCAGCCGGTTCCGCCTATTTCTGACACCCATCCATATGGTGGAGTATAAACTTAATCATATAATCCTGGCGTGCTGTGTTCTACATAACTTTTTACGCCAACATTCTGCCAACTATGCTGGCTCAGTTGGGCCTGAGGCCGGAATTCTAAACGAAACAACCCTGACGGCGCTTGAAAGTGGCCGTCCTGGCTTGCCCTCCCTGAGTGCCCGTGATGTCCGGTTAAGATACCTTGAGTTCTTTGCGGGTAGGGGGGTCATCAAAATGCCAGACAATTTGTTAAGCCTTTATCAAATAAAAAAAAAAAAGCAAATCTTTGGTGACATTTACTGCTTGTGTTTGTTTTAGCTGACCCTGACAAAAATGTGGGGAGTCCTGAAAATGGCGTGATTGTGTAACCTTATACAAAGCACGGTTGGGTGTTATTTACTAAAGGCAAAAACACTTTGCACTACAAGTGCACTTGAAACTGCACTGAAACTGCACTTGTAGTGCAAAGAGGATTTGCCCTTAGGAAATAACCCCCATTTTCACAGAAAGCAGCAATTACATCACCACAAAAGTGTTGTAGCGTTGAGACAATAATCCACACATTCTTGATTAACAATCTTTTTAATACCTGCACAATCACATGTGCATTTAGAAAAGGTTTTAAAACAAACCAACATGTTTGTTGTATAACAATTTTTGGGGTGGCATTATAAAAAATAGAAATGTCCATTTAAGATAAAACAGGCATGTGTAAAACCAACAAGAAAGACACAAATCTTGAACTTACAAAGTTCACATTTGGTTGTGAAGATATTGCTTGAAGGCAATATCAGACATGAGTATTTAGGAACTGTGTTTGATATTGCATTCAGATGGGGTGAAGTCACCCCAGGAAAAGCCAAATTTGGAAGATGCACACAAATTTGCCAATGTCAACATGTGCTAGCTGCCATCACGGGGGATCAAGGGACGTGTTTTGGGGGAGAAACCCCTTCCTCTCAGCTACTTTATTATTGAAGAAGGGGTTGCACCCCCAAAACGCCTACATTGATCTCCCGTGATGGCAGATAGCACATGTTGGCACACTGTGTGCATCCTCCAAATTTGGCTTTTCTAAAAATTGCTAAAACATTTTTAACATTGTAGCACACAAAAAAACAAAGGGATTTGGAGGGGTTTTAAACTCGCCCCAAAACATCAATGATGTTTTTATTTTTTTGAATAACATCATTGATTTTTTTCTTGAGGTTTTCCAATTCTAAATTACACCCCATGATCTCCCCGATCAGGATCTGGGGCACTTTCTGATGTGAAAGGATCTGGATCCACAACATCACGATCACCTAAAAAGAGAGAAACCAAACAAAAACAGGTATCAAAAATATGCCGGCATCCATCTCTTACCTGAGCCTGTGGTCGCAGACACTCACCTGTTGTGGTGACAATTTCCACCACATCTTCTTCCTCCTCCTGCTCTTCTTGGGTTGGGGGGATTTCCCCTTCTTCCAGAGGTGGGGGGTCTGTGGTCTCCTCGGATGAGGGGTGTCCTCCGAGTCTATTGTGGTTCTGGCGCTGTGATTGGCCGGAGCCGCGATGACGTTACTACCGCACTTGTACACGGGAGCTGCCATTTTTTTTTTTTTTTTTTTACAAAAAGTTGTCACTAAATGATATATTGCTCACACAAGCCATGGTTAAATGTGGAATTGCACCCCAAAATACATTTAGCTGCTTCTCCTGAGTATGGGAATACCACATGTGTGGGGCATTTTGGGAGCCTAGCTGCGTACGGGGCCCCGAAACCCAAGCACCGCCTTCAGGATTTCTAAGGGCGTAAATTTTTGATTTCACTCCTCACTACCTATCACAGTTTTAAAGGCCATAAAATGCCAAGATGGCAACCACCCCCCCCCCCAAATGACCCCATTTTGGAAAGTAGACACCCCAAGCTATTTTCTGAGAGACATGTTGAGTCCATGGAATATTTTATATATTGCTACAAGTTGCGGGAAAATGACTAACTTTTTTTTTTTTTTTTTGCACAAAGTTTTCACTAAATGATATATTGCTCAAACATGCCATGGGCATATGTGGAATTACACCCCAAAATAAATTCTGATGCTTCTCCATATTGCTCACACATGCCATGGTTAAATGTGGAATTGCACCCCAAAATACATTTAGCTGCTTCTCCTGAGTACGGGGATACCACATGTATGGGACTTTTTAGGAGCCTATCTGCGTACGGGGCCCTGAAAACCAAGCACCGCCTTCAGGATTTCTAAGGGCGTAAATTTTTGATTTCACTCCTCACTACCTATCACAGTTTTGAAGGCTATAAAATGCCAAGATGGCACAAACCCCTCCCCCAATTGACCCCATTTTGGAAAGTAGACACCTCAAGCTATTTGCTGAGAGGCATGTTGAGTCCATGAAATATTTTATATATTGCTACAAGTTGCGGGAAAATGACAAACTTTTTTTTTTTGCACAAAGTTTTCACTAAATGATATATTGCTCAAACATGCCATGAGCATATGTGGAATTACACCCCAAAATACATCCTGCTGCTTCTCCTGAGTAGGGGGATACCATGATACCACATGTGTGGGACTTTTTAGGAGCCTATCCGCGTACGGGGCCCTGAAAGCCATACACCGCCTTCAGGATTTCTAAGGGCGTACATTTTTGATTTTACTCCTCACTACCTATCACAGTTTTGAAGGCCATAAAATGCCAAGATGGCACAAAACCCCCCAAACGACCCCATTTTGGAAAGTAGACACCCCAAGCTATTTGCTGAAAGGCATGTTGAGTCCATGGAATATTTTATATTTTGCCACAAGTTGCGGGAAAATGACAAACTTTTTTTTTTGCACAAAGTTGTCACTAATTGATATATTGCTCTCACATGCCATGGGCATATGTGGAATTACACCCCAAAATACATTTTGCTGCTTCTCCTGAGTAGGGGGATACCATGATACCACATGTGTGGGACTTTTTAGGAGCCTATCCGCGTACGGGACCCTGAAAGCCAAGCACCGCCTTCAGGATTTCTAAGGGCGTAAATTTTTGATTTTACTCCTCACTACCTATCACAGTTTGGAAGGCCATAAAATGCCAAGATGGCACAACCCCCCCCCCCTCCAAATGATCGGTGGGTATGCCCACCTACTTCTAATGATGGGCATACATGCACCATTTTGTTTTTAACTGTGCTGGTGAAATCACCTCCTACAGTGCTGGAGTCACGGCTTTATCGTGGGAGCAAACACTGTTGCTGTCAAGATAAATAAATCAGTGCTGCAGCTGAATGGCCTAAAAAATATATGCCGAAGCATGGGGGCATCCACCCCAAAAGTTAGGAACAACTCGTTCCTCCACACCTGCTGCCTCCATGCTTCGGCATATATGCTCTTTTTTTAAATGTGGTGTTGAATTACCTCCTACAGCGCTGGAGTCACGGCTTTATGTATCGTGGGAGCAAACGCTGTTGCTGTCAAGATAAATAAATCCACGCTGCAACTGAGTGGCGTACCTGCTAAGCAAATGATGGTAAACAATAAAACAAAGTAACATTACAGTATAACAGTAAGACATACCATACCTGCAAAGCAAATACAAAAAAAAAATAGTAAAAAATAAAACATTTTTTAATGCAATCTGTGCCTAAAATATATATATGCCGAAGCATGGGGGGTATCCGCCCCAAAAGTTAGGAGAAAATCGCTCCTCCACCCCTGCTGCCCCAATGCTTCGGCATATATGCTCCTTTTTTAACTGTGATGGTGAAATCACCTCCTACAGCTCTGGAGTCACGGCTTTATGTATCGTGGGAGCAAACGCTGTTGCTGTCAAGATAAATAAATCTGCGCTGCAGCTTAATGGCGTACCTGAAAACAAAAACATGGTTAACAATAAAACACTGTAAACAGTAAAGTATAAAAAAATTACTTACCTGAAAAGCAAACATGATAAAACATAATCACAATAAAACATGGCAGAAAAGAAAACAGTAAAAAAGAGCAGAACAATAGAGAGAGAATAGAGAGAGAGAGAGAACAATAAAATGACAACTATTTTTTTATTTTTTATTTATTTTTTATTATTTATTATCTTATATATTTTTTTGTGTGTTTTTTTTTTTTTTTTTTTTACACTTTTATTTGTAACCGTAACTGTAACGGTTCAGTTCCAGGTTCGGGTCTCTCAAAATGCGATGGCATCTTTTGAGACCCTGTGAAAGTGTGTCCTAGTCTGTGCAGTGCTGTACCCTACGCTAAAACTCCACTAGTGTATGGTATCGTTCAAAACATTCACCAATGCAAATACCAGGATTGTCAGGACAGGAGGGACAATAATAGCGGGTGTCACACCTATATCCGAGCTCACTACACACACAACATCTTCTTTGGGGGGCTCGTTGGGTAGGGGTACTCGGGAGGACATACGGAAAATGCCTCTCATGCAGCCGGCTTACTGCATTTGGATTGGGAAGGTGAGGTGAAGCACCGTCTGGAAACAGAAGGGCTCTGACGATCTCTTCCTGGAATTTAAGGAATGATCCAGTCTGTCCTGAAGCTCTGTATAACACATGAGCATGCAGCAAAGCCAATTGAAATAAGTATACAGACACTTTTTTGTACCAGCGTCTGGCCTTACGAGCAACTAGGTACGGCACCAACAACTGGTCGTTGAGGTCCACCCCTCCCATATTTTGGTTATATTCGTGGACACAGAGGGGTTTTTCTCCACAACAACAGTCGCCGTAGGAATTTGGACCGTTGTGTCTGCATGAAGGGAGGACAGAACAAAAACATTCTTATTATTCCTCCACATTACAGCAAACAAGTTATTGCGCTTCAAGCAGACTCTCTCCCCCAGCCTAAGACGGGAATCTACAAGCCTCTGGGGTAAGCCCCAGTGATTAGATCGCACGGCACCAATCTGATGATCAAACAAGTGACTAAAAAGTTGCACGCTCGTGTAATAATTGTCCGCATACAAATAGTACCCCTTTCCAAATAAGGATGACACCAAGTCCCACACAATCTTGCCAGCACTCCCTATGTAATCTGGGCAGTTCGGCGGCTCTACGTGACTATCTCTTCCCTCGTAAACCATAAAACTATATGTGTAGCCTGTGCCCCTGTCACAGAGCTTATACATCTTGATCCCGTATCTGGCAAGCTTGCTGGGAAGATACTGTTTGAAAGACAAGCGGCCAGAAAACTTAATCAGGGACTCATCAACACAGACAACTTGATGGGGAGTAAACAAGGCTGCAAAACGTTTGTTGAAGTGGTTTATGAGAGGCCGAATTTTGTAGAGCCAATCATATCCAGGGTCTCCACGAGGTCGACAGAGTTCATTGTTGTTGAACTGTATGAACCGCAAGATCTGCTTGTATTGTGACCTGGTCATGGAGGCAGAGAACATGGGCATATGGTAAATTGGGTCAGTGGACCAATATGACCGCAACATACTCATTTTAACTATGTCCATATCGAGGGATAGGCCCAGAAAGGTCTTAAATTTGGAAACTGTAATTGGTTTCCAATCTCTGGCAAGGGAGGACTGGGGATTAGCGGCGATGATTTGACCAGCATACAAATTACTTTAGTCCACAATAGATCTATAGAGATCTTCCGTGAAAAACAGTGAATAAAAATCAAGTGACGTAAAATCAACTGTTTCCACCTGAATTCTGGGTTGGCCAGTGAATGGGGGAAGTACGGGTGCTGCAGAAGTGGTGGGCTCCCAATTAGGATTGGCAAATTCTGCAGGAAGGACACTATGTGCACGATGGGCCTGTCTTTGTCTTCTTGGTGGCAGCAGAACACTACTTGTGCTTGCCACCTTGCCAGCTTGAACTGCACTTATGGGACTCACCACGTCACCACGTGATACTGCAGTGCTGAATGTACGACCAGGGTGTACTAGGCCGCTGGTGCTTGCCAGTTCACCAGAAGGATGAGCGGCACTAGTACTTCTCTGCTCCATACGAGAGCCCTGCGGTTCTTGCACCTCAACAACAGCAGAAGATCGGGGTCTGGTGACCTTGGCAGGGACCACAACTCTGTCGTCACAGCTATCTGTCATGGAGCCGATGTGGTCTACAGGATCGTATTCTGAGCCTGAATCTGATAGATGAGTGACTTCCTCTTCACTATCTGTCATGCACAGAAACGTGTAGGCCTCTTCACTAGTGTAGCTTCGATTTGCCATTTTGGGCTCTAAATTTACTGGTACAGTAGAGAGACTCACAGGTAAAAAAGCTCCTAGGCTGTCAGAAACTGTATCAAACGCTACCAAAAAACTGTTAGCGATCACAGGGATCATGCCTGACTCTGAGAAAGCTGCAGTTATGTGTTTAGTGTTTTGTAAGTGACAGTGATCGATCGATACTGCACTTGGGTGGGCTGGGCTGGGCGGAGGGGCAAAACGCAAGTGCTAGCAGGTATCTGGGCTGATCCCGCTAACACTGCGTTTTTGGGAACCCCAAACTGCTGGGGACTCTAGTATATATCTGATCAGATCAGATATTGATCTGTTCAGACACTATACCACTAAGAGAGGTGTATGCTGCGTGCGTGGGTGTTAGCAGTACTGGCACTAATCTGACACTGCCTGGGGCAACGCAGACCCTAACTGACCCTAAAACCTAACTGATATCACCCGCTGGGCGATCAGGGGGTTAAACCTTTATTGAGTAATAAACGGCGGGTATAAAAAAACAAACTAACTAACGGTGATCACTGGTGAAAGGGGGTGAAAGGGTTAACTAGGAGGCAATCAGGTGGTTAAAATCTTTATTAGGTAGTATATGGGAGTACCTGATGTATAAAAAGTTGACGGTGAACCTAAATAACTAACAGGCTAACTAGGGTCACCTGTGACACCAATACAGCGATCAGAAAAATTATCGATTAGTGACACTGGCGATGGGGTGAAAGGGTTAACTGGGGGTGTTCAAGGGGTTAAACCTTTATTAAGGGGGGTTAGGGGGATACCTTAGACCTAAAGGGGCCTACCACTAATTACCCTAACTTATAACAGTTAAAAAATGACACCAATGCAGTGATCAGTAAAAAAATGAAAACTGTTATTGGTGTCACTGTGACAGGGGGTGCAGGGGGGTGATTGGGGGGTGATTTGTGTGCCTATGAAGCTTCCCATTCGTCAGGAGCGATTGTGACGGAGAGGCCATGAATCAGTGGCCTCCCCCTCAGGAAGGATCATTCCTGCAATGATGCCGACCGCCTCGGTCACTGGGGGGGAGCAATTGCGCCCCCTGCCCGCAGGAGGGGAGTAACGTACCCATACATTACTCTGCCTGCCCGTGCCATTCTGCCGACGTATATCGTCATGAGGAGGTCGGCAAGTGGTTAATAGGTGAACCTGTTTATTGCAATAGAGTTTATATGATGCAGCTCCTGTTATTTTACATGAAGGAAGAAGAAGAAAATGAAGGCTTCGCCCCGGGACTTTGAATGAAATGGGTACCGTTTCTGTCAGTAAACAATACAGTAGTAAATATAGTATATGGTTTATTCAAGTAAAATGCATATATATCACCAACAATTGCCAATTTAAAAAAAGACCTTTCCCCTTTTTTCTGTTATTTTACTTAATACTGTCCCTTCTGTTCTGGGATGGTATGGCTAGATTTAGCTTAGAGCCTAATAACCAGCATGGGCTAGAGCAGTGGTCATCAACCCTGTCCTCAGGGCCCACTAACAGGCCAGGTTTGCAAGATAACTGAAAAACATCACAGGTGCAGTTGCATGACAAATTAGAAACTAGGGACTTAAGGCCCGTACACACGGTCAGAAAATCTGAAGATAAACTTCTTCCGATGACCGATCTGACGATTTTTTGATCGTTACAGTAGGTGACCGCGATATTGTGTCAATCTCGCCGCATTTCTCAGCGAGATTTGACACCTGTGAGCCCCGTCGCGGGAGCCAGCGTCGAGATTGCTCACTCATCGGGAAAGGAAAACTTTTTTCCTTTTGCGATGAGTGACAGGCAGTGCTGACAGCTGTCTGGTATGAATCCTGAGGGGGGAACACCGCGCCAAATTTTAAATAAAAAACCGGCGTGGGTTCCCCCCCCCCAGGGGCATACCAGGCCCTTAGGTCTGGTATGGATTGTAAGGGGAACCCCCTACGCCGATTCAAAAGAGTCTTCTTCCAGCAAAAGAGCTGGAAGAAGACAGCGGAGGGGCCTGGGAGAAGAAGCGACGAGACAGCGGCGACAAGACAGCGGCAGCAGACCGGGCCCCTCGCTGGCAAAAGAGCTGGAAGAAGACAGTGGAGGGGCCCGGGAGAAGAGGCCGAACACCGAGAGAAGTCAGAAGGGGACCCCCTGAAGTCGGAAGAAGACCCCAGAGCTGCCTAATAAATTATTCTTAAAATCTGTGTACTGTGTTTTTTTTATTGACACTTTTTTCCCTAGGTGAATGGGTAGGGGTACCATGTACCCTATACTCATTCACATAGGGTGGGGGGCCGGGATCTGGGGGCCCCCTTATTAAAGGGGGGCTCCCGGATTCCTATAAGCCCCCCGCCCGCAGACCCTGACGACCAACGGCCAGGGTTGTCGGGAAGAGGCCCTTGTCCTCATCAACATGGGGACAAGGTGCTTTGGGGTGGGGGGCCGCAGGGCGCCCCCCTACCCCAAGGCACTCACCCCCCCATGTTGAGGGCATGCGGCCTGGTACGGCTTAGGAGGGGGGGCGCTCGCTCGTCCCCACCCCCTTTCCTGGCCGGCTGGGCTGCATGCTCGGATAAGGGTCTGGTATGGATTTGGGGGGACCCCCACGCCGATTTTTCGGCATAGGGGGTTCCCCTTAGAATCCATACCAGACCTAAGGGCCTGGTATGCCCCCAGGGGGGAACCCATGCCAGTTTTTTATTTAAAATTTGGCGCGGCATTCCCCCCTCAGGATTCATACCAGACAGCTGTCAGCACTGCCTGACACTCATCGGGAAAGGAAAAAAAGTTTTCCTTTCCCGATGAGCGAGCCAGCACGACATGCACAGTACCCTGTCGCCGAGAACCAGCGCGATGGTATCGCGCTGGAAACACAATCTCGCGGTCAGGTACTGTAGTATGCTGCTCTTGACAGCCGATTATGAATTTTCAGCAGACAAAAACTGAATGTGCAGGCTTGAAAATTTTTGCCTGATGTGATCACAACATCCGATTTTCTTTTCATTAGTACGGTTTTCTGACAAAAAATAAAATCTGAAGAGCAAGACTAGGCATGCTCAGAAATGAAAGAAAACATACAAAACAATTCAACACATTACGTCACTTCTGATGTTGAATTCTGTCGTCAGAAACTTTTCTGATGGTGAGTACCCTCTTCACTTTCGATTTGAGACTAGCATCAAACAAAAAACGAAAATGTATCCAATAATCTGACCGTGTGTACAAGGCTTAAGACACAGAGTAAATAGGCAACTCTGAGTTCCAGTGCCTCACTACAGCTTCTGTCGATGACAAGCTGCATTCCAGGCTGGTTGTACAAGGGTTGGAGGATTTCCCCATCACCAGTGGTCTTGTCTTCAGGTCTCTGACATAAAGATGGACGCTGCATCATGATCATTCCCAGTTTCCCTGCAACTGAACTTTGCTGCAAAATTCATCTGGTGGTAAATTTATTAATAACTACTGTATATATGCTCGGGTATATGTGCACAATTCCATCAGGACTCTTGTTGGGCCTTTTGCTGATAATACCTGTTTGTACATTGGATCTATGTACTATTATTTATCTTTTCTTATAGAAAGCCTGTATTTTATTTCATACTGGTATGTATGTAGACTGTATACTTATGAGTAGTGTTATGTGCTGGTTGCAATAGTTCCTCTACTATGCTCCCTATTATTTAGATTTTTATTAGATTACTGGGTAATTTCCCAGGAAGGGAATCCCCTCTGTTCAAATAGGCCCTGTCCTGGATGGATGCACTTTATTATCAAACCCACTCTTCCTCTTAGGAAAGGTTCTACTACTCTTATTTACCTGCAGGTTTACAAATCTAAATGTAGCACCCTGATGTTTAGGCAGGGTTGCTATTCAATTCATTTGCCAAGTGATTGTTACCTTGGCCAATTGCTAGGAGGTCAATTGATTTCACCCTAATTCTGGAATTGCTGCACTTCTCTCTTCTGTCACTAGATGGCCGGGTATCTGGTGACATTAGATAAAATGAGGGCATTGCAAGGACATATTAGGAATGAATGGAGTGTCCCAGCCAATGGGCAGGGATTTTCTTGGATCCCTTGGCCTGCTGGGAGAACCTATTTATTTGGTGCAGTCAGCTGATTGGTGTTCTGTACCACCTGGACAGCTGTCTGGGTGGACGTGTGTTGTATTGCTCGGGCTGATAGGCCAGAAACCTAAGGCCTATCCCGGGGATGTCTGGCTGCTAGGCTGTCTGATGGCCTATCCAGAAGCAAGAAGCAGCATAGGGTTGGGACTGTGGGCTTGTAGTCCAGCCAGAAATAACAGTTCTTCCGGCTGGAGAACCTGTCGTGGTCGGAGGTAGAGGAGGAAGCTGTCGCCACTAAGGGACCATCCACCTTGTTACCGGGGACTACTGTGAGTAGCTGAATCAAGTACCAGCGCAGCATTCTCACCAGCTGGGGATGGTGAAGAAGTGGTAAGCAGCAGGGACCCACCCAGTGGGGTGACTCTTGAGGAGTATCTGTGAGTGCCAAGTTAGGGACCCAGCAGTGACCCAGGGGGTGACACTTGAGGAAGATACTGAGTGAGAAGATTGGAAGAGCTTGGGGGATCCAGTGGCAGTGGATCAGGAAGTCTAGTGAAAGACTGGGAGCTCGGTGGAGTGAAGATCTATAGTAGGAGATTGTAGAAGAAGTGAAAAATTCATTGCACCTTTGTTAGAAACTGTTACAAGACTGTTGCCATAGGAGACAGCGTTCCTACTCATGCAAATGTGGTGTCTAGCTGGATACCTTTCCCTGCATGGCTGTCTGCCTATAGAAGTCTCTGAGTCTGCCAATTAACATTGTATCTACTTAAGGTTGTCCTGGCCCCAACCCTTTCTCTCACAGTTCTGTTTAAGAGACAATAAATCTCTTTGCATTCAAGAAGTGTCTGGTGCCCATCAATCCACCTTGCATTACACCCTCCATGCCTTTTAACCCACTTTACACAGAAGGATGTCAGCTGCCCCTTACTCTGGAGGTCACTATTAGGCCTAGAGAGGCCCGGGACTTTGCTACATAAAGAAAAATGATGCTGATGTGGAAGTGTGCAGTGTTGCCTTGAAGTCTTCTTTCTTCTTTCTTCTTCTTCTTTCTTCTTCTTTCCCAGTCAAGTCCCTGTGCATCAGAGGGGGGCGGGGTCACTGGGTGGCCCTGCCCTCTGTTATTTAAGAAGTGTCAGAAGACGAGAAGCATCACACAGCGGGAGCCTCCCATCATGGATGCGGAGCGGCCCGAGAACGAAGAAGGGAAGAAGACGCCGTGGAGGAAGATGCCGGACGAGAACCCCGGAGAAAGAAGCAGAGCATCGGAGGAAGAAGAAGATGGAGGAAGAAACCGAAGGAAGATAGAAGAAAGAAGATGGAAAGAAGACTTTAAATAAAAGAATTGTCAAAAACTGTCTCTTGTCATTTTTAACATTCTTGACACTTTTTTGGTGAAATGGTAGGGGTACTTTTGTACCCCATTACCATTTCACACGGGGGGGATCTGGGGGTCCCCTTGTTAAAGGGGGCTTCCAGATTCCAATAAGCCCCCCCACCCGCAGACCCCCACAACCACCGGCCAAGGGTTGTGGGGATGAGGCCCTTGTCCTCATCAACATGGGGACAAGGTGCTTTGGGGAGCTACCCCAAAGCACCCTCCCAATGTTGAGGGCATGTGGCCTGGTACGGTTCAGAGGGGGGGGCGCTCTCTCGTCCCCCCTCTTTTTCTGCGGCCTGCAAGGTAAGGGTCTGGTATGGATTTTTGGGGGGGCACCACGCCATTTTTTTAAAAATTTTGGCACGGGGTTTCCCTTAAAATCCATACCAGACCCTCAGGTCTGGTATGAATTTTGAAGGGGACCCCATGCCATTTTTTTTTAAATTTTGGTTCAGGGTTCCCCTGTGGGGAAATCCCATGCAGTTTTTATCAATGAACTTTTATGTATATTGTTGGACCGGCAATGCATTAATAGCCGCGATTAGTTTTAAATGACTTTTTTTCCTTTGAAATGTCATTTTGCTGTCAGACTGTTCTAAACACGGGAAATATGCGCCCCTTTACAGGCATACTATAGACACCCCCCAGGTATGAAATTTAAAGGAATATTACACTTTTATTGTTTCACTTTAAGCATTATTAAAATCACTGCTCCCGAAAAAACGGCCGTTTTTAAAACTTTTTTTTTGCATTGATACATGTCCCCTGGGGTAGGACCCGGGTCCCCAAACCCTTTTTAGGACAATACCATGCAAATTAGCCTTTAAAATAAGCACTTTTTATTTCGAACGTTCGAGTCCCATAGACTTCAATGGGGTTCTAACGTTCACGCGAAGTTTTGGTCCGTTCGCAAGTTCTTGGGCAAACCAAACCGGGGGGTGTTCGGCTCATCCCTACTGGGAAGTGAGGTGTGTGAGCTGTACTCCAGTTAGAACCTCTGGCATGGATATTGGGAAAATATATGTGCTGACAAACAGATGCTTGTTACAAAGTGTGGTAGTAATAAGATCTTCCACAGTTTATTAGTCTTCAGTGCTTGGAGATCAGTGTCATTTTTGGGCACAGAAATCTGGATTTGTACTTACAAATATCTCACTAGGAAAACTAGATGGCTTTGTGTAAATTTGCAAGCCAAAGCTATTATTCAAAATGGTGTCAAGAAAAGACATGTAAAAAACAATTTCTCTGTATGACTAAGTAAAACCTAATATGAATATATGAATACTGACAGCATCATGAACAAAATGTGCAAGTGGCCAGTGATGAACAAGGACATATACTATACAACATATGTATGTGTGTGTTTAAACATAACAAGTTTAAGATCCTATCAATATGCAAAGATTTGGCATAGTTAGGCAGTGAGATGTTTGATGATAGGAGGTGAGAACTCTCCGCTTCTTTGCTTACATAATTAATTTTACAGGGCAAATTGCAGTTTTCTATCCCTCTCACCTGACAATGTAAATGTAGCATAAAAGAAGTGAAATTTATGCTCCACAGAAGGGAGGTAAGGGGAAGGGGTAATCTATATGAATCTGCACTGAAATATTAAAAAAATTCTCAGCGTGTGATAATAGGCAATTCAAATGTGTAATATTGCTATCTGTATGACCAAATCATCAGTCATCCATTAAATGCAATGTTTGAATTGGTCCTATCAACTATCAGATCACGTATGGACATCAAGCCTTCTTATCATAATGCTGAGCCAAGATAAAAATAGGAAGTGTACCAACAATGAATATGATTTTGCATATGTCATTTACCTGCACTAGTTTGGGAATTTTTAAAGAACAACTCCAGCTTTTCCTCCCCAAAACAACAGTTGCATTGTGAATGTAAATGAATCAACCCCGCTGTCTGTTTATGTGTAACTTACCTCCTTTAACTGTATACAGCAGGTTTCTGTGTCTGTGATGTCACCCCTACTCCTTCTGACTGAATTTCAAAGTTCTATGACTTCCTGTTTCCTTCCTGTTACCTTCCTTTTCCAGTCTTGATACTACATGCCCCATGATCCTTTGAGCCTCTGTAGTTTCAGGGTAGGCTATTGGAGTCACTTGTAGTAGTTCTGGGTGTTGAAGTGGGTGAGTCCTAGGGTTACTGTAGGTGTTTCCTTCATATGTAAATGAATCACTTCACGGTGAGCAGGGCTCTGTGAGGGCAAGATTTGAGGGGTGCGACTCTCACTGCTCACACTGGTCTGTATATTTAACTGGAACGGATTGAATCCTAATTGTGATCCATTCAATCATGCCCAGCAACATAGCCAGCTTTCAGATTAGGCTGTGTATGAAGGCGTTTCCTTCTTGAATAATGCTGTGATCTGTGAGATGGGACTTGGGGGGTTTGGACTCTTCCTAGGTGTGACTGGTTGGGACTGAATGCTAATTAGGATGTATTCAATCCCACCCACCGCTGTGAAGGAAGTTACATCATTTGCAGAGTCTGAAAGACTACAAAGGGCTTTGTTACAGACTCTAACAGCTGCAAAAAGTGGCTGTGGAAAGGTCAGAGTCTATCAGCAGGATATTCAGAATGTCACATGATACAAAGGCACAACTAAACCCAGAATATCAGCGGATCTGCAGACAACAGAATAACATGGTACAGAGGTATTACCTATGCTGTGATTGATAATTCAGTTCTAATGAAAAGAAAGTTGCAGTTCAGCTTTAAATATATAATGGTAAGAGGAATTTTGCCACTTGCACATAAAATAAATTGATAAATGTCTACACAAAGCAAATAATGGCTAAACATGGCAGAGGCACCTAATAATGGAATTGCATAAAAAACAAAAAGAAATTACATTTTTCTTACCTTGCAAAAATAACATAGTATTAGATTTTACAGGTTTTTAACTACTACTGAGGAAGTGGGCTTGAATGACTTTAATCTGACCAAAAGTGCATGCATAAAACATTTTTTGTACTTCAGTTCATGAGTCTGAAAATTGAGTTATATAAATTTGCTGGCCAACAGCAACACAGCAACAAATTTAAAAAAATGCAATACTGAATATTCCTTGAGGTCAGTAGGAAAAAAGATAAAAAATAAACTATACATAGTAACCTACCGGTTTCCATCAATTCCAATCCCACCCACCCCTGTTCCTACTCAGATACTTGGTAATTGGCATACTCTGAATCACACCACTGCAATAAATATGGCTGACAAAAAAAAATCATGAAAATAATAACTTATAACACAGCTAACTATCTTTCCTACCTATATCCGTGATGCAATGGGTTCTGAATCTTCTCTCTATTGGTCTATAGAGTGACAGGGTCTACATTTACATGTCCATGTCACTGCCATTGGCAGTCCAGCAGTGGAATCCTCTTAAGCTTCAGAAGACTGCAGTGCTGATGATGTCATGATGAGGGCCCCATAACAGGAGGGGGTGGGGGCATTAGATTTGCCTGGAGATGGGCTTTAGGATACAGGGGGCTTTCATCTGCTAATATTCAGACTAGTCTTTAGAGGACTGTTTGGTCTAAATATACTTTTTTTTTCTTTTTTTTGTGAAAGGGAGATTTTAGAAATAAGTAAATAGATAAAATAATATAAAGAGGTTATTAAAATTATACCAGTACATTTAAACTTAATGTGTATTATAGGCATAGAGTATTTGTCTGCTTTTAGTTAACTGTATGCCAGCCCCCATTTAAATTTGCATATCCTTGGTGTCTTGACTTTCATAAACAAACAGGTCTGCACTTTGAAGGATGTGAGATTAGAATGAGGGAAACAGAAATTCTTGACAACATTCTTATGCTGCCAAATTTTAAAGGTTGGATGTAGGACATTTGAACTAAATTGAAAAAAAATGTTTTAAAGCAAGACTGGAAATTAAGCAGGTTAATTAAAAAAAAATCATTTATTAATGCTTAGCTAATAGTTCATCAAATACAAACTAAAGAAAAATTCCAGTTCGGACCAATGTAACTATGCATGTATCAAACCTGTCAGTCCCTCTATAAGCTGGAAATCACTGTAGTAAGCACCGCTAGTATAATGCAACTCTCCTGCTGCATTGTAAACACAGGAGATCACCTGCTCTGCACTGGCACCATTCAGAGAATGCTTTGCATTTTCCCAAAGAATGCAAAGCATTCCTTGATTGGTCAAGGTTGAGCATATAGCAGGGTTGCTTCTTGGTGCAGGACTCAGAAGCTAATGGAGATCACTGTATTAGTGGTGTCTACCATAGATGGATCTCACAGGCAGTGGCGGCTGGTGCTTAAAATTTTTTGGGGGGCCCAAACAAACTGAAAAATTCTGAAAAATACTGAAACAAAAACATCAAATGCATCCTCACTGTGCCCATCATATGCAGCCACTGTGCCTATCATATGCAGCCAACTGTGCCCATCACATGCAGCCACTGTGCCCATTATATGCAGCCACTGTGCCCATCATATGCAGCCAACTGTGCCCATCATATACAGCCACTGTGCCCATCATATGCAGCCAACTGTGCCCAGCAAATGCAGCCAACTGTGCCCAGCAAATGCAGCCAACTTTGCCCAGCAAATGCAGCCACTGTGCCCATCATATGCAGCCACTGTGCCCATCATATGCAGCCAACTGTGCCCATCATATACAGCCAATTCTGCCCATCATATGCAGACACTGTGCCCATCATATGCAGACAGCTGTGCTCATCATATGCAGCCAACTGTGCCCATCATATTCAGCCAGCTGTGCCCATCATATACAGCCAACTGTGCCCACCATATGCAGCCACTGTGCCCATCATATGCAGCCAACTGCGCCCATCATATGCAGCCACTGTGCCCATTATATGTAGCCAATGGTGCCCATCATATACAGCCATCTGTGCCCATCATATGCAGCCATTGTGCCCATCATATACAGCCAACTGTGCCCATAATATACAGCCAACTATGCCCATCATATGCAGCCAACTGTGCCCATCATATGCAACCACTGTGACATGTGCCCACTCATTTGCTCGCTGTCTGCCCAGCACTTACCCCTTCGTGGTGGAGGGTCAGGCAGCGGGTGACGGTGGCGAGCTGTGGGACGGGTAGCGTGGGTCAGGCAGTGGCTCCTGTGTCCTCCATGCATCTCTATTTGTCTTCTGCTATGCGGCCAATGGGATTGCTTGTGCCTTCAGCCAATCAGGTGACAGGTATTAGTCCCACACCTCCTGATTGGCTGAGAGGTGGTTTAGTGTTATGGCTCTAATCAGGTGCTTCAAAAAACACCCTCGCAGCTGTAATTCAGGGGCCCTGCGTCCGAAATGGGTCCAGACGCCTGAATGGGGGTGGCTACAGCGGGCTATGGGGGTGGCTATGCTATGCAGCAATCTATCCATGATACATATGGGGGGAGGTTGGAGAGAGGGGGCAGCGCCCGTGCGCCCTTAATGGATGCACCGCCACTGCTCACAGGTATATGAACAGTATAGTTCTATTGGTCCAAGCAGGACCAATGTAACTGTGTAAACATATTCCAGACCTGGAATTTTTCTTTAAAACCATTTCACAGCTTTACAGGGATACAGTCCTTTCTTATTGTGTTACTCATCTTGAATTTATTGTTGCAAGGCGTTTTCCTCATACAAGCACGTGATTCTCCTAATGTATTAAAATAATAAACATAGTTGAGGAGTACATAGAATACAATTAGACATTAACAAACTGATCTGCTCAAATTGGGCTTCAATCTGGATTACACAGATTTATTCATGGATGATATACTGTATACAAACTTTTGTGCCAAGAAATTTGCACCATTTTAGTTCTTCCATGCTACCTTACCCTCTCATCACCTCTGACCTCAGCCTATGTTTCGGACTCTGCATTCTACTTTCTGATTTGTTATTTCGCCATACTGCTGTGAACTGACTTTGGCCTATACCCTGATGCTGTCCCTGCTTTTTGAATCAGTACTTCACTGCCTGGCTGTTGATGACCTTCAGCTTGTTTCCTGACTTTGTTCCTGTCCACTAGTCGAGTGTTACCATGTTTCTGTCTTTGGTCCTTACCCTGTGGTCATCTGTGCCTCACACCAAACAGCTGGCACTGTTTGCAACATCAGCCCTTGTGCCACTCTGTGTCCTCAGATCTCCTGTCACAACTACCAGAGATGTTGGACAGGAGGCGAAAGAAAAGCCGACATCATCCAGAGCTCTACACACAAAGAATGGTTTGTCATTTGGTATAGTATTGATAAAAATACAGAAATGGCAGATACAAAAAGCAGGCTGGAATACAGATAACCCATCTGATATGAACGGTTAGCCTCACATCAGCTAAAGTGTACTCCTCTTTTTTTCTCCTCTTTGCAATTATCAGGCATCCATCTTGTAGTGTCTGCACAGGAAACAGAAATAGGTGTTCTGCAATCATTTGTCCACAAATTTTATATTTACCTGCCTAAGATTCTGATGCAGTGCAGAGCGGGTGGATTCCCTGGCCTTTGCACTGCACCAGGCAACCCCAGGTTCTGCATCCTGTTAATAAAACACAGTTGTCTCATAAAAAACAGGTAGTTCCAGAATAAGAAAGAGAAAGCTAAAAAGACTGCTTCCTGTAAAGAGAACAAAGCTCCCCAGTGTGTGCAGAATCTGTCTGTGAAAGTAACAGACAGGCCCATATGATTACAGTGGAAGTTGTGGTGGACATGTTCCCTGCATTGGAAGAATATGGCTTTACAGAATTTGCTGCATGAATAAAAAGGGTCACTTTACCCCTTACCCTAAGGGCTGGTTCAGGTCACAATTTCGGCATTCCAGATGTGTTTCTGCATGCACATTTTTGATGTGTTTTTTATGCGTTCCTGTGCATTTTTCATGCGTTCCAGTGTGTTTTTCTCCTCTTTTTTCTTCATCTCAATTCAGGACATGTGCTTTCTAGTGTGTTCCAGTGCCCTTTTGATGCGTTTTCCTCCTTTCCAGATGCATTCCATTCAGAAAAAATGCAGCATGTTTGTTAACTTCACTGGAACGCACTGCACTGGTGTGAACTAGGCGCATTGGAATACATAGAAAACACTGTGCATTAATTTTTGAAACAGACTAAAAATGCACTGGGCTACATCCGATACTTGTTGAGAGGATTGCTGTGACCATGTTCACTGTCTAAAGCTGCACTATTATGCAAATATCTGCACTGTCCAGCACCCCCTCCCTCCCTTTTCTTTCCTTCCCCCTTCCCATTCCTCGCTATTACTCATCAAAACCCATTGCAAAAGCTGGGTCCTTTACCCACCTTACTCATTAAAGTGAAGCAGATGGGGAGATGAATTCACCCCACAACAACAAACACAGCAGCAAGATCCCAAATGGGCCAACCCTCCACATTATCTCCATCCAGAGACAGGCCCTGGTGCCACGTGAACACAATTACAAAGCACCGGATGCGCGGACATGAAAAATTCTACCCCAGAACCTCCAATTACCTAACTTCCAGAAAGACTAGTACAAAGCAAAACACACACAAAAAAAACAAGTATGGCATGTAAATAGTGTAAATAAAAACTTCAAATAAAAAGGAAAATGAGAAAAAGGATAAGGGGGAGAAGTGGAGGGGGGGAGGAAGGGAAGGAATGGGAAAGGGGAAGGAAAGAAGAAGGGGGGAGGGGAAGAGAAAAAGAATGGAAAGATGAGGGCAAAGAAAGGAACAAAGAGGGGGAAAGGGGAAGGGAGGGACTGGATAAAGAAAAAAGGGGGATTACCCTTTAGACCAGTGGATCTCTTTATACCCATGAATCTAAGCTATTATAAAAGGTCCATTGCCCTTAAATTTCCCATTCTCACTTTATTGTCTCCTTGTATGTTGTTGCTAGGCCTATAACTATGGTTAGGACCCCAGCCTCATTAACATTCTTTTTTGGTTATAGTTTTTTCCTATGTATTAACCTTTTGGTGAGAGTCATCCAACCTATGTGTTCGCTTTCTCTCTACATTTCATGCGAGAAACTTAACACTATGACATTTCAGGAATGCTTTACATATTTTATACATTGTATTGCCTACTTCTCTTACATCTTATGGTATACTGTACATATTTCTGTATCACCTGGTTATTATTTTTAAACATTGTTGAACAAACTTTACTCACTTTTATTGTACTTATACCAATTTTAAATGCTAAATAAACATATTTAAAAAAAGAAAAAGAAAAAAGGGAAGGTAAGAAGCAGGCATGAATGTTTGTGTGTTTTTTTTGTTTCGTTTATGCAATGTACATTGATTATGTTCATTTTGTTTTTGCTGAATGTGTTCTATTCATTTTAGCTGGTCATCTCTAAGCATGAATCCTGAAGAAGCAAACATTGCGAAACGCATTGATTCTATAAGCTTGTTGCAATTGAACAATTTATGAATGAAGAGAGGTTACCTTGAAAAAGTAGCTGTATGTTAAAGCTCATACTTTGAAGCTGTAAAGCTGTATAGCTGTATGTTATAAAATTGAAATTCACTTTTAGAAAAAAGCAATCAGAAAAGTACTAAATATTACCTACAAAGAAAGATAGAAAATTTATTAGTATTATACACATAGTTATAAACATTTCTCCACATTAGCTGGTGACTGTTCATAGAATAGTATAATTTGCTAACCATGCATTAGCCAATACTGGCCCAACACTTCCTATTTGTAATAGGGTGAATGTGAACCTATAAAAATGTGACAGCCGGTGAATTGTCACCGAATGTCACATTTTCAGTAAGCTTTAGAAGTAACTTTTAACTTGGCTGATGAACCTGCTGCCCTCAGCTCGTCATAGTTATTTTACCCCATTTCATGCATAGTCCTTGATAAGAAATGTTTCTCCAACACTTGCTGAATGGTTCCAGCAAGGATACATAAAACACAAGCTTTTTTTGAAAGTATATCTCCATTTTACTTTAACTGTTATAATCCAAAATACTTATTGGTACAGTTATATTTCCATTGATTATATTATGTGTAGGGATGGGCCAAATGACCCCATGTTTAGTTCACACCAGAACTTTTGAACATTGCGAAAGTTTGGAACCGAATAACAAACCCCATTGAAGCCTATGGGACCCGAACGTGAAAAATCAAAAGTGCCCATTTCGAAGGCTTATATGCATGTAATTGGTTGCACAATGGTTATGGGGGTCCTGGTATTGCCCTGGGGGACATGTATTAATGAAAAAAAGTTTGGAAAAAAACATCAGTGGTTTATTGATGCTTAACCACTTGCCTACAGGGCATTTACACCCCCTTCCCGACCAGGCCATTTTTCAGCTGTCAGAGCTGTCGCAATTTAAATGACAATTGTGCGGTCATGCTTCACTGTACCCCAATGACATTTTTTATAATTTTCTTCACACAAATAGAGCTTTCTTTTGGTGGTATTTAATCACTGCTGTTTTTTTTATTTTTTACAAAAAAAAAAAGACCAAATATTTTGGAAAAAGAAAATATTTTTCTGTCAGTAAATGTTGTAAATAAGTAATTCACTGATGTGTGCTGATGAGGCGGCACTGATGGACACTGATAGGCGGCACTGATGGGCACTAATAGGTGGCACTGATTGGCACTGATAGGTGGCACAGGTGGGCACTGATAGGCGGTATGGATAGGCAACACTGATGAGCACTGATGGGTGGCACTGATGGGCATTGATGGACAGCAGTGATGGGCATTGATGGGCAGCACTGAATGGCATCACTAATGGGCACTGATTGGTGGCACTTGTGGGCACTGGTGGGCAATGGTGGGCACTGATTGCTGGCACTGATTGGTGACACTGGTGGTGCTATAATGTAATCAGGGCTCTGATGATCAGTGCCCTGATTACATGTTTTGTTGTCCCCTGTGAGGAGATGCTGCTGATTGGCTCTCTTCACCACACACTCTGTCAGTGTGAGACAAGGAGTGTCGATTACCGTCATCTCCTTGTTTACATGTGACCTGCTGTGATTGGACACAGCCGATCACATGGTTAAAGAGCCGCGGATGCAGCTCTTTACAGCGATCGGGGTCACACCGTGTCCTAGCAACATGGCGAGGCCGTGATCACCGCGCTGGTATTTCTACTTCTGTAACAGGTGCGGAAAAATTGTTCTTTGGATGTCGGTGGCACCTTCACACCATAACCCTATAGAGGTACTCTTGATGAAAGCAAGAATTGGCCTTGCTGTCAAAAATTGCAATGATATGCACCTGTCAAACAGGTGTGGAAAGATTGTTCTTTGGATGTCGGTGGCGCCTTCACACCCTAACCCTATAGAGGTACTCTTGATGAAAGCAAGAATTGGCCTTGCTGCTCAAAATTGCAATACAATGCACCTGTCAAACAGGTGCAGAAATATTGTTCTTTGGGTGATGGTGGCACCTTTACACCGTAACCCTATAGAGGTACTCTTGATGAAAGCAAGAATTGGCCTTGCTGTCAAAAAATATAATGAAATGCAGCTGTCAAACAGGTGTGTAAAAATTGGTCTTTGGGTGTTAATTGTGCCCATGAAACCTACACCAAAAATATTCTTCCAGATGAAATCAACACCCACAACACTAGGCAGCCTAGAAGTCCTGCAGAGATTCCACATACCAAAAATGTTTTATCGGCGACACTGGAATCAGGGGCTTCATAGCTGCTGGTAATCCAGGACTGATTCATTTTGGTAATATCAGATGGTCCACGGAGTCTGTGGACAGACGTGTTCTACGATCAGTAACAAAACCTCCAGCAGCACTGAATGCCTGTTCGGAAAGCACTACTCCTTTCCTGACCAACAGAAGCCTCAAAGCTACATTTTCCACGACACTGTAACCTACCAGAGTCGGGAAAAGCGTTCGATAAAATTCTCTTTAAGGTGTCTTCAAGAGATTTCATCTTCTGCACTCTCTGTGGCGACAAGATGAGTTCTGAGACTTTCCCCTTATAACAGTGGTCAAGGAGGGTTGCCAACCAATAGTGATATTTTCCTTTACGCCATGTATTCTTGGGTCCTTTCGCAGGCTTTGAAGCATGAGGGACCCCATGCACCGCAAATTTGCGGAGGCATGAGAAGCAGGCTCCTCGGGGTCACTGAGGATTACAGTAACTGGAACTGCCTCCTCCCAACCACATACTACTTCCAAGGCTTCTGCGGATGAAAAACCATCTCTTACTGTTTGACGTATGTCTTCCTCTGCTTTAATGCCTCCGAAACTGCCAGAATCCTCCTCCTCCTCATCTCTCTCCTCTTGTGGGTTCTGTGGCATAGGAACAATGGTGTCTGCATTAAGTGGGCCTTGAGAGGAAAGGCAGTCCTCCTCTTCATCCCGTTGCTCTCCTTCAAGTGCCCTGTCCATAATGCCACGCAGAGTCTGCTCCAGCAGGAACACAACAGGGATTGTGTCACTGATGCATGCATGTCATGGCTCACCATCCTGTGGCCTCCTCAAATGGTGACAGCACAGTCCATACATCCTTTATGAGCAGCCATTGCAGCATTGCCAAAGTCGAGTTTCACCTGGTGGGCATGTCACAAATCAAGCGGTTTATGGGCAGGTGAAATTCCCGCAGAATTTCTGCCAATTGAGTACTTGCTGTGTATGACCGCCTAAAATGGCTACAGACTCTTCTGGGCTGCTTTAGTAGATCTTCCAACCCTGGGTAACTATTTAGGAAATGCTGCACTACCAAACTGGGGACATATGCCAGGCATGGCACGTGTCAACTTTCCCTGTTTGAGGGTAGACGGGAGGTTTGTGCCACACCACCATTCCTGGCTCCAGCTGGCATGGCATGAACCACATCTGGGCCTGTCCCTGCAGAGCTGCAATAATCTCTGCTTCGGTGTGGTTCCTGTCCCCTAGACATACCAGCTAAAGCACTGCATGGCACCTTTTTCCTGCTCTGCTCTATCCAGGAAACCCAAATTGAGTCAGTGACCTCATCATCATCATCTCCTCCTTCCTCATTACAACTGGAGATAACTTGGCAATACTCTGCGGCTGGGGGAACATGAATGCCAATTTGTGTACGAGTGTTCTCCCCTCTCTGTAGGCTTATGTTCCTGCCTTCCTCAACCTCAGATTCAGAACCAACATCTGAATCGAGTATTGGCTGTGCATCCTCAAGAAGCAAGTGGTTGACGCTGTATTCAAATAACTCCGCTGACTCCTCCATGCCTGATGCACAATAGCTGTGGACAAGGAGGCAGGTTTTGCCACTCTGGCAGCTGCAGGGGACTGCACACTAGTCTCTGCTTGGGTGACAGAGGATGAGGAGGATGAGGAAGGTTTAGTAAGCCAGTTCACCACCTCATCTGCATGCTGTGGCTGGATAGCACGGGCAACATTACTAAACAGAGGAAATGATGACCTGCCTGAGGACTGGCCACATCCACCTTTGCTTGCGAACACATATGCTACCGGCCCCCTTACAGTGCCATGGGAACTTCTGCCTCTCCTTGCTGTCCTCCCAGACATGATGGGGGGAGTGGGGAAAGCTTATTAACAAAATGTAATAAAGATTTGTAAATGTGTACGTGGATGCACTTTAATCAATGGAAAGTGGTGTTTGGTGCACTTTAATTTGAGTACTCACTACATAGACACACTCCACGAATACACTATAATATACTGCAATATACTGCGTTAAATGCACAGAACTATATGGCATTAAACTTGCAGTAACGCAATGAAATATATGGCGTTAAATTTGCAGTAAATAAATGAAATATTTACAGCGTTAAACTTGCAGTAAGGCAATAAAATATACGGCATTAAACTTGCAGTAACGCACAGAACTATACGGCGTTAAACTTTCAGTAATGCACAGAACTATATGGCGTTAAACTTGCAGTAATGCAATTAAATATATGATGTTAAACTTGCAATAATGCAATGAAATATACAGAATTAAACTTGCAGTAACGCAATGAAATATACAGAGTTAAACTTGCAGTAACGCAATGAAATATACAGCGTTAAAATATACAGCGTTAAATTTGCAGTAATGCACAGAACTATACGGCTTTAATCTTGCAGTAATGCAATTAAATATATGGTGTTTAAAGTCACACTGAAAGGGGTGTTTATAGCAGAGGTGAGCGGGTTAAAAGAACAGTTGGCCTCTACGGTGCAGGATAAGGAGACGGAGATGACCCTAGCGGAAGCGTAGTATGTCAGAGGGCCCAAGCGGGAGAGATTACTGACCCTACAGGACATAACTAAGGCATACCGTGCTGCTCTGACTGACCAGACCACAAAACTTAGACTTGCACAGAGGAGGTGCATATTTGAGTTTGGGTACAAGAATAGCAGACTTCTGGCGTACTTAGCAAGACCGGAGTACGTCCCTGTATATATAAAAATTGTGTATGATAGACACAGGTCTGAGGTGTGTCCTCTGCTGACATCCTGCAAATCTTTGCTCAATTTTATAGGGAGCTTTATGTGTCGTGTGCCTCTGTGGGGGAGATGCATTGGAAACCTATCTAGCTAATATTGAGTTACCTGTGTTGACGAACGGAGACAGTGCTATTTTGGAAGCGGATATCACTGTAGAGGAGGTAGAGGGGGCGATCTCTTCCTTTGCTCCTCGAAAATCTCCAGGTCTTGATGGTCTCCCCTCAGAGGGGTTCCACACTTTCAGGAATAGTTTAGCACCTCGCCTGCTACAAGTGTTTACTACGGCCAGGTTGGGTGGTAGATTGCCACCCTCTAGGAAAGAAGCTTTGGTGGTTGATTCCTAAAGGGGGAAAAGATCCTCGGGAGTGTATAGCTAAAATTATTGCTGGGAGACTACAAACAGTTATCCTAAAGTTGGCTGATGCGGATCAGACAGGATTTATCCAGGGGAGATGTGCTCAGATAAATGTCAGGAGACTTTTTGTGAACCTTCAAACTGAACATGACAACTCCGGAACAAGGGTAGTGGCCTCTTTAGATATTAAGAAGACTTTTGATTCAGTGGAGTGGGCATACCTGTTCTGCCTTCTAGAAACCTTCGGATTCGGGTCTGTCAATATATCCTGGGTGAAACTACTGTGTACAGTAGTTTCAGATTGGAGGTTAACTGTATTATTTCAGAGCCCTTTCCTATCTCCCATGGGACTAGGAAGGAATGCTCACTGTCTCCCCTCCTGTGCACTCTGGCCATAGAACCCCTGGCAGCTAAGCTGAGATCTAGTACTAGCTTATCTGGTCTTCAAGTTTGGCAGGTGGAGAAGCATGTTTCCCTATATGCAGATGACATGCTCTTGTATCTGCAGAATCTAGGTCCCTCGCTCTCAGCTGATCCAGGAGTTTGGAGACTATTTTGGGTTTCAAATTAACTGGACAAAGTCATCCCTATTTCCCATTGATGATGCAGTAGTGGTCTCCTCGGACTGTCCCATTCCTTTGTCTAACTCATTCAAATATTTGGGGGTTGTAGTGCAGCTCCCTATTCCTCGGTTTCTGGAACCCAATTTGATGCCGGTTATAGGGGCTTTTCGAGAAAGGGTGCAGAAATGGCAGACTTTGCCGCTTACACTGATGGGACGAATAAACCTGTTTAAGATGATTTTTCTTCCTAAATTTCTGTACATTATTTTGAATTCTCCTGACTCCATTGTAGTGAGATTTTTGTGGGGTTACTGTACCCCCAGAGTCTCTTTGGCTGTACTAAAACTGCCTGTTATGATGGGGGGACTAGCACTTCCAGATTTGTGCTCTTATTTTTTTGCGTCTTAAAGCGGAGTTCTGCTTAAAAAAAAAAATTAAAAGTCAGCAGCTACAAATACTGCAGCTGCTGACTTTTAATAATTGGACACTTACCTGTCCCAGGGTCCAGCGATGCGGGGGAACGAAGCCTTGATCATCTCCCCCTCCACTCTGTGGCACCAGCATTGTAATTGTGGGCACCTGGCTGTGCCTTCACAGCTGGGCATCCACTGCGCATGCGCGAGCTGCGCCGAGACTGGCCGGGCAATCATTTGGGACCTGTGACGTGTCCCAGATGATTGCCGAGAGGGAGGGGGAGAGGTGATCTCCCTTCTGGTGCCGCAGTGCACTGGGAGGAAGTGGGGGCTATGACCCTCTAAAAAGAGGGTATCTGCTCCCCCCAAAAAAATGACATGCCAAATGTGGCATGTCAGGGGGTCACCTCCCTTAAAGCGGAAGTTCCATTTTTGGGTGGAACTCTGCTTTACTGTCCTTTTTACATTGGCGATTTTTTCCTCAGATTCCTAACGCCACTACTTTACTGGAAGCTGCAGTAGTTACTTCGCAAGAAACTCTACTAAATATGGTGTTCAGGAGAGGGGTTCTGGGTAGGAAGGTGGGCTCTGTCATGGCACTTCCTGGTAGAATATTTAATCTCTGTGCCCAACGGGTGGGGGATGAGCCCTTACAGCTGTCCCCCAATAGTCCTCTGTGGTGTAATCAATAAAGGAGTTCTTTGAACTGGAAGATGGATATGTATGGGCTAAGTATTGTATAAAGTATTTGCATCATATATATCAGAGCGGCAGGATGTCCACCTTTGCGCAACTGCAGGAACAGTTTGGAAAACCCAGGACTTGGCATTTCCCCCTTTCTAACCAATGACACAAAAAAAGCTCTTAATTCACTCGCTGTTCATCTCTTGTAAGCTCTAACGAGCAGGGCCCTCTGATCCCTCCTGTATTGATTTGTATTGTAAGTGTACTGTCTGCCCTCATGTTGTAAAGTGCTACGTAAACTGTTGGTGCTATATAGATCCTGTATAATAATAATAATAATAATAATTTCCGATATGCTCAGTTGCATCATGCAGTTGTAGCACAGTTTGGGGTGGGGAGGTTAGGGTCCAAAATACAGCTCTGGTGAGGATCCTGATCGATCCTGATCCAGCCAAACGCATTACCAGATACTATAGGGAGGTGGGACCTGGGAACCCTGGGTTGATTGCCAGGGCCAGGTCTCGCTGGGTGGCTGTTGTACCAGAATTGTCTGAGGAGATTTGTCAGGAAGCTCTGGATACCTATCTTGTCTCTGTCATCTCTTCCATGGATATGATGATTCAGCTTAGATACCTCCACCAGATGTACTATACACCGGCCAGACTGTTTCGAATGCACAAGAGAGACTCTGCAGTGTGTCACAAATGTATGGGGGTGGATAGGACTTATATTTACATGGTATGGGAATGTCCTAGGATCCATCCCCTGTGGTCAAGGGTGGCTGAATTTATATCAGATAACTTTGACCTCCCTAACATATGTTCTCCCTTACGTTCTCACCTCCTGGGTGACCAAGAGGAGGTAGACGTATATACTAAATTCCTCAGGATTTTATATTTTGAAGTGCAAAAACTTATACAGTGAGGGAAAAAAGTATTTGATCCCCTGCTGATTTTGTACGTTTGCCCACTGACAAAAAAAATGATCAGTCTATAATTTTAATGGTAGGTTTATTTAATCAGTGAGAGACAGAATAACAACAAAAATACGCAGAAAATGCATTTCAAAAAAGTTATAAATTGATTTGCATTTTAATGAGTGAAATAAGTATTTGATCCCCTATCAATCAGCAAGATTTCTGGCTCCCAGGTGTCTTCTTTACAGATAACGAGCTGAGATTAGGAACGCTCTCTTAAAGGGAGTGCTCCTAATCTCAGCTTGTTACCTGTATAAAGTCACCTGTCCACAGAAGCCATCAATCATATTCCAATCTCTCCACCATGACCAAGACCAAAGAGCTGTCCAAGGATGTCAGGGACAATATTGTAGACCTACACAAGGCTAGAATGGGCTACAAGACCATCGCCAAGCAGCTTGGTGAGAGGGTGACAACAGATGGTGCGATTATTCGCAAATGGAAGAAACACAAAATAACTGTCAATCTCCCTCGTTCTGGGGCTCAGAGTTTCAGTGACCAGGAGAATGCTGAGGAATTAGCCCAGAACTACACTGGAGACTCTTGTCAAGGCAGTTGGTACCATACCACTAAAAAAACAACTGGTAACACACTACTCCCTGAAGGACTAAAATCCTGCAGCGCCCGCAAGGTCCCCAAGAACACCATCCCCATCGTCATACATGGAGGTGGAAACATTATGCTTTGGAGGGTTTCTACAAATGGGAATACTTCACCACATCAAAGGGACGATGGACAGGGCCATGTACCATCAAATCTTGGATGTGTGCCATCCTGGTGGCAAACTACAAGAAACATCTGACCTCTGTGATTGTAAAACAAGGGTTTTGCCACCAAGTACTAAGTCATGTTTAGCGAATGGGTCAAATACTTATTTCACGAATTAAAATGCAAATCAATTTATAACTTTTTTGAAATGTGTTTTTCTGGATGTTTTTGTTGTTATTCTGTCTCTCACTGTTAAAATAAACTTACCATTAAAATCATAGACTGATAATTTCTTTGTCAGTGGGTAAACCTACAAAATCAGCAGGGGATCAAATACTTTTTTCCCTCACTGTAGCTCAGAGATGTATCTATGGAGTACATTGGAGGAAGATGGGGCTCAGAGCAGCGACGAAAATTAAGAGCAAGATCCAGCTGGCGAGGTTTCACCGGAGGGTGAGAGTATGAGTACAATGCACTGACAATAATAAGGATGAAGGGGATTTAGGGTGCTTTACGCTATATCCCATTGCCCATGGTTCTTAGTTTAAAATTTGAGATGCCTGAGGGGAGGGGAGGGGGGGTTCTGACCCTTATGAGATGGAGGAGGGACATGCTGCCTCTTTCCTCCTGAAGGCTTTGTCGGGGGTTTAAGTTGTTAGTTTTTATTTTTACAAAAAAAAGAGCGTAAATATTGGTCTACAGGGTTATGGCTGGGATTCAGGACTACGTATTTACAGTTTGATTGATGATGCTGACACTAATGCCTGGATCACTGTGAAATTCCTTGGTACCTGTACATGCTGTATTACCTACCCGGTGGCTTGTATGTGTAATTTCTGTTATGCTAAATAAAATAAAAATTTGAAAAGAAAAATATATGGCGTTAAACTTGCAGTAATGCAATGAATTATACAGCGTTAAACTTGCAGTAACGCACAGAACTATATGGTGTTAAAATTGCAGTACCGCAATGAAATATACGGCGTTGAACTTGTAGTACCGCACAGAACTATACGGCGTTAAACTTGCAGTAACGCATGGAACTATATGGTGTTAAACGTGAAGTAACTCAATTAACCACTTCAATACCAGGCACTTTTGCCCCTTCCTGCTCAGGACAATTTTCAGCTTTCAGCGCTGTCACAATTTGAATGACAATTGCGCAGTCATGTAACTCTGTACCCAAACAAAATTTTTATCATTTTCTTCCCACAAATAGAGCTTTCTTTTGGTGGTATTTGATCACCTCTGCGGTTTTTATTTTTTGATAAACAAACTAAAATAGACCAAAATTTTTGGAAAAAAAAAGTTTTTCTTAGTTTTTGTCAGAAAATGTTGTTTTCCCCTTCACTGATGGGCACTGAGGTGGCACTGATGGGCACTGGCCAGGTGGCACTGATGGGCACTGATGAGGCAGCACTGATGGGCACTGATGAGTTGGCAGTGATAAGGTGGCACTGATAGGCGGCACTGATGGGCACTGATAGGCGGCACTGATGGGCACTGATAGGCGGCATGATGGGCACTGACAGGCGGCTGTGATGGGCACTGAGAGGCGGGTGTGATGGGCACTGACAGGTGGCACTGATAGGTGGTACTGATTGGCACTGACAGGTGGCACTGACAGGTCGCACTGATGGGCAGCACTGATGATGAGGTACTGATGTATTACTTACAGGTGTTACTGCTGGGCACTGATCGGCACTGTGGTGGGCTCTGATTGGCACTGTGGTGGGCACTGATTGGCACTGTGGTGGGCACTGATTGGCACTGTGGTGGGCACTTGAAGGGTTTTTTATTTATGGAATGCTGGACACTGATTGGTAGTGTTTTTTTACACATCTGAGGGGGCTGTGCTGATAATCAATGTGCTGATTATCAGCACAGACCCCCCCTCTGACAAGGAGAGCCGCCGATCGACTCCTGTCGGCTCTCCCTGTCAGCGCGAACCAAGGAATGCCATTTACCGGCACTCCCTGGTTCACGCTGTGATCAGCTGTGATTGGTCACAGCTGATCACGTGGTAAGAAGCCTCTGACAGAGGCTTCTTATCACGGTCGGAGATGCGGGATGTCAGACTGACATGCCGCACTCGCGATCGCCGTGGTGCACGCCCCCACGGGCGTGCACCTGCATGTTATCTGCTGGACATCATATGATGCCCAGTCAGGATAACAGAACCACTTCCCAGCCGTCAATCTGCTATAGGCTGGACGGGAAGTGGTTAAATATACAGCATTAAACTTGCAGTTACGCAATGAAATATACAGTGTTAAACTTTCAGTAACACAATGAACTATATGGCGTTAAACTTGCAGTAACGCGCAGAACTATACAACGTTAAACTTGCAGTAACGCAGTTAAATATACAGCGTTAAACTTTCAGTAGCGCAATGAAATATACAGCGTTAAACTTGCAGTAACGCAATGAAATATACGGTGTTAAACTTGCAGTAATGCAATGAAATATACAGCGTTAAACTTGCAGTAATGCAAAGAACTATACAGTGTTAAACTTGCAGTAACACACAGAACTATATGGCGTTAAACTTGCAGTAACGCAATGAAATATACGGCGTTATACTTGCAGTAATGCACAGAACTATATGGCCTTAAACTTGCAGTACCGCAATGAAATATACAGCGTTAAACTTGCAGTAATGCAATGAAATATATGGCGTTAAACTTGCAGTAATGCACAGAACTATATGGTGTTAAACTTGCAGTAACACACAGAACTATATGGCAATAAACTTGCAGTACCGTAATGAAGGGTCACTACACTCACACTGACTGAACTATCCCTACATTCACACTAATGTAAAGATAAATGGTCGCACTACACTCACAATGGCTGAACTATCCCTACATTTACACTAATGTTAAGATGAATGGTCACACTACACTCACACTGAACTATCCCTAGATGCACACTAAACTAATATTCTACACTGACAATAGAATCAGTATAGCACACTAATGCCCAGTACACACGGTCGGACATTGATCGGACATTCCGACAACAAAATCCATGGATTTTTTCCGACCGATGTTGGCTCAAACTTGTTTTGCATACACACGGTCGCACAAAGTTGTCGGAATTTCCGATCACCAAGAACGCGGTCATGTACACCACGTACGATGAGACTATAAAAGGGCAGTTCAGAACCAAGCGCGGCACCCTTTGGGCTCCTTTTGCTAATCTCATGTTAGTAAAAGTTTGGAGAGAGACGATTCGCACTTTTTCAGACTCATGGTTTTCAGATCGTTTTCTGCGGTTCAGTTTGTGCTTGTGGGTTTGTATCTGGTCTTCAGTGCGTGCAGCGAGTACAATTGACTTGTCATTGTGTTCGTGTTCGTTCGTTACTGATTTTCAGATCACTCTTCACAGGCCTTGCTGTTCTTCAGTGCGTTCTGTTACTTTGTTCTGAGCAGTCGACCATTTTCTAGCCATGTTGCTATACGTACTCCTCATAGAGTTCGTGCTGTGCGGGGGCTTGGTGTTGGGGTCCTGACCTTGACACAAGTCCAGTCCATGAACAGGGTGGGGAGGAGTTCATGGACCAAGAATTGGTTGCTCCAGTGTGACCAGTTCTGTCACATGCCTTTGCTCCGTGAGATCCGTGAGAATAATCCTGATGATTTCAGGAACTTTCTCAGGATGATGGACCCCGTATTTCACTGTTTGTTGGCTTTGCTGACCCCTTACATTAGCAGGCAGGATACCTGCATTAGGGAAAACCATCACTCCGGAGCAGAGGCTAGACGCCACCCTGCGGTAGTTGGCGACAGGGAGAAGCCTGCAGGACCTCAAGTTCTCGAAAGGCATCTCCCCCCAGGCTCTGGGGATCATTATCTCAGAGACCTGTTCTGCCATCATCCAGGTCCTGCAGAAGGAGTATATTAAGGTAAGATTTTTATCCTTTAACATCACATTTTATTGTATTTAATGTTTGTTAATGTATTGTATTTCTTTCCTCATTCCCTAATTACCATGATTGTAATATGCTGTGAATGTCCCCATTTTCCTCATGCATGCTGGATTTTTAATTAATTTTTTTTGTCCTTCATACATATTTGCCTTCACTTACCTCCCCAGCATGCTCTCCTGGGCCTATATTCACCTCGTGTAGTCACTTAACAATGTATTTTGTCAGCTCCATAGTAGTGCTTTACCCTAAATACCCCCTAAAATGTGTAAAATTGTGATTTGTGCTTTAAATTCAGACAGAGTGCCAGAGGCTTTTTTTTGGTGTCCCAAAATCATTTGGAACCCTCCCCCCCCCAACTGCTAACTCAGCTAATAACAATCCTCAATCTGCTGACTTTGCCAAACCCATACACACTATACCCACCTCTTTTGCGGTCAGATTTATGGATGAATTCCCCAAAGCATGTAGTGCAAGGGCCTGCCTGAATACTTTCAAATGGTACTGTTTAAAGTTTTTGTATCCTATTATTATCTTAATAGGTAATAGCAGAATGTAAAAATGTGCTAAAATGTGTACAGTGTGTAATTATATCTTTGTATTATGACACTTCTTACCTGTCCAGTGGGCTGCCAATAATGTAAAGTAAGGAGGGGCTGACCAAAGTAAGACGCATTATTTAGGCATTAATCTCTCAATGAAGTGGAGAGGGTTACCTGTCCAAAACATCTCCCCCCACCAATAAAATTTTACAAATGGCCCATGGGGGGGGGGATCCGATAGGTGGACCTTAGACCTTTGTCTTTAAATACTCCCTAAAATAAATGTTATACTGATGTTGGGCAAGAATGTTTGTGTCTAATCTGCTTTTTATGTTTATGTGCAAAATGATTAATTTATTTTTCTTGTTTGACTCCACAGTTTCCTTCCAACCCACAGGAATGGTAGACTGTGGCCTCCCAATTTGCCCAGCGGTGGAACTTTCCTAACTGCGGAAGGGCAATTGATGGGAAACACGTCCACATCATCCCACCACCCAACTTGAGATCATACTATTATAATCATAAGGGGTTCAATAGTATTGTGATGTTGGCGGTGGTGTCGGCTACTTATGAGTTCCTGTATGTGGACGTGGGGAAGAATGGCCGGATGTCAGATGGTGGAGTCATCGCCCAGACGGAGTTCTACAGGCGTCTCCAGAATGGCAGCTTGGACTTGCCACCTCCAGAAAACAATGTGGAAGGACTCCCATTCGTCTTCGTTGCGGTTTTTAATTACCGGCTGGCCAGAGCCAGAAGAGTGGTGGAGAACACGTTTGGAATCGTGGCCAGCTGGTTCTGCCTATTTCTTACACCAATACACATGGCAGAGTATAAACTGAATCACATCATTCTGGCGTGCTGTGTTCTCCACAACTTTTTAAGGAGAAATTCTGCCAACTATGCTGCCTCAGTTGGGCCTGAGGCCGGAATTCATGTAAATGAACCAACCCTGATGGCGCTTGAAGCTGGCCGTCCTGGCCTGCCCCCCCTGAATGCCCGCGAGGTCCGTCTAAGATACCTTGAATACTTTGTGGGTAGGGGGGCCATCAATATGCCAGACAATGTCTGAGACATTTTTTAAATAAAAAACTAATTTTAACTACTAAAATATTTGCTGACATTTACTGCTTGTGTTTCTTTTAGCTGACCCTGACTGAAATGTGGGTATTCCTGAAAATGGCGTGATTGTGCAAGATTAGAAAGCACTGTTGGGTGTTATTTACTAAAGGAAAATACACTTTGCACTACAAGTGCACTTGAGACTGCACTGAAACTGCACTTGTAGTGCAAAGTGGATTTGCCCTTAGGAAATAACCACCATTGTCACAGAAAACACCAATTTTACCACAACAAAAGTTTTGGAGCATTGAAACAATAATCCACACATTCTTGATTATCAATCTTTTTAATACCAGCACAATCACATGTGCAATTAGAAAAGGTTTTTAAAACAAACCAACATGTTTGTTGTATAACAATTTTTTGGGTCACATTAATAAAAGTAGAAATGTCCATTTAAGGTAAAACAGGCATGTTTAAAAGCAACAAGAAATACACAAAACTGGAACTTACAAAGTTCAACTTTGTTAGAAATTGAAGGCAATATCAGACATGAGTATTTATAAACTGTGTTTGATATTGCGTTCAGATGGGGTGATGTCACCCCTGGAAAAGCCAAATTTTGAAGATGCACACAAATTGCCGAATGTCAACATGTGCTAGCTGCCATCATGGGGGATGAAGGGGGAAGGGGTTGCACCCCCAAAACGCCTACATTGATCTCCCGTGATGGCAGATAACACATGTTGACACACTATGTGCATCTTCAAAATTTGGCTTTTCTCGAATATGTCCAAAAATCTGTAAAATTTTTTGATTCCAAAAACAAAAAAAAAGTAAGGGATTTGGAGGTGTCTTAAACTCTCCCCAAAACATCACTGATGTTCTTCATTTTGTTTTTAACATCATTGATGTTTTTCTGGATGTTTTCTAAGTCCCTATTACCCCCCATGATCTCCCCGATCAGGATCTGGGCACTCTCATTGGTGAAATGTCCTTCATCCACAACATCACGATCACCTAAAAATATAAAAACAAAAACACACCATGTATTATAAATCTGCCAGCATCCATCTCTTACCTGAGCCTGTGATCGAAGACACTCACCTGTTGTGGTGACTATTTCCACCATGTCTCCCTCCTCCTCCTGTTGACTTTGGTGGATTTCCACTTCCTTATGAGGTGGGGGGTCTGTGTTCTCTTCTGATGAGTGGTGTCCCCTAAGTCTTTTCTCCCCTATGTAAAAAAAATAGGTATACTTAGCACACAGATATTTGATGGCAGAAATAGGAACATGAAACATTGCTTGGAAGTGGGGTACAATTGTCTGTTTTGGCAGAGTTCCAATCTGAAGAATGATTTTTATCACTTTGTCAGGCTTGAATACTTACCTGTTTTGTACAAGCTTCACAGATGGAGACACCCCTATAGTATACACTGGAGCACCTGTGTGGGCCCCTTAATAAAAAGGGTGTTCTGGTGTCCCACACTAGTGCTCCAGCGTCCAGATGTGTAAACAGCTGCTGAGTGTCCTCTCCTTACACAGAATCTAGTTTGCATTTCATTCTAGTTACCAACCCATCTAGACACCAAATTTATTTTAAGAGAAGTAGGCTAGCAAAAATGTATTCAAATGCATATGTCCAAAACATGGTGTTTTCTATGCCGAACGAACAATGTTTATGACGAACGAACAATGTGCCCATGAACATGAAAGTTGCCATTTTAAACTGTACAACAGTAAAGAAAAGCACATGGAGCAGCACGAACGTTAGAAAGATAAAGAATAGGAACAGAGCACAACTACTTACTTTTTTGCAGCACTCTCCTGATTCTTCTGTACTGCTCATGCTCCCTTAATTTGAGGTCCGACCACCGCTTCCTGAGTTGATCTTTCGATCGTCGTACCCCAAAATTCCTGTGCAGACTCTTGACTACTTTCGCCATGATCTTTGCCTTTCTGGCACTGGGGTTGGGGTAAGGTCCATACTTCCCGTCATAGTCTGCCTTTTTCAGGATGTCCACCATGTCCAACATCTCCCCAAAGGACATATTTGATGCCTTAAATCGTCTCCTCTTGGATCGGGACATTTCTGGCTCCGGGCTTTCCTCCTCCTCGTTGCTGTAATTAGCACGCACCTGCTTTGTCTCCGCCATGTGCTCTTCCCCCACAGCACCGAACGAGAAGAGGTGGGTAATAGACTAGAAAGAACGTCAGGGGCGGGCGGAGTTTCACGCATGCGCAGTGTATATAAAGCCTAACACGCGTGAGTAGTGCGTACAATCTGTGAGCGGAGGAAGGAGTTTTAGAAGCGCCGATTGTGATAACGAAGGTAACATTTAAACTTGGGCCTATACTGATTCTAGATTGAGGCCTATATTGGGACAAGATTAGGAGACTTTAGCCTGACATTAGGATTTGTCTTGTGTATTGCATATAAAATGGATGGCTTCAATGACCACAACTTCCTCCCCCTGTTCATAGACAAATACAGGGAGCTGCCCTGTCTGTGGCAGATCAAACACCCCCAATACAATAATAAACAAAAGAGGCAGGCAGTGCTGGAGAAACTGCTGGAGTTGGTGAAGCCGGTGGTCCTCACAGCAACCATCCCCTATTTAAAAGCCAAAATTGGTGGCCTGAGGAGCACTTATCTTAGGGAGCGCAAGAAGGTCCAGGATTCCCAGAGATCCGGGGCTGCAGCAGATGACGTTTATGTCCCCAGGCTCTGGTACTACGAGAGACTTCGTTTTCTGTCAGACCAGACTGAAGTCAGGGAATCCCTCTCCACTCTTCCTTCCACTCTTCCTTCCACCCTATCTTCCACCCCAGCTGAGACTTCCGATGTCCAACCTGGAACTTCCAGCCAGGAAGAAATGGAGGAGCCCAGCTGGAGCCAGGTATAGCATTGTTCTACAGATTTCTGGTCCATAATAAATGATGTTTACTAGATGTTATTATTGATCACTAATTGCTGATTTAATAAAGTGTTTTACATATCAATAGACAGTAGTGGGCAAAAATAATTGGGACAAGAATGAAAAATGCTGGCCTCAGAATGATAGTCTGTTATATTTGTTAACATTCAATTTGCAACAGTCATGAGCTGAAAATTGTGTGTGATTGATGAAGGAAAAACTAAAACTATGTCCCTTTTTCATACACAGGAAGACCTCAGTCAGGAGGAGGCTGTGGAATGTGGCACACAGGAGGAGGCTGTGGAATGTGGCAGCCAGGAGGAGGTGGGGGTAAGTGGCAGCCAGGAGGAGGCGGGGGTAAGTGGCAGCCAGGAGAAGGCCGGGCCCAGTAGGAGCCTGACAGAATCGCAGGTCCCTCCCCTCCGCCTTCCAAACAAAAGACCCAGGAAGGGGAGTAACGTGCAGGATTCAGCACTCAGGCTGATTCAGGTTTCTGCATCCCTCAGAGCCACCCCCACTCCTGAAGAGGCCTTTGCCTTCATGGCTGCCACAAAACTGCAGGGCATGCAGGAGGGTCAACGCCTCATGTGTGAGGACATTCTTTATAAAACCTTAACTAAGGGGATGAGGGGCAAAATAACACCCAATACCCACCTGTGTGAGCTGGACCATCTTCCTCCTCCTGCCACAACTCCACCACCACAGACACAGCGTTGAAGGAAGCGTGAAGGGAAGACCAGAGAGTGATGGCCTGGGTTCAGTCTGGTCTGACAAAAGATGCAGGCTCTTGTATGACCACAGCCTGGGGACATACATGTCATCTGCTGCTTTCATGATCTCTCATGATCTCAATAATTGATGTGTGCCCTGGGGCCAAAGGCTTCGCCAATTTCTGCTGTTTCTCCAGCGTTGCCTCCCTCTTTGTTTGGTTATGAGCCCTTAATAAAGGAATTTTTGTTTCAATTATACTCGCCTATGTGTGTTTTCCTTCAAAAAGGACAGTTTGTTTGTGAGGAGGCAGGTACAATACAATACAAAAATACAATGTGAAATTAACAAGAGACACCAACACCAAGCAATCTCCTTGAGATTAAATAATACAAGATAATAATGGTGTTGTGGTAACTTGACACATAAAACACACCCAAAAATATTTAAAAAAAAAAAAAAGAAAAAAGATCAGGCTTGAAAAAAATAATAACCAAAACAAAAAATAAAATTTTAAATTTTTGAGTCAGATGTGACAAATAAAAATATTATATTGATGAAATCAACAGAAATAATAAAGAAAGAAGTTTGTGAGGAGTCTGTGTGAATATGAGCAGCAAAACTACTTCATTCTTCTAGCATTATAAAGAAGAAGAGAGTGCGCTGCATTAAACAATTTCAAACATTGCAGCCTGACGAAAGTGCTATATCCATTCCGAACGCTAATTTTACCAGACCGAGCTGTTCCGTCTCGGAATTTATTCTGAGCATGCGCGCCACTTTGTGCGTCGGAATTGTTCACACACGGTCGGAATCGACGCGATCGGATTTTGTTGTCGGAAAATTTTATAGCCTGCTCTCAAACTTTGTGTGTCAGAAAATCCGATGGAAAAAGTCTGATGGAGCCCACACACGGTCGGAATTTCCGACAACACGTGCCGATCGCACATTTTCCGTTGGAAAATCCGACCGTGTGTACAGGGCATAACTGTCTGATAGCACTGAACAGAGCCCTGTTCTATCTCTCTCCACGCTGCTATCACACTACAAATGGACGCTATGGAAAGAATACTTTTATAGTGTGGGGTGGTATTAACAGCAATGAACCCTGATTGGATACAGTCATCATGACAGCGTCCAATCATGGCTCTGACAGTGCTCTGTGCCGTGATTGGGCAAAGCTTTCATTGCTTCAGCCAATCAGGGCTTTTAATGCACTGTGCGGCAGCTCAATCCATTGTGGTAATTCGGCAGGCCAAACGAATGGCCGAACAACCCTATAATTCAGTTGTTCAGAAAACATCCGAACAGCCAAAGTTCGGTCTGAACTCATGCTCGGGCCAAACTGTTCACCCATCCCTAATTATGTGTCATCAGAGCAATGCTAGCAGGAGTGAAAGAAGAATTATATGGGGGATGAGGGATAGTACCATGGGATTGGCAGAGGCTAATAGGGTAACAGTAGGGCTACATGCACACAAGCATTTTAGCCCCTGTGCATCAAATCCTGCCATTTTCAGGTGCCCTGGAGGCACAGGTGCAGCATCCGCCCCCTTGCCCGTGAAAATCAATGACAGGCTAAAATACATGGTGGCTGAACGCAGTGGATGATGTACCAATTAATACGTGTGTTTAGGGTCATATGCATTCAGGAGTGTATACCCAGAACACATAAATTCTGTGTTTAGGGCAAATGTCTCTGAGCACATATGGTCCTAAACATGTTGTTCCTGCTGAACACTGTGGGGTAGATTTACTAAAACTGGTGCACTCAGAATCTGATGCAACTGTGCATGTTAGCCAATCAGCTTCTAACTTCAGCTTGTTCGATTAAGCTTTGGCAATAAAACCTGGAAGCTGATTGGTTTCTGTGCAGAGTTTCTCCAGATTTTGCACTCTGCATTTTTATTATAAATCCCTGTGAATCCATCCAGCTGGTATTTTCTCTCCTTGTGCCAAGCAGAGATGGAGCATTGAAAGATTTCCAGCTGTAGGTGTTCGGTGCTGTGGAATGTGTCCTACATCCGTTTTACAACGGACTGAAATGTGTACATCTGTTTCTGTTCCTGTGTTACTTGTTCCTCTGTTTTCCCTCACTGGCAAAATGGAAGTAGGAAATTTTCTTAGGGACAAAGCTAGTTGAACAAGTATACTTTTTGACGTATGGTGAATACTAAAACATTATGCACTTACAGGCTAACTTGATGAGGCAAAACCTAAGTACAAATTCCACTAATACACTAGAACCAATCAGAATATAAAATTCAATTATTTCAGTTCACTAGGGAAATGTGGTTAGTTCTTACAGGATCCTGCACTTTAAACCCTGACAGTGTGCCATGTATAACAGACCTTTCAAATATAAAAACTACATTTGTAAAATTTGGCAGACATTACTACAATATTTACATTTTATTATAACAAATATAACTCTATGGCTCTAAAAATGATTTAAAACACACAATAAAATACACCAAAGCACATTTGTATTCATAATAAATTACTTTACTATCATCCATAATGTGGGATAGTTATTTTAGGTTTTTTTTTCCCCAAATCTTGCCTGATATCCCATCACAACAGATAGCGAGCATTTCAAACAGAAAGGGGTCAAATATTTTTTAAGCGTAACCGGAGTGAAAAGTTGAACACAAAGGTGAAGTTGTTGCTGACTGCAATCAAATCATGTTTATGGAAAGTTAAAGTGGTAGCAAACCCTCTGTTTGTATTTTTACCTACAGGTAAGCTTATAATAAAGCTTACCTGTAGGTAAAATCAATATCTCCTAAACCTTCACCGTGTAGGGGATATTATAGCCAGCAGCAGCTGGTGACGTCACCGGCAACATGCGCTCTGAAGGAACAGCATACTCATGGCGCTCCTTCAGAGCTGTGTGCCGCTGCGGAGACTCCCACGCTTTCTGGCTCAGCCAGTCAGACAGCTGGAATCCGCAAACCCGGAAAGAAGAGCGAGTGATGATGACAGTCTCTGCAGCAGTGACAGCGCACTGCTGGAGGGCTTCATTTTAAGGTAAGTCTGCCATGCAGAACACGGAAGTGTGTGTAAACACACAAATCCCTGTTCTGTTCTGAGGAGTGACAGATCATGTGTTCCTATTAGCTAGTTTAACACTGTATATTTCATTGCATTACTGCAAGTTGAACGCTATATAGTTCTGTGCGTTACTGCAAGTTTAATGCTGTATATTTCATTGTGTTACTGCAAGTTTAACGCCATATATTTCATTGTGGTACTGCAGGTTTAACACCATATAGTTCTGTGCATTACTCCAAGTTTAACGCTGTATATTTTATTGCGATACTGCAAGTTTAATCGCTTGCCGACCAGCTGCCATCATTTTACTGCGGCAGGTCGGCACGATCCCACAAACCGTCATAGCTATACGTCAGCTCGCGGGACCGGGATAGCAAGCGCGTGTTGCCGGAAACGCACTCACGCACCCGCTGCAATGTGGGGGGACCGTTGCTCATGGCTGACAGTCGCGATGACCACCAGCCACGAGCGATCGTGAGCAGGAGGGACAGAACACGGAAGTGTGTGTGTAAACACACAAATCCCTGTTCTGTCCTGAGAGGAGTGACAGATCGTGTGTTCCTATTAGCTAGGAACCACGATCCGTCACTTCCTCTAGTTAGTCCCCTCCCCTTCAGTTAGAATCACCTCCCAGGGAACACAGTTAACCCCCTTGATCGCCCCCTAGTGTTAACCCCTTGATCGCCCTCTAGTGTTAACTCCTTCACTGCCAGTGACATTTTTACAGTAATCAATGCATTTTTATAGCTGTATAAATGCCAATGGTCCCAAAAATGTGTCAAAATTGTCTGATGTGTCTGCCATAATGTTGCAGCCATGAACCATCGCTGCCATTACTAGTAAAATAAAAAAAATAATAATAAAAATGCTATAAATCTATCCCCTATTTTGTAAATGCTATAACTTTTGTGCAAACCAATCAATATACGCTTATTGTGTTTTTTTTTTACCAAAAATATGTAGAAGAATACATATCGGCCTAAACTTAGAAAAAAATTGCTTTTTTAAAAAAAAAAATGGGGATATTTATTATAGCAAAAATTACAAAATATTGTGCTTTTTTCAAAATTGTCGCTTTTTTTTTATTTATAGCGCAAAAAATAAAAAACGCAGAGGCAATCAAATACCACCAAAAGAAAGCTCTATTTGTGGGAAAAAAAGGACGTCAATTTTGTTTGGGTGCAGCGTCGCACGACCGCGCAATTGTCAGTTAAAGCGGCACAGTGCCGCTTTATATATATATTCTTATACTCCTTACTAGTATAATTCCTGTTGTCTTCCTCCTACAGGACTAATAAGAGAGTATTCTATTGATTCTATATCTTTAGAGCAAGCCGGGTCAGTAGGCAGGTAATAATCAAACAGAAGCGTGGTTAGTAAACACGCCAAAAGCTCGGTAACGAGTAGTTGCAGGTTGGGATCTGGCAGAAGCGTAGTCGAGGAACAAGCCAAGGGTCGATAACTAGTGGTAACAAAATATGGACGGCAGCAGGGAAGACAAGAGCGAGATACTGGATGAGAAAGTATAATATTCTGGCAAAGAGGAAGTGCAAGGACATGGCTTATATCCAGGCATGTACTGGCCATTGGGACTACAGGGAGTTTCCCGGTGGGCCAATGGCTCAGTGGGCCGATTTCAGTGACAGTGGACCGCTGCCTCCCTCCGGTCCTCTGTCCCCCCCCCCCCGCAGTGCTCACCTCCTCTCCCTGGCTAGTTATGCAGCGAGCCTGAATACAGACATGATGCTCAGGAGTCAACACTGAGAAGCTCATCATACGATCTGGAAGGAGGGCGGCCTCACTTTCCTGCCTAATCTTGTCCCATTGGGGGGGGGGGCGCCAAACTGATTCTTTGCCCCAGGTGAAATAATGTCTAGCTTCCCCACTGGTACTGCCTATAAGAGAAATAATGTAGAACGGCTAATGGCTAGTGGGGGGGGGGGGGGGCTTGGGTGGCAAGCCGTCATGGGAGAGACCTGTCAAAGTGGGCCAGTCTGGATGAAGTCCAGGGCCAAATTTTTGTCCCAGTCCAGCCCTGCTTATATCAGGAAGTTCATGGGAGGAGCAGAGTTTAAGGTTCAGCAAGAAGTCAAGGTACAAGGCACAAGGCAGAGCTGTCCAATGGATCAGACAGATTGCTGTCCAGCATCTCTGGTTTCTCAGTGAAAAGAGTCATTGCCAGACACAGCTGAGGTCCCAGGTTCAAGTCCAGGCCCTGACTGCTCCTTTATTCTCTTAACATACCTGCACACGCTGACTGCTCTTATAAAAACAGCAAGAATTGAGCTCACACGTAAAGAAGACGAGATCAACAGCTGTGTGTTCAAGGAAGCTATTGAACACAATGCAAAAGCTTCCTATGAGAAGTTACCTTTTGTAGTGTGGGATGAGACTATGAGCACTGAGTTGTGATTGGAGAAAGTCATCATCACTTTGTCCAATCAGGACTCTGACATTGCTCTGTGCCCTAATTGCCAAAGCCTTGCACCTGACCAACAGTCAGGTGCAAGGCTTCATCCAATTAGGGCCCTAGAATGCACTGTGAAGCACGCAGTGCATTGTGGTGCTCCTCACAAATTCGGGTGTTCTCTAAACGGGTGAACAGGCAACATTCAGGTCAAACTTTTGCTCAGCTCGAACCATTCTTCCAATGCTAGCTAACAGGCCAAAAGGCAACAGGGGTAGAAACTCCAGATTCAGAGTGCCACTGCCAGAAGTTTACGGCTAAAAGCTGAGTCAGCAGAGGATTGAACATGCACCTGATAAAACTTTGAAAGAAATCAACTCCATTACGCTCGACAGTCCCCCGACCCAAGACCTCCACACAGCACACATCACTGTAATCCCAAAAGCGAACCAAGACCCTTCACTTGTCACTAATTATCAACCAATTTCCCTAATAAATGTGGACCTCAAAATTTATGCCAAAATCTTAGCCAATAGTCTTCTAACCTTACTGCCTAAACTCATTACGCTAGATCATGTGGGCTTCCTACTGGGCGAGAGGCAAGAGACAACACCATCAAAGCCATTAATATACACAAATGGTTGACATCTACACACCACCACAGATTCTTTTTATCCCTGGATGCAGAGAAGCCATTCGATAGAGTGGCCTGGGACTATATGGTAGAAGCCCTCAAAGCGATTGGCATACATGAACATATGTTTATTCTGGCCCTTTATTCCTCCCCAATGACCAAGGTCCGAATCAATGGCCACCTATCAAATGCCTTCTCGATATCAAATGGTACACGCCAGGGTTGCCCTCTCTCACTTTTAATATTTGTCCTTACCCTGAAGCCACTTTGGCAATGCCTCAGGTCTAACCCTGATATCAAAGGAGTCAAGATCTCCAAGAACACCTATAAGTTAGCTGCCATCGCTGATGACATCTTATTTCTAACTGAACCACGTTTCACCACGTTAAAAACTTTGACCAACTTACAAATAAACTTCATAAAATCAGAAGCACTGAATATATATATTCAGCGAACTTCTCCTTCAGATGGAGTCAGGACTCGATTAACTATCTTGGGATCCAACTACCCTCTAATTTATCCGATATGTATACTAAAAGATACCTCCCTGTCATGAACAGGTGTGACCAGAACAGTGTGATCTGTGCCAGAGGACACCAAGACCAATATAAGTGAATGATAATAAAGTTTATTAAAAGACAAGTGATAACAATATATAAACACCTCCAATACAAATAGTGCTCAACTAACCAACAGAAACCCACAGACAACAGATAATATATACAGCCAAAGGTAAGTACCAAAATCAAACACGTTAACCAGGCCAGGGTCATACACAGAAGATCAGCAGATGACAAAGGGCAGTTCCGGATCACAAACGTTAGCCAGGCCAGAGTCATACACAGCAGATGAACAAGGGCAGGACAGGAGAGGGAGATGATGGATGGGATCAGGCTACAAGGAAAAGGAAACACAGGAGTGACAGGTTCACGATGGGATCGGGTACAGGCTCAGGTACAGGTTCAGGTTCAGGTTACAGGTTACAGGTTGCAGGTCAGGGCGCAAGGATCAAACCAAGGCAAACATGTGAGTGCTTGCCGGGTATTTATATGTATGCCTGTGATTAGCTTCAAGTGACACCTGAAAACAGGAGGTGCTGTCTGCTCCACACTGCCAGGATCCATCCACTGGTGGACGCCATTACTGCAGCCCAAAGATGACATAACACCAGCAGGGGAAAGCTCTCCTGACAGTTCCAAACTGCCAGGAGACACCTGCTGGTGGACCTCAGTACTGCACGCCAAACGATAGATATTACCAGTGGATGGAACCTTTCCTGACAGTACCCCCCCCCCTCAAAGGAGCAACCTCCGGGCGCTCCAACTAGATGTAACAGCGAATAGTCCATGGCATCAAGCTGAGAAGCGGGCAAAGGCAAATCAAGCTGGGCGTGTAATAAGTCCATGGTCTCAAGCCAGACAACGGACGGAGGTACATCAAGCTGGACAGCAGGCACATCAAGCTGGGCAGTGGGAACATCAGGGCAGATAGCAGGCACATCAGGGCAGACAGTGGGCACATCAGGGCAGACCATGGGCTCCAGGTCATCGAGCTGGGCAGCAGGCTCCGGGTCCTTGGGTTGGGCAGCAGGCTCTGGGTCATCAGGCTGGGCGGCAGGCTCCAGGTCTTCAAGCTGGGTGGCAGACACTGGGAAATCAGGCCAAGCAGCGAGCACCGTAATGGCAGGTTGGGTAACAGGCACCGGCTCAGCAAGCTGAGTAACGAGCCCCAGCCCAGTGGGTTGGGTAACGGGCCCCGAATCAGCGAGCTGGACGCCGGGCACTGGCCCAGAAAGCCGGATGACGGGCACTGGCATGACAGGCTGAGACACGAGCACCAAAACTTCAGGCTGAGGCTGGGACACCGGAACTTCAAGCTGGAACACCGGATCTTCAGACTGGGACACTGGGACTTCAGACTGGGACACTGGAACTTCAAGCAGGGACACAGGCACCTGGATCTTCAAGCAGGGACACAGGCACTGGAACTTCAAGCGGGGACACAGGCACCAGAACTTCAGGCAGGAATGTGGACACGGAAACATCAGACTGGAAGGCAGGCACGAGACATCAGACTGGAAGGCAGGCACCGGGACATCAGACTGGAAGGCAGGCACTGAGACATCAGACTGGAAAGTGGGCACCGGGACATCATACTGGAAGGCAGACACCGGGACATCAGACTGGAAGGCAGGCACCGAGACATCACACTGGAAGGCAGGCACCGAGACATCAGACTGGAAGGCAGGCATAGGGACATCAGACTGAAAGGCAGGCACTGAGATATACGACTGGAAAGTGGGCACTGGGAGATCAGACCAGAAGGCGGGCATGGGGACATCAGACTGGAAGGCAGGCACTGAGACATCAGAATGGAAAGCGGGCACCGGGACATCAGACTGGAAGGCAGGCACCGGGACATCAGACTGGAAGGCAGGCACAGAGACATCAGACTGGAAGGCAGGAACAGAGACATCAGACTGGAAAGCGGGCACCGGGACATCACACTGGAAGGCAGGCACGGGACATCAGACTGGAAGGCAGGCACCGTGACATCAGACTGGAAGGCAGGCACCGAGACATCAGACTTGACAACAGGCAGAGACACTGGCACAACAGGCTGAACAACAGGCATCGGAACATCAAGCTGGCGTGGATTAGCTGGTGTGGAGGCAGGATTGGGTGATGGCAGGATGGTATGGGTTGGAAAGAACTTCCTTTTTTTTTGGCTTAGCCACCACAGTAGGTAACTGCAGCGCTGTAAGAAAAGGATGGAACTGGGTAAAAGGAAGGGCTGGAATGCGGTAGAGACAAGGGAACAGTGGCTGGAGGAGGCTTTTGGGCGAAGGGGAGATAGACTCTTGGGGAAGCAGGTATCTAATGGCAGGGCTGGATTGTTGTGGCTTGGCTAAATGCAAAAGGTCTGACCAGGCTTGTAGCAAAGGTTGAACAAAAGTTGGTTTACAAACAGCCTGTCTAACCAGGGATTGTACTGAACAAATGCAATCAGACAACACCTTCTGGAAACAAGAGGAATAATGTTTAGTGAAAAAAGCTGGATCATCCTCCAACAGCCATACTAGAGACTCCACCTGATCACTACTGAAGGAGGGAGAAAAATCATCACAACCCTTAGGACTGCTAGACAAGGCTAGCTCAGCACACACCTGTATCAGGGGCTGAACGTTTTTAAACAGCAATCTACCCTGATCAACCAAAGAATGGGCCAGACGGATACACTCCAGGAGCTGATCCCTGGCCCACTTCTTCAATACCAGACGACAATAATTGTTATCCTCCAATACCAGTGAGGCAAGGAGAACAACTGTTTCTGATTGCATCTTAGTAGAAGTAACAGCACTACAATGGTTCCTCAGTGCAGTCACTTCTGGTCAGAGATGGCCTTGGTTTATTGTCATGAACAGGTGTGACCAGAACCGTGTGATCTGCGCCAGAGGACACCAAGACGTATATAAGTGAATGATAGTAAAGTTTGTTAACCACTTGCTTACTGGGCACTTAAACCCCCCTCCTGTCCAGACCAATTTTCAGCTTTCAGTGCTCTCACACTTTGAATGACAATTACTCAGTCATGCAACACTGTACCCAAATGTTTTTTTTTTGTCCTTTTTTTTCATAAAATAGAGCTTTCTTTTGGTGGTATTTGATCACCTCTGGGTTTTTTATTTTTTTGTGCTATAAATGAAAAAAGACAAAAAATTTTGAAGAAAAACAAATTTTTCTTAACTTCTGTGATAAAATTTTGAAAATTAGTAATTTTCCTTCATAAATTTGGCCACAATTTATACTGCTACATATCTTTGGTAAAAATAACCCAAAATTAGTGGAAATTATTTGGTCTGTGTGAAAGTTTTATGCCGCGTACACACGAGCGGACTTTACGGCGGACTTTGCCCGGCGGACTGGATTTCGTCGGACAATTCGATGTGTGTGGGCTCCAGCGGACTTTGTTTTCTCAAAAGTTGGACGGAATTAGATTTGAAACTTGTTTTAAATTTATCCGACGGACTCTTCTTTCTAGCGGACAAACCGATCGTCTGTGTGCTAGTCCGACGAACTCAAACTGACGTATGCTCTGAAGCAATTACAAGACGGAAGCGCTCGGTCTGGTAAAACTAGCCTTCGTCTTGAAGCTAGCACATTCCTCTTCTGTCGTCTTTTAATACAGCCTTTTTTTAGAATCGATAATGCGAGAGGAATGAAGTTGTTTTTCTGCTTTATATTCACACAGAGTTCTCACAAACTTCTTTCTTCATGATTTATCCTCCTGCCATGACTAATATAATATTTTGTAACAGCCAGATCTCCATAACTTTAAAATTTTAAAATAGATTTTTTTTTTTCTTTTACTTGCACAGGATTGGGTACTCTTTGCAAAGTCAAGCTTTTAAATAATTTCTGATGCTCTGGAGCAATTGCACTTGCAGAGGGCAACTGCCCTCTGCAAAGTGCACAGACTATTTGCTTTTCTCAAATCAACCCCATAGTCTTTTCGACCTGTACCTGCCTACTCCCAAACAAAATGGCGTTTTTTAATCAAAAGACATAGGCAAGAATGTAAGGTAAACCAAAATGTATTTATTTTATTCTCACAAAAATTAGGAAGGCAACACTGGACACACTTTTAGAATCTGGGAAGCCTTTCGTCCCCCAGGACACACATCAAGTTTGAGGACAAGAAAATAGGTATCTTGCGACTATAGGGAGCACAGGGAGCACAGTCAGACCAGACAGAAACCAGGCAATCACTTTCGACTCTTCTGTGGAGCCTTCCCTCCACGCTTCTCTGCAGCCTTCCCTCCACGCTTCTCTGCAGCCTTCCCTCCACGCTTCTCTGCGGCCTTCCCTCCACGCTTCTCTGCAGCCTTCCTCGGAGGTTGTGCCTCTGGTGGTGTACTTGGGGCAGGAGGAGGAGGAGGAGGAGGAGGAGGATTGGCTTCATCTGCTAGATAGGTTGTAGTAGTAAGCTCCCCTCTCAAGCCCTTCTGGTAAGCCTGGAAAATTAGACCCTCACAGAGGAGGCGTTGGCCCTTTTCCAACTCCAGTAATCTGCTGGCTATATAGGTGCCATACGCCTCCTCTGCATTGGGTGGTTTGCTCAGGATCCGGCTTGCTTCCAGTATGAGGTCTAGGGATTCCTGCTCTGTTGGTGTCATTCTACTGGGCCTTTTGTGGAGAATGCGGAGGGGAGGCACCTGACACTCTGTGCGGCTTCTACTTGGCCCAGCCACAGCCTCCTCCTCTCTCCCACTGGGCAAGGCCTCCTCCTCTCTACCACTGGGCAAGGCCTCCTCCTCTCTCCCACTGGGCAAGGCCTCCTCCTGGCTGAGGTCATCCTGTGTAAAAAAAGGGACATAGTTGTAATTTTCTGTTATGCAATCACACACAATTTTTAGCTCCTAACTTTCAAATATAATTACACAAAATAGTAAAGGCTATCTATTTGACCACACCATTATTTCAGATGATCAACAAGATCTGAGGTTACGTATATATTTGGCCACTACTGTCTAGTGATATATCTACATATTACTCTTTGTGCAGAAGTGATTTTTTAGGAAGCACTTTCAAAATTAACACCTTAACATCATTAATAACATTTACACAATCCCCAAATCTAAAAAAAAAGTATACCTGGCTGAAGCTGGGCGCATCCACTTCATCAATGGTGAAAAGGCCCAGTTCATCCTGGGACTCCTCAGCTGGGGTGGAGGTGGATGGAAGGCTGGAGGGAAGAGTGGATGGAAGGCTGGAGGGAAGGGTGGGGGGAAGGGTGGAAAGTGATTGCCTGGCTTCGGTCTGCTCATCCAGGAATCGCAGTTTGTGGTAATACCACAACTTGGGTACATATACTTGGTCAGCTGCTGCCCCGGATCTGAGCGACTCCTGGATTTTTCTGTGTTCCCGCTTATACATGTTACGCAAGATACCTATTTTCCTGTCCACAAACTTGAGGTCTGCCTGGGGGAGTCGAGTCTTCACAAACTCTAAAAGTGTGCCCAGTGTTGCCTTCCTAACATCCCGATTATAATATAGGGGGTGTTTGACCTCCCACAGGTTTTTCTTGTCCTCATAGAGCTCAATAAAATGGCACAAAAATTCTTCCTCTTTAAAGGGATTCATTTTTTCTGGAAGACAAGACACAAGATCAAAACTTAAATGTCAGGCCCAAATCTCAGGATTAGTTTGTGTTGTAATCTAGGGGACACACACACACACACACTCTTTAATCTTACCTTCGTTTGTGACGGTCGCTACTTCCGCACGGACATACGTAGGCCATCGTAATAGCTTGATATACACTGCGCATGTGTCATGCTCCGCCTGCGTCGCCCGCCCCTGACGTTCGTAAGTACGATTTGGCCCCGCCCCTTCACTCTTCGTTGCGCAGTGGGAGTAGATAGCAAAAGATGGCGGAGCGATTAAGTGAAAGTAGCGCGGAGGAAAGCCCGGAGCCCCAAACATCCACATCCCGGAGGAGATATAAGGCCACCAACATGTCTTTTGAAGAGATGGTGGAGATGGTGTCCATATTGAGAAGGGAGGACTACGATGGCAAAAAAGGACCGTACACACGACCCAATCTGAGAAAGGACAAAATAATGTCCTCAATTGTCACCGCTCTTGAAGGGAAATTTGGGACAAAACGTTTGAAAGAACAATTGCGGAAGCGGTGGTCTGACATAAAAAGTCGGGAGCCAGACCAATATTGGCGAATAAAGAAGCTGCTTAAAAAAAGTAAGTACTTGTGTTTTACTATTGAGATACAGAACTTGCATGCTGATCCTTATTTTTGGCGGTTTTTCTGCATCGTTCGTAAATACCGTTCTTTGGAATAGATATGATACTTTATAAAGTGACGTTATTTTTTCGCCAAATACGATGGGACAGTGTTGGACATACATTTATGGCTTGATAATTTGTCGAATTCCCACAATGAGTTGATGTGGTGTAGATGTGTTTGAAAATATAATGCTTCCTCAAAAATGATTCAGTGTAATGTAGGGACAGGACACAGCAGCTGTTTCCACATCTGGACTCACGAGCACTATAGTTAGTGGGAATGATTTAGCAGTCCCACTATTGTTCTTCGATTTTATTTATTTTTAAATTTACTTTTAATTTTATTCCGTACGTTTTTTGGCTCTGCGTAACTTCTGCATACTTTCAGCTATTAAAACCATTCAACTATTAAAATGTTCGTCTCTTTTAGCTGATGTGTGGTCTTTTTCAACTTTTTTACTACCATTTATACGTTTTTAAATATTAAGGTTTTTTTCACTTGTTTAAACATTGAATTCAATGGGAGCATGCTTGAAATCCTTAAATTCTTCTTCCGCTCCCAAAAGTTTCAGCTCCTTCATACTTTCACCTAGAGACACCAAACAAACTTTACAATGTTCAATAAATATTCAGCTATCTGGCTATATCCTTTCAGTTTGATATTTTTGTAATTTTTGGATAAAAAGCTTTTTGTTTAGAGGTCATTTCGTGAAATTTTAGACATTAATCAGAGTGTACTGTGTGTGTTTTGTTGCCATGGTTACCAAAGCTTCTGTTATACACAGGGGGGGAGGTGGCTGGAGCATCTCAGCTCTGATTACAGAGCCCGGGGGGAGGGGACAGACACACCATGTACTGATTTATAATCGAGGAATATGATGGGGCAGTTTTGATGGCAGTCATTTTAGCAATTTAGCTATTCAGCATTCCCACGCATTTTGCGCAGGAAATGCATTTTCTAGTGTACTATGTGACCATCACTAAATTTTTGAGGGGTAATACACATAGGAGATCATTGAGGTGTCAGCATCTGTGAAACTTGCCCGAAAATAAGCATTCTTTATAATTGTTGTTCATAGGTAATGTTCATCCTGTCAACAACATTTATTATGATGCAAAATTGGCAAAAAATCTTAACCAACGTTTTACTTTATTTATTAAAACCTAAAAGATCAGTGTGTTTTAACTATACCTTTTTTTCAAATCTCATAGGGGAGAAAAGACTCAGACAACAGTCCAAGGATCTCAGGACCCCCCCAAGTCACCAGCCTGAGGCCGAACCTACCCCAAGCCCCAGCCCAAGACCACGCCCACCCGACGACCTTGAGGAAGGAGAGGTGGAGGAAGTGTGCGAGGTTTCAAGCCCACCAAGTGAGTGACTGACACCCCAGCTTGAGTTACTGTATTTTGGCGTGCATATTGTAAACCTTGTTTTTATTCACTCGTTTTAGGTGAGTTTCTGGTTGTGGAAGGCCAAGCGGCAGAGCACTTCACCACAGACAGTGCGCAAAGATTAATTGGCCAGATTATGCTGTGGAATGGCCACATAGATCAAATGCGTGAACAAATTCACAGCATGAAACTTCGCCTGGACTCCATGCAACAGGAAATGAAGAACATGATTGATGTTTTGGGCCGAATATAATCACGTTTGGCCTAAAAACATCAATCATGTTCTTCATTTCCTTGGGAAGTTTTTTTGTTATTAAAAATTTTTTTACAATTTTGGGGGTATAACCAAATTTACTATGTGTGATGCACACGGTGTGTCATCATGTGCTATCTTCCATCATGGGTTAGCAATGTACTTGTTTTGTGTTTGCAAACCCTTCATCCTGAAAAATCTTTGGTGGTGAGAGGAACCAAAAATGGGATTGCACACACAAAACACGTACATTGCTCTCCCATGATAGGAGATAGCACATGTTGACTTGACCCTTTAGTAAAGCTCAATTTTGAGCATCTTATAAATGACAAATTTCTGCAAGGGTGACATTACATGCACCGTTCTAGAAATATTGAACTTTGTAAGTTCATTTATTGTAAGTTTTGTTTCTAAAAACACTGTTGTGTATGTAAATCTTGTTAGATAAAGTTCTATATATTTGTGAAAAAATGGCTTGAATAATTTAGTAAAAGATAATTTTTTTACACAACGTAAAATATTTTTGAAAAAAAAAAAAGAACAAAAAAAATTAAAAATATGGTAAAAAATGCACCTTTCAATGTGCACCAAGTAAAATTTTTTACCCTATACAATGTGTGTGGCTGTTTCTTGAAGTCAAAATTTGGGGTTTGTTTTTGTGGGCCTGATTAACTAAAGCTAAATGCACTTGACACTACTACAAGTGCACTAGGAGACAGACATAACTTAAAGGTAAACAACAATAAAAACAAGATATTTAGATAAACCAATTTTCTTTTTTCTTTTTTAAACAAACTTACAGCTGTTGCTGAATAGCAATGGCCCCCCGACCATTAAAATAATTCACATAACGGTCACGCACTTGACGTGCGGTTCGGGGGGCCAAGCCAATACGGCCAATTTCTAGGCCTGTGAAAGTGCTAGCCTCTTCCAGTCTGGCCTCAGGCCCAACAGAGGATAGATATGTAGCTGAATGTCTCCTTAAAAAGTTATGTAAAATGCAGCAAGCAAGGATGACGTGGTTGATTTTATAGTCCGCCAAATTAATAGCCGTAAGGAAGATACGGAACCGGCTGGCCAGAATACCAAAGGCATTCTCCACAACCCTTCTTGCTCTGGCCAGCCGATAATTAAATACCCTCCTCTCAGGGGTGAGTGTCCTTTGGGGGAACGGCCTCATCAAGTTCTCACAGAGAGCAAATGCTTCATCAGCAATAAAAACTGAGGGGAGTCCATCCACATTATCGTCATCAGGTGGCAATTCCAGGCCACCGGTCTGGAGACGATGGCACAGCTCGGTCTGTGCAAAGACTCCTCCGTCAGACATCCGGCCGTTCTTACCCACATCCACAAACATAAACTCCAAATGTGCCGAGACCACCGCCATCAAAACTACACTATGGAACCCCTTGTAGTTAAAGAAATAAGACCCCGAATGCGGTGGTGGCACAATCCGGACGTGCTTCCCGTCAATCGCCCCTACACAGTTGGGAAAGTCCCAACGGTCAGCGAACTGGGAGGCCACAGTCTGCCATTCCTGTGGACTTGAAGGAAACTGTGGAGTGCAAAAAAAAATAAGATAAGGACTTATAAAAAAATTGTATATCAGATTACACCAAAACATCAGTAAACAACAGCAGTCAAATATTATGAATATGTGTGTTTGTAATTGAAATGTGGAAAAACATAAGGCACACTTATAAGATTACTCACCCCCTATGATGGCCCATTGATACATTTGAATGTGGGGGGAGGGGTTCTAATTAGGTTAACAAACACACCTGACTGGCTCAAACATTTGTGGGGTGGGGGGGGGGTTCTAATTAGGTTAACAAACACACCTTACTGGCTCAAACATTTGTGGGGTGGGGGTTCTAATTAGGTTAACAAACACACCTGACTGGCTCAAACATTTGTGGGGTGCGGGAGGGGCAAACAAGACAATGGAGCAGACAATATACATTGTTCAATGGACTATAGGCTAGAGAAAAAAATGGACCCAGCATTGCATGGTGGGGAGGTTAATGAAAGAAATTATGCATGTAGGGCAATAAATGATTAAAATAGGCATGCACGAAGATAAAGGGGACATTCACAGCAGATTGAAAGCATGGCAATTAGGTAAAGAGGACAGTTCTACAATACATCTAAAAACAGTTAATACATATCATGTAATGTTAAAGGATAAAACTTACCTTCATATATTCCTTCTGCAGGACCTGAATAATAGCAGAACAGGTCTCTGGGATTATGATCCCCAGAGCCTGGGGGGAGATGCCTGTCGAGAACTTTAAGTCCTGAAGACTTCTCCCTGTCGCCAAGTAACGTAACGTGGCAACTAGCCTCTGCTCCGCACTGATGGCTTGCCTCATGCAGGTATCCTGCCTGCTGATATAGGGGGTCAGCATAGCCAGCAGACGCTCAAAGACGGGGTCCGTCATCCTGAGAAAATTCCTGAAATCCTCAGGATTATTCTCACGGAGCTCACGGAGCAAAGGCATATGAGAGAACTGGTCACGCTGGCACAACCAATTCTTGGTCCATGAACTCCTCCTCACCCTGTTCATGGACTGGACTCGGGTCAAAGTATTAACCCCAACACCAAGTCCCCACACAGCACGAACTCGAGAACGAGAACGTCCACTCGACATGGCTTCAAAACGGTCGGCTGCTGAAACAAACAAACTTATAACAAACGCACTGAAGAACAGCAAGGCCTATGAAGAACGACCTGAAAATCAGGAACGAGCGGACCAGAACGGCCTGCAAGGCAGGTTACGAACTGACCAACACGCACTGAAAAGCAGATACAAACCTCACAAGCACAAACTGAACCGCAGAAAACAAACGAAATAAGCTGAAGTGTGAAAAGCGCGAATCGTCTCTAACCAAACTTCTACTAACACGAGATAAACACGAGATTAGCAGAAGGAGCCCAAAGGGTGCTGGAGTGGGGCTTGGACTTCCTTTTTCTAGTCCCGTCGTAAGTGCTATACGTCACCGCGTTCAAAACCCAAGGGAATATCCTTATTCTACAAATTCGCTACCCCCCTATACTTACAGGCTAAACTGCCTAACATGAGAAAATGGGAACGGGACCTTAAAAAGGAATTCACATTACACCAATGGCATCTAGCGGTAAAGAGTAACAGTAAATCCTCAGCGTGCATAGACCACTGGGATAATGCACAAAAGATACTGCATAGGTGGTATCTTACTCCTCTACGTATTCATAAAATGAACCCGAGTTCCTCCCCAATATGCTGGCGAAAATGTGACAATACTGGCAATCTTCTACACATATTGTGGAGCTGCAAGGTAATAAAATCTTTTTGGCAGAAAGTAGCTTCCATCATTCAAACAATTACAAATACCACAAGCACACTAAATCCTGAACTTTCCCTCCTCAGCCTGGGCATAGACAACTTTCCCCATTTGACGAGAAAGGTAGTTATAAATATACTATTTGCAGCACGCATATCGCTAGCAAGAGAATGGCGCTCTCATTCACCCCCAAAAATCGAGGAAGTAATCTCCAGAGTGAATGCCCACTACACAATGGAAAAAATGCTAGCGTATAAGGAAAGAAGAGTCCCGGCCTTCCACAAACACTGGGAAGTCTGGAAATCTTCTCAGTATGCTCCCTCTCACTTGTGAAATCGAGACTTGTGTTTCATGATATTTAGGCTAAGCAACTAGGCATATGGTGGTAAAAGTATTTAATTAATTAGATAAAGCAATAAGAATATCAATAAATAATTAACATTACTAGAAGTAGTCACACCAGAAGATCCAACACAAACTTTATTACTTGGTGACTATACTAAAAGGTATGTGTTTTCTGTTATTAATGTATTAAGAATGTATCAACGTTTAAAGTTCATAAGATAGCTGTCTACAAAGTTCGAAATGAGCAAATACTGTAATACCTCACTATTGACCCTCACTAAGGTCATTAGAGGGCTGCCTTGCTTAAGTCTATTAGAGGTTCCTGCTCACAGTTTGTACCCAGTCGGGGTGACAGGTCCTACCTCCTGTTGAGGTCGTTAGCTATGTGGTTATGGGTGGTCCAAGTAGATTTATCTCTTTGTGGAATTCAGTCTGTCATTCAACACTCACCCTGTTTATGTCATATATTGTAAACAATGCTTCGTACTTTATGTATATTCTGAAATTCTATAATAAAAATTTATGGTTAAAAAAAATAAATAAATACATTTGTGAGCAACTATTTTCATGGATGAAGCACACGAAGTTCAAAATTAGAACAAAAAAAATTTGATGAGTACCTTAAGAATTCATTAAAGTGGTAGTAAATTGATTTTGTTTACTTGTACCTAAGGGCTATACCTATACTGTAAGTATACTGTACCTATAAGGCTTACCTGTAGGTACAGTGAATATCTCCTAAAGGTTAGAAACCCCTTGTCTAGTATGTAATACAACCTTGTCATTGTGAATTTAAGGAAGAGCCGCTAGTTCTGAGATACGTCCAACATACATGATGGCCACCATAAAGACCACTTTGCTAGTAAGAGAATCTAAGGGAATATTCCTGACCAGTTCAAACCAGTTTGCAAGGGAGAATGAATGAAGTTGAGGGCCTTAGGAGAGCACATCATGCTGCAAGGGGGGACCTAATACAAGAACCACTTTGAATAAAGATTTTTATGATGTAATGTAAAGCTAGAGGCGTTTGGAAAAGGATGAATAATGCTGAAAATTGTCTTTTAGGCTGCTGAGAGCCAGATGTTGGTCAAGACTTGTTTGTAGGGAAGGCCAGAATGTGAGGCACAGAGTTCACTCTGGAGTTGAATTGATTGTGGTCACAGCAGGTGAAGTAAGATTTTCAGGTATAATAATAAATCTTCCTGGAAGTGGTTTTTCTTGCCTTCAGTAAGGTAGCAGTGACAGACTTCTATATCCTTAACCGGGTTTCAATAGCCATACCATTAAAGCCAGAGACTGAAACAGGGTGCAACAGAGACTCTTAAGAAGTCTGAGTATGTCTGTGTGACAAGGTTCTTCTGGGCCAGTTTGATGCTAGAAGAATTACTGTCTTCCTCTCTTGCTCTATTTTGTGGATTAGGCGAGACAGAATGCTCAGTGGAGGGAAGGTATATTCTTGTCTGAACTGAGACCGGGGGATAACTAGAGCATCCCAGGCCAGAGCTAGAGGATCGCTGGTTCTGGATACAAACAGAGGTCGTTTGTTGTTGTATCTAGAATGTCCACATTAAACACATTGGATAGAGAGATCATTCCCCTTGGTCCAAGTGGTTGTTACCTGAGATAACCTGCCTGCCAATTGTCCTATCTTGGGATGTGGATTGGGTGTCACTTTAAGGGGGGTCTGATGCTGAAGGAACAGCATGACAGCTCTGAGCTCCAAAATGTTTTAGGGGAGTTTGTCCCCTCATCAAAGTATGTTCCTTGAACCATCAACCACACCCCTTGGACTTTGTAATTTTGAATTCATTGAACGCTCAGCGCATTTCACCCGAACACATTTGCGCCTCTCTAGTAATTATATTGTAGCTGTTAACGACAGCATTGAAATAACATGTTAAAAATGCTGTTAAGTGGTTTTCTTTTGGTTGTTTTGTGCAGTCATACATGCTTTCTTTACACATACTACAATTATTGTGTTTCTCATCTATGTACCAGAGGCCTCACCTTTATCTATAAAGTGCATAGCTATTGCCCATGTTAACCCTGAAACCACTACTGTGGGCCTAGAAGACAAAGATATCTAGTGAAATACTGGTAAGTCAGGAAAGGAGAAATATGACCAGGCACAGTTATGGGCAGAAGGAGAATTCCTGTTACCAAAATCCATAGATGGAGAAATCCTATTAGCCAAATTCATAGATGGAGAAATCCTATTAGCCAAACCCATGGACAGAGAATCTCCACTAGCCATATGTGCACGCACGTGCACAGGCTTGCACAAATGCTAACGCGCGCTCGCCACTAGAGTGGCACCAAATGGACTATATAAACACCTCTGCTGCACTAGGACTTTGCCTTATGGTCTACAGTGTTCTGCTACCTGCTACCTGTTCCTTGTGTTACTTTTGCCATTCTGATCCGTCTCACCATGCTTATACTCTACCTGAACTGACCTCTGGTTTGCTCTTTGACCACGTCTCTGCTTTACCCCTCTGTCTGCCTGTTTTCCATTGCCAACTCCAGCATGAATCTGACTACTCCTCTGCCTACTGCTCTGTTCCTGATGTGCCTCCAAGTGACCGACCTGGCTTGCCTGACCCTGCTCTGTGTCCAGCCATCCTTATATCTGCTGTCTGCTATCTGCCAGCCTGTAAAGTACCTGCTGTCTGCTACCTGCCAGTCTGCCAAGCACCTACTGCCTGTGACCTGCCAGCCTGCCAAGTACATTACCTGCTGTCTGCCACCTGCCAGCCTGCCAAGTACTTGCTCCCCTGAGTCACAATCCAGCCTGCCTTTGTGTGCGCACAGACCTCTCATCTACAGCCTTCACCATCTGAACTTCTAGGCACTCGTGCCACTCCAGGCTTTCGTGCATTCTGTTTACTTTATTAGGGGTACCATGCCAGAGGTTTAAACGAGCGTTCTCCACGTCAGGCTCCATCTCCAGGTACGTGACAAAATCAGGTTAGACTTTTTCTTTAAAGATGAGCTGAGGATACAAGTAAATTTGCTGCATATCTTCCTTTAAATCAGCACATAAAGCTGATTTTTGTATATAAAAAATTTCTGTTTAGGAGAAAGATACTTTTTGAAATGCTGTGATGTCATAACTTTTACTCAGAGCAAGCAGCTACATCCAGGTACCTGAAGGAGGTATCGAGCTAGCAAAGCCATCTCTTCCAGTCACTTTTTGCCACCTCTTATAGAATCTACATTTCCCATAATGTATGAGAATAGCAGCTGAAGATGGGAGTGAATGTGGGTGGTAGATCCATTGGGTGCTACAAAAAGCAATGCTTTTCGTTCGTCATCCAGACATGTTGCGGAATCGCAGGCGATAACGTGTTATTTATTATTGGCCTTGTAGTTATTGTTTGACATTATTTTTTTGGTTGAATAATGATTTGATTTGGTATATTTTCTATATTTTTGGATGCATAGAATGCACTTTTTTAGTTAAGTTCTATTGTCAGATAGCATGTCTAATTTTATTTTTTTTAATTTTTTAATGCACAATAAAAAAATTGTGGAGAATAATACTTGGCTATGCGTTTTAGTTCAAATGACAGTTTGGGAGTAGGCAGTTACATTATCAAAAATACAATGTAAAATTGACAAGGGACACCAACATAGTTGTATCTTTGATCTTAAAAACTAGGGGATAATGGTGTTGTGGTAACTTGCACAAATACACAAAAAATAAAAAAAAATAATAATATTTTTCTTGATATCACTAGAAAAAAAAAGCCTTTGAAAATTCGTTTGCATCAGTATCACCAGCAAAGCAGCTTCTTTATTATCCCATTAAAGAAGAAGAGAATATGCGCTGCATTTGGAGATTTCATAATTTGCCACGTCACAAATGTTAATTCTCCATTACAAATGCTAGTTTACAAGACCGACCGCTTCTGCTTCCGAGCATGCGTGTTTGTACTTTGGACTTTTGTCAAATGGACTTGTGTATACACACTCGGAAAATCCGACAAGACACATCTGTCCGTGGAAAATTTGAGAACCTGCTATCCAACATTTGTTGGTGGAAAGTCAGACAAAAATTGTCCGATGGAGCATACACATGGTCGGATTGTCCGCAAGCAGCCTGACATCCAACATTTCCCGTCAGAAAGTCCGATCATGTGTACGGGGCTTATTGCTTCTTTTACTCATATTATCTTCAGTCTTGCACATTGCCTGCTGATTTTGGATTTTTTGTGGCAATTTTGTTGGGCTGACTTATGTACCTGATCTATTTAATGTCCCTATAAATAAAGCATTTAAAAATAAAATGATATATATTTATAGTTCCAATATTCCTGCCATATCTTCCAAGAATTCTCACAGGATCCCTTGCTGGGATTTCCAGAATGTCTAAGACCTTCACTACCTCCAGGACTTCCAGGGCTCCTTTAATGTTGCTGGGTGTGTCCTCTGACCAGAAGGGTTTTAAGGTGGTATTAAACCCTAAATATATATATATATATATATATATATGTAATATATTTCAGCTTACCATTTGTTAGATGTGGTGGCTGCATCCCTTTTCTTTTTTCCTTTTATTTTCACCTGCTAATTGAGCCAGTAAAATGCTTCCTGTCATAGGTTGTCTCCACTCCATTGGAGGAGCAACAGAGACACCTTTTGACAGCAGCATTGTCAGTCTAGGGAAAGGTTAGTGTTAGAAGCACTAGTTGAGTTGAATGGGGCAATCCTGAGGGTCACAACCTGGTCGCAGCAAAAAAAAAAAAAACGGGGATTACTGGGGTTTCTGGCCATCACCACTATCAAGAACTCTAGTCCCACATAGACTCTGTGCCTTGACTGAGCCTGCATCACCTTCAGGGTACACCACAACAATAATACAACACAGGGGATGTTACAAGACTGGTGGCTGGGGAAAGAGGGAGCATAGCGACCACTAGTCTTACAAAACAGAAATTAAGGAGACAGAGCCCTCCTTGGAGGAATGGAGAAATTTATGAAAATTATTTAATTACATTTATAGTAATAAAAACAAATTCTGACTGGAATTAGCTTTGAGTCATGCAAGTTCAGGCTGGTCATGCATAATGCAAGTGATACTATATCTTTGAGATGTTTGTTCCTCTAATTGGTTAACAGATGAATACCTTACTGTGCAATCATTTACAGCTAGTTGTTGATTTTATTTTCTGGTGCGCAATATAAAATAACTGGTTGGATTACAGCTAAATTTTATGTGAAGAAAAAAGGATCCCTCTGCTCTTTGAACTTCAACATAGGCTGCAAAGAGCCCAGAGACCATCTGCTCACCATTGCAGGACATCTCAAGGATATATGAACGTTGTTATCATTGCTGAGATGGGCATTCCCCAGCCAGCATTAACCGTCTGTGGCTATATATTCTTACAGGATCCAAGCTACAAGGCAAATTCAATTCACCTTATTGTTTGTATTGATTTATTTCTTTGCATTGTACATATGCTCATAAGTACCAGAACCTTGTTTAAAAGCTTGATTACAATGGTACGCTGGCAAGAGAGTTTCTACTTGACCGCTAAGATACACAGACCAATAGGTCTGACCCAGCCAGCAAATCAGGTTATCCTGGTGTCAGGATCTTGATGTTGCCTGTTTTTGGCATGGGACTTGCTTGCTATTGGTACAGAGGCTAGCAGCAATAGGAATATGTACTGCAGGTATGAAGCACAATAAGAATGGTTTAGTTTATGTGTTAAACCAGTTTAGATTATGTGAATCTGAGTTTTAGAAATGAAAGCAGAATTAAACCAGAATTAAACCATGGGAGTAGAAGTCAGTATTTGTCATATTGTAAAGTCCATCCATCTGTCCCTGTCAGTGCCATGCCCTCCTCTTCTTCGTCTGGGTCCACCATCTTCTTGCCTCACCAACTGGCCAGGCACTGATGGTGTAATTCCCTTGTACTCTATTTTGAATGTTGCCAGATCAATACATACATGCAATCGTTTTTTTGGTAGAAGAAAACGATAAATTCTCTTCTACCAAAAGACCCTACCTACTGGCAGATTTTAGTGTTTAGGTTTTATTTATGCTTTAAGCACTGGGGAAAGGTTAACTTTTAAGAACATACTAATGGAAAGTTAAGGGTTAAGGGTACATTTTGGGGGGGTGAAGTGTTAAGAACACACAATTTTGGGAAGATGTATGGAATTTGTTTCATCACAGTCTGTCCTTATGGATGAAGAAGGAAGATAACATCAGCTGCAAAAGCTGGAAGATGGTACCATCATCTGTGGATCAGCCAGAGAAAAAATGGGGCTCTCAAAAAAACAGGAAAAGCCCAGAGGTAAGGTTGTTATAATGTGCAAGTATGCTGTAAAATGTACTAATATGAAACATTTCACAAATTTAAAAAATTTTTTCACTGATGAGGCAAGTATGGTGTACATCACAAATTCAACATCTATAAATCAACTAATCACTTACTATTTAACAATATGAGAGCATTTATACTACAGAATGTTCAACACATTTCACAGGCTACCATGCTTCCTCAGAGAGCAACCAAAGGACCTATTGACATTTATTAAAAGAGAAGTTTGGGATTAATTAAAACAACATGTATACTCACGTAGGTGCATGCATGAACTGCACTCCTGTGATCTATAGGAGAAGTACAGCCAAAAAGCTTTGGCTATATTTCTTCTTTAAACCGACACAGTTTCATCTCTTTTACTTAACCTATTAACAAAGGCCCTGCAATACATTAAAGTAGTCCCAAGCTGGTTGGTAAATTACAGCCATTGTACTGAAAAATAAATGAAGGTCTTTTAAATAATAGAGGTGTGAAACTAATTTGGTAAAAGTAAAGCAGTTAAAAAGTTATTGTTGACTAAACTTAACAACATTTTTAAATCTGGTCTGGTCAACAAGGCTTTGAGAACCTTAGGAAATGAAAGAGTTAAACACTCATTTTATAGGTTAAGAGCAAGGGGTCTATTTTAGGTGTTCAGGTAGCAAAGTGTTAAGTGTTAGGGAAGTGCTTTAGTCATTTTTCAGTGGCTATTTACATCCTTGCAGTGCGTTTAATTCACACATTAATGCACGTTTTGTTGTGTGTTAACATATGTGGCATTAAGGCTGCATGCAGCATTTTTGGGAGCAAATCACATGTCCATGTGTTGCTTCTGCTCATTATGATTTGCTACAATACACATGTATTGGTAAAGTGCATTGGGGTGCCATTCACAATGAATTGCACAGCAGTGCACCAAAACACATAACATGCGTTGCTGCACATTAACTTATAGCAACAATGTGAATCTGGTCTTAGAGCAGCTAAAGGTTTTTAAGTTGTTCTCTGACCTGGGAGTCTTGCATTAAAATCTATCCATAATCTATCCAACAACAAATGGTCAATGCCTAAACAAGGGATTTCAACCTATTTAAAACGTTAAAATGAAAATACTAGATAGTCCATACTATACAAATCTATCCAAAATCTTTTAAAGTCAAGCAGCTACTTCACTGTAAATCAGCGCTGTTCAATTCTTCTTTTTTTGTTTACAAAAGTTTTATTTGGAAGCTTAGATGAACAGACATTAGGTATAATATGACATTACAATTTAACATTGAAGCAATAGGTTGTATACAAAGAAAGAGGTTATTTAACATCGTGTAACAGATGTGATCATAGACAATAAACAAAGGTTTGTATATGAATAAAGTAGGGCATAACATAGTATCATCATAAGGTAGTAAGAGAAGATGGTAATAGTATATAAACGACAGTTAGGTTGGGTTCCAATAGGCCCATTTCTTTTTGTGAATGTGGATAGTATCATTAAGGGTGTGATAAATCCACTCAGATAGTCTAAGGAGTTCCATTCTATTTATTACTTGTTGCCATGATAGATTAGTGGATTTCCAATTATAGGCGGTCATCCAGTGTATAGAACTGCATAAGGAATGGAACAGTCTCAAACAGGGGGCAGGTATGCCTGGTATATTAGTATATAGCAAGCATATCTGAGGGGAGAGGGTAATTTTTTGTCTAGAGGATTGTTCTATTAAATCATTTGCTTTGTGCCATATATGGTTAATATGGTTGCAGCTCCAAAATATGTGTAAGAGGGTACCGGAGTCCGAGCATCCCCTAAAACAATTGGGAGAGATGGATGGGTAGAAAGTGTGAAGTTTTGAAGGGGTAAGGTACCATCTAGAAAAAATCTTAATTGGAGTCTCTCTAAAGGTGATAGCTCTATTGCATTTGCTTAGATTTTCTGACATGGAGTGCCAATCTTCAACACTGATCGAGACATCTATATCCTCTTCCCATTTAAGCATTTGGGTAGATTTATCTGGAACTCCAACACTATTAATATAACAATACAACCTGGAGATAAGGCCTCTGTCTCTAGAGGATAAAATACATATATGTTCAAAGGTTGTGTATGAAGGGTGAGTGTTTAGTGCAAAATATTTAGCGTAGAAGGATTTGATTTGCTGGTATCGTTGGAGTTCATATGCAGGTAAATTGTGTGTGGCTTGTAGGCGGGGAATGAGATAAATTCCCATTTTTGCTGAAGAGATTTCAGTGTAATTAAATTTTTGTCAATCCAAGTGGAGAAAGATTGTCTGTTATTATAGGCACATATGAATCTGGGATCTCCTAAAAAGGAGGTCAAAGGTGGTGTGTCTGAGGAGAGTTTGTAAATATCTTTATATTTAATCCATAACTGATAAAATTGAGCTATTATAACGTTTTGTTTCATAAGTCTGCTATATGAGGTAGAGTTGGACCATAGGATTCCCTGTAGATGGAGTGGGAGGATTGAGATGGATTCAAACAACTTCCATGGGGTGTTTATTGAGGGAGTGAACCATTGGGTAAGTTGCGTAAGTCTTGTGGCTAGGTAATAAAGCCATAAATATGGAAGGCCTAAGCCGCCCATAGAATGTGGTCTATGCATTAGAGCAAAGCTGCATCTCGGTTTTTTATCTGCCCATATGAATTTGTTGATTTCTCTTTGAAGGGAAGTCAATTTAGATTTGGGAACATTGATAGGTAGGGCACGGAAATAGTAAAGAAGTTTAGGAAGAACCGTCATTTTGATAGCGCATATTCTACCAAGGAAGGAAATATGAAAGGAAGACCATGATTTTAGGAGGGATGTGATATGCAAGAATAGTGGGATATAATTAGATTTATATAGAAGGTTGTGGGATGAGGAGATTGTGACACCTAGGTATTTGAATGAGTTGGAACACCAATCAAATGGGAAATTTTTTGATAGTAGGGATTGGAGATTTTGGGTGTAATTAATTGGTAAAGCAGAACATTTATTCGTGTTGATTTTGAGGCCTGAAATATTTTGGAAAGATTTAAGTTCTTTTAGGAGGGATGGAATAGAAGTTAGGGGGTCTGTGAGGAATAGAAGAGCATCATCTGCGTATAAGCTGAGTTTGAATTCTCTATCACCCTTAGTGTAACCTTTAATATCAACACTACTCCTAATCTTGTGGGCTAAGGGTTCAATTGCCAGAGCAAACAATAGTGGTGATAGGGGGCAGCCCTGTCTGGTGCCTCTACTGAGGGGGAAAAAGTCAGAGTTGTGTCCAGGGAGTCTAATTCTGGTTTGAGGGTTGTGGTAAAGTGCATTGAAACCTTGTAAGAATTTTTCTGAAATTCCGTATTTGGGTAATAGATAATTTAGATATGACCAGCTAACGCTGTCAAACGTCTTATGAATATCCAAACTGAGAAGGCATAATTGGTGGGAGGTTAGGTTGGCATCTTGGATAATATTGGTGACTAGTCTGGTATTATCAACTATCTGTCGACCGGGGATAAAACCGGTTTGGTCTATATGTATTAAATTAGTAATGACTGCTGCTAGTCTGTCTGAGAGCAACCTACCAAAAATTTTAAGGTCGTTGTTGAGGACTGATATAGGTCGGTAGTTTTGGGGTAGAGAATGATCTTTAAATGGTTTGGGAATAAGGGAGAGGTTTGCTAGAAGCATTTCATCTGGGAAATGGTTACCATTAAGAATATGGTTGAAGAGTTTGGATAGATATGGGGTTAGGAGAGAGGAATATTTTTTATAGTATGAAGATGAGAAGCCATCTGGGCCGGGGGCGGTAGATGTTTTGAGAGATTTAATAATTTTGCTTATTTCTGCTTCTGTGCAAGGAGCGTTAAGGGATTCTATTTGAAGAGCATTAAGAGTAGGTAGTTGAATGTCGTCTAACCATAATTTAGAGGGTTGGTCAAGGGGGAGTTGTGGACTACAAAGTAGGTCTTTATAAAAAGAGAAGATTTCCAACACACCTTGCGGATGGGTGATCATATTTCCAGTTTGATCTCTAAGCTTATATGTGTGAGGGGGTTTATGATCATGGTTAAGTTTTTTGGCGAACATGGCAGAGGGGGAGTTACTGTGTAGTAAAAATTTAGCTTTTGAGAATCTCAGGGATTTTTCTGTGTTTGCTGATAATATATGATCTAGAGCTATGCGTTTATCTTGAATTTGTTTTGTGATTTCTTGGGTGGTGTTTTGTTGTAACTTGTTGTAGAGAAGGTTTAATTTTCTGGTAAGGTTTTTAATGTTTGTGAGTTTTTCTCTATTTTTTTTTGGCTGCTATGCTGATTAGATGGCCGCGTAGAACTGCTTTGTGAGCTGTCCAGAGGGTTGTGGGGGAGATATCATCAATAGCGTTTTCAGTGAAATAGTTTTCAATGTGTGATGAAATAGTTTGTGATATTGAAGGGTCAGTTAGAATTGAATCATTTAGTCGCCAATTGTAGGGGGAAGGGGAGAGTCCTATGTGTGATGTTTCAAAGTAGGTAATATCATGGTCAGACCAGGGGCAAGGATGGATAAGGGCGTTGGAAGAATTAGCTAACAATATGGGGGTACAAAAGATATAGTCCAGTCTAGCATAGACATCATGGGGGTAAGAATAGTGTGTATAGGCCCTAATCCCTACATTGTGGGATCTCCATGAGTCTATAAGTTGAAAATCATTTAAATAACGGTTTATAGATTTAGAGAATGCTTTAGAGGAGGGGGAAGTTTTACTTCTGTCTAGGGTTGGGTGTGCAGTTAGGTTAAAGTCCCCACCTAGAATTATATGAGGTGAGCTGTATTGGTCAAGCTTATCAAAGAAGTTTGTGAAAAAGGTAGATTGAGATTCGTTTGGAGCATAGACTGAAGCTAATGTTATTGCTTTATTGTTAATAAGACCCTTGATGATGATATACCGACTATCAACATCTTTATATATGTTTTGTATGTCTAGAATAATGGTGTTGCGTATAAATATGGCTACACTACGAGTTTTATTATGGAAGGTGGTGTAATAAAATTGATTGTATGTCTTGTCAAAATAATTGGGATGGTTAGTGGAAGAAAAGTGGGTTTCCTGCATAAGGATAACATCTACTCCCAATTGTTTATAGTGTTGGAAGGCTTTTTTACGTTTGTGGGGTGAGTTAAAACCCTGAACGTTATGTGATATAACTCAAAGGACCATTATATGTGAGTAAGGTAATAAGCTTATGAGAGGAGAGGGGTGGGGTATCAGATGGGAGGTAATGTTGTCACTTCCCGTCTCAATGATATGAATAAGAGACATCTATTAACTTATAACTCTAAACGAGGAAGGAGGTATAAAGTGGAAGTCTGTTTAAAAAAAAAAAAAAAAAAACCCAAATTTTTAAGGGAGATATATGTTGCAGGGGGCTTTTCAACTTCGTCAGGAAAAAATTCTTTAGGAAAGAGGAGGGATCCTGGGTTTCCATTACTGGAAGAAGAACTGTTCAGGAAGCTAATTGGTCAGAGACAAACTTGATGTCATTCCATTGGATCCTGTTGCGTGAGTCGAAAAATCCATCCTCAAAAAGAAAAAAGAAAAAAAAGGAAAAAATAAGTCATTTCCCACTGTCTTCTTTACGAGGGGAAAGAAACTCCTATACAACAAAGGGTTGGAATTGTGTTGTATGTGGTCATGAGGGGTCCTCCTGGAATGGTTGACGCCATCTTCTTTGGTTGTTTGCGTTTCGTCTGGAGGAAGGAGTGGACCAGATTGGGGAAGGTCTAGGGGTTGAAGGGAATCTGTTAGGTGGCTCCGGTTCGAGAAGGCCCAGCTTCACAAGCAGTTCTTTGCCTTCAATTATATTGTAGACTGTGTATGTGGATCCGTTGTATGGGATAGTGAGTTTGAATGGAAAGCCCCATCTATATTTTATTCTTGCTGCTTGTAAGATGTTAGTGACATCCTTCATCCTGCATCTTCTATCCAGTGTAGCAGGGGAAATATCTGGGTATATCTGCAGCTTTTTACCATCCAGGGAGATGTCAGGGGAGTTTCTTGCAGCACGCATGATGTCCTCTTTAACCAGGAAGTCCTTCATGCACATGATAACATCCCTGGGTGGTTTGTCAGGGATGGGTTTGGGGCGTAGTGCCCTGTGGATTCTATCGCAGACAAGGGCAGATAAAGGTTTATCTGGTAGAAGGTTATGAAATATTTTAGAAACAGTAGGCATAAGGTCTGTGACCGATTCTGGGACGCCGCGTAATCTGATGTTATGGCGTCTATTTCGGTTATCAAGATCTTCAACCTGGGCTTGCATAAATGCAAAGCTGTCTGCTAATGATTCATAATCTTTCCTTAAGTCATTATGGGCAAGCGGCAGTTCATCATGTTTTGTTTCTAGAATGTCAGTGCGAGTGCCAATGCTAGCAATCTCTAGTGACAGGGCTGTAGTGGATTTATGAACTTCACTGTCAATCTTGTCCACTAATTTCTCAAAAATGGTGGTCAGACTAGCATCTAAGTCAGCTTTGGAGAGGGGAGATATGTACTCACTGATCCCAGCGTTAGATGAGAGACTGGATGGGATGGATGCAGATTTCCTTGAGGCCGCCTGTGAGCTGGCGCCGGCGCCATCTTGAGACATCCTCCTGTGCTTTCTGTCTGCAGCGTCCAGCAGAAAGTTGGTTAAGTGGTGTTTGGAGCGTTTAAAATGTCCCGATTCTCTTCCAGGCATGGACCGCTGTGTCCACTAGCAGATGGAGTAACTTTCGCCTGGGTATGAGCGAAATAGCCCTGGTGTTTTAGGCCTGTGATAGCCGGGACCGACGGAGCTGTGATCACCCACGTCTGTTCCGCATCGCGCCGCGCATGCGCCCCCTGTTCAATTCTTCTACCTGGAAGGAGCCTTTTCCAATTGGTTAACCCAGGAGGAGCCCTCAAAAACATCAGGTTCTGAGAAACCCCTGAAATAATTTTCAAGTCCACAACTAATGGTACATTAGCTTGATCAGTGAGTTTTAGATATAATAAATAAAAGTATAAGTACTATATTCATCTTTTTTTATGTGAAACTTGTGCTTGTTTTTGCTGTACAAAGTCTCGATTCTGTGGAAACAATACATTCACATTGGTGTTTATCAGCATTCTCATATTCTCATTCTCAAAATATACTTACTATTTAGTTGCAAAAAATAATTGTTTCAGTGTTTAGTGGCAAACATTTCCCATCCCATGTTTCCTACATAGTTACATACGCATAGTAGGTGAGGTTGAAAAAAAGACACAAGTCCATCAAGTCCAACCCATGTGTATGATTATATGTCAGTATTACATTGTTTATCCCTGTATGTTGTGGTCGTTTAGGTGCTTATCTAATAGTTTTTTGAAACTATCGATGCTCCCCGCTAAAACCAACACCTGTGGAAGGGAATTCCACATCCTTGCCGCTTTTACAGTAAAGAACCCCCTACGCAGTTTAAGGTTAAACCTCTTTTCTTCTAATTTTAATGAGTGGCTACATGTCTTATTAAACTCCCTTCTGTGGAAAAGTTTTATCCCTATTGTGGGGTCACCAGTATGGTATTTGTAAATTAAAATCATATCTCCTCTCAAGCGTCTCTTCTCCAGAGACAATAAATTCAGTGCTCGTAACCTTTCTTTATAACTAATATCCTCCAGTCCCTTTATTCATTGTGTTGCCCTTCTCTGTACTCGCTCCATTTGCAGTACATCCTTCCTGAGGACTGGTACCTAGAAATGGACAGCATACTCCAGGCGAGGCCGGACCAGAGTCTTGTAGAGTGGGAGAATTATCGCTTTATCTCTTGAGTTAATCCCCTTTTTAATTTCAATAAGTTTTTTGTGAGAATTTTTTGGTGAGAACAGAGAAAACAACAAGATAACAGTCAATGTCTTAGGAGTGAACAATGCATTACTAGTTGTATTGTAAGAATTGGTTATTGTTTCAAACATAAATGATATCACGGTGACATAGAGCAATATTATATGACTCGTTCTTTTTAGGCTTAACCCGGTGGATCTCCACTCTCTGGACGCCCAAAGGGGAACAATCTGTATCCTGGAGGGCGGGGACCCAAGGCTTCTGCTCATATCCATTAACATCAGTATTTTCTGTTGATATTTTCATCAAAAATCACAGCATTAACACTCAGAATCATAGGTGTTCATAGAAGAGAGAGAAACGTATCTTCAAACATGAACGTAACTATTTACAGCAATTCACCACAGTCAGTTTAAATAAGGCTGCCTTTCTATTTGGCTTTGAGGAAAGTTTAAAGGTTAGAAAACTTGGAGGACCAAGGTAGTGTTAGTACTACATTTGGGTTGGATTTAATAAAGTGGGTTATTTGCAAATATGTATATTGTTCAAAGTTATCTAGGCCAAATTCTATTTGTAGAGATCTAAAGGTTTTGGGAGTTGGCCCTATCATTAGGTCTTCTATATCCTTTATCCCTTTTTTAACCCATCTGTTTATGTTTAAATTGGGTATGATTATGGGTAAACTTTGTATCGGTAAAGGAAGTGCCATTGTATTTGAGTTCTGAGGAAGGGTAGTTATTAGTGTGCTACCTTGCTTGCTACCTTTTTGCTTGCTGGAACTCTGACCAAGTGGAACTGGACTAAGTGATTACTACTGAGTTCTATGGGCTATCCACGCTGAGGAGAGAATAGAGTATGGATCCAAGTCAGTGACCGCCCCTGTCTGGATGCCTCTGCTTGTGTTTGAAAGGCCCTGGCTGGGTTTTAGCTATCTGCTCATCTCTGCTACTATCTGGTAAGCAAGTTTTTTATTAGGTGGTGGCACTATAAAAGATCGGCTCACCCGGGTGTCATATGTTTGAACTGCACTTTAGCGTTTTGGATACACAACGCATCGTTTTACCTACATTTATATAGCGCAGCCTGTCTCTTCCAGTTATTAGTGTGTTCCAGGCCTGTAGAGAGGCTATTACAGTAGGAGATAGTGAATTATCTCGTGGGTTCTTGTATTGGCTAGTGAGTAGAAAATGTTATAAATTTGTGTTTGTGTTTGGGAGCTTTCTAATTCTTCCCATCTAGTATCCTTGGATTGAGGGAACCAAGTTTTCAGTTGAGCTAGTATTGAGGCCGTATAGTAGTCCCTAAGTAATTCCATTCCCACTCCTCCTGCCTTCTTGGTTGAAACCAATTTGGAAAAGGCACATCTGGATTTTTTTCCTTGCCATAAATAATTATTAACCACTTCAGCCCCGAACCATTTGGCAGCTCAATGACCGGAGGACTTTTTACAATTTGGCACTGCGCTGTTTTAACTGGTAATTGCGCGAACCTGCAATGTTATACCCAAACGAAATTTGCGTCCTTTTTTTCCCACAAATAGAGCTTTCTTTTGATGGTATTTGATTGCCTCTGCAATTTTTATTTTTTGCGATTTAAATGGAAAAAGACTGAAAATTTTGAAAAAAAAAATGATATTTTCTAATTTTTGTTATTAGAAAAATCCAATAAACTCAATTTTAGCCATACATTTAGGCCAAAATGTATTCAGCCACATGTTTTTGGTAAAAAAAAGTCAATAAGTGTATATTTATTGGTTTGCGCAAAAGTTATAGCTTCTACAAACTAGGGCACGTTTTCTGGAATTTACGCTGCTTTTAGTTTATGACTGCCTATCTCATTTCTTGAGGTGCTAAAACGGCAGGGCAATACAACCCCCCCCCCCCCAAATTACCCCATTTTGGAAAGTAGACACACTAAGGAAATTGCTAAGAGGCATGTTGAGCCCATTGAATATTTCATTTTTTGTCCCAAGTGATTGAATAATGACAAATAAATAAATGAATAATTTTTTTTTTTACAAAAAGTTGTCACTAAATGATATATTGCTCACACATGCTATGGTCATATGTGGAATTGCACTCCAAAATATATTTTGCTGCTTCTCCTGAGTACGGGGATACCACACATGTGTGAGACTTTCTGGGAGCCTAGCCTCGTACGGGGCCCCGAAAACCAAGCACCGCCTTCAGGATTTCTAAGGGCGTAAAATTTTGATTTCACTCCTCACTACCTATCACAGTTTTAAAGGCCATAAAATTCAAGATGGCACAACCCCCCCCCCCCCCAAATTACCCCATTTTGGAAAGTAGACATCCCAAGTTATTTGCTGCGAGGCATGTTGAGTCCATGGAATATTTTATATTTTGCCACAAGTTGCGGGAAAATGACAAACTTTTTTTTTTTTTTTGGACAAAGTTGTCACTAAATGATATATTGCTTAAACATACCATGGGCATATGTGGAATTACACCCCAAAATACATTCTGCTGCGAGGTCTGCAAAATACTCACCATACCTCTCAGAAAATAGCTTGGGGTGTCTACTTTCCAAAATGGGGTCATTTGGGGGGATTTTGTGCCATCTGGGCATTCCATGGCCTCCAAAACTGTCATAGGCAGTGAGGAGTGAAATCAAAAATTTAAACCGTTAGAAAGCCTGCTCCCAAAAAGTCTCACACATGTGCTATCCCTATACTCAGGAGAAGCAACACAATGTATTTTGGGGTGTAATTTCACATATGCCCATGGCATGTTTGAGCAATATATCATTTAGGGACAACTTTGTGCAAAAAAAAAAATTGTCTTTTTCCCGCAACTTGTGTCAAAATATTAAATATTCCATGGACATGCCTCTCTGCAAATAGCTTGGGGTGTCTACTTTCCAAAATGGGGTCATTTGGGGGGGTTTTGAACTGTCCTGGCATTTTATGCACAACATTTAGAAGCTTATGTCACACATCACCCACTCTTCTAACCACTTGAAGACAAAGCCCTTTCTGACAATTTTTGTTTACATGAAAACATTTTTTTTTGCCAGAAAATTCCTTTGAACCCCCCAAACATTATATATTTTTTGAAAGCAAATGCCCTACAGATTAAAATGGTGGGTAATTCTTTTTTTTTTCACACAGTATTTGCCCAGCGATTTTTCAAAGGCATTTTTTGGGGAAAAAACACACTTTTTTTAATTTTAATGCACTAAAACACACTATATTGCCCAAATGTTTGATGAAATAAAAAAAGATGATCTTAGGCCGAGTACATGGATACCAAACATGACATGCTTTAAAATTGCGCACAAACATGCTGCAGCGACAAACTACATACATTTTTAAAAGCCTTTACAGGTTACCACTTTAGATTTACAGAGGAGGTCTACTGCTAAAATTACTTCCCTCGATCTGACCTTCGCGGTGATACCTCACATGCATGGTGCAATTGCTGTTTACATTTGATGCCAGACCGACGCTTGCATTCGCCTTTGCGCGAGAGCAGGGGGAAGCTTTTTTTTTTTTTTTTTTTTTTTAAACTGTTCCTTTCATTTTTTTTAATCATTTTTATTGTTATCTCAGGGAATGTAAATATCCCCTATCATAACAATAGGTAGTGACAGGTACTCTTTTTTGAAAAAATTGGGGTCTATTAGACCCTAGATCTCTCCTCTTCCCTCAAAGCATCTGACCACATGAAGATCGGTGTGATAAAATGCTTTCCCAATGGCGCTGTTTACATCCGGCGAAATCTAAGTCATGAAATGCTTGTAGCTTCTGGTTTCTTAGGCCATAGAGATGATTGGAGCCATTCTGGTCTCTGATCAGCTTTATGGTCAGCTGGCGGAACCACCGGTTGCATTCTCAGGTTCCCTGTTGGGACAGAAGAGCCAGAGAAAACCATGGAAGATGGTGGGGGGGTTATTCCCTCCCACTGCTTGTAAAATCAGTCTAGAGGCCAATTAGCCACTAGGATTGCTTTTACATGAAAGCCGACCGCTGGCTGAAAAGAATGATACCAAGATGATACCTAAACCCACAGGCATGATTCTGGTATAACCACTCAAAGTCCAGCAACATACCAGTACGTTGCTGGTCCTTGCTGGGCATATATTGTAAACTTTTTTTTCATGCAGCCTGTGGACTGAACAAAAAAAAGAGATTGATCGGTGGATATGCCCACCATTAGAATACCTCCCTTCATCCACCCACTTCTAATGATGGGCATACATGCACCATTTTGTTTTTAACTGTGTTGGTGAAATCACCTTCTACAGCGCTGGAGTCATGGCTTTATTTATCGTGGGAGCAAACGCTGTTGCTGTCAAGATAAATAAATCCACGCTGCAACTGAATGGAGTACCTGCTAAGCAAATGATGGTTAACAATAAAACAAAGTAACATTACAGTATAATGCCGCGTACACACGAGCGGACTTTACGGCAGACTTGGTCCGGCGTACTGGATTTCGTCGGACAATTCGATCGTGTGTGGGCTCCAGTGGACTTTGTTTTCTCAAAAGTTAGACGGACTGAGATTTGAAACATGTTTTAAATCAATCCGTTGAAATCGAGTCCAGTCGAAAAGTCCGCTCGTCTGTATGTTAGTTTGATGGACAAAAAGCCACGCTAGGGCAGCTATTGGCTACTGGCTATGAACTTCCTTGTTTTAGTCCGGTTGTAAGTCATCACGTACGAATTCGACGGACTTTGGTGGATTGTGTGTAGGCAAGTCCATTCATTCAGAAAGTCCGTCGTAAAGTCCGTCGAAAAGTCCACCGGGCAAAGTCTGCCGTAAAGTCAGCTCGTGTGTATGCGGCCTTACAGTAAGACATACCATACCTGCAAAGCAAATACAAAAAAAATAGTAAAATATAAAACATTTTTCAACGCACCCTGTGCCTAAAATATATATATGCCGAAGCATGGGGGCATCCGCCCCAAAATTTAGGCGCAAATCGCTCCTTCACCCCCCCATGCTTTGGCATATATGCTCTTTTTTTAACTGTGGTGGTAAAATCACCTCCTACAGCGCTGGTTAAATAAATCCGCGCTGCAGCTGAATGGAGTACCTGCTAAGCAAATGATGGTTAACAATAAAACAAACTTTGCAGTATAACATACTATACCTGCAAAGCAAATACAATAAAACATAGTAAAAATAAAACCGAGAGAGAACGATAGATATATAACAATAGTGAGCGAACAGTAGAGTGGACAGTAGAGAGCGAACATAAGAGAGAGAACAAAAGAGAGAGAGAGAAGAAAAATACAACCACAACTATTTTTGGCTTTTTTATTTATTTTTTTTGCTTTTGTGTGTTTTTTTTTCACTTTTTTCACTTTTATAAAAACTGTATAAAAAACTATAAACTGAAAGTTGCAAATTAGGGTCTCTCAAAATGTGATGGCCATCACATCTTTCGAGACCACGAGACCCTGCGAACGTGTGCCGATGACTGTGTGGTGCTGTACCCTATGCTAATACTCAACTAGTGTGTGATAGCGTTCGAAACCGTCACCAATGCAAAGACCAGGTTGGTCAGGACAGGAGGGACAATAAAAGCGGGTGTCACGCCTAAATCCGCGCTTTCTACAGACACAACATCTTCTTTGGCGTGTTCTTTGGGTAGGGGCACCAGAGAGGACATGCGGAAAATGCCTCTCATGCAGTCGGCTTACTGCATTTGCGTTGGGAAGTTGGGCCAGAGCACCATCTGGAAACAGAAGGGCTCTGACGATCTCTTCCTGGAATTTAAGGAAGGATCCAGTTCATCCTGAAGCTCTGTATAGCACATGAGTGTTCAGCAAAGCCAATTGAAATAAGTATACAGACACTTTTTTATACCAGCGTCTGGCCTTACGGGCAATTAGGTATGGCGCCAACAACTGGTCGTTGAGGTCCACCCCTCCCATATTGAGGTTATATTCGTGGACACAGAGGGGTTTCTCCACAACACCAGTCGCCGTAGTAATTTGGACAGTCGTGTCTGCGTGAAGGGAGGAAAGAACTAAAACATTCTTGTTATCCCTCCACTTCACAGCGAGCAAATTATTACATCTCGAGTAGGCTCTCTCCCCCAGCCTAAGACGGGAATCTACAAGCCGCTGGGGTAAGCCCCAGTGTTTAGATCGCGCGGTGCCACATGCGCCAATTTGATGATCAAACAAGTGACTAAAAAGTGGCACGTTTGTGTAATAATTGTCCTCATACAAGTGGTACCCCTTTCCCAACAAGGGTGACACCAAGTCCCACACAATCTTACCAGCACTCCCTATGCAGTCAGGGCAGTTCTCCAGCGCTAGGGAACTATCTCTTACCTCATAAACCATAAAACTACATGTATAGCCTGTGGCCCTTTCACAGAGCTTATACATCTTGACCCCGTATCTGGCACGCTTGCTGGGAAGACACTGTTTGAATGACAAGCAAAATAAAATAAAAGGTCTGCAGTTACCAGTGATACACCTCCATCCCTATATACATATACAAAAAAAAAAAAGAGAGTGGCCCTGGGACTTTAAATGAGGTGGTCACAGTTAGGCACTGAGTAACAAGAGTAATAGCAGTATAAATGTTTATTAAAATTAATGTACATACATGGATAATATAGCATATTAGCTCAGCCAATGGATTTGCACATAATGAAGAGAATAAATAAAGTTGATACAAACGTTATACAATGCAGTATATAGAAATGCACGCATCAGAAAACCTGACGTGCATTTCGCGAGATCATTGCTCGCTCATCAGGGGTGGATGCGGATGAGATGTATCTAAATAGACAAAAAGATGTGTCACAGTGGTAAATGTAAGAACAATGGCAGAATGGGCCAGAGCAAAACAGCCCATTACTTACCAATGAACGAAACCAGAGTTTCCATCTCTGAACCCCCAAATGGACGGCAGCAGCCAGAGTCTAGGCATGGGATCTAAGGGGGAGAAGACGGACATGGATACCCACCTCATTTAAAGTCCCAGGGTGACTCTTTTTTTTGTTTGAATGACAAGCGGCCAGAAAACTTAATCAGGGACTCATCAACGCAGACAACTAGATGGGGGGTAAACAAGGCTGCAAAACGTTGGTTGAAGAGGTTTACGAGGGGCCGAATTTTGTAGAGCAGATCAAACTCAGGGTCACCCCGAGGAGGACAGGACTCATTGTTGTTGAAATGCATGAACCGCAAGATCTGCTGTAACGAGTCCTGGTCATGGAGGCAGAGAACACGGGCATATGGTGAATTGGGTCAGTGGACCAATATGACCGCAACGCACTCTTTTTAGTTATGCCCATGAGGAGGGATAGGCCCAGGAAGGTCTTAAATTCGGAGACCATAATTGGTCTCCACTCTCTGGCAAGGGTCAGCTGGGGATTAGCGTTGATGAATTGACCAGCATATAAATTGCTTTGGTCCACAATAGATCTATAGAGATCTTCGGTGAAAAACAGCAAATAAAAATCAAGTGATGTAAAATCAACTGTTTTCACCTGAATTCTGGGTTGGCCAGTGAATGGGGGAGGTACGGGTGCTGCAGAAGTGGTGGGTTCCTAATTAGGATTGGCAAATGCAGCAGGAAGAGCACTATGGGCTTGACGGGCCTGTCTTTGTCTTCTTGGTGGCAGCGGGACACTACTTGTGCTTGCCACCTCGAGAGCTTGAACTGCACTTATGGGACTCGCCACATCATCAAGTGTTACTGCAGTGCTGGATGTACGACCAGGATGTACTAGGCCGCTGGTGCTTGCCAGTTCACCAGAAGGAATAGCAACGCTAGTACAGGCTCTCTGCTCCATACGGGGGACCTGCAGTTCTTGCACCTCAACGACAGCAGAAGAAGATCGGGATCTGGTACGCCTGACCATGGCAGGGACCACAACTCCGTCATCAGAGTTATCTGTCAGGGTGCCGCTGTTGTCTACAGGTTCGTATTCTGTCATGCTCAGAAACGTGTAGGCCTCTTCACTACTGTACCTTCGATTTGCCATTTTGGGCTCTAAATTTAATGGTACAGTAGTGAGACTCACAGGTAAAAAAGCTCCCGACTGTTAGCGACTGATTCAAATGCTACCAAAAAAACTGTTAGCGTTCGCAGGGAACAGGCCTGACTCTGCGACTGCTGCAGTTATGTGTGTTATGTTTTGTAAGTGACAGTGATCAATTGATACTGCACTTGGGTGGGCTGGGCTGGGTGGAGGGGCTAAGCGCAGGTGCTAGCAGGTATCTGGGCTGATCCCGCTAAGACTGCGTTTTTGGGAACCCTAAACTGCTGGGGACACTAGTATAGATCTGATCAGATCAGATATTGATCCGTTCAGACAATATACTACTAAGGGAGGCGTATGGTGTGTGCGTGGGTGTTAGCGGTACTGGCACTGATCTGACACTGCCTGGGGTGACGCAGACCCTATCTGACGCTAAAACCTAACTTTGATCACGCGCCGGGTGATCAGGGGATTAAACCTTGATTGGGTAAAATACAGTGGGTGCCCTGACGCTATAAAAAAAATCTAGCTAAACTGTGTCACCCGTGACACATATACTGTGATCACAGGTGACAGGAGGTAATCAAGGGGTTAAACCTTTATTGGGGGGAGTTAGGGGGGTCCCTAAACCTATCTGAGCCTAATACTAATTACCCTGACACTGATTAGTGTCACTAATGACACTAGTACAGTGATCAAAAAAAAATCTGATTGCTGTACTGGGTGACACAGTGACAGGTGGTGAAGGGGTTAATTGGGGGGGGGGTGATCGGGGGGTGAATTGTGTGCCTACGTGACCTGGTGTCAGTGTAGTGTTGGTGCACTTACTTGTATGTCTTCTTTCCTTTCGGTCTGGAACTAAAAGACTGACACGAGGAGAGATGACATCACTTCCCCTGTCAGTGTTTACAGTTACAAAGACAGGGGAAGGATCTCATTCGTTAGGACCGATCGCCAGGCCCAGGCCAGATATCATTGGCCTGGGCCTGGGGATTGATTGGTTCCTGATCGAATCCAATCATCTCGGCTGTTGCGGCCCCTTGTACAATGCCGGCGATTCGCCTGCCTGTGCCATTCTGCTGCAGTATAACTGCGGCGGACGGTCGGGAAGCGGTTAATTAGTGCTTGGGCTGCTATAAAAAAGGTGTTAGGTACAGGAATAGGGAGTGTGCGGAATAAATATATAAATTGGGGTAGGAGGATCATTTTAAAGGCTGCTAGGTGGCCAGACAAGGAGAGTTTACCTTTTGATAGGTCTTGGAGTTTTGCTTTTAATTTATCTAGAAATTTAGTGTAGTTGGCCTTATAGAGGTCTTCTGTTTCTGATGTTAAGGTAATGCCTAGATATTTTATGCCTCCACTATCCCATGCATAGGGGTATAGTTCTATAAGCTTCCTTTGTATATTTGGGGGGACGTTTATTCCTAGAATGTAGGACTTGGACTCGTTTACTTTGTAATAGGAAAGATGATTAAACAATTTCACTGCTTGGTGTACTGAAGCCAGGGATTTTTCCACATCTGTAAGCATTAAAAGGACATCATCTGCAAACAAACTAATGGTATGCGATGAGTTGTGAGTCAGAAAACCAGCAATGCAGGGGTGTCTGCGAATGTGACTCGCCAGGGGCTCCATCATTAGGTTAAAGATTAATGGTGACAATGGGTACTCCTGGCAAGTCCCATTTGTGATATTAAATGGGGTTGAAAGGGCTCCAGAGGTGTATACCTGGGCCGAGGGACATGTATATAGAGCCATAATTGATGAAAAGATTGGGCCTGTGAAGCCAAAAGCCATCAGAACTCTGGCCAAGTACCCCCAGTGTATGTGGTCAAACGCCTTCTCAGCGACCAGTGCTAGAAGCAGAGAAAGTGACCCCTGCAATTTTGCTAGGTGGATAACGTTTATCAGGCATCTGGTGGCATCCGAGGTCTGGCGTCCCCTGGTGAAACCAGATTGGTGTGGATGTATGATTTCAGGAAGAATATCTTGGAGAGTCTCCTAATAATGGCTAAAAGCATCTGTTATGTCTTTTGGGTGGTGGTGTTTGACTTTTGTGTGGAGATGGATTATAAATGGGATTTTAGTTTTGTATCTACAGCCACAAATTTGTTGAGCTAAAATTTTCCCCGCTCTGTTGCCGCCAGTGTACTGAGTAATTTTCAATCTTCTGGAGAACTTTTCAAAGCTAGTAGTCTGAGATCATATCGGAGTTGCGTCAACTTCTGAGACGCGGGTGATGTAGGGTTTAATTTTAAGTTGAGTTTCCAGTTTGCGGATCTCCTCAGTGAGTTCTTTTAGCCGCCTCTGCTTCTACCTCTTTGCTCCCACCCCTAATCTTATAAAAATACCTCTCATGAACGCCTTATGGGTGTTCCATAATAAAAAGTGATCGTTAATGGATGTTTCATTATCAATAAAGTATTCATTTAAATGCTTTTCCAGTGATTTTTTTGTGTCCTAGCTTTGTAGGAGAATTGGATTCGCTCTCCACACTGGGGAGGTTGCAGAGGGTAGGGAGTCTGCAATCGTTAGTGTCACTGATGCATGGTCTGACCATGCGATTGTGTCAATTGTAGTTTTGGTTGTTTTCGTCAAAAGACCTTGATCGACAAGAAAAAAGTCTATGCGGGAATAGGATCTGTATGGTGAAGAAAAAAAGGTATAGCCCTTTTCACCAGCATGACAGCAACACCATGCATTAAAAAGTCAGTTTTGATGAATTAAGTGAAGGAGTGGAGACCTCCCTCATGTGGATGGTGAGGTAGAGTGCATGGATTTGTCTGGGACAAGATTAAAGTCTCCGTAAATCATCAAGTAACCCATTTGGTAAGTGTGTAGTTTCCGCAGTAGCTTATTTAGAAAGCGAGGCTGATGTGAGTTTGGGGTGTATATGTTAGCAATTGTGTAGGTGGTAGAGTTGATATCACATATTAAAATTAGGTATCTTCCTTGTGAGTCCTCAATTTCTTGATGGAGTTGGAATGATACTGTATCTCTAACTGCCGTAAGAACTCCTTTTTTTGGCATCTGCACTTGCAGTAAAAATGTATGGAAAGTTCTTGTTGGAACATTTGGGTTGTGCCGTGTTACAGAAATGTGTTTTCTGTGCACTCAGGACATCACTCCTAAATTGTATGGCTTCATTCTACATGGATTTTCTTTTGGCTGGATGGTTAAGGCCTCTCGTATTTACAGATAGAAATGTCACCCCCATGTGGGTGGATTAGGAATTGTTGACTGATGTGTCTTTCTGTTGAAATGCTGTTTGTGTGAAAAGGGTTCCCTCCAGTGGTCAAAGTTGGAATTGCTATGTTTGTGGAGAAATTGTGTGCAAGCATGTAATATAGTACTCACATTTTGTTGCTCGGTTTTTGCTGTACAGTGGCGTAGGAGAGTCATTTCTGAAATTGTATAGTGGATCTTGGTGGTGCTTAGATGAGATTTCCAGCTGGTTAGTTGGTCCCGTGGGGTTTTTTTGTCCGCTGTACCTAGAAAGCCTTGGTATCTTGGTAAGAATTGATTGTGGTGAAGAGGAAGGGAAAATAACAAAACAATAAACCCCATTGTGTACTTAAAAGTGGGGTATGCCTGTAAAACAGAAAAAAACAAAATTCAATTTAAGCAACTTGCGTCCAGATATCTGGATACTTTTAACCATACTGGACTTGCCGTCCAAGTCTATACTGTGTACCTGGATGCAGCAAAATGCTGCTCAGATTTAAAGGGGTAAGTTCGTGCTTGAGAGAGCCTCCTTTCTCTACAGGGACTCTTTTGTCACTTTCTCTGCTTAGCAGGCTTATGTGTGTTTTTTTCAGTTTTTAGCAGTGACCATCCTACATTCTGGTTCAACTGGTGGAACAATTCTAGGATGGTTTTTGTTGCTGACAGGCTCAGGGATGATATGCCATTCTTTTAGTAGGGAAAGTCCCTTTTCCAAGGAGTCCACTATGTGAGTGTTCCCATCTTTAGTAATAGTGAGTTTTGTCGGGTAACCCCACCTGTAGTTTACTTTGTGGTTCCACAGTGCTTTCGTGATAGTGGTAAGGATCTTCCTTTCCTGGAGAGTATACTGGGATAAGTCTGCATAAAACTGTAGATTTTGGTGCTGAGGTGGGATGTGATCTCTGGCGCGCATTGCAGCCATCAATTTTTCTTTAGCGTGGTAAAAATGTAGGCGCAAAATCACATTTCTTGGTGTGTGATCAAGTAGGTAGGCTGGTTTGGGCAGGTGATGTATCCTATCTATGGTGAAATCAAGCCCAGTTAGCTCAGGGAGGATTTCTTTGATAAGGGTTATAGCGTAGGGTCGCAAGTCTCCCTACTGTATGGATACCTCTAATTTTCATATTGTTCCTCCTGCTACTGTCTTCCATAGCTGTCATTTTTTATTAAAGCCAGTCCATCTCCTCCTCTTTCCCATCATGGGCATCATTTAGGTAGTTTATTGTGGATGCAAACTCCCCCATTTTGGTTTCAATGTGGTCTACTCTGTTTTCTACCACTTGTATATCTTTATGAAACTTTTTCATACATGACATCATGTCAGCCTGAAGTGTGCTCCGCAGTGACAACAACATGTCCTTCAATACAGTGTCTATAACAGGTTGATTCATGGTGGGGAATTTTTCAATCCTGTCAGGAAGCTCCCTGGTATCCTCCCCTGAATCAATGTCCGGCTCAGCCATCGGGCTGCATTCTGAGCCATCCATCCTGAATTTAGCTTTAGCGGGCTGGCCGATTGAGGTGTATTAGGGTAGGATTGGGGGGTCCCGGGGGTGCCACTATTTTTGCTACTAGAGGCCAATTTAGGTGATAGGGAATGGTTACTGCAGGCTGGGGTAGAGGATGAGCCGGTGCCATCTTGCCTACCTACATGCTGCCGCTGTGTGAAATATTCGGTCAGCTTCTGTTGTTTTCTGTGCTCCTTCCTCTTCCTTGGCATTGCCATCAGGGTGTTCAGGTGTAGTTTGCCCAGATGGGGTGGTTTAGCTGTCCCCTGGAAAGCTGCTTCCTGCCGCTATGTGTCCCTGCGATCCGGAGCTCCTCTCTCACGCCGCCATTCCGGTCCACGGCTAGCCACGCACCCTGTTAATCCCCTTTTCAATGCATGCCAATATTCTGTTTGCTTTGTTAGCAACAACTTGGCATTGCTTACCTTACCTGAGAGATCTGTTCCACTACTCATCCAGAGCTATTGCATCTGGTGATGTCAAGCGCCAAGAATTTAAAGGCACCGTTGGGCAGATTTCAATCATCTACAATGGTAGCCAGAAGTGGAACACAGAGTAAACCATTTGGTGGATATACAGTAAATCCATTGCAAAGGAGAACTTAGTTCATTGTCCACGTGAAGTATCTGAAGCAGAACTTTACTCACTCAATTAACATTAACTATTTGTAATCCTAATGCTGCTAGCCTTAGTAAATAGATAGGAAGGTTTATTTGCTTATTTTAAAGATTTTTTTTTTACATTTCTTCATTTGCTTCCTGGTTTCTGGCCTAAGCCAAAATGATTCCCCTGAAATCTGTGGATTCCGGGAGTGAGACAGAAGCTTCTTGTCCCGCTGAACAGAACACAGCACTGTATACTGTATGTAGTTATGAGGCTACATACAGTTTATATGACACCCCCAGCCGCTTCAGCTGCTAGTGAGGTAGGGACATGCTGCTCTCTACTGTTAGCTGCTAATATCACAGTGTATGTATAATTATGTATTAGCACTTCCTGGCTCTGGGAGACTGGCTTTGAAACCCCAAAAGGAGGAAGTGGAGAGAGAGGAAGTCTGAGACTTGTCCAGTCCATGCTGCTAAATCCAGGCCAGAAGAGGCTATTATGCAAGTATTCCTATGTTCTAATAGTTTAACTGCAGCTGCCCATAGCTTCTTAAGTGTGTTTCTGAATCCTTGTGACTGACAGGGAATGTCTGTCCTATTGTTATTATCTCAAATGCACAGTGACAGATAGCTAGGTCTGTGCTACTGCATGTACATAGTGGTCACCTTCTAGTGTTGTTGTAGGTGAACATGTTGATTGCAACAGCGTTTATATACAGTCCATGCTTTTATAGTTAACCCTGTCTCTTCTGGTCTGGAATTCAATAGCTAATTTTAGTTTAGGGTTCGATAACCAGCATAGGGGAGAGTCAGGCTAACGTTGGTCATTAGAGGTCCAGTTGTATGTCATATTAGAAACTACCAGGGAATAAGACACAGAGTAGATAGGCTGACTCTGGGTTCCAGTGCCACACCATAGTTTCTGCTGGCAAAAAAACTGTGTTTCAGGCTAAATGGTAATGGCTGGGTTGTCTTCTAATCACCACAGATCTTGACTTCAGGTCTTCAACACCAAGATGAACACCTCAGCATGATCATCCTCAGGGGCCCTGCATCTGGTCTTTGCTGCAAACTTATCTGAAGGTATCTCTATTGGTAACTATACATACCTGGGTATATTTGCACAATTCACAATTCAAGGACTCTTGTTGTGCACTTTGCTGATAATAATACCTGTTTGTACATTTGATGTATGTACTATTATTATTCCTTTCTTATATGAAGTTTGTATTATTTCTATACTGGTGTGTACATATATACTTATGGTTAATGTTATATGCTGGTTGCAGTAATTCCTTTACTCCCAGTTATTCTGTTTAGATAACTGATTCATTTCTCAAGAAGAGAATCTCCTCTGTTCACAGAGGCCCTGTCCTGAGTGGAGGCGCTGCCAACTTTATTATCAAACCCACTCTTCCACTTAATGAAGGTTCTGGTTCTCTTGTTTACCTACAGGTTTAGCACAGCATCCTGTTTGGGCAGGGCCATTTCCTTCCCCCCAAAAGAGGGCTACAAACTATTTAAAAATAGATGAAACCTGGAGATCAGCTTTAGGTTTGCTTTAAAATGTGTGAACTACTATCATTAGTTTAATCTGCATATATTTTGTTTTTTTGGGGGGGGGCATCTGAGTGCTGTACATAACTTCCTGGAAAGATTACAGCACTCAGAACTCCTCTCACGAGCCCTCAACCCTGATGCAAGAAGTGGGCTGGCTCATAGAAGAAGTTATGCAAAGATCAGAATGCCATGATGGGCAGATGTCAGTCTGGAGGAGTAGGCATTCCTAGGCAGAATTTCATGCTGCATTTGTATGTAGACTGTTCTAGGTAACATCCACATGCAATGCTGAGCCTCCATGAGTTAAAGAACTGAAATCCAATGAGCAAAAGGAGCAGGTCAGAAACAGTATACCTGGGGAAGAAAAGGCCAGATGATGCTGATCATCCTCAAGCCAGTAAATAAGGTGTGCTCTGATTTGCTACAGCTTCTAATGCACAATGGGAGAAGCTTACAGTGTGCGGTGCAATCAGAGTAAGCATTACTACAGAGTAAGCAGCGAGGTTGAGTGAATCAGCTTAGGTTTGATTCACGGGCCATTCACCAAACTTAATAACAACTTCCTGTCCAGCCACTGTATTAAAACAGTTGGGAAGGTCAAATGTTAATGCGGGAGGGCCTATATATACAGCAGCTGTCCCTCAGACACTGCAGATCACAAAGCAGGATACAAGGCCAATTAAATTGGCTTTCTGCCATGTGATCGCTGTGACCAATCACAACAATCACACAGGTAAACAAAGGCTGCTTGCTTGCAGCCTTTGATCCATTCCTTCTCAAGGCGATTGGCTGTGAGAGGAAACTGAGTGCTTCCTACAGGGATCATAGCACACGGCTTTCTGAGGGGGCACTTGAAAGGAGAGGGAGAGGATAGCACCAGTGGGGGTCTGCCAAAGAGGAAGTAAGCGACCGTTCTGTGCAATATCATGTAGGTTTAAAAGCTTTTTTTTTTTAAATAGCATTTATTAGCACTTTAAATATCCCTAATTATAGGACCACCTAATGCTTCAGTTAAATTGGTGCAGTGATGGATTACTGAAGATTGTGAGATACACAGTTTGTAAGTGAAAAAAAACCATGTTGGACAATGGATAATATGCACTTTTCAAAACTATCATTGCATATATTGTACTAGCAGTACTGTATACATGTCATGTATTATAGCATTAATTTACATATTTCTTTAACATATATTGGATATTGCTGTCTTTTATACCTGAGTTTACGTATTTTTTTTCAATCCATGGTGACATTTTGCTGTTTTTTATATTCTACAACAGAATAAGCATTGATACCCAGCAAACCAGTGAAGAATAGGATAGCAAGTATTTCTGCAAACTGGAACAGATCTTTTACAGGAGAACATATGGAGTATTCTTATAACTAAAGCAACTAAAAATAATTAAACAAGGTATGCACTACCCAAACATATCTTAGGAAAGAAACATCCAAAAAGCTGCAACAACCAACTACAATGATTCAAAATATATGCAGAACGTTACTGATGCAAACAGCAATTTTTTATAACAATTAAAACAAAAAATATATATAATAATAAAAAGTACATATATATATATACAGTATGTCATAAAAAAAAACTGATCCCAACACACAAACACACACACACTTGAAAAGCATGATTAAATGCTCTTGAATGAATGCCATGGCTAATTAAATAGTGAATTGTAAGCAGCCAACACAGTAAGATATGTACAATCCCCTTGGTAGCCAAGATCCAGGTCATCCAAATAAAGCAATACACTGAAAACCATATAATAGAAAACTGCTAAATGAAATGCATTCAAATAAAAGTGCCATTTGTGCTTAATTTATTGGCCAAATACATACAGAATTCATGTGTTAATATATGAAGTCCCCACCTGCAGCCATTTTTCTATTCAATAGTAACAAGGACACACAACAATGTCTGCATTTGTGAACCCCTCTAGCCATTTTGTGATTGTCTACATCAAACCAGAAGGCAGCACTCTTATTGACAGGCTGTGGCAGGGACAATACTATCAGTTACATGCTGTGTCTGCAAACTTGTACATGTGGGTAGTTTTTTCATTCTTACTTTTTTCCAGTTTCTTTCCATTTTCAGCCATTTGTAAAAAGTGATTATATTAATTAAATGTATCTATAAAAATATACAAATTCTATATCATTGTTGCAGGCAGCGCTGTATGCACTTTATTCAAATGCACTTCAAATAGAATTCAGCCATTATATTGTACTCTAATGTACTGTATTTGTTGTTTAAAAGACCCTGGTCGTAGCTCTCATGAGGAATTTACATTCTTTTCTGAGGTGGCTGCCTCCACATTACTATTCAATTAATCACATCACTCACTGAGGATTATTTATTGATTTTAATGGCTTTTTAATCATGTTTTTGCAGCGGATTACTTTCATAGGAAATTGTTATTATAATTTGTTTTCTTTGTGTCAATAAAATGCTGAACAAGTTCTGAGTACTTTTATGATTGTTGTAGCTTTTTGGAATTGATTTTTTTTTCTGGGCTAATAGTGCATCTTTATTGCCTCAGTCAGTACACTATTTTAATTTGGGTAGTGTGTACCTCAATTTGTAGTCCATTGTTGCTGGGTTCGTGCTGTACAAGTGCCCTCAAGTTTTATCCAGCTCACAGTTCGAGCCTCACCATTTAGCTTAAATCAAAGGATTAAAGCAGAACTTCACCCAAAAAGGGAAGTTCCACTGGTTTGCATCATCCCCCACTCCACTGCCACATTGCCACATTGAGCACTTGGTTTTGACAGGTACCCTCTCCCACTTCCAGGTCAGATCACTGTGGTGATCTACAAGGATGTTCAGCCCTTCCTCCTCCCCGCAGCCTTCTGGGACACACACAGGTCCCAGAACACTGCAGGACCATTTACAAAGTGTGGCTCATGCATGAGCAATAGGAAACCAGCTGTGAAGCAGGAAGGCTTCACTGTTGATTTCCTTTACCTAAGATTGCCGGTGCCTGCACCCGAAGGCAATTGAAGAATTGGTTCAGGTGCGGACATCACTGGATTCCTGGACAGGTAAGTGTCCTTACGTTAAAAGACAGCATCTACAGTATTTGTTGGGAGGAAAGTGGAGCTCCTCTTTAAAGAGGCTGTACCCCTATGTACAGTGTACATTGAAGATCCAGTGACCCCTCTAAAACACAGAAATGGATCTGGGGCTTAAAGTATAATTCCAGACAGAGCTTTTTTTTCTAGTTTAAGATATAGTGGATCCTTAAGATAAAGTTAGATCCTTTTTTATGCTTTTACAAGGTTTATTCAACCCTATTGTGGAGATCTAAACTTCACTTTTTATCATTGTGACCCTGGTCATCAGGACAGAATAAAAGGGGATATCCAAAATTTTTAGGCAGTCACTCGAAGAGAAATAGATGGAATACCCCCCCACCCCCACCCCCAGTAGTGACAACTGTCAAAGGCAGGATTTCCCAAACTTTGGTGAGAATTCTATTCACATGGGCGGAGTGATACGCTGACGTCATCGCATGTTCCAGGCAGTGTGGAATGCTTCTGTGCTTTTAGCCAACCGGCTACTTTTAAAATTGTGAGTTATGTTCTTCTGATATGTAAGTACAACTCATTCATTTTTTATAATAAACAACCAGTACAGTTTTACACTATGTGGAGCTTCTTTCCTTATGTTGATTGTGGTCTCATTGGGGCACCATTGCGATAAAAAGTACAATCCATACCCTCAACCCTGAGTGGACCTGGTGGAAGAGTCCTGTGATCACCGTAGCCAGGGTGTTTAGCCATATGCTTATATGACCTCTCTTTAGTTAGAGGGTGCACTACTTTTGGTAAGCTTGCATCTATATTAAAATGGTGGTGTCACAGTTTGGAGACCTATTGGTGTTTGGATGCTCAAATACTCTCGTCTGAACACTCATGAAGAGGAGTTACTTAAACTTATATGAACTTTTATGAATTTTTGCATCTGAAAACTGTATCGTTATATCAGTGTATTGGTGTATCTGCTCTTGATCCTATGTCCTATAATTGATCATATAGCATGTTGGCACCACAGCATATTTTATAACAATTGTTTGATGCTGTTGATAAATGCAATTTTATTTTATAGTTCAATATTGTTTATAGCGCGGCTCTTTCTTTATTAATTCTATTCACATATCTGGGCCAGGGAGCCAAGTGAAATCGTCTTATAGGAGATATCCAAGAAAAAAAAGGGCAAGAAATTGTGGGTGTTCAAGGGTGACCTCTCAGTATACTGTATATCTTTAAGCAAAAAACATATACAATGTAAAATAATGTTCATATCTTTATTACAAAATATTAAAAATTGTACAATTAACAATCAACGCCAAACATAGGAAAGACTTTAATTTCTCTGATCATTGACTTAATGGTTTTATCTGTTGCTTGATAAGAATCTGTCCCTGTTGCTTGTACAATTTTTAATATTTTGTAATAAAGATTTTGTAATAAGATGTTTACATTATATACAGTATGTTATTTGTTTAAAGAGATATGCTGAGAGGTCATCTTTGAACGCCCACAGTTTCTTGCCCTTTTTTTCTTCGATATAATCTATTGTTGTATCAAGCCAAATTATCTAGTATTCTTTAGATGCAGTGTCCCTCCCACATATTATTTTTTTCTTTACACTTCTTATAGGAGATGCAGCATTACAAATCTGACAAAGGTTGTGTGGATAGAGTTCTAAAGAAACACCTTTATCTTTCCTTTAAAGGGCGAAATGACAATGTGTGTAAAGCCCCTCTCCCCTCAAAACCCCTATCACCAAAATATCCAATTCTTCTGTGGTTTACCAATGTTTCTTCCTTTGTTGCTGCCAGCATAAAATCTCTATTTCAAGGTATGGTAGAACATCCCCTCCCCCCATTGCTGCTCAGACCTAGAGGCCAAAAACATGAAAGATGGGGTGATGTCAACACTTCCTCTAGGCATCAACACCTTTTGACACTGACATATTTATAAAAAAAAAAAGTTATACTTGCAGAAGTGTGGTTGTACTTTAAACCAATACTGTTTAAACTGAATTAACTACTATAACCTGTATTTGCAAATATCAAAGGTGCTTGTACTTTGACAGTATAGTTGTTCATTAACATTGATCAAACCGACATGTTCACTTTAGGTCATTACCATTTCATCGTATTTCATTCACAGTTAAATGACTGTCAAGAAAGGTATCTTTATCCAGCAAAAAAAAAAAATAGAAATAATAATAATAATATTGGAAGAGAACCATACTGCTCTTAATTACATATACAATGGTGATAGAATGTACAAAGTTAAGCAGCTATTTAAAAGTGTCATCCAAGTGTATTTTTAAAACACATTGTGAAAAAGTGTTTTGCATCAGCATTTCCCCAGAATAGAAAGTTAGTGGAAGATTTCTCAACTCCTTCTGTGACCTAAATGGAAATAGGAATAATGATGCTGATACTGAAGGTACGTAGTGCGATATTCAACACAGTGAAGGAAATGGTTTTATAAACAACAGCTAGCCATTAATTTCCTTCCTAGGGTGTAAGACATGAGCCAGAACAGCCCTAATAAACTTTCAGCAATAAGCCAAAATAGTCATTTGCTGTGTTTTTGCTTTTGCTTTGTTGTGGAATACATCATTTAACCTAAAGTCAGTTTTGTTTAGAGAGGGGCTTTAGCTCATTATTTCGTATATGTATCTACTTTAAAGCAAGACAATACTTGCATTAAGAAGTGCTGCAGTAAGGCAGCCTATTCATTTTTAATAGGCTGGCAGCACACCTTAGGGCATGAAAAATCAGACGCCTCATTTTTTTTAAACAACACACTGCAACCATGTGTCTTGGGGTGCACTGTACATTGGCTGCTACTGCACACAACAAATGACACTGTAATGCACATGCAATTTTACCATGTACTACCATAACGCACCACTCAGAATGATCAAAATATTATTAAGACCCATACCATGCTCTGTTCTGAAAATAAAACTGTTGCTTGTTTTACCATGTCCTTTCTGATACTGATCTCTAAATCGTAGGGCCTACCTTCATTCATCTTAGCGAGTTAGTGTTGCACTGTGAAAAGCTACATCCCATTCAAAGAGAATATACCTTAGAACAGGGGTCGGCAACGTGTAGCATGTGTGCCAAAGCTGGCATGTATACTGCTGCCAGATGGCACAAAAAACAGGATCCTGCAGTTTTAACTTGATGGCAGCAAGAATGTCAGGATTCTGCCAGCAGCAGGACCTGGGGCATAGATAGGGGGGGGGGGGTATTGATTTCTAACCCCTCCAAGCACCTGTGGTGGCACTGCTCTGCATACTCGCTTTTCCCGTCAGGCACAGTGATTCTCCCCCAGCACATAAAATAAAATCCCAATGCAGTGGCTTAAGCAGCAGTGTGGGAGAGAGGGGGCATTGTGGGAGTGAGTACTGAAGTGAGTAAAACCACTGCACTAAAGACCAATTCTTGAGTGGTAGACATTGGATTTCTAAGGGTACTCTGTACAAAGACAATTATGTAGTGAAGTTGTCATACTGTAAGAAAGCAATATATACATTTTTTGACATTTTTAGAAAACTACCGAAGCAACTGACTGAAATCAAGAGGTAATTTTTGATAACATTATAACCTGTAAAAAGACTCTCTGTTTTAAGCAAAGAAGTTTACCCAAGCAGGGATTTCATCCAGGTTGGACCAGTCCATGTCAAAATACATTCATACCATTGTGGCATCTATACAGGATTGGGTTTTTTGGCTAGCATCCTGGCATCTTTTCTCCCTCCCACGTTGTACAGGAGCCAATAAGTTAGGGTTGTCTCTTTTGGCAGCACACTCTATATAAACACATAGTAAAGCATCGCTGATACCAATATTGTATGCTTTGCGCTTAACATGTGTTATAGTTCTGCGCCTACACATTGCTCTACCACAACACTGCCAAGAGAGAATCTGCTTGTCAGTCATAATCATCATCTGTAACATAGCATTAGGAGGAGATGGGCACGATTACACTTTGACAGGCAAAGATTGGTTTCTTTTTATGATGAGTGTACTTCCTTCTTCAGGGGTTCAGGTAGAACATGTTTGTTGCATTTCTATCAAAAAAGATATATAGATATATATAGATATATATCTATATATATAGATATATAGATATATATCTATATATATAGATATATATCTATATATCTATATATCTATATATATATATATATGTAAGTAGCCAAACACTACAAAATACAATAAGTTTACATATTTGGGTTTATTTTTAGAGAGGCGGACATACAGACAAAATGTACAAGTAAGTACTTACAAATCAAAGATGTTCCTTTATAAGAGGATATTGCATAGCACATATACGGGCAGATGGGCTCCCACATCCAGGAATCCCCTTACAGGGGAAGTCCCATCACCTCGTTCAATGAGTGGACAGAGTACAGGGCATATAGCAGTTTGGTCAAAGGTCTGGGATGGGATCAAACCCCACAAGGAGACGGATGCAGCAGGTCAGCCCCTCCCCTTTCCTTATGTTGACATTTGATATTACCGATTTACCATTATGGATCTATTACTCTGTTCTTTGAAAAACTCATTAATTTATGAAATTTTATGAAATTTCTAATGTACAAGAGTTTGTTGATTATAACTGTATTTATGATTTCTGTTTTCTGCAGGCTCATTGTTATATTTTTTTTTTTTTGTGGCACCAATGCGCGCAGATGAGGATCCCACATCAACTTCAGCTCTAACTTCTAAAATCTAAAATGTATTTATATCACCCATGTTCCTTTTTGGTTTATAGCAACATTGCTTCATTCACATCAATACATTTGACCATCACTGTTTACTAGCTACAGGATGTTCTTTGTCCTCTGTGGTCTGGGTGTAGCTCTCTCCCCCCTTTCTGGTGGCTGTGGCTCATCGGCGCTCCCTGCCACGGGGGGCCTCCAGTCCTTCTCTCCCCTAGGACTGGAGGCATTATTTGTGGTGATGACCATGCGCACGCGCTGTGGCCCCTTTTTTGCCCTCACGCCTGCGCACTGGCCTTCTTTCCATCTTCGCCTATAGCCGCCGCCCACCTTCGGTGTCAGCGGCGTGTGTCGGCATCTGACGTCATCGCGTCTTTTGACGGGGCGACGCCGGACGTCGCATTAGCCGAAGAACCTCTATTGGAGGGTTCTCACACACAGCTGTGTTTGCTTACACAGCTGTGTGATTAGGTCTTGTATAGGCCTTACTCGGTCTCTCAGGCCACACTCCCCTATCTAAAACCGCTGTGATTGGCTGTGTGTTATACACCACTCCCGCCATGGGGCTAGTTAAACACTGGCTTGTGCAGCATTTTATTGCTGCACAGCTAAGATGATCTGACATGGATGAGCTGAGAGTCTTCTGAAGAAAGGTTAGAAACAACACTATTTTTGTTCCCCTTTTTTTTCCCCTTACACAGTATAGTCTCCTCCATGCCAATCACCTTTCAATCTCCACCCTTTGGCCCATATATTTATCTGCACTTTCACAGCTTTTGACTCTCCTCCCCCCCGGCAAGATGCCTTTGCTTGTTTTGCTCAATGGGATTTCGCCAATGGTTTTGTGTTATATAGATGGATTTATAGTACACACACATACACTTTTTTTCCCCCTTTTTTGTCCTGACAGATTTGCACCCTCTGTACCCATGTCGGGTGGTTCCTGCGAGCTCTGACCTGCCGCATCCGCCCCCTTGTGGGGTTTGATCCCATCCCAGACCTTTGACCAAACTGCTATACGCCCAGTACTCTGTCCACTCATTGAACGAGGTGATGGGACTTCCCCTGTAAGGGGATTCCTGGATGTGGGAGCCCATCTGCCCGTATATGTGCTATGCAATATCCTCTTATAAAGGAACATCTTTGATTTGTAAGTACTTACTTGTACATTTTGTCTGTATGTCCACCTCTCTAAAAATCAACCCAAATATGTAAACTTATTTTATTTTGTAGTGTTTGGCTACTTACATATATATATATATATATAGCTATATATCTTTTTTGATAGAAATGCAACAAACATGTTCTACCTGACCCCCTGAAGAAGGAAGTACACTCATCATAAAAAGAAACCAATCTTTTTGTGGTTTTCCGAAACATGTAGGGTGGTCTTGCAGCAGCTGCGTTTTCTTAGCGTTTGATGCAGCATCTAGTAGCTGTATGTTTGCATCTGTTACCATGTTCATCTTTACTGTTTTTAGATATTTATAATTCTTTGTCTTTTTTTGTATTTTGAATAAAATGTATCAATTTTTTATATATACTTTGCATTTTCTCCTTACTATCCTATGCTGGTTCCCTGCCCATACTATCCCTGGGGGCACCCCTCTTTTGTACAAGCTTTATAGATATGAGATCTTTGTTATTTCAGACAAACAAAGGTCATATGGCTACATCAGGCACCCCTCCTATAACAAATGTTAGGCAGGCCATAGACGGTGCGAATTTCTTTCCTCCAACATTGTATTCTCCAGATGGGGGTGGGGGGGTGCCATCCCCGCTGGGAAAAGACAGTGATTATTGCTAGTGGCTATAGCAGCTGTTAGCGATAATCGCAAGTAAGATCCGGCAGGTTGGTTCTACCCAAGTTGATCGATCAATCAACTTGGTACATTCAGCTTGGTCATGTACGATTCAAAACATCTATGGCCGGCCTTAGATCTATATATGTCTGTAATTGCTGATCATACAGCTATGATCAAGTATTTGGGTCCAGTTCTGTATACATTGTTTTTTTTTACTTTGGGTAGCCTGCTTCATATCACACCACATCATTTAAATGGATTTACATGGACTAATGCAGGGTCAGGGATTTAACTGTCCCTTATAAAAGTGGAAATTCTGGAATTTCTTTGGTTTTGACAAGTCTGTTGACAAACAAACAATAGGATTATGATGTCCCAACATTTTGACACAATTTGGCAAATTAAACCCACACTCACACCATTTTTTTCTCTTTGCTCAGATTTTGATTACCTGAATTAAATTAAACAATTTTCAATGTGTCATTATCCAAGAGTTCACATAATGTCCCACAAAGATATCGCAATTTAAAGGTTATGCATATTGCTTGCTGTAGTGCATAACACATACTGTATTACTAAGTCATAAATATCAGATCATTTGCTTTATTCTCCAGCCAGGCAAGACGCTTACCACACTTTGCACAAGATGGGATGTGTCATGCAAGGGTAACAATTTTCGCTGCTTACAGCTTAACCAAGAAATACTGAACTTGTTAAACAAGGCTGTCTTTATTATTATGACATTTTTATGATAGATACCATTTTACAGGGCAGCCAGTTATACAGAAAATTTGTAAGGGTTCACTAATAATTTCTCACAAATGTATATCACAGAATGATTGCATTTCTAAAAACAGGATAGCATTAAATAGTACATATTTACATGGGGAAAAGAGTTGACCACTGATGCAAAGTTTAAAGCAAGGCACACTCATTGACATCTTCTTCTTCTAACCATGGCACTATATTTACTTGACCAGCTGTAAAAAAAAGAAAAATCCTACCTCTTTACAAAGAGGATGAGATTCTGGATCCATGCCAAATATTTCCCTTATAGATCTAATTGTAAGATTGTAAGGATCCTATAAGAATATATATATATATATATATATATATATATATATATATATATATATATACACACACACTATGCATTCAGTGTAGCCTATATCTACAGTGCATTCTGTGGTGTACTGTTTCTAATACACTTCAGGCGGTGTACACAGTATCTAATACAGTGTGTACAGTTTCTACTACACTTCTGGTGGTGTACACAGTACACAATACAGTGCAGCCGTAGTACAGTTGCTAATACAGTGCAGTCGGTGTACACAGTATCTAATACAGTGTGTACAGTGTCTACTACACTTCTGGTGGTGTACACAGTATAAAATACAGTGCAAAGCCGTCCTCATCCTCCTCATCCTCTGTCACCCAGGCTCAGAGTATTTTGCCTTCCAACGCAGCTGCCAAAGTGGCCTATTCCAATGGCTCCCTGTCCACAGTCACTCCTTCCATAGATCCACCATCATGCACGGAGGAGCCCCCAGAATTATTCGACCACAGTGTCGGGTACATGCTGCTGGAGGATGTGCAGCGATTTAAAGGCTCCAATGTTGGTTCCCAACTTGAGGAAGGGAGTAACATGAGCCTAGAGAGAGGGGGTGCCCAAGAAGGACAAGAAACTGGCAGTCATGTTCCCCCAGCTGCAGCATACTGCCAAGTTCGCTCCAGTGACGAGGAGGGAGGGGATGATGAGGTCACTAACTGTACTTGGGTGCCTATGAGAAGAGAGGAGGAGGCAGGATGTCCTCTAGGGGGCAGTTTAAGGGCAGCCACCCTATTGCATCACACCGCAGAGCTCCGCAGGTGCAGGGCACTGCTGACTTTTAAAAGTTCCTTGGTGTGGGACACATGTGCAGCAGATCGCACCATTGCTGTTTGCAACCTATGTCTGAAGCGGATTAAGCATGGCCAGAACAGAAGCCGCTTGGGCACCACATGCTTGACCAGACATATGATGACCTGCCATGCAGTCCGTTGGCAACAGCACTTGAAAGACCCACACCAAAGAAAAAGGCGGACTTCTTCTTGCTCCTCATCTGGGATCTCCAATCCCACTATACTTCCAGTCCTCTCCAAAACCTGTACTGAGAGGAATGAAGGTATAGCAATAGGTGTCCCAAGTACTTGCAGCCAATCTGCTAGCAATACACCACCATCTGATTTTAGCTGGCAAATTTCCCTACCCCAGTTGCTGAACCTTAAAAAGAAATTTGGTTCAAGCCATCCACATGCTCAGCTTCTAAATGCTAGCTTGGCGAAATTGTTAGCACTGCAACTGCTGACTTTTCAGCTGGTAGACTCTGCCCCCTTTCGTGAATTTGTGGAATGTGCTGTACCTCAGTGGCAAGTTCCAAAATGCCATTTCTTTTCACGGAAGGCCATTCCGGCTCTCTACTGGCATGTAGAAAGGCAATGTTATGGCCTCGTTGGACAGGGCGGTCAGCAGTAAGGTGTATATTACCGCTGACTCATGGGCCAGCAGGCATGGGCAGGGACGTTACCTTTCCGGCGCACTGGGTAACTCTGCTGGCAGCTGGGAAGGATGCAGAACAGGGTTCAGTATTGTTGGAGCTTGTTCCGCCACCATGCCTCCAAAATGCTAGTGATGATTCTGCCACAGCTCTCTCCTCCACCCCTTCTTCTTCCTCTATGGCCTCTTCTGCAGATTTGTCCTCTAAACCAGCGGTGCTCCATAAGCGTTCAAGGGGGTACGCAAGCAGTCAGGCAAAAAGATGCCATGCGGTGCTTGAGTTGATCTGCTTAGGAGACAGGAGCCACACTGGGGCCGAGATTCTGTCAGCTCTGCAGGGGCAGGCTCAGAGGTGGTTGATGCCACGCCAGCTTCAGCAAGGAATGGTTGTATGCGGCAATGGCACCAACCTTCTCTCCGCCTTACGATAGGGACACTTGATCCATGTTCCATGTTTGGCACACATCCTGAATTTTGTGCTGCAGCGGTTCTTGAGCAGGTACCCAGGCTTACAGGATCTCCTTAGGCAGGCCAGAAAAGTCTGTGGTCATTTCCACTGGTCATACAATGCCAGTGCTCGGCTGGCTGACATTCAAAGGGAATGCAACCTACCCACCAACCGCCTCATTTGTGACATGCCCACCAGGTGGAACTCAACGTTGGTAATGCTGCAGCGGCTGCACATTCAGCAGAGGGCCATCAATGAGTACCTGTGCGAGTATGGCACCAGGACAGGGTCAGGGGAGCTTGGCTTCTTTTCACCACGCCAGTGGCTACTGATCAAGGATGCATGCACTGTCCTGTCACCATTTGAGGAGGCCACAAGGATAGTGAGCAGCGACAATGCATGCATCAGTGACACTGTCCCTCTAGTCTTCCTGTTGGAGCACACGCTTCGTGGAATCATGGACAGGGCACTTGAGGCAGAACAGCGGAAGGAAGAGGAGGACTTCCTTACCACTCAAGTCCCCCCTTTATCCAGGTGGCACACCTGCTGGCCTGCCAAACACACAGGAAGAAGAGGAGGAGGATTGTGTTAGCATGGATGTAGAGGATAACACTCAACAGCAGTCTTCAAGGGATGGTTTTTAGTCCCCAGAAACCCAAGGAGTTGTACATGGCTGGGAGGAGGTAGTTACGGATAATGTGATCCTTAGTGACCCAGAGGATTCAGAATTGAATGCCTCTGCAAACGTACGCTGCATTGCCTCCCTGATTCTGCAAAGCCTGCAAAAGGACCCTCGGATTCGTGGTATCAAGGAGATGGATCATTACTGGCAGGCCGTATAATATATATTGCTGGTCAGAGTATATAGTGCCTGGGGGACCCCCATGCCATTTCTTTTTTAAATTTGGGTGTGGGGTTCCCCTTAATATCCATACCAGACCCAAAGGGCCTGGTAATGGACTGGGGGGGTACCCATGCCGTTTGTTTCAATGATTTTCACCTATATTGCCGGGACCCGACAATACATTACAGCCGCTAGTTTTAAATGACATTTTTTCCTTTAAAAATGTCACTTTGCTGTGGTGTTGTTCTAAACACGGGAAAAATGTGCTACTTTACAGGCATACTAAGGACACCCCCCAGGCACAATATTTAAAGGAATATTTCATTTTTTTTGTTTCACTTGAAGCATTATTAAAATCACTGCTCCCGAAAAAACAGCAGTTTTTAAAACTTTTTTTGCATTGATACATGTCCCCTGGGGCAGGACCTGGGTCCCCAAACACTTTTTATGACAATAACTTCAATATAAGCCTTTAAAAATGATCATTTTTGATTTTTGACGTTTGTGTCCCATAGACTTTAACGGTGTTCACGTGTTCGAACAAATTTTTTTGCCGGTTCACATGTTCTGCTGCGAACCGAACCGGGGGGTCTTCGGCTCATCCCTACTGGCAGCCATTAAGTTACTGTATATCAATGAGCAGGCCAATGAATAGGCAGGCAGTAAAGGATTACAGATCACAATATACACATGGTAGTACAGTGGAACCTTGGATTACGAGCATAATCCTTTCCAGGAGAATGCTTGTAATCCAAAGCACTCGCATATCAAAGCGAGTTTCCCCACAGAAGTCAATGGAAACAAAGATAATTTGTTCCACATTGACTTCTATTGCATGCAATACCACATGTGGCCAGAGGTGGGGGGCGCCGGAGAGCCTCAGAAATACTTGGGGACAGCTCGGCTGAACTCGGAAACCCTAGGAAAGGCTTGGAAACACTCGGGATCGGAGTATTTCCGAGTGTTTCCGAGTATTTCCGAGTGATTACGAGTATTTCCAAACGGCTCCAAACTGCTCCGAGTGTCACCGGCACCCCCGCACCTCTGACAAATGGGGTACTGCATTAGCTTGAATTCTGCTTGTTTTGTAAGACAACACTCGCAAACCGAGTCAGGATTTTTAAAAAAAAGTTGCTCGTCTTCTCAAAACGCTCGTTAACCGCATTACTCGTTGACCAAGGTTCCACTGTATTTATTAAAGCAGAACTACATTGTATTTGTACACCAAAAACCAAAAGCGCTATTTAATTCATTTTTAATATTCAAAGCAAACTCCCCCATCCACCCATGTCTCCACGCTTTATTTTGCTGAGAAATCACTTACAAAAACACAACCTAGCATTTCTGGGCATAGCCACCTTGAGTTAGGGCAGATGATTCATGTTGCATTTACTTCCTGGAATCCATCTGCCCTTAGCACAGACGTGCAGGCAGGAGGGTGTGGTTAGCTGAGAAAGCCACTCCTCCCCTCTTGAAGACTGCTGGGATGTATGACATTATTTGCCTAGGCATGGAAACCAGGAAGTACCTAAAGAAACATAACAAACAGTTTAAAACAGGTAAAAAGATACTTTCCTATCTATTTACTAGTGCTAGCAGTATAAGGATTCAAAATAGTCAATGTTGATTGAGAGAGTGAAGTTCCATGTTAAGGAGGATCTGTCAGCAATATATTGATCAAGACCCTGGGAAAGAAACCTTTACATAAGGTAGACAATGCCCTCTCTATATTGATTGAATCAGGTTTTGTTTTAATGGACCATTTGTTAACAATAAAATAATAAATTCAGTGTAAAAGTGGATTGTTTGAGGATTTGCATCATTTAATTCACAGAACATGCCCACAACTTTGAAGATGTTTTTTTTTTTTTTTTTTTTATTTTGAAGCAAGCAACAAATAGGACAAAATAACAGAAAAAGTCAATGTGCATAACTATTCACCCCCCTAAAGTCAATACTTTGTAGAGCCACCTTTTGTTGCTATCACAGTTTGTGCTTGTGAACAGCAATCTTTAAGTCTGACCACAGATTTACTATTGGATTGAGGTCTGGGCTTTGACTAGGCCATTCCAAAACATTTACATGTTTCCCCTTAAACCACTCAAGTGTTGCTTTAGCCGTGTGTTTGGGGTCATTGTCCTGATGGAAGGTGAACCTCTACCCTAGCCTCAAATCACACACAGAGTGGTACAGGTTTTGTTTGCTGAAGAATATCCCTGTATTTAGCACCATCCATCTTTCCCTCAACTCTGACCAGTTTGGCTGCCACCACTATGTTTCAATGTGGGTATGGTGTTCTTTGGGTGATGTGATGGGTTTGCGCCAGACATAGCGTTTTCTTTGATGGCCAAAAAGTTCAGTTTTAGTCTCATCAGACCAGAGGACCTTCCTCCATACATTTTGGGAGTCTACCACATGCCTTTTCGCAAACTCAAAACGTGCCATTTTGTTTTTTGCTGAAAGTAATGGCTTTCTTCTGGCCACGCTGCCATACAGCCCAACTCTGTGGAGCGTGCTTATTGTCGTCCTATGTAGAGATACTCCCATCTCTGCTGTGGAACTCTGCAGCTCCTCCAGGGTTACCTTAGGTCTCTGTGCTGTCTCTCTGATTAATGCCCTCCTTGACCGTTCCGTGAGTTTTGGTGTGCAGCTGTCTCTTGGCAGGTTTGCTGTTGTGCCATGTTCTTTCACATTTGGTTATGATAGATTTGATGGTTCTCCTAGGGATCATCAAAGATTTGGATATTTTTTATAACCTAATCCTGACTTGTACTTCTCAACAACATTGTCCCTTACTTGTTTGGAGAGTTCCTTGGTCTTCATGGCAGTGTTTGGTTAGTGGTGCCTCTTGCTTAGGTGTTGCAGCCTCTGGGCCTTTCAAAAAGGTGTGTATATGTAATGACAGATCATGTGACACTTAGATTGCACACAGGTGGACATCATTTCACTAATTATGACTTCTGAAGGTAATTGGTTGCACCAGAGCCTGTTATGGGCTTTCTAACAAACGGGGTGAATACACACGCACATGCAAATTATCTTTTTTTTTTCTGAAAAATAGTTTTATGTAAATATTTTTCTAACTTTACTTCACCAACTTAGACTATTGTGTTCTGATCCATCACATATAATTCAGATTAAAAAAACATTGAACTAAAGGCTGTAATGTAACAAAATAGGTAAAAAGCCAAGGGGGTGAATACTTTTGCAAGCCCACACAAGTATACATAATTTTCTTGTCTCCAGGACATGTTGTACCTTCATTAAATGTAATATATTGCTATACGTAGAGGCACCTCTCTTCTCTACTCTGTAGATCCTGCTGGATTTTGCTTCTAATCCCCCTGTGGAGGCTGCCATTTGTGGATGGACATTTTATGCTTACACAACCTATCACATTGCTATAATCTTTTTATATGGACTATAAACAGAAGGACTTATGAATAAATGGTTGTGGAACAAATCATCTGAGCTTCCATTATTTCTTATTGGGGAATTTGCTTTGATATGCGAGTGCTTTGGATTACGAGCATGTTTCCAGAACTAATTTTGCTCGCAATCCAAGGTTTTACTGTATATCAATTCATTATGGAATTTGGGCCTAAACCAAAACATTTCAGGTAGGCATGTAGAAAGTGCCATAGAAACAAAGGCCTTAGCTTTATCTAAGGCAGTAAGGACACATGTCTCTGGAATACAGCCCGATAGTTGAGCCACAATTTGGGTCCTATGTACAATAATCAAGTTGACTTTTCAGGCATAGAGTTCTTTAATCATTAAAGATATTAGAAAGTTTACCGGAATTCAATCTAGTGGCCCAAATTTTTGTTAATATTTTTAAAGTCAAGATTTAATAAGGAGATAGGTCTGTAGGAAGCACAGTCTACAGAGTCTTTATCAGGTTTTAACAGCAGTGCAATAACAGCAGCATGCATATTACATACATAAATGTATACATTATTAATCTCTTAGTGACTGAGGGTAAAACAAATGTTAACGCCTGAACACAATTTTGCAACTTTGACATATATTACTAAAACTGTACATACTATTACAACTACTTCATGTATCTAGGTGGATTATACCTTGTTTTTTTCAGGACAAAATGGGCTTTCATTTTGTGATAAATGGTAATAAATATCTCCTGAATTTTATTTTTTTATATTTAAAGGAAAACTGGCCCTTAATAGTAAAAAAATATATAATTTACAATTTAGCTGTATATTTATTTATTACCATAATTTACCACCAAAGAACAACCCAAAATAAATTTGTTGTTTGTACCCATAGTACCGCCCAGAGACAATAGTGCGCATCCTGATTTTTTTATCTTACCGAAAACACACTGACACTAATTTAAAAAAATGCTTTTTCTAAAGAAAATCCTACCCAAAATAAACCTACCCTGACCTTTACCTTTGATTCCTACACTAACCCCGGCACTGACCTAGCTCAAACCTTGATCTAGCAATTGTTTTTTCTTTATTTTTTAGTTCCTTTAATTTATTTATTTTTACACGTTTTTGTTTATTTACATCCTAATCTCCTGCAAGGAGAGGAAGATACTACATATCTTTCTCTCCATTCAGAAGAAAAAGTAAACACATGGGGGGGGGGGGGGGTGACTGGTCACAGTGATAGCCAATCAGATGCTATTACAAGGATCAGGTGACCTGACACTGGGAATCCCAGGTCCCGTTTATTAGCATGAGACACGGGGCTCTTAGTGAGAGACTGATCTCTGTGCTGGCAGTGAGCTGTGCAGCATGCTCCCAGCTCAAAGACGTGAATGCAGATATGCGGCCACACGAATAAGGGCCCACTTCAGTGAGGTTGCATATCTCCATACTGTCGGCAGGATGTTGGTAAAGGCCAATTTTCAAAAGCTTTCCTAGACCCATTTTTGTGCTGCCGGGTTTTATTACACTGCAGAGCATTAGGTAAAGCCACAGTTCTAGTAACTCCTTTACCAAAAAAATTTGAGGACAGCAAACATGGCCCCTCCCACCAGTCAGGAAACAACTCCCAGAACACTTTAAAAAGGAAACCTCATCATAATTGCTTCAGTCTGTAAAAAAGAAACCAGAAAACAGGCAAAAAATATATACCCCCATCGTATTAACGCAAATTTACATAAGGTGGGAAATGAGTACCATCTTGTACGATTTTTCAAAAATCAGGTAAATGGTCACTAACTGAAGTCATCTTTCAGGACAACATACATGGAAGCATAAGCAAGATATTTTAGAAGGGTGCAAAAACCACACCAAAACTAGAAAGCAAAGCCTAGGAGATGCAAAGGCAATAGGCCAGGCAGCATACTCCTGTAACAGGCATATTATATAAGTGTGTATATAACAAGATGCTCTAAATGTAAACTTAAAATAATCTCATATTTGAAAGTATATTGGTATAGTTCATGTCTGAAAAAGAGAAAAGGAAGAGTTAGGCAATATATTTACACTGTAAACAGGGATAAGTGACTGCTGATGTGCAGGAACCAGCTAAGAGACGGTCTCTTTTTTATTTTATTTATTTAAGGTACTTATATAGCGCCGTCAATTTACGCAGCGCTTTACATATACATTGTACATTCACATCGGTCCCTACCCTCAAGGAGCTTACAATCTAAGGTCCCCAACTCACATTTAGGGATGAGCTTCGCGTTCGAGTCGAACCCATGTTCGACTCGAACATCGGCTGTTCGATCATTCGCCAAATTACGAACGATATGGGCCGTTCGCACCAAATTCGTGTGGCACGTCACGGCCCATAATTCATTGCGGCATCGCAGTGCATTGCTGGTTGATGATTGGCCAAGCATGCACTATGACCCGCATGCTTGGCCAATCACAGCGCCGTCAGTAGAGAGAGCTGTAATTGGCCAAAGCCATGGTGGCTTTGGCCAATTATGGCTCAGGGGGTTTAGAACACGCCCCACACTATATAAGGCCGCCTGCACGGCGGCCCTGTGTAGTGTATTCCAGCGTGCTTAGAGAGAGAGAGAGACAGTGTCATTTCATTTGAGTTAGCTAGATTAGGCAGGACAGTCAGTGAGTTAGCTGCACTTACAGTGTATTGTGTATATGTATATGCATCCCAGGTGTTATATATATATATATATATTTATATATATATATATATATATATATATATATATATATATATATATATACACTGTATTCAGTTTAGCTAGATCCGTTCCTGTTATCTTCCTACTGACAGGCAGGCTTGTCTTGTTACAGTATTTACAGCTACCTGAAGAAAATTGCTGGTGTTCTTTTGATCCTATTAGTACCACAGTCAGGTAGCTAGACTATTTAGAGTTAGTGTAGTGCGTCCTCCTCACAGTGTTCAGTTAAAGCTACAAGTTAGTTTAGTGTGACCTCTGCACAGTGTTCAGCTAAAGCTACAAGTTAGGGTAGTGCGTCCTCCTCACAGTGTTCAGCTAAAGCTACAAGTTGGTGTAGTGCGTCCTCCTCACAGTGTTCAGCTAAAATAACAAGTTAGTGTAGTGCAACCTCTGCACAGTGTTCAGCTAAAGCTACAAGTTAGTGTAGTGCGTCCTCCTCACAGTGTTCAGCTAAAACTATAAGTTAGTGTAGTGCAACCTCTGTAGAGCTTGCACAGTATGCAATTGAGCTACTTGCCTGTCCTGCATCCAGCGTTCTTTCGGAACGCACATTCAGTGCTGCTGGAGGCTTTGTAACCGATGCATCAGTGACACTGTCCCCCTTGTCCACCTGTTGGAGCACATGCTGCTGGCAACCCTCCTTGATCCACGTTACAAGGGTAAGGTTGCGGACCTTATCTTGCCATCGCAGAGGGAGCAGAGGATGAAACATCTTCGGGAGGCCTTGCAGAAAGGTCTGTGCAATGCGTTCCCAGAGACTGGGAGGTTACAAACTCCTGTTTCTGGACAACGTGTTGCTGAGGCTTCGGTCAGTGAAAGAAGGAGCGGTGGAGAAGGTGGCCGTCTGACCGATGCGTTCAGACAATTTTTTGGTCCGCAGCCCCAAGGTATGATCGGTTCCAGCAACCATCGCCAGTGTCTGTTTTACATGGTGCAGGAATACCTAGGGGCAAGATCTCACTTGGATACCTTTCCCACCGAAAATCCTCTGGGTTACTGGGTCTTGAGGATGGATCACTGGCCAGAGCTTGCACAGTATGCAATTGAGCTACTTGCCTGTCCTGCATCCAGCGTTCTTTCGGAACGCACATTCAGTGCTGCTGGAGGCTTTGTAACCGATGCATCAGTGACACTGTCCCCCTTGTCCACCTGTTGGAGCACATGCTGCGTGGAATAATGGACAGGGCACTTCAGGCAGAACAGAGGCAGGAAGAGGAGGACTTCCTTAGCTCTCAAGGCCCCCTTTATCCAGACAGTGTTCCTGCGTGCCCACCGATCACACAGGAAGAGGACAAGGAGGAGGAGGATTGTGTCAGTATGGAGGTGGAGCATGACACTCAGCATCAGCAGCAGTCTTTAAGGGATCAGTCCCAAGAAACACATGGACTTGTACATGGCTGGGAGAAGGTACTGCGGACCATGTCGTTCTTAGTGACCCAGAGGACTCAGCAAACCTACGCTGCATGGCCTCCCTGATCCTGCAAAGCCTGCGTAAGGATCCTCGTATTCGTGGTATCAAGGAGAAGGAACAATACTGGCTGGCAACCCTCCTTGATCCACGTTACAAGGGTAAGGTTGCGGACCTTATCTTGCCATCGCAGAGGGAGCAGAGGATGAAACATCTTCGGGAGGCCTTGCAGAAAGGTCTGTGCAACGCGTTCCCAGAGACTGGGAGGTTACAAACTCCTGTTTCTGGACAACGTGTTGCTGAGGCTTCGGTCAGTCCAAGAAGTAGCGGTGGAGAAGGTGGCCGTCTGACCGATGCGTTCAGACAATTTTTTGGTCCGCAGCCCCAAGGTATGATCGGTTCCAGCAACCATCGCCAGTGTCTGTTTTACATGGTGCAGGAATACCTAGGGGCAAGATCTCACTTGGACACCTTTCCCGCCGAAAATCCTATGGGTTACTGAGTCTTGAGGATGGATCACTGGCCAGAGCTTGCACAGTATGCAATTGAGCTACTTGCCTGTCCTGCATCCAGCGTTCTTTCGGAACGCACATTCAGTGCTGCTGGAGGCTTTGTAACCGATCACAGGGTGCGTCTGTCCACCGACTCGGTCGATCGACTGACCTTCATAAAAATGAATCAGTCTTGGATCACCACCAGCTACCAAGCACCTGATGCTGAGGTAACTGAATAATTTTTTTTGAAATCTCAGATCCCTTCAAAGACTGCCTATGCTGATCCTGAGTGACTATCCTGAGTAATTATCCTCTTCCTCCTCAATGATCACGCTGATAGCTTGTAAGAACATTTTTGGTTCTGGGTGCCACCACCAGTGCCTAAGGCCCAATTTTTCAGCCCCTGTTTAACAGGGGCGTGTAATTACAAGTTTTGATGCAATACTTTGCAGCAGGGCTCGTTTCTGCGTTCCAACTAGAGTATCTGTGAGGGGTTGCAGTGTTGTGGCACCAGCACCAGTGCCTAAGGCCCAATTTTTCACCCGCATGTAATTACAATTCTTGATCTAATATTTCACAGCAGGGTCCGTTTCTGCGCCCACCAAGAGCGAGTGAGGACTTACAGTGTTGTGGCACTAGCACCACCACCACCAAAGGCCCAATTTTTCTGCCCCTGTTCAACAGGGGCATGTAATTACAATTCTTGATCTAATATTTCACAGCAGGGCCCTTTGAGGGCTTACAGTGTTGTGGCAACAACAACACCTAAGGCCCAAATTTCTGCTGAGTATATAGGGCAGGCCCCTACTTTCGAACATCCAACTTACAAACGACTCCTACTTGCAAATGGAAGGAGACAACAGGAAGTGAGATGAAATCTACCCCTAGGAAGGGAAATTCTCTCCTGTAAGAGTTAATATGGGAAAAACATTTCTCCTTTCCACTGATGCTTTATCACCAATCCTTGTTTTACAAAAAAACCCAAATTTTCAAAAAACATTTGTCATTGGGACAAAAAGTGAGGTGAAATCTTCTGAAGAGGAGCACAGACAGCAAAACAAATGTCACAGGGGTAATAACCCTTCCCTATGTTTTCCAAAAAGCTTAAAATAGATTTTTTGGCTGGAGTTAAACACGTTAAAAATGTACCAGTTCAAAATTACAAACAGATTCTACTTAACAACAAACCTACAGTCCCTGCCTTTTTTGCACCGCCTGTATACTGCTGTTCAGAGTATATAGGGCCTGGTGGCCCCACGCCTTTCCTTTTTTTTAATTTAGGTGCAGGGTTCCCCTTAATATCCATACAAGACCCAAAGGGCCTGGTAATGGACTGGGGAGTACCCATGCTGTTTGTCTCACTGATTTTCATCCATATTGCCAGGACCCGACATTACATTAAAGCCGCAAGCAGTTTTAAATGACTTTTTTTCCTTTAAAAATGACATTTTGTTTAGGGACTGTTCTAAGCACGGGAAACACGCGCCACTTTACAGGCATATTATAGACACCCCCCAGGTACGATATTTAAAGGAATATTTCACATTTTTTTTAACTTTAAGCATCATTAAAATCACTGCTCCCGAAAAAACGGACATTTTTAAAAGTTTTTTTTTCATTGATACATGTCCCCTGGGGCAGGACCCGGGTCCCCAAACCCTTTTTAGGACAATACCATGCAAATTAGCCTTTAAAATGAGCACTTTTGATTTCGAACGTTCAAGTCCCATAGACGTCAATGGGGTTCTAACGTTCGTGCAAATTTTCGGTCCGTTCGCAGGTTCTGGTGCGAACCGAACTGGGGGGTGTTCGGCTCATCCCTACTCACATTCATATACTAGGGCCAATTTAGACAGAAGCCAATTAACCTACCAGTATGTCTTTTTGAGTTTTTTAAAGTGTTCTGGGGGTTGTGTTTACTGTTTGGTGGGAGGAGTTGTCCTATATGTATGCCTTCCTAGAAGATGACTTGGGAAAAAAAAAAAACTAGGAATAAAAAAATCATTTCTCAGACAACACACTGCAAAGCATGCAACTACGCACTGCATGTCATATACACTGACAGGTGCATTTCAGTGTGAACCGACCTTTAATCTCAAACACCTCTAGTTTGCAGCTGCTGCTAATTACCAGCTTTGATTCTAAGTGTGCCTACTTTTACTCAGAGTGCATAATTCATTTGTCAAGGGCTTAGTTGTCGTAGTAGACCAGCAATTTTGCAAGCAATGTACCTATCAGGCCTTTTGGTTTTAAACTGTTGAATTTGGTTGTGGATCATAAACATAGGACATGTTATGTTTTGCATTAAAACCTAAGTGCAGTGAAAATAAAAACAACTGAAAAATCAGCACAAGAGACATAACTTACAGTCAGTAGGATGTGTCCCTTTTATGGATGCCTGTTCTTTTAGGTGACATCCTCCTCTGTCCATGCCCCCTGCAATCTTCCTCTGTGGTGTAGGTTAATAGAACTGGGGCTGTCAGGTTCTCATCGAGAGGATGCAACTATGCCCACCCTTTCTGCTCAGCTGCTCCATTGACAGAAGCCATATCACAGCTTCTATGAATGAAACAGGATCTATAAATGGTAGGGGCAAGGACAGAGGAGGGCTTCACCTAAAATAAGAGGCACCAGCACAAAGGATACATCTTACTGACTGTAAGATATGTCCCTTGTGCTGATTTTTATTTTTTTACTTTGGCTACATTACTGTGCGAACAACTCAGAATGGCTGTGGCCATGGACCTGTATGGGCTCAGTGGTCTCAGCTATCCGCACAGAGCTATCAATCCCAGCCATGGGAATCAGTAGATTGTTACCACTGGAATTCACAATGTGGTTGAACACCCATGTGAATTCAGCCTTAGGCATTAAAGCTAAACCCAATGCAACCAACTAAGTACTCAGTTGAAATATATGTATGGGAATTATCTAATCAGTTAAAGGATATGTATTTCTGTCCATCCAGTCCTGTGACTTAGACGGCTTTTACACCGAGCCGCGGGGGGCGTTGGCGGTAAAGCGCCGCTTTACCGTCGTTTTAGCGGCGCTATTCGGCCACTAGCGGGGCAGTTTTAACCCCCCTGCTAGCGGCCAAAAAGTGGTTAAATCCGCCCACAAAATGCTGCCGGTACCGCAGCACTGCCCCATTGATTTCAATGGGGAGCAGCGGTGGAGGAGCAATGAGTTCACCACTCCATAGAAGCTGCTGGCAGGACTTTTTGTGACGCCCTGCCAGCGCACCGCTCCAGTGTGAAACCTCTCAGGCTTTCACAATGGAGTGAATGGAGCCGCTTTTTTCAGGAGCAATACAGGCGCTATTTTTAGCGCTGTAGCGCCTGCAAACTGCTGGCAGTGTGAAAGGGGTCTTATTGAACCCTACAGCAACAAAAAAGCCAGTCTGGTGATTTCTTACAATCCCCTGTAAGTTAAAGGATAGGTTCACCTTAAGGAACATATCAAACATTACACACTGGGTGGAACATGTTTTAATACCCACTCCATGAGCCCCTTCCCCTGTGACAGAAGGCAGGGATTCCTCTCCTTGCAGCTGCTTCCACATTTGTAAATTAATGTCCTGTGTTCCACCGCGGCAGACAGACTTGTAATTCTCAATGGACTACGAATGTGTTGATCAGCGCTCCCATAGTCCATTGACACCTCCTCCAGCTTTCTAACTGAAAGCTTGTACAGAGGTACTGGTAGAAAGCTAGAGGGAGAATGTGCAGGAGCCTGACACTGCACCCACAATCCACTGATTGTGGGTGCAATGCTGTGTAGGCTCCCGTGAGAAAATAATAATAAATGCACATTTTTTTTTTTTACCAGCAAAATGTATGTATTATCTTTTCCTAAAATGTGAACATAGTCTTTAAAGTGGTATTAAACCCAAAAGCAAACATTTATTATATTGAAGCTTACAACTCTTAGATGTGGTGGCTGTATTAGTTTTCTTTTTTAGGCTTTTTTATTTTCACCTGGTGACCTGGCCAGTAAGTCTATTGTTTTTTAAACCATTTATGGCTGACAGGAGTGCTTACAATTATCACCTTTTATGTAAAACCTTTATCCCAAAAGAAAGAAAAAAATGGTGTGGTAATTGCTTATAACGTGTGAGCAGCTTCAATTTGTTAGTGTATCCAAACCTGCTAGTACATCTAACACTCCTCTCCTCCCAGACTCCAACAGTGCACTATGTGCTTCTTCATCCAGAATGTAGACACTCTAATACAGGTGGAGTGTTATTGGCTAGATCACCATGTGAAAACAGATAGCAAAAAAAAAACACCTTAAAAAAAAAAAAAACGAATGCAGCCACCACATCTAAGGATTGGTAAGCTGCAATATATGACATTTTTTGTTTTGGGTTTGTTCCCACTTTAATACAAAAATCAGCTTTGGCTGCAATACTCACCTTCAATACGTAGTTTCACTCTGTAGTACCTCTTCTCCACCACAAGATGTCCTTAGTTCACCTAAAGAACCAGTTTTATTTTAAAAACCTGAAGCTCTGTAAAATGTAAAACAGAGTTTGTTTACATTCCGATCCTGCCACGTTGTAATACTTATAGCGATGGCAGGAAAGAGTTAAAGCTTCTTTGGAGTTCCACGCCCCTAAGGGCCTATTCATACTACTGCAATGCAGTAACATGGCGACGCATGCTAACATGAGTTTGTGTAATGCAGCGCCACTCATAGTAAATGACTCCCAACGTGCACCTTGCCAGCTAATGTGCACTGCATTAGGCGTGGCAACACACTGACATGTTGCTGTGCTCTGCCAGGAATGGTACATGCACCATTTTTGTGCGTTAGGCAGTGCATTCAAATGAATTAACCCAATGAACTTAAATCTGTATTAAACTCAAAACAAAAACATGTAATATATTGCAGCTTACCGATCCTTAGATGTGGTGGCTGCAATCGTTTTCTTTTCACCTGCTGATCTGGTCAGTAACACACATCCTGTATTAGGGTTAGTTTACACCTGAATGGTACAGGAATGCGGTCCCTGTGTACACGTTACTTTTAAAAATTGTACTGCCTTGGATTGAATGTTATTGTGGTACCATACGATCTGGTGCAGGCATACGCACTGCATTTGTGATCTGCATTTGGGGTGTTGGTATGATTATATTGACAGCAGACTGCACCCCCAATGCATTTTGAAACGACCGGCTTTCTGGTGTGAATAATGCCTTAAGAGTGCCTCCACTCCAGAGGAGCAACAGGGGCGCCTTTGGACAGCAGCATTGTCAGTCTGGGGGAAGGAAGTGTTAGCAGATTTAAGTACACTAACACATTGAAGCCAAACTCCAGCTCACATTTTTTAAGCAGTTACAGCAAACAGTCGTTTTCTTTTTGGGATAAAGGTTTTACATACTGTAAATAAATAAAAGCTGATCATTGTAAGCAACCCTGTCATTGGTAAATGGTTTGTCTAAAAACTACATCTGCAGGACAGCCTTTTCTTTTGGAAAACAACAGACTTACTGGCTGTATCATCAAATGAAAATAAGGCTTTATTCACAACTGCTTGTTTTGTAAATGTGAGGAAAATCATGTGTTTTTGGGCCAGTCTCTAAAATGTGCTAAAAAATACATGTCGCATTGCTGGTGCCATTCATTGTTAAGGGGACATCAAATGTGGCAGGAAAAGGTATGGAAAAAAAAACAACAATGCTGCAAAATGCAAAGTAAAAAAAAAAAGCACAAAGGTCAACATGGCAAAAAGCTTCTTAAGCTACTTTGCCATGTGTAGTGCAGCTTGTTAAAATGAATGGATTATGCAGAAACCACTAGGTATGAATAGTGTTTAAAGGAAAGAAAGCCTAAAAAAGAAAACACATGCAGTCATCATATCTAAGGCATGCCATACATGATTTATATTCATTCATTCAGCCAGCGAGTTGAACAAAAGAAAATGAATCTATTCGAGGTGGATGGGGGAATCCTTCTTGTGGAGCCTTTGTATTCTGACAGCAAGAGGCTTCTCAACCAACAGAATATGCTGATCGGCAACGCCAGTTATAGCCACAAGCACTGACTGAGCAAAAGACTTCCAACAGGCTGGATATACAAAAGTCAATCAAGAGATCGACTTCTGTACAACCAACTTGCTCATACATGGATTGAAATTACGCTGGCCCCTACTGAACGAGCCAAATTTCGATCCATCTATGGCCAGCTTAAGATCTGGTGAGCTAAAATATGACAAATGTATTATTTTGGGCTTAAAAAAAATATATGTATACTCACCTAGGTGAGATTGATGCTGCATCTGTCCCCCCCCCCCCCCCCGGATCTGTATTGAAAACTGAGCAATTAAACACTGCTGATCACTCACTTTTCCCGCTCTGAGCAGAAAGCCAGAACTGTCAGTCTCCAGCTCTCTGCCCTGCCCCTCCAGTGCTCACTGGAGCACTGGGTTGTGGAGGGGCTGGCTCAGGCTGAACCAGGTGCAGGGCCAGGCTTCTGTGTGGATCCGGACCATGTGGTTGGCATCTTTTCAGAGCCTGGACTGGCTCTGTGACATCAGCCAACAGCAGGCTTCAGAACGAACTGCATCCCTGTGATCCATGGAAGTACAGCCAAAAAAGCTTTTGCTGTACTTCTCCTTTATTGCACTGCAATAATGTCAATGAGCCCTAAGGCTAGGTTCACACCTATGCAAATTGGATGTGGGTTTCACCGCATCCAATTTCCATACCAGGAGATTGTGACCAGCTCTCTATGGACACGGTTCACAAATCTCTACAGCGGCTCCGGTGCAAATTGCACTGGAGTCCTGTGCGTCTTTTGGTCCGTCTCCGGTTTGAATTTAGCCCAAGATTTGGGCTGAAATTGAACCTGAAACGGTGAATGGAGACGCACCAGACTCCTGCTGTAAGTCGTTGCATTATCCAGTGTGAACCCAGCCTAAAGAACACCTATACATGTGAGCACCCACTGACGTTTTCCCATATAATTCCGCTTGCTGTTTTAGTACTTAATGGGGTCACTCATCTGCAGTAAACATGTAGCTAGTGAAAAGCAGTCAGTATATCAATTAGATCAGCAAGGCAACTAACAATTACCGGAAAAAAAAAGAGCAATTGCAACCTCGTTTTAGGCTATATAGTAGGCTTATTTGGCTCCTCTCTAAATTATCCCAAATAGGTGTGTGTATGAATGTGAGATTGGGACCTTAATAAAAACATATTTACAGTGCCTTGAAAAAGTATTCATACTATTTGAAATTTTGCACATTTTGTTATATTTTCGTTGTAACATATTTTATTGGGAATTTATGTGATAGACCAACACAAAGTGGCACATAATTGTAATGTGAAAGGAAAATGATAAATGGTTTTCAAAATTTTTTACAGATAAATATCTGAAATATGTGAAAAATGTGAAAAGTGTGGCATGCATTTGTATTCAGCCCCCTTTACTCTGATACCCCTAACTAAAATCTAGTGGAACCAATTGCCTTTAGAAGTCACCTAATTAGTAAATAAAGTCCACCTGTGTGTAATTTAATCTCAGTATAAATACAGCTGTTCTGTGAAGCCCTCAGAGGTTTTATGGAGAACCTTGGTGAACAAACAGCATCATGAAGGCCAAGGAACACACCACACAGGTCAGGAATAAACTTGTGGAGAATTTTAAAGCAGGGTTAGGTTATAAAAAAATATCCCAAGCTTTTAACATCTCACGGAGCACTGTTCAATCCATCATCCGAAAATGGAAAGAGTATGGCACAACTGCAAACCTACCAAGACATGGCCGTCCACCTAAACAGACAGGCCAGGCAAGGAGAGCATTAATTAGAGAAGCAGCCAAGAGGCCCATGGTAACTCTGGAGAAGCAGCAGAGATCCACAGCTCAGGTGGGAGAATCTGTCCACAGGACAACTATTAGTCAATGACTCCACAAATCTGCCCTTTATGGAAGAGTGGCAAGAAGAAAGCCATTCTTAAAAGAAAGCCATAAGAAGTCCCGTTTTCAGTGTGCGAGAAGCTATGTGGGAGACACAGAAACATGTGGAAGAAGGTGTTCTGGTCAGATGAGACCAAAATTGAACTTTTTGGCCTAAAAGCAGAACGCTATGTGTGGCGGAAAACTAACACTGCGTATCACCCTGAACACACCATCCCCACTGTGAAACATGGTGGTGACAGCATCATCTTATGGGGATGCTTTTCTTAAGAAAGGACAGGAAAGCTGGTCAGAGTTGATGGAAAGTTGGATGGAGCCAAATACAAGGCAATCTTAGAAGAAAACCTTTTAGAGCCTGCAAAAGACTTGAGACTGGGGCGGAGGTTCACCTTCTAGCAGGACAACGACCCTAAACATACAGCCAGAGCTACAATGGAATGGTTCAGATCAAAGCATATTCATGTGTTAGAATGGCCGAGTCAAAGTCCAGACCTAAATCCAATTGAGAATCTGTGGCAAGATTTGAAAATTGTTGTTCACAGACGCTCTCCATCCAGTCTGGCAGAGCTTGAGCTATTTTACAATGGGCAAAAATGTCTCTCTCTAGATATGCAAAGCTGGTAGAGACATCCCCAAAAAGACTTGCCGCTGTAATTGCAGAGAAAGGTGGTTCTACAAAGTATTGACTCCGGGGGGGGGGGGGGGGGGTTAATAAAAAAACAACCCCACACTTTCCACATATTTATTTGTAAAAAAAAAAATTAAAACCATTTATCATTTTCCTCCCACTTCACAATTATGTGCCACTTTGTGTTGGTCTATCAAATAAAATCCCAATAAAATACATTTCTGGTTGTAACGTGACAAAAATGTGGAAACTGTCAAGGGGTATGAATACTTCTTCAAGGCACTGTACATATATACAGAATAAATAAAATATACATATAAATAAACGAAAAATAGCTTACTTCAGCAAAGAAAAAAATGAACAGAACTAAATATACAAACCAAGACATATTATTATTATTATTATTATTATTATTATTATTATTATTATTATTATTATTATAATAATGCACCACAGCAAGTCCCTAACCTCCACCTAAACACACCCTCAGGCTAAGAATTAAATATTTACAGTGCCTTGAAAAAGTATTCATACCCTTTGAAATTGTCCACATTTTGTCATGTTACAAACAAAAATGTGAATATATTTTATTGGGATTTTATGTGATAGACTAACACAAAGTGGCACATAATTGTGAAGTGGAAGGAAAACTATAAATTGTTTTCAAAATTGAAAAGTAAAAAGTGTTGCGTGCATTTGTATTCAGCCCCCCTGAGTCAATACTTTGTAGAACCACCTTTCACTGCAATTACAGCTACAAGTTTTTTTGGGGATGTCTCTACCAGCTTTGCACATCTAGAGAGTAACAATTTTGCCCATTCTTCTTTGCAAAATAGCTCAAGTTCTATTAGATTGGATGGAGACCGTCTATGAACAACAATTTTCAAGTCTTAAGCCTCCTACACACACTTTGATTTTCGGATGACAGAACGTCCGATTTTTGTGGTATGCTAGTCTCATGTCGAATGTAAAGAGGTTACTAACAATACGAGAATTTTCATTTGACAGAATACAACATCAGAAGTGACGTAACCTGTTGAATAGTTTTGTATGTATTCATTAGTTTCTGAGCATGTGTAGTCTTGCTCTTACATTTTTTTTTTTTTGTACGAAAACCATACTAATGAAACGAAAAATCAGACGTTGAGTTCACATCCGACAAAAAATGTTATAGTCTGCACATCCAGCTTTTGTCTGGCGAAAAAGTGAAATCGGCTGCCGAAAGCACCGTACTAATGGTAAGATTAGCGGACGATCGGTCATTTTAACACAATTGACGTCCGAAAATCAAAGCGTGTGTACGGGCCTTTAAAGCCCAGATTTGTGGAGTGCACGACTAATAGTTGTCCTGTGGACAGATTCTCCTACCTGAGCTGTGGATTTCTGCAGCTCCTCCAGAGTTACCATGGGCCTCATGACTGCTTCTCTGATTAATGCTCTCCTTGCCTGGCCTGTCAGTTTAGGTGGACAGCCATGTCCTGGGAGGTTTGCAGTTGTGCCATACTCTTTCCATTTTCGGATGATGGATTGAACAGTGCTCCGTGAGATGTTCAACGCTTGGGATATTTTTTTATAACCTAACCCTGCTTTAAACGTCTCCACAAGTTTATCCCTGACCTGTCTGGTGTGTTCCTTGGCTTTCATGATGCGGTTTGTTCACTAAGGTTCTCTAACAAACCTCTGAGGGCTTCGCAGAACAGCTGTATTTATACTGAGATTAAATTACACACAGGTGGACTCTATTTACTAATTAGGTGACTTCTGAAGGCAATTGGTTCCACTAGATTTTAGTTAGGGGTATTAGAGAAAGGGGGGCTGAATATAAATGCACGCCACACTTTTCAGATATTTATTTGTAAAAAAAATTGAAAACCATTTATTATTTTCCTTCCACTTCACAATTTTGTGCCACTTTGTGTTGGTCAACCACATAAAATCCCAATAAAATGCATTTACGTTTTTGGTTGAAACATGACAAATACGGGGTATGAATACTTTTTTTAAGGCATGCAGCCTTTTTTCAAAAAAACTAGGGCAGTGTTTCTCAACTTTTTTCCAGTTGGGGCGCTCTTGAAAAGTATTTTTAGTCTTGAGGCACCCCTGTCCAATGCTTGGTTCATGTTACTGTGTGTTGCGAAACACGTGCAAATTCTGCTCGTTCCTGACACACAGACAAATGCTTTGCTCTTTACAGATGCCATTAATTCTTAATGGTACCCCACACATTGGCAAACGTGGGGTATTTTTGGCACGGCGCAATTTAAAAAAGAAAGGGTTAGGGACAACTTTCCCCGCATTTCTGTGGGTAAGGCAGCTCATTGAAATGAATGGGTTTCCGTACACGCAGAACGCATCCACACAGATGTGAACCAAGGTTTTGTTCATATGTGAGGTTGGAGGGGCTGTTGGAGGGGCTGAGGGGCACCACGTGATTGACCTGTTTTTACCACCCCCAACTGCTCTCACGCAGAGGCAGCAGCGGGAGGTGTACACATGCCGTGGCTGCAGCTGGAGGTACAGTATACCCAGGGTGAATGGGGCTGCACTGCAACCACCCTGCAACTGTGTGCATTGCGCGCGGTTGTTTTGTGGTGATGCTGCATTTACGAGGTTAAATTAGGTAGTGAGGAGGCGATATATTGCCTCTTTACCGCCTGTCAAATGCCTTTGAAAAGTGATCTGAGCATGGATTACTTTTCAGAGGAGCAGCAGTCCTTGCCACTATTATGAACAAGCTTTAAAAAAACAGTACAGGAATAGGAGTCAAGATTAAAAGTAACATACATACATGTACATATAAACACACAACCACACATGCACATACATACAAACAAACACATGTACAAACATACACACACATACACATGCAGACACAGACACATGTACAAACACACACACATACATACAGACACGTGTACACACACACACACATATGAACACACACAAATACATGTACACACAGTTAGACACATACATGTATACACGCACACATACACACAAACACAGGTACACACAGACACATGTACACACAGACAGACACATGTACACACAGACACACACGTTCACTAGGGTTGCCACCTTATCCCTTTGAACCCGAACACATATGAATTACACAGGTTCTGTGGCTAATTTAATGCAGATAAGGCACCAAGTGAGTTTAATTACCAGCCAGAGAACCTGTGTAATTAATATGTGTTTGTTTTTAAAGGGATGAGGTGGCAACCCTAACGTACACACAGACACATGAACATACACATACAAACACATGTACACACACATACAGATACATGTACACACACATACATTTATACCTATACAGACATGTACACACAAACACATGCATAAAGCCCTCAGGGGGGGGGCCCGCACGTGCATGCAGGTTTGGGCCATTTTTTTTCACATTCCTGAACACTGCTCTAAAATACACCTGTAAAGGACACAATGTGCATACTGATTCCTTCTGTTTTATCACTTACATGTACAGCAGGAAGGCGGCTCTGCTGTGCCAGATCATGCACTAGGTACATGATCTGGCACTTCTGGGTAGGGGGCGAGCATTGTGCTGTGATTATACACAACAGATGCTGATCAGCGGGTGCCAATGGATGACTGCCCGCACCCACCAGTTGTGCGAAAGACACACAGGACAGAGCTCTGCCTATGTTAAAAAAAAAGGCAGAGCCCTGTCCTGTCAGCAGGGACGTTATGGATTTTCTTTCCACGCAAAGCAGGGAATAAAATCCATTACTTTCCTCTAGTAAAAGCACCACACACAGTACACCAAAACACTGGTTAGGCACACATTTAACGCTATATTCTTAGATGTTTAACACCTTCCCTGCCAGTGTCATTAGTACAGTGACAGTGCATATTTTTAGCACTGATCACTGTATTAGTGTCACGGTTTTCCAAAAAGTGGCAGTGTCCGCCGCATTATTGCATTCCCGCTAGAAGACGCCAATCGCCACCATTACTAGTATAAAAAAATGTATAAATAAAAATTCCAGTATACCATAGCTTGTAGACGCTATAACTTTTGCGCAACCCAATCAACATATGCTTAATTGTTTTTTTTTTCTAATCAAAAATATGTAGCAGAATACATATTGGCCTAAATGGATAAAGAAATTGGATTTTTTACATTTTTTTTTATTGGATATGTTTTAATAAATAAATATATTGTTTTGTTTTTTTTTTCTTCAAAATTGTTGGTCTTTATTTGTTTAAAGTGCAAAAAAAAAAAAAAAAGCAGTGGTGATTGAATACCACCAAAAGAAAGCTCTATTTGTGGGGGGGGGGAAAGGATATAAATTGTATTTATAAACCACATTTCCATGACCGCGCAATTGTCAGTAAAAGTAACACAGTGTCGTATCGCAAAAAAATGTCCTGGTCATGAAGGGGGTAAATCTTCCAGAAGCCAAGTGGTTAAAATGTATTGTAACTGTACTGTCTGCCCTCATGTTGTAAGGCCCCTTTCAGATGGAGTGGATCCCTCTGCTCAGCGAGGGGGGGATCTGTCCGCTGATCCCTGCTGAGCAGGAGCATGACAGGTTAGTGTCCGCTTCGCTATGCAGAGCAGACACAGACACACCCCGCTCTCCTCTATGGGGCCGTCGATTGGAAACGGACTACATGTCCGTTTCCATCCGATCCCAATGGACGGATGGCGAGCGTATTGCCATACGTCTATTTTTAGTGGATTTTATTGGATCGGATGCCTGACGGCTGAAATCTGCCCCATACAGAACAATGGACAATGGGTGGTCCGATCGGGTCCGCCTGAAAAACTGATAGGCGGACCTGATTGGTCCGCTGGTGTGAGAGGAGCCTAAAGTGCTGCACAAACTGTTGGAGTCTGGATAAATCAAGCTGAGGCTGCTTTTACTTGCTTACCACTCGGGCCGCGTGAGGTGTGCGGCGGTTAGAGTTGCCACCTCATCCCCTTAAATCCGAACACATATTAATTACATAGGTTCTGGGGCTAATTTCATGCAGATAAGGCACCAAGTGAGTTTAATTATCACCTTAATCAGCCACAGAACCTGTGTAATTTGTATGCAGGGCCGGGACAAGGGGTGGGCAGGAGGGACGGTTGCCCTAGGCACTGCGGTATCATGTGAAGTGGGGGGGCACCACAAGGAAATGGGGGAGGGGATTTGTGTTGAGAAGTGGAATTTGGGGGGGAGGAAGCGGGTAAGAAATGTCCTAGGAGGGGAAATATGGGGAGGTGTGCTAGGAATGGTGATTTGGGGGGATTTGTGTAGGGAGGGGGGATAGGGCAAGTGGATTTGTGCTAGTAGGAGTGGTTGGGGGTATCTGTGCTCGGGGGAATTTGTGCCAGATTGGGGGAGGGGACTTTCTACTGGAAGGGGGGGATTTGGAATGGGGGAGAGGATTTGTGCTTAGATGAATAATTTGAGGGTTAGGGGATATGTGCTAGGAGGGGGAATTTTATTTTGTGGGGGGGATTTGTGCTAGGGCCATATGGGTAGAGAGAATTTGAGCTGGGTTAATAGGGGGCAAAGATTTGTGCTGGGAGGGGCAGTTTCAGGAGGGGGGGGTGGATTTGTACTGAGAGGAGGGGGAATTGTTGCTTAGGAATTGAGCATGCATATTAGTACTCAATTTTTTTTGGAAGGAGAGGGGATTTTCACTTACACATAATGCTCATGCTTATGGGGGGGGGTGTGCAATTTGGCATGGTCGCCCTGGGCTCTAGATGACCTTGTCCCGGCACTGTTCATATGTGTTCGGTTTTAAAGGGATGAGGTGGCAACCCAAGCGGTGGTCGGGCTACCTTTTTCTGTTTTCCAGCAAACTGTTGGCGATATATAAAACTCCTTTCACACTGTGGTGCTTTTGCGCTAAAAAATAGCACCTGCAAACTGCTTTCCATTCATTTCAATGGAAGCTTTCACAATGGGGCGGTGCGCTGGCGGGGACGGTGCAAAAAGTCCTGCAAGCAGCATCTTTGGGACATGTTTGGAACGGTTTAAAAAGCACCTCGAAAACGTCCCGTTCCCTGAAATGAATGGGAAGCGCTTCAAAGGGGCCGCAAAACAGCTTTTTTTCTTTTAAGGTCACGTGACCTTAAAAAAAGTGCACCGCTAACGCCTAGTGTTGCCACCTCATCCCTTTAAAACCAAACACATATGAATTACACAGGTTCTGTGGCTGATTAAGGTGGTAATTAAACTCACTCTGTGCCTTATCTGCATTAAATTAGCCTCAGAACCTGTGTAATTCATATGTGTTCAGTAAGGATGAGCTCCGGCGTGTTCGCACAGCCCACGTGCAGAGCCCGCCAGGAAGTCGGCACGGCGCTGCGCTAATCACAAGCAGTGAGACATTTTCCCGGTGTGGCTGCAGAGATCGGGAAATGTCTCACTGTCTGTGATTGGCGCAGCGCCGTGCCGACTTCCTGGCGGGCTCTGCACGTGGGCTGTGCGAACACGCCGGAGCTCATCCTTTGTGTTCAGGTTTAAAGGGATGAGGTGGCAACCCTACTAACACCGAAAGAGCACCCAACGTTTTATGGGCAGTTTTTGAGCGCCTCAGTGTGAAAGGGGTCTAAATCTTGTATTATAATAATAGTATATGGACATTGGATAACCTGGAGCTGCTTTCAGAGGCATTACAAAAAAAAAAAAAAAAACCCAGACGCCTCTAACTGCAGCCGTTATTCTACCCATGTGCATGAGGTGCTATATAAATATCTGTAATAAATGATATAAATATAGTGAGGTTAGCAGTGAGTGTACGGAGTTTATTGTTATTGTGTGCTCTCTCTCCTCCCAGGGTCAGTCATCGCTCATGTTGTGCAAACCTGCTCACTTGCACAAACCGGTTTTTTGCACACTTCCCTCTCTGTCTCCCCCTCCCAGGAGATAGCTGAGGACAAGGCAGACCTGACGTGTCCCACGTGTTGTCAACATAGCACAGGGGAGGGGGGGAGGGGTGTGTGCTCCGACTAGATTTGCACGTCCACAGCTCTGCGCTCATGCCGCGCCATGTGTGTTTACCGTGACGTCACGGGTGCGCGGGCCGCACAGAGTTAATGGCGAGCCGGGGAATAGCTGAGCAGTCTGTCGGTGAATGAGGCCGATGTGGGCTGAGGGGGGAGGAAGTGGCTGGTCAATAATGCTTGCTCTCTGAGCTGCACGTAACCTGCGTTCACTTAGAAGGGGGAGGGCTGCATAGAGAACATTGTTTTCTTCTATTTCCCCATTTCTTATACAATTGTAGAGAAAGCTGCCACTGCTTGAGGGACAATTACATTAGAACTGCATACAAGTCTATCAGCACATTATGAGACTGTCTGTATCCGGGATAATCATACATTGTATCCCCTTGTCTGTTTACAATCTATTAGAGCTCAGCTCCATGGTAAACAGCTAACAACATATCAAATCCACACAGGAGACACCTTCCCTGACAAAGGATTTGGATGTCTGCCCAGCCAGTCCTGGGAATTACACAGCTCCGCCACACAGCGCGCCTCCATCTGGCACAACGGGAGACCTGATTTCTCTCTGCTGCAGTCAGTCAAAGTATACATTAGGCAAGGTTCACGCTGCTGCAGGTGCCGGACAGCCAGGGCCGTCTTTAATATTGACTGGACCGCGGGCAAACATTTTCATGGGCCCCCTCTTTCATGCAATTTCGCTCTCCACCTGCTTTGAAAAATACAATAAATAGCAGCTAGACTCAAAATCAGTTTACTGAATCAGATCAGGCAGCGATTGCGATTGGTTGCCAGAGGTTACAGTGTATCATTACCGCTCACTGACTGGCTGCTAGAGGTTACAGCACACATTATGGCTCCCTGTTATTTTCTAGAGGTTACAGCACATGACTTCTGCTTGTTGATTGGTTGCTACAGATTACTGTACATCAATACTGCTCACTGATTGATTGCTAGAGGTTACTGAACATCTATACCACTCACTAATTGGTTGTTAGAGGTTACTGCACATTATTACTGCTCACTGATTGTTTGCTAAAGGTTACAGTACATCATCTCCTCACTGCCTGCGTATTCACATGCACCAAAATTCAGGGTGCTGTGGCACTATACTATTTTGAAGACAGGTTCCCCCTCCAATTTGCTAACTTTTGCAGAACAGGCTGATGTTAGGCTTAATGACCACAGTTCTAGGCAGGACTTTCAAGCGTGCCCCTTTACCTCCCCAGTGGGCAGCATTCAGCAGAAGTGATGGTGGATGTGACCTCAGAGGGACATGATATACATATGAATGCTGCCTCTATTTACATATCAATGCCGCAGTCCACGACTATTTACATATCAATGCAGGTTTTGATTGGACCCTGGGCAAACATATTCTTAGGCCCTCCCGAACCCACTTATCAACTATTTGGGAGCAGTGCAGGACCCAAAAAGCAGCTGTTTTGGGCTGCACAACAATGACTGGGCCCGGGGCAGCTGCCCTTTTTGCCCTGTGTTAAGGACAACCCTGCCCCCCCACCCCTACACATCTGAAAACGCAGTATGTTTTCGGCTTGAGAAAACGCATGGTGGTGCAGCGACCTTTTTCCTGCGTTTCCCACAAGTACAACACCCCAAGTACAAGTACAAATGCAAGCCGCAGCAAATGCATAGGTGTGAAGCTAGGGTAAGGCTTCGTTCATGAGGGTATAGGGGTATTTTCACATGGCACACAGGTTCTTGCTGGCAGAAGATGCTGTGTAGAATACGTGCTCACAGTTTTAATGGTTGTATTACGACTGCATGTGCTTAGACACATATAATCTAGTGTCTTCATTTTTTTTGTATGCTGCTACACGCAGCATGCATTTTTGTTTCTAGACGTAGCTGTGTGTATGGCCCCGATGGTTCCTAAAGTGCTGAGTTTCGGATGGGTACATCTAAATGCTGTGTTGTGTAAACGATTGTGTGAGTCAGTCCTAAATGGTGGGGTGATCTTTTGCATATACTGCAAATTGTTATATAAAATAAATCAAATAATATATAACGTAATACAGATATTAGATAGATAATAAAATACTTAAAGTGATTGTAAAGAAGGTTTTTTTATACTTATGCATTAAGATAAGAAGCCTTCCCAGCACCTCCTAATACTTACCTGAGGTCCCTCTAGCTCCAGCAATGTTGTAGGAATGTCTCGGCAATCCAGGACTCCTCATTGGCTGAGACAGCAGCGCAGCGCCATTGGCTCCCGCTGCTGTCAATCAAAGTCAGTCAGCCAATGAGAATAGAAAGGGGCGGAGACCTTTTTTTCAAGACCTCTGCAATTCGCCCTGGCATGCTGTCAGTCAACTTCTGGGCCACATCCTTTGTCAGAACTTGTGGGGGGTTTTTTGTTCACTTGCCTCTTGAGGCTTGGTCAAAAGTTTATGGACACAAAATTTTGGTGTTTTGTTCCACGAGCCACGTAGTTATCACTTTTGCCTTATGGCAAGGTGCTCCATCATGCTGGAAAGGGCATTGTTCGTCACCAAACTGTTCTTGGATGGTTGGGAGAAGTTGCTATCTTTATTCATGGCTGTGTTCCTAGGCAAAATTGTGAGTGAGCCCACTCCCTTGGCTTTGAAGCAACCCCACGCATGAATTGTCTCAGGATGCTTTACTGTTGGCATGACACAGGACTGATGGTAGCGCTCACCTTTTCTTTTCAGGACAAGGTTTTTTCCGGATGCCTCAAACAATCAAAAAGGGATTCATCAGTGAAAATTATTTTCCCCACTCCTCAGCAGTCCAATCTCTGTACCTTTTGCAGATTATCTGTCTGTCCCTGATGTTTTTCCTGGAGGGAAGTGGCTTCTTTGCTGCCATTCTTGACACCAGGCCATCTTCCAAAAGTCTTCGCCTCACAGTGCGTGCAGATGCACTTACACCTTCCTGGTGCCATTCCTGAGCAAGCTCTGCACTGGTGGTGCACCCGATCCCGCAGCTGAATCAACCGTAGAAGCTGGTCCTGGCGCTTGCTGGACTTTCTTGGGCCCCCTGAAGCCTTCTTCATAGCAATTGTACCTTTCTCCTTAAAGTCCTCAATTATCTGATAAATGGTTGATTTAGGTGCAATCTTAGTAGCAGCAATATCCTTGCCTGTGAATCCCCTTTTGTGCAAAGCAATGATGACTGCACGTTTTCCTGCAGGTAATCATGGTTAACAGAGAAAGAACAATGATTTCAAGCACCACCCTTGTTTTAAAGCTTCCAGTCTGTTATTCTAACTCAATCAGCATAAGGTTGAGTTCGCAGGTTCGTGTCCGGGGTCCTGTGCGTGTCTTTTCACCGATTCAGATGCGATTCAGGTCCGAATTTTTGCCTGAATTCACACCTGGACTGGACCCAAGCACGCATAGGACCCTTTTTCAGTCTGGACCATGGCCGACCCCAGACGTGTGAAATTGAGAGCCGGTCACACTTGCATGTCATGCAAATTGGATGCATCCAATTTGCATATGTGTGAACCCAGCCTTACAAAGTGATTTTCAGCCTTGTCCTTGTCAACATTGACACCTGTGTTAATGAGAGAATCACTGACATGATGTCAGCTGGTCCTTTTGTGGCAGGGCGGAAATGCAGTGGGAATGTTTTTTTTGGGGGGGGGAATTAAGTTCATTTTCATGGCAAAAAGGGACTTTGCAATTAATTGCAATTCATTTGATCACTCTTTATAACATTCTGTCGTATATGCAAATTGCCATCATAAAAACAGAGGCAGCAGACTTCATGAAAATGAATATTTCTGTCATTCTCAAAACTTTTGGCCACAGCTGTAGGTCCTTCAGCAATCTTATTCCGCCATTGGGTGGTCACTGATCATGTAACTTCAGAGCATGTGCACAAGCGTTACGTTGTCCCCAGCATGATGCCCATTCTTAAACTTTTACAGATGCTAGGATTGAGCGGACAAGAAAAAACAGCTAAACGCTTGGGGGGAAGGCCCGACCAGTGTCCTATGCCGGTGGATGCATTGGCTTCCTTTTTTAATTTTTAATAAATATCCTTTTACATGGGATTGAGCAGAGACTGTGCACAGCACAATGCATGTGTCATACAGAAAATAATTAAACAAATAAAAAGAATGTCACGGGAGAGTATAATGCCTCATACACACAATCGGATTGTTCGCCAACAAAACCGTGGAATTTTGTCTGAAGGGTGTTGGCTCAAACTTGTCTTGCATACACACGGCCACACAAATGTTGGCCAACAATTACGAACGTAGTGACGTACTATGTGGTTTTTCAGCTCTTTAGCGTCACCTTTTGGGCTCATTCTGCTAATTTTGTGTTAGTAGAAGTTTGGTGAGTGTTGATTTGCGCTTTTCTTTTTGCGGTTTTCATTTAGCGCTTTTCGGTTCATGCTTTTGATTTTGTGCTTTTCAGTTCGTTCTGAACAGCCGTTTGTCAACCACACATGTTGCGGAATCAGAGGAGATAACGTGTTATTTATTATTGGCCTTGGAGTTATTGCTTTGACATTATTTTTTTGGTTGAATAATGATTTGATTTGGTATATTTTCTATATTTTTGGATGCATAGAATGTACTTTTTGGTTAAGTTCTATTGGCAGATAGCATGTCTAATTGTGCATTAAAAAAAGAAAACAAATACATTAAAAAAAAATATGGAGAATAATACTTGGCTATGTGTTTTACTTCAAATGACAGTTTGGGAGTAGGCAGTTACATTTTAAAAAATACAATGTAAAATTGACAAGGGACACCAACATAGTTGTATCTTTGATCTTAAAGACTACAGGATAATGGTGTTGTGGTAACTTGCACAAAAAAACAAACAAAAAAAAACATAATAATATTATTCTTGATATCACTAGAAAAAAAAAGCCTTTGAAAATTTGTTTGCAATAACTCCATCAGTATCACCAGCAAAGCAGTTTCATTATTATCCTATTAAAGAAGAAGAGAATGTGTGCTGCATTTCGAGACTTTATAATTTGCCACGTCACAAATATACACACGGTTGGATTTACCAACAACAGCCTGTCATCACACAATTCCCTTTGGAAAGTCCGATCGTGTGTACGGGGCTTAAGACTTTTTTCTTGGCAGCAGGGACTTTTGTGTCTCTGCTGCCAAAAATCCCTACCTCCTAGCATTTTTCAAATGTTAAAGCTCAGTTCTTTTAATTTTTAAACTTTAGGGTTTTTTTTTTTTTAAAGTTTAGTTATTTTTAGTTCAGTTGCTCTGAGCTGCGTTTTTTCATATACTGGAACATGTTTTTTTTCCACATACATTGCAGTGTTTTTTTTTCACTTCATTTTGGCCCCGTTCACATTAGGCGATTTGAAATCGTGAAGCAGAATCACCGCAGTTCAAATCGCTGTCACCCTATAATAGCAGGTGGTTGCATATTATTGCAGATCACCAGGTATTTTTTATTTAACGCTAAAAATGTACAACGTAGAAAATGACTTATAACATGATATATATAATCAGTTAGTGATTGGGTTTACATATACCTTTAATACTCTTATCTTATACAGTATAGGGTGTGATTATAGGGAAAGTCAGGTGCTACTTTCAAAACCTAGTTCATGCATAGACTGTATGGAGAGTATACACGTTCATGGATTCCTGGTGGGGTATTCTGTTTGCTCCGACAAAGAAACTCTGGTAAACTAGGAACTTTGGTTTGCAGACAGTTGCTTGTTTATAGTGAGAGAGTTCACATGTCCTCTACAGAGATCCACCCACACTTCATATTTCTCAGTGATAGCCCTGCCAGCATGACTCCTCTTCGCTCAGTTATGTCCGCTGTGTACATTTACATGGTACAGATTACTAATTCACATGGATCTTTGGGGAGGTCAAAGAATCATGTTGTTTTTTTTACTGGCAGGTGTGCACCGATCAGATCAGATCAAACATGATTTACTTTTTTATCTATTTTCCTATTGGGATTTGACAATAACTTTGTCTTACATGAAAGGAATGTTTTTGTTTGTTTTGTTCTGTTTTTTTTTTTTTTTTTTTGTGATTGGTGGCAAACAGAACTTCCTTTTGGTAATAGTGTCACACAATTATTCTTTAACTTGCAATTCACGCTTGTGTGACTTGTAATGCGATTTTGCCACATAAAGTCACATGACAAGTCTTAAAGTCGCAACGACTTTGAAAACGTTTGACTTGAGTGCCAGAGAGTGTAAAGTTGCATCAAAGTAACACTCAAGATCGTGCGACTATGGAGTCGCACTAGTATGAACAGAGCCTAAAGCTTCATTCAGAAGGAAGTAGACACCCTTTCTGCATGCAGGCCACCTTTGTTATTTCGCTTGCATCCCCTCCCCAAGCTGAATTCAGGCAGCCTATAGAGGTGGATGCAGACATATCGGCTGTGCGAACACAGCCAGACACAGCCACATGTCAAAACTTGACATGCCTGCAGGAGCGGTTGCAAGGATTGGAATGCACCCTGTCTGCAATCAGATCCATGCACCCGCTCCTGCACGCATGTCAAATTTTGAAATGCAGCTGTGTGCGTGCAGCCACTGCATCTGCATCCACCTCTATAGACTATCTGTGTGCAGCTCACGATGGATGCAGGTGTAGAAAAATGCGCAAGTGTGAATGTGGCCTAAAACTACAGTTGTGTGTTTTTTTAATTTTTTTTTCATTTGTGTGTGTTTTAACCACTTCAGCTCTAGAAAATTTTCCACTTTCATGACCAGGCCATTTTTTGCTATACAGCACTGCACTACTTTAATTGCGCGGTCATGTAACGCTGTATCCAAATGTATTTTCACATTTATAGAGCTTTCTTTTGCTGGTATCTGCTTGCCATTAGTTTTTTTATTATATAAACGAAAAAAGACCAAAAATGTAGAAAAAAAATAATATTTTTTATTTTCTGCTATAAAAAATATCCAGTAAAAAATGTATTCAAATTTCTTCATAAATTTAGGCCAAAATTATTCTGCTGCATGTCTTTGAAAAAAAAATCTCAATAAGTGTATATTGATTGGTTTGCGTGAAAGTTATAACGAGGCTTAATGCTGTATACACAGCATTAAGCCTCATCTGGCGTTTCTCTGTCTCTATTCAAAATCAGTGGTTCCCTATGGGTCAAGATGATCTGACTTGCGGTGCAAATTGTGTGCTGAGAATCTGAGAAACCCCCCCAAAATGTAAAAAAAAAATTTGCGTGAGGCCCCCCCCAAGACTATACCAGACCCTACAGTCTGGTATGGCTCTTAAGGGGAACCCCCCACACCAAAAGAAATGGCGTGAGGTTCCCCCCAAGATCCGTACCAGACCTTTATCTGAGCATGTAGTCCGGAAGGTCAGGAAAGGGGGGGATGAGCGAGCGCCCCCCCCCCTACCTCCTGGACCATACCAGGCCACATGCCCTCAACATGGGGTGTGGGTGCCTCAGGGCAGGGGGGCCCTGTGTCCCCAACCCCAAAGCACCTTGTCCCCATGTTGATGAGGACAAGGGCCTCTTCCCGCAGACCCTCTTCCTGGGGTCTGTGGGCAGGGACTTATCGGAATCTGGAAGCCCCCTTTAACAAGGAGGCCCCCAGATCCCGGCCCCCCACCCTAGGCAAATAAATATGGGCTACATGGTACCCCTACCCATTCACCTAGAAAAAAAAAAGTGTAAAAAATAAATACACTACACATGTCTTAAACGTATTTTCTATTAAGGCAACTCTGGCTCTTCTCCCTCTTCTGGCGATGTCTTCTCCCTCTGCCGGTCCTCCCCTCTCCGGTTCTTCTCCTCTCTCTCTGCTACTTCTTGCTTTTTTGCAGGATTTTCTCGCTCTTTTGCTGGGTCTTCTCCCTCTGTTCTTCTTCCGATGTTGACTCGATGCGATCTCCCAGTGTAATACTGGGTCCACCGTGTGCAATGACTTATATTGGCATGGAGTGGGGCCACCCGATGATGTAATTTGGATGCCACTCCCCTTGTGACATCACTGCCCGGGGCACACGGCAGACCCAGCATTACACCGGGAGATCGGGTCGTGTCAACATCGGAAGAAGAACAGATCGAGAAGACCCAGCAAAAGAGCGAGAAGACCCCGGCAAAAGAGCAAGAAGATAGCGGAGAGAGAGGAGAAGAACCGGAGAAGGGAGAAGGACCGGCAGAGGGAGAAGACATCGCCAAAAGAGGGAGAAGAGCCGGAGCTGCCTTAATAAAATACTTTAAAAACCTGTGTAGTGTGTTTATTTTTGACACTTTTTTTAGGTGAATGGGTAGGGGTAGAGGCAGGCAGTGAAGAGGCATAATGTTGTCTCCTCACTGCCTGTTTTAACCTCCAAAAACCAGCACCACCAAAGACTCAGTTTTCTTTGCTTTCTGGTTAAAAACTGCCCCCGGGACAGGGAGTATGAAAAAGCTCACCAATGGAGCCCCAGGCAGTAGTAAAACTTGCCAAGCATATATACAGTATATACGCTATACAGAAAACTGTAAAAAACAAATGTTATAAAAGGAATGTTAACGTATTTGAATGCAAATAGCGAAGGACAGGGAAGGGACTAGTTAATTAACTAGGATTAAGGGCTCATGCAAACTTGAGCTCAAAAGCACAGCTTTTACAGGCGTTTGAGTTTTTTTTTTCTTCCTCTGCCTCTAAACTCCCCTCCACGTATCAATGCACACTATAGGCGTTTACAGGAGTTGAGAGGTAAAAAACATAAAACAACAAAGTCGCATTTAGGGGAGGAGCTTTTGAGCTTAAAAGTGCCTAAATGTGCATAAACGTGCGTTTATGTCCATTCGCACGTTAATACCTTTCAATGGCCAGAATGGCAAATAGAATGCATTAACATCAGCTTTTTACTGTGTTTTTCTGGTGCTAAACTCCTGCAAGAGAAAAGGCACCTAGTACATGATCTTCCGGAGGTCAAGTGGTTAAAATGAATGAACACTCAAGCACTAAATGCGTGCGTTGGGCATGTTTTTCTACCCAAATGCAACTCTCCTGAACGTGCAAATGATAGTTATTTTTTTCTGCCTCCATAAATCTCTTCTAATGCGCCTTTGTGTGTATGGACACATACTCTAACAGAGGGGTGTTTAGAGGCAGAACAAAAAACGCCAAATGCTCTCAAATGTTTGACGGCTAGTGTGCATGAGGCCTTACAAAGGCAATATGTACCATTTTCAAAAACAGGACCAGATTTTTACTTCCTTCCCCCCCAGGTCATCTCATATGCACCCCTCCGCCCCAAACCCAGTGACTGGGTAGATAACATAACGAACCAAAGAAACATGCAGAAATCTTTTACACTGGGCTTATGGAAGTAAGTAGCCTGGCTAGACCCCCTATGAATCGGGACAATGTCTTCATCATGAATTTCTCCTTTTTAATGACAATTGTTATAGATGCATGAGGTCTCTAACCGACCTCCACAAGCCGTTCTTCTTCATGACCATAAAGAGGGCAAGTACGTGCCCTGAAATCTCTTGCATTCTGGGACTGGCACAGCAGCACTTTGTGACACCATTGACTTTATGTAATATAAGAGTATATGCAGAGGCAGATCCGTGGAAATGAATCTGAGATGAGGAGGAATTCTGAAGGACCATATGTGTCCTGAAAAGACCTCTTTGATGGTTCAATAGTCTGAAATTGAGGCCCAAACTCAGTAGCTTCTACCCGAGGTCAAGTTTTTAGCAGACTTCTGAAGGGATATCTGGCATCTTCATCAGCTCCGCCTGAATTCTTTCCTGATCTGTAAAAGTGTGCAACCCTCGCACGCTCTAAACTGTGTCCTCTTCTGGCCTAGCAGGCACCGGTCCTGAGGCAAAAAAATCTGACTTTCCACTCGTGGCCCAGGCTATGGTGCTATCCAGTTTGTTGCCAAAAGATGAAGCTCTCTCAAAAGGGATTTTACACCATGCCTGTTGGCGGCGAGATCAGCAAGCCAAGGGCCACAGCCATAGCGATCGCTTCACTGATGAGA